>NC_085084.1:27577568-28221628 GCF_963662255.1 Cinclus cinclus | reverse complement strand
CAACTACAAGCTAAATTATTTTGTCTGGACAATAAAGTATTATTGATTAAGCACTGGCAAAATCAAATTCTATATTCAGTTTGTGCACATGGCTACTTTAAGCATCGGGACCTCTCTAGGCACTAGTACCCTTAAGTTTTAATAACTTGCATAGCAACAGGGAAAAAGCATTAATTGCTGGAGAACAGAAGTCAGTGGAAGTTAAGGGCAACAGCCAGAACTGAGTTCAGTTCTTCTCCAATGACTAGACTCAAAGTTGAGAGTGTCCCTTTAAAAGTTTCACACAAAACAGAATTTAACTCATTTTTACTCCATCATTACAAGAAAGCTACTGATAATTTGCCTTACAATAGTTAAATATCAATGAACAATATGCAAGCAAACAACTGATTTGTAAATGAAATAGCAGCAACATGGAACTCTAGAACATTAAGTTTCTGCAGGATTTATTGTAAAGATTATAAAGGTGTGGCAAATACATTATGATTTTACACAATTTAATTTCGAGAATAGCTTATGGTAACTATAAACATAATTGAAAATGCCTGGTCAAGGTCAGTACTTTTCAGGTATAAGCGTAAGTTTGCCAGGATTTTTCAAAGTGCAGCTTTACTCAGAAAAAAATGACAACATGGTATTTCTTGGCAAATTGCATTTAAAATCTGCTCAGTTTGCAGATGGTAAGATAGCTTTTTGTAATTGCCAGTACAACAGATTTCAGCTTGAAGAATTAAAGCTAATAAGATATAAATATTTAAGGACAAAGGGACAAGGACACAATTATATAATACTGCCATGATTTTTGTACACTTAAAACTTTGTTAGCTCAGTGGGTGTATAAAACTGATGCATGTATATAAAGCAGCTACAAAGTCACGGTTTCAGCTGATTCTAAAGGAGTGTGCTACTGTTTACTTCACTGTTTTCCTTCTTCCATAAAAATAAAGAATATTAGAAACTCAGCCACTGAGCAGATAACTCATTGGGCAAGTCTGTTGTGTAAGGTGGTATCACTTCTAGTCACTTTTCTGGTCCATCACTATACTTAAACTGTTTTGAAATCACGTTCAATTTCAATCTCTAAGTGTTAAGGAAGAACAATTACAACTGAATCACTGAACAGCTGTACTAGTTTGAAATGCTGCCACATGTTTCTTCATGGCAAAACATTCACATTCTTTTTATTGCACAATTTGACAATTCAGGTTATGTGCATAAAAACCTTCATAGTGTTTGCACTGCAACTTGCGCAACATACATTTAAAATGACCTTAATACATTTTACAAAATCTTTTTAAACAACTTTATATTCTTAAGATAAAAGCATCCTGAGAATGTTACATAGTTCATTTTACAAGCCCTTCATTTCTGCTATGCTTTATTTATCCCCATAGTTCCTAATTTGACAAGTTTATTTTACAGTTAATATCTTGGTATTATATTTCACAAAATATCTTTTAGCAAAAAGTACACCATTGGCATTCAAGTAATCCAGCCTCACATCTAATTTACAAATTAAACCTCTGTCAAGCTCTCAAGTAAGGTAAAGTAATCCAAAATACATACAGAAACAGTTTAGTTGACTAAAAAAAAAAAGGCCTTGTGCATTAATAATTTGGTCAAACATTTAAGTTATGCAGTTTAATATTTTGGCAAAAAATACCCCTCTACATCTATCCTTCTCAGTTTGTTTTCTTTCATCTGACACCAGATGTAAACAAAAACAAGTAGATCAAGAAAGAAAGACTGACAGTGTAGAAGTATTTTGCTGATGATCTATTACTTCCTTTTACCTTTTTTAAAGTACTTAGAAAAAACAGACAAATAAGACTGTAAGTGCTAAGAATGGATTATCTTTGGGATAAATAAAAGTATTACTGGAAAAAATGTAAAAATAAATTAGGTTGGTTTTTATTTCCTCTACAGACATCTAAATAAATAGTCTTTGAAGAAATTCTAGTGCCATATCCTAAAGCAGTATCTGCCTGTATCTTTTTGATCAAGTCTAAGGCTTCACACATAATCTTGACTATCTTACTAGGAAGATATCCATTCATACTTACATTTTATTTTCTGTAAAGGGAGTGTTCAGGGTTAAAAATATATTTGTTTTCAAAAGGTCAGCCTGCCATCCTGATGGCAGTGATTCAAGCTATAGAACAGAAGACAAGTTACAGAACATCCTTCAGTTTCTTATACTCTAAATGAGAGGAAGGAGATCTGGCAAGTTAGAGAGGTAAACAGCCTGGATTTCAGGAATGGAGAGAGAATGTGGCTCATTGTATGAATGCCTGCATGACCAGGAGTAGTCCCTCCTGGAGACTCTGTTTCTCTTCTGCACATAAATTTTTATTGTTGGCTGACTAAAATTGAGAAGAGAAACAGTTATGGCTGCCACAGTGAAAAGAACATTACCTAAGGTTTCCATCAGGATAGACAAGCTTTTACAAGGTGGCATGTTGTTGAATATAAGCAGAGGTCATGCCCAGATGGTACACTCCAGGTGAGAGTGTAACTACCTCAAGAAGAGGAGTAAACTAATTCAGCAACATCTTTATAAATTCTAACTACATAATGTGGAATAGTATTTAGCTTTTATTTTAAGCAATGACCAAAATCTGAAGGACCTTTTAATCTTTAAGGCATTAGTGCAACAGGGACTAAAAGCTCCAGGTAATTAATAAATAAGGGATTGGGGGCAGAAGAGGAGAAAGAAAAATCCCCAAAACATCTTTGTGTCATAAGCTATCATTGTGCATCTGCTTTGTTGGTTAGCTCCAGGAAAAATATTTTCAAGGATGGCAGAAGGGGAATGTTATTCACTATTCTGAGAAAAACATTAGATCATAAACTTCACATCATTTTTTAACACATCCTTTAAAGGGCTGAATCTATCTGGCAAGATTCTCATCTTTACTGTTCCATCAGCACCACAGGAGAATATGTGATTTGCTGGTCCTGTTTCAATTTGCATGACTCCTGTCCCGATGTTTCTGAAGAGAGACTGTCGAGCATGCTCATTGATGAAAGTGTGAAGAAGATTAAAAGTAGACAGACTCCATACCTGGAAAAGCATCAAAACATCAATCTCCTGTATGGATAATTAGCATGATCTTAAAAATCATCACCAGTGAATCATGGAGGAATTGCAGTACATTCTGCATTTACTTTTCTGACACTAACTGTAAAAGAAGAATATGTAGCAGTCTGTAATGACATATTTATAGAATACCGGTACTAATTTTTTATAATTGGCAATATAGAGAGACACTAAAATATCGCTAATTAAAAGGAGGACTGCATTAAAAAGAGGTTAAAACTGACATTTCATAATTAAATTAATAAATGTGAAAGTTAGATTTGAGAAGAAAAGTAATACATATGACAACTGATTGTACCACACCTGTACAAGATTCTTTCTAAATGTACACAGCATCTCTGCTCCCTCCCCGTCATTAATACCTTTATGTTGCCTTCAGCAGATCCTGTGACAAAATACTCTTCTGTAGGATCAACAGCAATTGCTTTGACTGGAGAATCATGACTCTGGAGTAACTGTTGCTGCTGCTTTAGGCGAAGATCAATTACACAGGTAAAGCCTTTTCTGCCTCCAGATATCAACAGCTGGTGTTTTGGAGCATACGCTAACACAGTTGCTCCACTATCATGACAGATAAAAGCTGAAAGCCAAAGCAAAGTAATTTAAATAAAACACTGCATTTTACAACAACCTATAATAGTTCAAGACAATAGCGACTTTGATGCTGTAAATCCAGTTGACCACAACCAGTCCACTTATTGTAGTACCTATACATATATAAACATATATATATATATGTATAAACCCTGGTTCCCATCAGACATTCTGAAGCAGTATTCTCAAATTAAGCAATTAAGATCTCTATTAACAAAAAATTCTATCCTTTTTTTCTATCCCTGTGTAAACACAAACTCTAAATCCTTGACCAGAAACAGATTATTCAAAAATAATTAAATACCAGATTTGTTATTTTAATGCCCACAAGAAATTATTCCTAAACGATCTGCACAAACACCTTGCAAGTTTCCACTGATCATTTTACTGCTAATTTTCTGCTTCTTAAATTTATTTGGATATGTCTGCTCCCCTAAATGAGTGGAAAAAGAGAATGAAAATTACAATTATCAGAACACAGCTTTGTACACTGTACTTGTAGTTCAAAGGGCCTATGAATTTACATTTAGAAATTCCATTTGTCTCTCACATACTCTTAAGCATTCACCATACTTTAAGTACAAGGAGTTCACAATGCCCTGATCTCAATTCCATATTTCAGCTATTGAATGCATTTGTTGTATTACTTGCAACAAAGTATTAGTAATAAAGCTAAGGAAACACAGCTAAAACTTACTGCATCCCCAAAAATCCTACTTAGAGGAATAACTGTTCTAAAGCAGGAGCTGCCCAGAACCTTTTAAAAGAGAACAGAAATGTTTGAAAGGCATGCAAAGGAAGGTGCTCATGTCCATGAAACCAATCATATATATAGAAGACTAAGTAATTCCACAAGAATCTGGTTTGATATTCCCACTGGTGCACTCACACAGAATAGTGAAAGACATTTCACTGTCAGTGTTAAAATTACTTCCCACAATAACTCTTCCAGAAAGATAGACACACAAACACACTTTTTTATACTGTGGTCAAACATTCTGTTTGTTGTATTTTACTTACCATGCACTAAGCTGTTTGTAGGAGAAACCAGAGTATCCCAAAGACAAATATTTCTGCAGAAAAAAATATGGCTTAATTCAGCAACAGATGGTCTTTGGTATTCTGAACACTTGGTAAGTCATCTGTACCTTAAAAAGGTTGTTTCAGGCATAAGGCACTGTAAACAGACTTTTGATGATGACTTCTGAGCAGACCCCAAATTACTTCAATAGTTTATCATACACTGCAAGAACATGCCTGCTACACAATCATTCTATAACTGCTATTTCCATAAAGCATTTATGTTAACAATCTTTTGTATCTTAATTCACAGGAACATTAGCAGGTTTTGATATTTTTGATCAGTACTTACTTACGAAAACAAAAGAAATTAAGAGCTATGCAAACTCCCCAGAGCTACGAAAATCACTTATATGACAGGTTCACGTGCGTAGGACAGAACAGAGTAATTCAGCTGGAAGGGGCCTAGAAGGATCATGTAATCCACCCAACTGACACCCTCAGGGCTGAGCAGAAGTTAAAGCATGTCATTAAAGGCACTGTTCAAATGCCTCAAACTCTGACAGGCTTTGGGGACTGACCTCAAGGAAGCCTGTCCCAGTGTCTGAACCTCTTGCAGCAAAATGTTTCTTCATGTCCAGTCTCATGCCAGACCTCCCCTGGCACAGCCATAAACCACTCCCACACATTCCTCACTGTATTCCTGACAGAAGCACTCAAGACCTCCCTTTTCATTTCTCATGTGGAACATGAGCAGGGTATTTGTGCTTCCCTATGAAACCCCCCCTTAATAGGCACACAAATTTAATTGCAAACATTGCTTTCTCTTCCTCTCCCACCAAGACAGAAACCAAGCAGAAGTACTCTTAAACTGCTTAAGAAGAATCATAAAAAAACAAAGTGGGGGAAAGGATAGAAAATAAGGCACCACTTCATTTCTATGCATTATCACAACAGATCCTACCTGTTGTCAGAAGAAAATCCTGCTGTAGCTATCAAAGATGATGAACTGATGAAAACAAAGTCATTGGCTGTTTTGCTATGACACTGCCATGTCTGAAAAATTGCAGTTAGAAATTATAAGCTTAAAAGGAATCTATTCTGTGCAAGCAGGCAATATTAAACTTCCTTGAGAAGGAAAGGTGTTTAATAAGAAATGTAAAAAACACAGGATAAAAAGGTACTGGCGTGCCTTTTAAAACTCTTAATTCTTCATGGAAATATACTCTGCAGCCCTGTGCAATTGTCCATTAACTGACAAAGTAACCATTATTGACATGTCTCAATGAACATTCAAGTTATTTCAGATCTCATGCTGCATTTTCCACTCTCCACTTAGTAAGTATGATTAGAGTGTAAGAGCCTGTCATACAGTCCACAGGATGGTAGCAATACATAACTTAATCTTGATTATTACTGGTTATCAGCATAATCCTTGCCCTCTCCTAGCTGTTCTGAAGGGAGAAAGAAATAAGGGAACACAACACAAGTTTATGGAGACTAATTTAGTTTTCAGCTTACCAAATATGGCTTAGGTGAAGCTCCAGTAAGTGGGCAACATTTCCAATTTGTCTGATATAAACTGATATATCCATCAGCATCAACAATTCCAAACTGAAAGAAAATACATAGTAATAGGAAGTACATATGTAAGTATTGCAGAGAAAACATCCACAATTTTTAGAAAATAGTTTAGATTAGAAGCACGTGAGTTTCTGCTAATTTACAATTATATTGGGGGGAAGGGAAGGGGACAGCAGAAGAGAGCAGAAGAGAGAGAAAACATACAGAAGCGTTTTGTCAGTTACCTTATTTCCTTGGTAATTGAACCGCATTCGAGTTACCCTTGAGTTGCCACCAGATCGAAAACATGTGATTTGCTGTGCATGGCCCCATTCAAACATTCTTACACTTCCATCTTGAGCACCTGTCAGGTCTGCAACAGAAAATATTTACAGGACCTTTCACAAGAGCTGTAGCTTTTATAATTTCAAGAAAACTCACACTATCTCAAAATAGCTAGTGCAAAAATTATGCCATGGTATCTGTCTTGGTGTAGGAGCAGGACATACCTCTGCAACTCAAAGTCACGTTACTCATTATTTGATTAAGAACTGTATTTAGATTCTCATGAAATATGGAGCTAGTTACTTGGAAATAGTAACACAGTTTTCCTAGTATCTTCATTCTAGTCACAAATAAGAGAAATACAGTACATTTTGCTGTTTCTAAAGGCTATTCTACATCCTCAATATTGTTTTTTAAAATGAAAAATAGTTTCAGTAAGTATGGCTTTTAAAGAATTTTCAAAACATGTATTAGATAGTTGTTATACAAGATAGCAACACACTAAGAAACAGGTGAGCAAGAAATACATAATCTCTGATAACTTTTTCTTTTTTTAGAAAAACCTGAACTTACAATATGGCAGCGTTGGATGAGAAGCCATTCTTCTGACATTATTAATAGCTTTCTTGAGCATCTGTTCAATAAAAAAAATAGAAAAAATTAAACGGTATTAGTGAACAAAAAGTTATCAAACTAGAGAACGATTAGTGATTGCAGAGAGTTGTTTCCTATCAAAATTCCAATGAAAAAAGTACTGGGTTTAGAGATTCAGATAGAAGTCAGTGTCTTCCAAGACTAGTGTAGATTTTAACACTTTTGCAGCTTTATACATCTAGATAAATATTAAACTTTTTCTTCAGAAATGTACAGATCCAAATATAAACACTCCTTAGACTGCAGTCTTACCTCTTTTCTTGCCAATTCCTTTCTGATTCCATTAAATTTATTGGAATATTCCTGAATATTGTAAGATAAGCAAGAGAAAGGCAGAAGCATGTAAAGAAAGAGGTAAACAAACTTTAACAAAAGTAAAAATAGGAAGGAATATATGTATTTTCAGGTCTAGTTAACTTACTGCCATTGATTGAAAAGTGGTTATTTGTGAGCATCCAAAATAAGCAATATACCTTTTAACTGGTATTAAATAAATAATAATTCTTCAAATTTTGCAAATACAGATCAAATGAATTTTCAGTAGCATGTTTTTTTCCAAATTTCAAAATTTACTTTGAGCTAGGCGTACCACCCAGATTTTTGTTTCCTCTTATTTTATTAATTCCTGCTGGGAAGAATTCAATGTGCAAAGAGGACTGGAGACATTAGACAACTATATGTAAACCCCACCTATTTAAATGATACATTCATCACACAAAAGGGAAAAAAGAATAAGTATTTTTTTTGTCAAGGAAATACATCTGTGCCTGTGCTGTCTCTTCCCTTCTTTTCTTTCTAATAATGTATGTTAGAGTTAAGTTTTCATTCTTTTATCCCCCAATAGCTCTCAAAAGTATCTGACTTCTTTGAGGACTGTCTTTCCTCAGAGAACTGTTGGATTTGGTTTGCTCATGCGTGTAATTACCTCAACATTTCAGAAGGGCAAAATATGCATTTGTGGCAAGTGTTAACTTCAAATGAGAACACAAATGAAATTTTGTTGCCAGGGCACTCATCTTCAACACAGCTGATCACTTACCACACAGCAACAGCAAGCTGGCACTGAACAACTTTCAGAGAAACATTAAGGTCAGAAAGTACCTTCAAGACCAGTGAATCCATCTATGACTTTCAGCTGCTGTAATTTCAGATAGTATTTTAACACTGCTTTGGGGCAGTAGATAGTGATGAGGTATTTCCAATATGGTATTCTCCCCTGGCCCCCAGTTATATCAGGTTGTTAACTGGAAGGAGGCAGGAATTACAAATTTTCATGTGCTTCATATTCTTAAATACAATCAATAGAGTTTTAAAGAAATATCCTCTAAATTATCAGCTCACAAACAAAAATGAGGAAAAGTACTTAGAAAGGAAATAATGTACTTTCTTGTAAAAATTTCCCTGTGTTTGGATTCATGGAGTAACTGCAATCCTCCTAATTACATTTTGGAAGCAGATCTAGATCTTTCAATTCTCAAAATTTTGTTGATGAGAAAGCCTTATGCCCTTCAGTTATTCAAGGTCATTCCAAAACACTTCCTAAAGATAAAAAATAAGATCTTGAAATATATATTTATCTTTCTTTTCCTCTAATGTCAGGAAATGTCAAGGAAAAAGCCAAATGGTTCGGTAAAACTATATATACATTTTAAAATTCAGGACAACAGAGAATTATATTCTTCAAACATTTACAGACTGGTAAGTGCACTTATATTTGCAATACTTTCCTCTCCATACTCCCAACTTATCATCTATAGGTAAACGGAAGAACAATAATTCATGTTCACTCTATTTCTTAACTAAAATGAAGGGCTGGATTGAGTTTTTCAGCTACTAACTTTTACCCAGAAGTTAATGGAAGTCATCATCCTCCATTCAACAGGTAAGCACACATCATGATCTCCTAACCCCTGCTGGATTATGCTCTGGAAAAATGCAAATTTACAGGAATGTGCCTTGGAAGGGTTACACTAACAGAACTCTGGTACAGTTTCTCCAGTTTAGAAAACAAGTACAATTATGAAATGCAAATACTTCCATTATTAATGTAACTGACATTTGACACTGCTAGACCTCAGTTTGCCCTTAGAACAGCTAATGGCTAGAGCACTGGCTCCTTTGCTGGACAGTTGGGTGCTTTGGGCCTAATGTGCACTAGTACTGAAAAAAAAAAATGCACTTTAACTGCACCCCACCAGTTGTTAAACTCTTAAATATTGGTGTCAGTCACACTGATTCACAGGACAAGCTGTTGGTAACACTGCCTAAGTTTCAGAGCTGTAGGTACATACTATCTCATTCAGAACTCTCTCATGAACACCTCCTGTAAGAACTGTGTAAACAAACTATGCCCAAGTGCCTGGCAGTGACCCTCCCTTGTATGAGCTGTGCTAGTATTAGCTAGTGAAGAGTGACAGAAAAACCTTACACTTAACAAAATGTTAACTGCTGGATTGTCCCTTGCTGACGAAAGTGAAGCAAAGAGAATGAGATTGAAAAGCCAGTAATGCTACAGAACAGTGGGCTACAAACTACTAAATGGACTGAATATTATGGAAAAGCAAAGATGACGCCAAGAATCACCAGTATCTGAAGGAACAAAGCAGCAAATAGTAGCAAAAGAAAGGCCTTAGTGAAGCCGCTTTTCTTCCAGGTTTCAGTTCTTTCACATCAACACTATTTCCTTCCAAGAATCCCTATTTCCTTCCAAGAATCCCTATTTTTTTCCTTCATTTATTTTGTCCTTCGTTAGGTACCTCTGTCTTCCCTCCCTAGTGGGTAGGTGTCATTCTACGCTGTGCTTGATTGTCTGTCATAGTCAAACAGTGTGCTAGACAAAATCCAGGTCCAAAGTTTAACAGCAAAAGCATTCAACACAAACAGAGCTAAATATATATTTAGGAAAAAGTTTTACTGCATGCAAAATAGAAGGCCATGTAAATACCACTTACATTATCAGATTATGCAATCACTTAACATTGAGAAATACACAAACACAAAAACTCTGTATGTACAGATATTATATATATATATTGAAAATGGAAGTGAGAAGAGAAAGTGGTGAAGGCATTCAGAGAATACTTGCAGAAGAGACCTGATTTTAATTGCAGAGCTGCAACACTGGCACCTAGGATCAGTAGTTCCTAAAGTGAAGGCAGAGGTGCAGGTATTGGCACAATACTCACTTCCATATGTGGAAAACTTTACCAATCAATCTTATAGTGCTTATTCCTTATTTACTCCTCATATTCATCAGCTATTTTCAAAATCATTTACAATATTAATTAATATATGGTTACTTCATTCTGCCACAAATTATAGACTTGCTTTGAATTGTTAAATGACACCAAGTACAGCCAAGTCTCAAGACTTAATGCATTTGATTATTTAGGAAAACTCCACATGCAGACAGACTGAGATACTGGTGTCTTGTATGACCATTTCAGCTCACTTAAGTGTCACCAAATAAGCATCTCCCAGCCAGCTAATCAACAGATCTCCATCTATTCTCCACAGGAACTAAGACAAGAGTGTCAATGGCCAGGCTACAATTATCATTTGATCTGAATTAAATCTAACATAATAACCTTTTGCTTAGGGCCAAGGTTCATTCCAGATACAAGATCTCTTTCTAAAGATCAAAAAGAAGATGAAGATAATGCTTAAAATAAAAGTTATCACAACATTTAACAATAATTTCTACCCAATTCTTGTTGATTTATATTCTGAAACCTGCTGAATATATGCTTTTTAAATACACCATTTGGCTTCAAGTCATTAAAGAATTTATAGTCTAACTTCTTACCCAAACCCTGATTCTTTGCTTTTATATGATGCTTTTAAAGAAAGCATGTATGACTTGACTGAAAGCTTAGCTTATTTAGTTGGTGTCCCTTAAAATTCCGTGCAGTACTTTAACCTATTAAATGAATTGTTACCAAAAATATCCAGCTTGCCTCGGCTACACAGAAAGGCTATATATAGTTATATGTTAACTGCAAAATATAACAAGCAAGACTGAACAGACAAACGGAGAGAAGTAGATAGAATACATAAAGCTAATCTTTGAAAAGCAACTTACCACAGATGCACCCCTGCCAGTCTGTGTACTACCAAGCCAAGGCATATTGATAGGTGTGCCAGGATTACTATGTGTATAAGGAGTGCTTCCCTGAACATTTACCAGATCATCACGAGCATGTATAACTAGGAAATCATCAGCCCTAGAAATTAAAAGAAACATTTTAAATTAAGATTTGAAACAGCAACATTAAATACCGTGTTTTGTCACTCTGATTTAAGCACAGTCAAATGTGATATTGAAAACCAAGAACATATACCCTTTATTTTCTATTTCCATATCATCATCAACCCAGGTATAGATTTGCGTAGCTAAAATTGCAGAAACATCCAATTCTTGAATATCATGACTTGATGCTATTGCAATGCAGTTCCGATTTGCCTGAAAAAAATAACATACAGAAACACAGATGCAAAAGGAAACCTCAAAAATTTATTTGATTTTTTTCTGATTATAGCACTGCTGGTCACAAAACTGTATACTTAGTTTATAAACCCCAAACATTTACACCTATAAATCTATGTACATTTATACTTGATATTTCCCTTTAAAAACTTATTTGCATCTGGAATAGTATCACACAGTATTTGCATCTTGTACTCCCCATGCAGCTCAAGTATCTCCTTATTTTTCTCAGAGGGCAAGCAATAGATAACTATAGTACAAGGCTTGCAACCAGGCTCCTCTCAGTCCAGATCTGAAGGGTTACGTGGCTGAACAGAGAAGAAAAAAATACTTCCTGCTTAACAGAAAAGGACAAATACACCTACAGAAGCCTAAAAAAAAAACCAAAAAGTAGAAGCCACCTCTCCCTTCCATCAATCCACTGCACAATAGAAAAAAGGAGACAATTTGTAGTAGAGTTGTTTATGAAAAGGTAATTTTGAAGTGCCTTAGAGACGGGACTGCCAGAAGTTATAACTGCTGAAAACAGGCTTTGCCAGTCTTCCTGCTATCTCACCCAGTCACAATGTGCCTGTGTATCAGCTAGAAAACACAGCAGTTAGATTATTCTACCTCCTTTATACTCACTTTATTGACTGCAAAAGCAGTAATGATGTCCGACTCTTTATGGATGATTCTTGCCTTGCCACCAGAGTATCCCAAATCTGTTTCTACCTGTATTTAAAATACAAAGCACAGTTAAATGCAAACTCCTCTGCAATATCACGTTTTAGTGAAAGTACAGAGACAAATCAATATTACATGTGAAATTTCTTTTTTCCCTTAATTTTATTTCAAAGAAAACTCAACAAATACAGTCTGTAACAATTACGCTAAACCTGTTCTGTGTAATAAAATAACTTCCCATTGCTGCGTTAAGACTACCACAGCAACAAAGTGTAATGTGTCACAAAAGCCACAGTACTGTGTTCATTCTCAAGTCTTTCAGGGGTGATGAAAACCAGCAAGGCTACATGCAACACACTGTTGATTGAAATTTTGAATTTTGATGTTCTGCTCTCAAAAAATTTACTAAGTCTATGACTGATCTTAGCAAACATCTTTTGCCACTGAAACTGATGAAATAGTCCAAAAGAAGGTGCAGGCAAACTCCTAAAAAGGAAAATGAATCTGAACTTCTTCAGTGCAATCTAATCACACTTATTACAATTTAATAAATTTGAAATCCTGTACATGCCAGAACTGCAAGCCTTTTTCTATCAAATTTTTTTCAATGGGATCTAATGCTGGATTTGAATATTGACTATCATTTTGTATTTTAGAAATGCATTCAGGTATATGCCAGCACAAAACAGAACTCTAAACTTTAACAACACTGTAGCAGTCCTTCCCAAAATTAAAGAACTCAGCACTGAAATAATTAAATTGACAGATTACAGACCTAGACTGTTGCAGTTACAAAATAATTTTGCAGTAAAAGTAGTAACACTGCCAAACTAATGATGACCTAAGAATTCAAATCTGAATTACAGATGTAATATTTCATTTAAAAAAAAATCTTAAAGAATTTTTTCACAACTGTTTCAAGCTTCTCATCTTCAAATTCTTAATTTTCTGTGCTTTAAAAGATTTGAACAATAATATTTTACTTGAAAAGCAGTATGATTTTTCTGCCAAAGAATTGCAAATGGCCTTTTACAAAGTCTAAAAAACACAGCTGTTACAGACCAAGAAGTAGAATATCTTATTTAAAGTCAAAACAAAATTGATACTTCATTTATGTACATAACAGTGGACAAAACTGCATTGGCAAATAGATATAAAACCATGATTTGTGTCTTGTGATGAACAAACCTGCAGGAAATTAAAATTGTTTTTTCTCCAGCCAGCTCAAATTACTTACTTGCTAATACTGCATTATCACATAATTAATATCAACAAGGTAGTCCAAGCCACAAAGTTCACATTTCTGTCTTCACACTAGTTTTGTAGAAGAAAATAATACAGTATTCGTTTGAGCTTCTAGGCCTAGTACTCTACCTTTTTAGTAGACCACACCGATTTTTCAAGACAGCTGCTAAAACACTGTTATATGGGTTGTCACCATCTTTAAAATAAGGCTCAGTGAAAGCTTTCAGTAGCAAACTGCTCAACGTGCAGTTGTCCCACTTTCACTTAAGCAACTATTGCAGCCAGCTCATACTGATTAAAGGTTCTGTATATACTATATACCATATTACTACTGAATTTATGTCACTTGGGCAAATCTCAACTTCAGCTCTTCACTTGGCCAAGCTACAGAATAAGAGATATTGTTTGTACCTAGTTGCTTAATGCAGCTAAGATAATTCAGCTTCGAATAAAACTCTATAACAGTTGAACTCAATCCCTTGCATTTTTTATTAGGAAAAAGAAATTTTGTAATTTTGGTCTAATAAATTTGAGGATTATTACTATGTACCTTATTGACGATGGGCTCCTCCCCCACAGAATTTTTCATTATTTCATTGTGCTCCTCTGATGACTTCACCAAGGAAAGAAACACCACAGAACAAAGCATAAAGATAAGACATAACATGCATGGTATATCAAGGAAATCCTCAATTCTTTGTTGCGTACCTCAACACATGACAACTGAAACACAACAGCATGTTTGCAAACACATGGACCCTATTTTATGTAATAAGAATAACTGATAAACTCTGAACTCTGTTTTCAGTACAGTACACATAATTTACTTTGTACTGTAACAGCACCTTGTCCACCCTGAAAATCAAATTTCTTGAAAAATGAGCAAACTGCACTCACATTTTATTAGCAACGAGATAGAAAATAAAGCCAACTATGCTGTGTAAGGCTGTGGGCCTACCTTGAAACATATAAAGCACATCTAAAATTTTCCAAAGTACCTGTCCTATACAGCATAACAGCATGGATGTGTTAACATAAAATATGGTCAGAAGTGATACACTTCTAACAGCAAAAAGGAACAATTGTCCTTTTAACTGCACTCTGCAGTAATCACAGTTAGCCAACATTACCCAAACAAGCTAATATTCTAGTTGTGACAGGACAAAGGTTAGGTTGTGCAGAACTCTCTGCTGCCACGGCTTTATTAGTCATGAATATTCTTTCTCCTGCATATTTAGTTTGTTCACATCTGCTTCCTTCTTCTCCATTTCTGCTGTTCTACAGCTTTTCTGTAATACCAACAATTCTTCCAAGATTAGGAGCAGGCAAAATGAGAGAAAAAGATCCAAAAGCTCATTACAGAACCAACATTTAAAAACCTTTAATTTTATGTGGAAGTGGAATTCAACTAGAAAATGGGACAAATAATCAGGGACAGAAATACTAACTGCTATATGAGCATTTTTCCTATTAAAATTGAATCATAACATGGCTGTTAGAGGAAGCAATGGATAAAAACCAGGATGGCTATGGTAGGGACAAACTAAAACTTCCAATACTGTGGGCTCATTAGATTACTGATATTAATCTTTGAAATGGTCCATTTTGTCATTCTCTTGAAGCAGCTTTTATACTGATCTTAAAGAACTGACTGTAGCAACATTGTGCTGTCATTTTACAGTCAAAGTCTGATTATTTTTGTAGTCTATGAAACAATGGAAAAGTATTTTTTGTATGAAACACCATAGATTTGGAGTAATTGACAAGTACATTAACCCTTCATGCACCAGAACTAAACAAGCTGGCAAAATAAATTAAATCCAAGTTACAGATAGACCTGCAATATTTTCTGCATTTTATATAGCATACCAACCTCATTTAGGCATCGCTTCTTTGTAAAAATATTTCTGATAAAAGTTTCCTGGATTTCTTCCTGTTTGACCAAGTATTGCCAGAGCCTCTTCACAGACTGTGCAACATGACTGCTAGATCTACAGAACAAAGTTGAATAAATCATGCTCATATTTATACATCATGCTCATATTTATATTCTAATCCAACTATAGTCAGAAGAAATGCTGAAGCAAAACTACAGAGCTACAGACTGTATACAAGACCTATCTGAAAGCACTTTAATAACCTCTTCCTAAAAACCTAAACATGAGAGGAGGTGCAAAAGGAAGAAGAAACACAATATGTAGCAACTCCTTCTATCCTGGGACGAGTGAAAAAATCTCTAAGATTACACAATGGTAAGAGCAGCATACAAATTATTTATTAGTCCAGCTCATTCTTTACAATATGAATAATTTCTGTTTAGTCCCAAAGAGTGATCCTTTCACAAGGACAATGAATGACCAACACTTCCTGCTAGGAAAACATCATTAGCTATGCAACATCTCTGAAACATCCAAGATTATACAGTAACAAAATTGGAAGGATTGTAGAATCAGATCAGAATCCAAATGCTTATGCTTATCCCTAGAAATGGCACACTCCAGCAAAATTCATAAATAACAAGATAGCTGCTATATATAGCTGCTTATGACAAGCCAAAATCTACCAAACTCAGAATTGCTTTAAAAAATAATTTAAAAGTAGTGGGAGACAGCAAATCCATGTTAAACTGGTCCCCTTCTAAACAACTCAAGTGTGAACATAATGAAGTATCTTACAATAAAAAGCCAGACTTTCTGTATTCTGAAATCTACAAATGACAGTAAGATTAAAAAGGCAAAAATCTATTCTAAAAATTACACTTTAGGAGATTGAGCACAATTTTCTGGGTAACCATGCAATTATGTTCAGTCGTAAGTATGAAAATATTATAAATAATCAGTATTTATTCTCTGATTTTAGGTAACAACACTGATAAGACTGTGAGGTAATTTTATTTTACCTTTTACCTCAAAAGGTGGGGGAATTACTTAATTCACTGTCACTAACCCATAATTATCTCCCAAGGCAAATGTTTCATTGTCAACCATACTTCTTCCACAGACACTCAAAATCTATGTTAAGCTTAAGTAGAAGAACTTTAAAAAATGAGAAACTGTGGAATATTTTTCCCGCTCTTGCTTTGGATCAGATATGATTGAAATCTGAAATGAACTCACCACATAGTTATTGAAGTTGTAATCTATCACACGCACTAACAACCTAATGCTTGATTTATATCAAAGATATTACAGTCAGTGTTTATAGAAATTAGACTCACCTGAAAGGAGTGTTTGTAGGCTCAAGTAAAGTTTTGTGGCGAAGCAATGCAGGACCAGCAGCAAGGGCATCTTCAGAAGCATGAACTGAAATATAATGTTGAGGAGGACCCCCATACAGCTCAAGACGTCGGAGAAGAACTTGTTCCCAGCGCTGTAGAGTTTTCAAAACTGCATGGCATGTCGGGGAACTAACTGGAAGCTCTACAAAGACAAGTAAATAACAATAAAACCCCTCCCCTTTCCATTACAACCTTGGCAAAGATAATTCCAGCAGGTGAAGGCTGAAGTTTATTTTGAGTATCTCCACAAGTAAGCTTTGTTCAAACCTTAAGTCCATATTCACAAGTATAAAAAGATGAACTGCTTAGGGCTATTACAGCTGAACAAGGGACAGATTTCTCCAGTATTGGAGAAATTATATTATGGAACAGATTGTTATGAAACAGAACCTCCTGGAAGCTGTCAAGGTGTATGGAAGACAGGCAGGTGGTAAGAGAAAGCTGACAAAATACAGGGCAAACTGTGCCCAACTAATCTATTAGTGCCATTCTATTGTGAACTGACAGCATTGGAGGGCAAGGAAAGAGTAATTGATGTTCTCTACTTTTAACTTCTGTGAGGCCTCCGCACATCATCTATGCCTCTCAACTGCAGCCAAAAGGATGGACTATTTGACAGCTCAGGAACTGATTGAATGACATCATCCAAAGAGTTACATTCAATGGTTTAACGTCTAAATGTATATCAGTAACAAGTGTCATCCCTCAGGGACACATGTTGGGATTGGTACTGTTCCATCTCCCCAGTAATGACACAGGTAGGGGTAGTCAGGGCACCCTCAGGCAGCTGGCAGACACCACCAGTGGGAGAGGTGCTGCTGATTTCCTGGAGGGAAGGGATGCCACCCACAGGGAATGCCACCCTTGGCAGGCCTGAGGAGTGCCCCCATGTGACCCTCAAAAGCTTCCACAAGGACAAGGGCACCTCCCTCCAAAACTGAGTGATGAATAGACTGAGAGCAGCCCTGTTGGACATAGGGCTGGACATAGATAACCTTTAAAAATCCCTTCAAAACCAAACCATTCTATGAGTCCATGAAACAAGGAATAGGAACAATGTTATCTCAATTACAAAAAATCATAGTGTTTCCACCAAGAAATAAATATTGCAAACATTCTTACATGCCTAAAAAGCAAAAAACCCATGAGACCTAAGCATTCTTTCTTACCCATTCACCTTAGCCACCCACCATATAATTTCATAAACACACCTGTATGATAAATAGTATCAGAACATTTATTCCCTTATCACTGAAAAACTAAGAAGTTTTGAACTAAAAGCTACAATACATGTATATTACTCAATACATTACTGATTTTAAATGTGGTAATTAGGTATGAAGAGACAACTCTGCTGCTTATTACCTGAAAGATCATGTCCAGCCAAAGGGTAGAAAATCTTCAAATTGTGAAGTACCAGCTGAACCATTGCCAATCTCATCAGTGACCAACTAACAAGAAAGCACTAGTAAGTCATTTACTAATAGGAAAATTATCTTCTCACTTATTTAATATTAGGTTTTAAATTTACAGCTTCAAATCCTCTTTATAAACTACTGCAAACTACAAACCATACTTTAGAATGTTATAGGTACTTTGAATTCAAATTCACTATAACACATACTAACAAAATGAATAAAATAATTATTGTGAAAAATTAACTACTGAGTCTTGATAATACACTGAAATATCAAGTAATTGATATTGTATCTTGAAAATAAAAAAAACCAGAAACACAAGTCAGATATGGATGTGGAAAAATATTGTGCAGTCTAAAGAGCTATTTACCTGTAAGAATTTGAATTAGAATGCTCTTGGTTAGGTAAATTTGATGCAAACGTGTCTCCATCATTGTCTTCATCATCTTCATCACTTTCCTGACTCTCCTCTGAATCATATTCCACTCTACTTTGAGATGGAAGAAATGGCTAAAAATTTCAACAAAATTCTGTAAGTATCTTCTAGTTAATTATCTCATTCTAAATTACCTTCTAAAATTTGAATATTTATAATGTGTAATGCTTTTTATAAAAAGCAGATATATCATCTTATTCAGTTTACTTAGATTTGGAGATTTTTCCTTATGAAAAGGGTAATTGTCCATAAGCACTACATACTTTAACACCATAACTATTTTTTACATTACTGAAAATGCTAACGCTGAAAATGAAAACACTAATTGTTTTCCAATTCTTATTTTATTTTCATGCCAGATACACCAAACCAGATGTGGGACACATGAGCTTGTCAGAGAGAAGTGAAAACCCCCAGGGTGTATTCTCTTCAGCTTTGCCAAGAACAAGGAGAAATCCTATCCTCTCACTACAGTATTCAATATTTATGATCATTACCATTGCCTCACTGTGCTATTAAGTATTCACATTTTCCTTTTTATCCTTGCTCTTAAAATACACTTACCTAATTTACTTTGCTTATGGAGATAACACTTGATAGAAATGTGCATATAACTCACAGAAGTATGAACTTTCTACAAAAAAAAGAACTGCCACAATGGACTTAACAAGGCAACACAATTTGATTTTCAGTGGGTATGCTTATGCATTTCACCCAGTTGAAACAGCTGACAAGTGCTTCTCACATTTCCTTGCTCCCCTAAATAGGTGACCCATAATTACCTACATATTTTTACTCTGTAATTATAAAAAATCAATATAATTTGTTCATACCATAATCTGAAAATAAATTAATTGAATCACAATTGTTTTCAAGAAAGCTGTTTCAAAAATATGTATAGGTGGCATTTTAGAAAATGCTAAACATGAGCAATAAAAACAAGCAGATTCTACCACATCAGTACCAAGAATAATGACTAAGAGAAAATCTACCAATCCAGAAGTGATAGAAGACACTTAATAGTCAAAACAGCAAAAAATTACCTTAGCAATGAAATAATCCCAGATGCTAAGCTCGGGAGGGATAAATCTTTCCTTGTAAGATGGTGATGATTGTTGGTCTACCAATGGCAATGCAGGCAACTGAGAACTTTCTTTTGGAGGAGTTTTTGATGAAAGCCTGGAATGTTTTTGCTGTTTCTCTCCATCATCTATGACAGAATACAACAGCGATGTTGTTTTAAACCTTCTTCTCTACCACCCTATTGCTTTTAATAAAGAAACTCTCAATGAAAAGTAAAAATTTTTACCATTGTTAGTTTTCAGAATTTTATCTTAGCATTTCTGTAACAACTAAACAGAGAATGTTAACCCTCAAATACATAACACTAATACCTAACTAGAACTCCAGAATGTAAAAACACTCTGCGTAAATAATATGCCCATAATTGCATGAGAAGATCTCTTCTTACAAAGGTGATAATTATTAAAACTCAAGCAGCGGTCTTGCAAAACTACATCACTTTAATAAGGACTAATGAATACTGATTATGTTTGCTTTTACGACAAGCCAGGAGACTTGTTTTTCAGATTATATATTGCAAACACAGAGACTTGCCATTCCTGCTCCAACGTTTAACTCTGTATCTCCCTCTAGTGGAGATCTGTATTTTTTCCCTAATAGTACAACTGCTAAATCCCAACAACACATTCCTCCAACAAATATAAAACATCACATTTTAACTAACACAATCTAATATACAACTTATTAAACAGGGATGGATTAATTATCTGCAGTAACACCTTACATCCTAGGAATGGAGAGGTCCGCTCACTTGCCCCAACATTAATTTTTTTCAAACTAAGAAGTATCAAAAGAATTTACTTCCATTCTTGATTATTACACTACTGAAGGTAATAGCTCATTCATGCTTTCAGGAATATCTTAACACATTTTTATTACCTGATACCCTGAAATAATTCTGGATCTTGTTAGGAATCATATTCTAATACAGCCTTTCTATTAGTAGAGGAGGAATGATACCAATTGCTTGTCAGCAATTATTCGTGTTCTGACTCTTCAGAACACATCAGAAGTGAAAGTGACAAGGGAGAAATTATATTTGGAGATTTGCTGGCCATCTTTCATAACACAGAAAATGGACCTGAATCAATTTCCTACTTGATTGTAAAAGGTGAAGGTTGTAGTTGTCTTTTTATTGTTCAAGGGGTTTTTGGAGGTTTTTTTAGTATTTTTAGTCTGTTTTTGAATAGATACATGTAATGTACAGAGATCAGTTTCTACAGTGAAACAGAGGAACGGGTTCAAGACTTCGGTAAAACAAAGAAAGCTTAAATACGAAGATAAAAAGGAAGTTAATTTTTTGAACTTTGTTTTGGAGTCCACAAAACTTCAAACATCGATTTAGCTGAATCAGTTTTCTTAAGCAGAGGGGAGTATGGAGTGCCCTATGATCTAACAGCAGTAGTAAGCAGGAGCAAAGAAGGCTAAAAGAGCTCACCTGAGGGACAGATAGCTCCATCACTGAGCTCAAGCATCAACACGTTGTGCCAGACCAGTTAAAAGGAAGAACTCCAACATGACCATTGCAAATACGTTCTTTATTGGTTTAAGTTTCCTATTCCCTTCTGCTACCAAGGGCCCACAAAACTAACAACCACTGAAGCTTCCATACTTACATTCTCCTGTTAATAATGCCAGGGATGGCAAAAGAAGAACCAGCACACCTATCTGTTCCTGGAGTAAACTACCACAAAGTATTTCCTATACCCTTATTTTTTTAGTGTTTTATCCACAGGAGATTTTCTGAGTCGTGATAGGTACCTGAAAGACTATGTCCTTCAAAACTCTCATGGGTACTACAATCACTTGAAAACAGAAGGTCTAACATTTTGAACAAAAGAGAAACAATGGTAATTTAGAAACTTATTTCCATACATAAGGCTTATTTGCTCATAACAAACTGAGGCCACGGTACAATTTGTAACTGTGAACCATGCAAAATTTAAATAAATGTTTTTTACAAAAACTTCCAGGTCTTTCATATCTCACAATTTTTAATTTGTTTTCTTCTAATGGACAAATTCTCTGTACTCACACTAGTCAATGGAATTACTTCATTACTTCTGGTCATTTCTGGACCAGGAATAAACATGTTATTCCAGGATTCAGAAAGATTTTTGACCACCTGAGAAGATAAACATTATCATAATAACCAGCTGAACTACTGTACTGGTTGAGGCTGGGGTAGAGTTAGTTTTCTTCACAAGTGACTACTGTGAGGCTATGGCTGGGATTTGTGCTGAACACAGGGTTGATAATACAGAGATGTTTTTGTTATTGCTGAGCAGGGCTCACACAGAGCCAAGGCCTTTGCTGCTTTTGTATTTCCAGACTGGTGAGGAAGTTTGGGGGTGCCTGGGAGGAGACACAAGGAATATTCCAGACCATGTGGCATCAAGGTCATACATCAGTACAAAAAGCAGGGGGAAGGAGAAAGGGAGAGGACATTTGGAGGGATGGTGTTTGTCTTCCCAAGTCACTGTCAATGTGATGGAGCCCTGCCCTCCTGGAGCAGGCTGAACACCTGCCTGCTCGTGGGAAGCAGTGAATTCATCTCTTGTTTATCTTTGCTTGCGTGCATAGCTTTTGTTATTAAATTGTCATGATATGAACACACAAGTTTTCTCTGTGTTTTATCCCTCCCACTTCCTACATGGTCCTACCAGTGGGGGCAGGAGTGAGCGGCTGCCTGGGGCTTGGCTGATGGTTGGGGTTAAACCACAAGAGCCACAAAACAATTCATATATGGAATCTAATAAAAAATGAAGACATCCCATCTTTCATCTTGGAACAGGAATATCATAACACTAAGCATGCACTTCCATGCGGTATCATTTTTTTTTTCCTGTTACGGATAGTATTTGAAATCCACTTACCTGTACTAAAAGTCAAAACCACAATAACTGCAGTACATTATTTCATTATTCAAAGCTTATCAGTTAAGAAGCATGCACATGCATCACTATGAATTTTTAGCTAATTTTTGGCAACTACTAAAAAAAAAAAAAAAAAGAAATTCACTAGGCATGAAATAAAGAGCAAGTGTTGCATGATACAGAAATGAGCAAGTATGAGCCTGCAGACTGTTTTTCAAAGCAGAATTAAAAAGGCAAGTTTTTTTTTTTTTAAAGTACTTTAATCCTTTCTGTTGGATCACTCTTTGTATTTCTAAGAATCCTGCAGGCTAGCCATTGGCAAAAATTAAGTTTGTAAGGCAAATAAAAGAAAAACAACCTAAGTGGTTTGAAAAACAGTACTAACACAAATTTATTTTTATACATTCTAAAAAAAACTAACAACTACATTAAAAATGTCATTAAAATTCTGACTATCATATAGTATTTCAAATTAACAATTACACTTCTGAATTTTTCATTTATTTCTAATTAAAATATTTTACATGTTTCTTTTGGGTTTTTTTTCTTTTTATTTGAAGCATTTATCTTCGTTCCCATTTTGGTTGTAAGAAAAAAATAAAATTTTTGTTATTTCCCAAGAATTTTGGACTGTTTCAGACAAAGAAAATCCCTGAATTTCTTCCAGGTTCTAAGACATACAATGGTAATCAAAAGATCTGTGTTACCTCTCTTCCACCTTCCCAGGAAGAGCTAAAAGGCAGATTACTTTCAACTTTCCTTCATTTGCTCTTGCAGCATGGAATAACTGAATATGTGAAATGAAACTATGGATTTCTAACTGCTAAAGTAAAGGTCAAATTCTCCCTTAAAAACCTTCTGGATGATAGAGAACTTATCAGAACTATATAGATTTGTATTATAAAACAGTTTTCTAAGGCAGTTTTCAAGAGAAATGTGGTAAATGTGATTCTGAAAAATATTACTATAATCAATAGGTTCTTTTTTTGCCTCTTGGAAAATAAAACATCATGTGCAAGTTCTGTTTGCCAAAATCATTTGCTGCAACTGCAATAACAAGAAACACAGCTGAAAAGTATAATGATTTGAAAAGCATTCAGACTGCTTTGTTCTGTGTGATCTTTATGTGAGAGAGACACTAAAAAGTTTTTCATAAAAAATAGGGATTAGGAATTTCTAAGACTACCAGGTACTGTTTTTCGGTTTCTATTTTTACCATTTGAATCTAAGAGAAAGATCATATTTAAATAAGTGAAATTTTATATCTGAAGTTACTACAGTACTCAAGTCAAATAAAGCAAAGAGCAAAAAGGGAAATAACTTTATTGACCAATGCTGTACCTAGAGTTATGATCTCTTAAAATAAGTTTCAAACTTGGAGATCAACAGCCACATTCAGATATGCACTAAAGGACTAGATGGAAGGCAAGGAGGAGAAAACATGCATAGTCTTATTCCATTAGACTTGTCAGTGCTCAGAATTTTTAGCCTTTGATTTCCATTTGAAAGTGGAAGCATTTCACAAAAAATCAGAAGTAAACATAAGGGAAAAGAGTCTAGTTATGCATAACAAAATGGTAAGATATAGAAAAAAATCTAAATAATATTATGGAAGAATATGGCATAGTTGACAGGAACAAGCATTCCAGTCACTTGTCAATATTTGTTTCTCGGTGTCAGAAACCGTAAAGGCACAAAAACACAGCTGTTTTAATCCTAATCCCTCTGCTTCATTGGAGGCCTATTTTTTCCCCCTTTCTCTCCCCAACATTTTTTTCAATGTGACAGACAAAGGACTTTGGAGAAATACCTTTCCCCCAAATTTGCTTTACATAAACACACATTAAAAACAAGTAATAATACACTAAATCCTAAAATTACATAGGTTGAAAGACACCTCGTCCAACCCCTTACTCAGAATAGGGCTGGCTTAAATGATGGCCTAGTTTGTTCAAGTTTTTGAGTAACTCCAAAGAACACCTCTACGCCCCTTTCTCAGTGATTATTCCTAAAAACTAGTATTAAAAAAATGCTCCTCCTTCCCTTAAATTTTTAATTTGAGCTTCTTGATTTTTACAGCAACATTTTTATTACACCTGCAATCAACCAGCCAGCATTCCTTCTCCAGAAAAACATGCAGCAGACAGGCTACATTTAGTATGCATTTTAGAATAACTAATTTGTAAAAATACATAGTGTTTTAAACCAGTGGTAGCAGTAATATTAACATAGCTTACTGTACAGTTAGCACCACCTAGTTAGCAGAATTGCCAACAAAAGCCAGTTGTGACTTCTGAAAATTCTGTAACAGCAAACATATTTACCTTACCAAAATGATGGAGAGAAATGTTTACTCATTACCACAAAGAAAGCTAAACAGACCTAGAAGAAGAGCTCACTTTTGGTTAAAGATTTCTACTCTGAAAACTTTTTTCTAAAAGTCTGATGAAGATATTTAAACAGACCACATTTACAGCTTTCCATAAATGTAAGGTAAGACACTTCAATATGTAACATACATCTAAATAGCAATATTTTTAATATAAAATTACATTTTATCTCCCTACATATATATTCAGATGTGATTTAGAAAGTCATCAGAGTTTAAGTGAATCTGTATTTATAAAATTTTCCTTTAAAAACTTAGTTAACTAGCATTTTTGCTGTTGGTTTTATAGAAGTCAAACTAAACTAAAAAGCACACAACCATATGCTAAATAAAAGCATTACAGGAATTTTTTAATGGACCTGAGGATAATTTATCATTATCTTAATTTAAAACTTGAAGATTGTTTGCTTTTCTAAAGGGTTCTTCGAATATCACAAGACACCTTGCACTTCTAATATCTGGAATGAACACTTAGAAATTCACATGCACAATAATGCTTATACTCAAAATGCAAAACAAGCAGCTCTCCAAAAAAGATATGAAACACTTCTGATCTTTTCAAACCATGGTCAAAGGAATTTTATACTCAATATTTATTTTGAATGAAGAGCTGTTACAATACTATAGGGCTGACAATTTTCTCTTTTAAAGAGGTCCAATTTATGTGCTTCTTTAATCACAAAATTTTACTTTAAATTTTAGTATCATGGCTTGCAAACAGAAGTTTTTCTGTCTTTCTGCATATGCAAAAAAAAAAAAAAAAAGCCCCACACATAGCAAACTGCATGTAAAGGCCTAGTACTAAAACTAGTATCTTGCCTGAAGGTTTGGTAGGACTATGAGTACTGAAGGAAGGAAGGGATTTGGAAAACCCCACGCATTCCATGGAGAACACTACTACCTGATGTGGGCTAGGCATTGTGAAGTGCCTACCTGTCAAAGAGAGAAAACATACTGTATTTGTGAAATGGGAATATATCCCAGTTAGGAGAGAACTGGAAAGCTTCAAAAAAACCCAAAAAAGTAGGCATTAATAATAATGGAAACTCTTAAGATCAACTTAACTCCCTCATATTAGAACAGCTGTGCTACTTGGAAACCTTATTTCAATAGCATTCACTTCTGCTTCACTGTTCTCTTCCGCACAGTATCTACACCAGTAATTTCAAATACTTCTTTTTCTATGCAAATCCACAAGCATACCGATCCTATTGAACACAAACTCCTTAAAGTAATTAAGCTTTCAGCAGTCAAATAATTGTCTTAAAAAAACCCAGAAGACCAATACACATAAAACAGGAGAACTGACCGGTTCTTGTCTTTAATTGCTGCTGTCCTCTGCTGGGTGTATGAGCTCCTCCTCCAAAGATAGCAGACCACATTTTATTGTTAAGTGGATGAGCCATAATTCTATACAACTCATTGCTAGAATGTGTTGCAAGGCCATGGATGAACAGGCTGAGATAGACCGCAGTTAGAATTTCACAAAGTAGAACGGTGAGACCTGGCTGGGCTTCCTCGCCAGCAGAATTCAAGAGACGTATTAGAGCTGTCATTCCTGTTTATGTAAAATAAACACATTCTTTAAGAAAGCACATACGTGTGTGAACATATCCCAGATTATCATGAGTATTTTGTTTGGCAACCTATGTTACTTAGTAATTTTTACTGTAGAAAAATTCCAAGTTGTACGCATTGAAACCAAAGTTGAAAACTTCAGGGAAAAGATGCAAGCTCTTAATTTTTAACAGTTTATTAGCTTTTTAGTTTCCTGTTTTGGACTAATGGTTAGAGAAATGCATAACACCTTTTCAATTACAATAACTACCTGATTATCTTGAAAGTCGAAGTTGAATCTTCTCTCTTTACAGTGGTAAAACCAATCAAAAATCATGGGCATTACACATTGTCTAGCAGGTGTTCTTCCACCCAAGTACTAACTTGTAGTGTTTTTATGCTACTACAAAAGGGTGTAATTTCAGAGGTGGCTTCAACTGTGACACTTTGTACACACAAATGAAAATGCACAGTCATGGCCAAAGAGTTCTTTTTGTCATGCTCTCCATCTTGCACATATAGCATGTGAATGTATTAAAAACAAAGAAAAAGTCAGTTCAAGGTGATGCTATTGATATGAACAACTGCTAACGATTCCTTGCACCATTCATCAGAAAATAACCGGCGATTAATTAAATAACAAGAAAACAAATGACAAGCTAGTTTTTTAATACAATCCCTAGGTTCAGTGACAACGTTTGGCAGAAAAGAAAAAATGGCTTAGCATCAAATAAAAAGACAGCTTCAGACTCTCCATTAAGATTTCTTAAGTGAAGCTTTCTCATTTCAGAAACAATTCTCATATTAAGTAAGAACATTTTCTGGCTTTGCTTACATTAAAGTTAGTGCTGCAAACTGAAGCTCATACCTAGATGACAACATTGATAACAACTCCCCCTAATGTAACTCCCTAGTGTAGTTTCATCAGCATAAATCTCAGCACACTCTTAAGTATTACCTGAAATCTGACATCAATTTTACAGCTACAGAAAACCATGATTTATTATAAATGTCTCATTTTTAATAGTTTCAAGTTAGTTCAAAAGTTGTCCATAAGGTAAAATAATTCTTAGTTGGAGCACAACTTAAGACAGCATTCCCAGTCCTTCTCAGGAGTCAGGAAGTAAATACTGGTGCTCCAGGGGGAGTAAGAAGAGCACAGGACATGACTATCCTACCTCCTGTTTAGTTGCTCTCTCTTTACTAGGTGCAGAACTAACATTTTTTAGTTAAAGGAAGCAATAAAAACCAACTTGACTTAGTGAATAAACAGAAGCACTAAATTAGATGTTCTGAAAAAAAAATCACAACATTTTAATCAAAGAACTCAACAGAGCTGTTACAATACTATTAGAAAGTCATAGCCACATCCACTTACAGTGGATCCAGATAACCCAGTTTTCCTTAGGAGAAGAGAAAGAAATTAAGTCCAGATACCTGGCCACTGAGCAGGTGATGTGTTGGGAGTCACTGTTTCTTCTAAACTTGCTGTTCTTAAAGAATGACGCTGAGTTAACAGGACTGTCTGGTACACTGTCCCAGTGAACTGATTTGCTTGAAAAGAGCTGTGAAACAGAAAAGTGGGAAATTATATTTATTTTTAAAAGTTCCATTTACAACTATTCAAGTGATAGCACTTTCTAGATGTAGGCAAGTGTGATCACTGTCTTCTGGTGCCCTATCCATTATGACAACTGCAATGAGACAGTTGTTTAAAAATCACTTTTCTGTGATTTTTTTAGACTTTACCTGTAGCTGTGGCCATCACAGAGACATTGGTAGAGGCAAGCAGAGAGCGATGCTGCTAGGGTATGCATTACATATATCTGTAAGACAAAGTTTTACACAAGTTATTACACCTAAAGTGAGCTGTGGTTAACATCACAGCCTTTCACTCTGTATACAGATGTGTAACAAGCACTGGACATGAAAGGTGTAACTATTTATGCATTCACAAAGCCATCTTTCCCCTTCAGAATTTATATCAGACAAATCAGTTCACTTGGCTATGGAAAGGATGGGGGAAAACTCACTGACACCACCAACACATAATCACAGACCAGGTCTATCTGAAATGCTTTCAATTATTAAATAGCAACACATTAAGCCTGTATACAACAGTCCTATGTAATTACACCCTGGAACAGTGTCAGTTTGCTGGCTCAGAATACAAAGACTATTTCAGAATGAAAACTATAGTGCAGCTTAGTTTTTGACCAATTCTTGTGCATCTCTTGGACACACACTCAATTTACTCAGTATCATACTAATCAGGACTTTTAACACAGCTGATACTTTTTATTTAATGTATCATAAAACACATCTTAATGTGCAAATAACTAGAGAATATATTAATCACAAAGGTTCTATTGAAACAAAAACAGTTTATTATATTTATTTGTTTGCTGCCTCTGAAACTATGCCAACTAGGAACTAAACCATCTTTTTAGTGTTCTCTAGAAATCCTTAGTAAAAGCAGACGTGATTTGGGACCTAACACTTGAAAAACTTCATGAAAGACTAAGTTTTATTTCCAGAAAAAGGTTAAATATATGTGAAATCTTACAGAAAAAAATTTTAAAACTATTGTACAAACACATACCATTTCACAAAAAAAGTCTGGGTTTATTAAACTTTGCTGAAAATCAGTTTTTATACTTCAACATTTAATTTTACTTAGGCCTAAGAATGAAATGCAGCATCTGCCATTAACATAACAGAAGTAATGAACCCACTGTCATAAAGACAAATATGATGCTTATGATGTACCATAATAATGTCCTTTTGGACAAATATCCAGTTCTGAGAGAGGCCAATATACAGCAGCTTGTTGAGCATCTTCAACACCTCAACAATGAGTAATGATCAGTGGACATTTCTTTTAGCTCAAGGTAAGTACTACAGAAAATGTTTGTGCTTCATGATTTTCTTATTTCTCACAGATAATAAAACAGCACAAAGTTCTCATGCTTTCAAAAAAAGAATTGTGACTTCAGCAAACTATACCATAGCAAGAGCAAAAAAACTGAAAAAAAAAATACTTACCTTGCTGTTCTGAGTATCTGGATGAGGTGGTGAATCAAGGTTTATTATAGCATGTAATATATCATGAGTCAAGTTGCCAAGATGTAGCAATGGATTAGCCACCACTGTTTTGGCACTAGCTGTGCAAGCAAATAGGAGAGGTATGGAGCTTTGCTCTGGTGGAGGGCTTGAAGGTATCTCCACTGACTGCTCCTAAAAACAAGCAAGAAACACACACACAAAGAAACAGTACATATCCCCTGAGGAAACATAAGAACTTTTGAAAGAGGCAAAAGGATTCTAAAAAACAATAACAAAAAATAAAACAATGTACAAAACCCCCATATTAAAAATAGATTAAGATTTCTTAAAAAAGAGGCATATCCTGCGATAGAAAAATTACAAAAATTACAAAACACTTTCAAATAAATCGACAAACCTGAAGCAGAGAAAATACAACTTATGCTCCCCCACATACCTGTTGAGATTCCTGCAGAAGCAGAATTAATTCCATTCTGACAGATGCCAAGCCTCCACCATGTGATCCATGAAGTATACAGTAACTAAGGAACATTCTGAGGAGAGACTGGTATTTCAGAAGCCACTGACGTCTTTTCTGAAAGTCTTCTTTCTGTAGCATAGTTTTTTCCTGGTCAGTTAAGTCTTCAGTGTTTTCACGTAATGTAGCTTCCTCTGGCATCCCTCTAACTCCTGACTGTATCTCTTCTACTTCAACACCATAATCACAGGTCTTCTGAAGAGCTACCACTTCCCTCTCAAGCCACTGGTAAAGCTGATACCGCAACTTTCCACCATCCACTTCATAGCCAGTGGACAGTGTACGAAGCTCCACAGTAAGGATTTTCAGGCACGCTCTAAACTTCAGCTGTGCTGAAATGATATCTTCTGATGGACTTAAAATATCTTTGTCATCAACTACACTAAAAGATTCAGTGTAGCTAGAACTTGTTTCATGTAATTTTTCAGTTTTCTTCAGAGGTTTTAGCTCTTTCATTACCAGCAAAGAACCTTCACTCTCATCATTTTCATCACTGTCTAATTGTAGTTGCAATTGTTCATCTTGGAATAGAGCACTTGGCTGGCTCCAATCAAAGGAAAGAGTGGAATCTACATGTTTTCCTGATGAACAATCTGAAGATGAACCTAGGCCATTGAATACTGGCTGTGACCAATCAATACTGGAAGCTTGATCTTTTGTTTCAAACTCATTAACTGGAGAATATGGTGAGAAATCTTTACCAGTATCCACTAAACTAGGAGATTTACAGAATGACTTTGACCTCTTGACAACTTTAGGCATCTTTGATAACACTTCTAAGGCCAACATAGGACAACCAGCTTTTAGATGAGCATACGCAGTGGTGAAAAATAGCCGTCTTTCACCTAGGTTGATTTTGTCAGCTAATCCATTTTCTACTGTTAGGCAAATATGTGTGGAAGATGTATCAGAAGAGCCAAAATGACGTCTCAGCAAGAGAGGATGTGTTCTTAGGTAGTTATAGAAGTTAAACACTGCAGGGTTACAACTTGAACCATCTCCATCTGAAAAGATATGGGAGCATGAGGAAAATGTACCACTCTATGATATAACCGATCTGCAGTGAAGTCCTACATTCATCAGAAGGCTTTTAGGTCTTCGTATCAATCCTATTGTCTACTTCACACATTCATTCTACTGTTTACTTCACTGCACCCTCCTGCATATCTTTATCATTTGAATATTTCAGTGGGAAAGACACTGCCAAACCTACTAAAAACAAGCAGAGTGGGGCAGCAGGCATAACTTTTTAAATTAAAGCAGCTACCATTTCTTTTCCTTGTAGTTAGGCCAGTTTTACTGAAGTCAAACAAGACCACTTTTCTGTTAATTTTAGAATTCTGAAGTCTCCATTTTCCATCTCTAAATGACAACAAGATGCCATATCTTACATATTTTTACTTAGTCTCTTCTAATAAATTGGATTTTTATTTTCAATTTTGTCTGCATCTTAAAAGAAATTCAACTTACAACAAAACTAGGAAATCCATAATATTTATACATAATGGTAGCAGTACTACATATAAATAAATGAATTACACAGCAGTGCGACACCTGTTCATTTAATTTTCATGTCCACAAGATGAAAAACCCTGAAGAGATACAAGCATCAGCACAGGACGCTTTCAAAGGGCTCAGGTTGAAATAAACCCTTACTCTCTTCCCTGTCAGGAGTTATAGCAGTTAACAGAGAGAGGTACATGATAAAGCACATTCTAGCTAAGAAAATAAGGCAAGATATGACAAACAAGCCATGAACTGATCACAGAAGAATTAGAAACACTTTAAAATTGTTTTACATAGAAAGATGGGACCAAGATAGAAACAACCAAACACTATATTCCTCATTTGCTCAAAATCATCCTGAATGTAACTTCTACTGAAATCAGTTTCACAAATTAGTTACCCAAGTATATGAGGTTTTATTTATTCCCTTCCAATTGTTCTCAGTTGCCAGGACTGAAACCAACTCACTACCAAGGACTTGAAGCATTTAACTTCAATGAAAACACTACCTTTAGGAAATAATACAATTAATTCTTAGAAGGCCTATAAAGCCAGCAAGTGAACAAAGAAAAGAACTGCTCTAGGAGACTTAAGTGCTGTTTCAGGCAGCACATCCTCATACCATTTTAAGTTTCAAAAGCTTTCTGTTGATAATCTTTTATTGTAGTCAGCTCTTACTAAGGACTAAAAGCTAAAGAACACCATGTCTTCCAGACTCTCCTATGCAAGTGGGCAATCAGAAATTTTGTCTTAGGCTGTGATGAAATCAAATTAATTCAAGAACTTAATTTGTCTCCTCATATTTAGACTGCTTCTGGAAAAACAGCTGCATTACTGCAGGGTCATTCCATTATCCTTTAAGCATTCACATGGTCTAAGGACAAAGTATGCACTCATGAGATACAGGTTAATAACAATACAGTCACCATGTTTGCTATTAAAGTCCACATACATTGCTACAGCAAGCTAGTTGCTAACAATGGTAAGGAACTGTGTGGTACCTGGTTTTGCTCAGAAGACATTTTAAGATACTGTGGCTTAAATCAATGAATAGTTAAAACCAGCTCAACAGGCCAAATACTTATATTCTTACCTCCTTCATCTTCAACAGAATGTTTAATCAAAGTGTCAAGAGCCTTGCTATAATCTTCCAAAATCCAGTATGCCATGCTTCGCAAGAAAGGGTCACAGTTTATGTTTCCTGAGTTCTCTTTTCCAGTAGACACACTTCCCAAAACTCTCTTCTGTAGTACAGATTTGTAAGTACTTGACACTTCAAACTCTGATTCATAAAGTCTCGATATTACAAGAGCCAACTGAATGTCACGTAGCTTCTCAAGGCAGACCTAATTAAAAATAAGTATATTCAAATGATAAATGTTGTAATTTCTCCTCAGTTTAAAATTATTACAGGGCAGGAAGCTACATAAATCTGCTCAGATTAAAATAAGTAGGTCTATCAACTCCATAAAAGTGAGTAGGAACTAAGCAGAACAGGTGTAGCTAAGTATTATATGAAAGATCGGATTTGCATTTCTTCAGTTTAAGTATGGCATGACATTGGAGCTTTGAAATCAGGTAGCTTCAATAGATCATTGCCAATGTGCACATACCACCTCTAACCTCTGGATTCCAGTTGTTTTAGCTACAAAGCTTTACAGAACAAATCCTTCATTATCACAGAGACTAATTTCCTCACAATTCTGCAATTCGAATAGACCCATGAAATTATTTTTGTTTGCTTTGTTTTTGGTAAAGGGATTCTAGGAACCAATTAACATCACTGCCAAAGCACCAGGTCGGTAACTTCCTAATGAAAAACTATGCTGTCTTCCTATAGGACTGGGTAGACAATTTGAAAGGAAGCTAATCATAGGTAGGTTCCTTAAGTACTACAACAGAGAAATTACCCATGTCACTTTTCAGTATCAATAATATGACAGCTAAAAATGAACCAAAATGTAAAGATGAAGGTTTTGCATTTGTCATTAATTTGATGTGTGAAAGAAGAGCACCAATTGAAGGCATAAGCTACAGCGGTCATACTAAAGAAAATGCAAAGTGCAGTCAATATATTTGTACATTTCGGACAATGTAATAGTCTTATATATTAAAAATTGTATTACCTCCACTGCATCTCTTAAGTGTCCTGCCAACAAGAAAAATGCTGCAGAATGTTCAAAACGCTGTTTGCCAAGCAAAGAAAAAGCATTCTTTAATGCTGCTTTACGCCATCTGTCCTCAGTAAAGTTGTTTCCAAAAAACTGTGTCATTTTAGTATCTTTCTGGGACCTATATATTGAACAAAATTGATAAAAACATTTTACTTTTTATTAGTTCCACTATGGTTCCAAGTTTCTGCAGATTTCAGTATAATTTTACACAGACCTTTACGTTAGGAAATGCAGAATCTCTCACCACACTGGGAGTTGAGAAGGCTATATATTTAAAAATAGCAGAAACTTCAGTAGATACAAAACCTGATGGTATTTTCAATAACCTGATACAAATTCAGAAAATCTCATTTTTCTTAAGCTGAGCCCTTAAGTGACAACGCAAATTAGTTTTCAGAAGGTTTGCAACACTGAATGCTGTATTATGAAACATCAGTTAGAAAGACATAGGTCAGTCCCCCGAAGTTAAGTTAAAAATTTAACTGCAAACATGTATGTAAGAGATAGGCATGACATTTCACATACTACACTGCTAAGTCCTCAAAAGTGCATCAGAATTAAGCAGTAATTGAAATTACAGGAGATTTAAGACTAAAACTTGCAGCATCTATCTTCAGAAACAGCAACTAAATTCCTTAGTAAATACAAGAAGGTTAGAAATTCCTCATTTAATGTAATGACTAGTTTAGAAATTAGACCTCAGTTTTCAATAGTAAGATTTGTGCTTCCTTTGCATTACCATTACATTCAACTTTTCCCCCCAAAATTATACTAGACAGTGTGAAATTCCATGTAAGAGCTTGAATACCTGTATAATCCCCAGATAACAGCCTTCTTCCTCATCGCAAGGTAAAATATGGCAGCATCAAGTGGATCGTTGTTTCGCTGGAAAGCTGCTTTAGCCACCTGAGAAGACAGTTCAGAAACAAAAACACAAACACAATTTAAATTCTTCTTACATGAGATTCTTGTTGCTTCTGGCATCCCATACCCCACAGTGCTCTGAAGTTGTCTTTAATATAGGATCCCTCCTGCAATTATGAGTCTGATGTAAAAACACAGGAAGATACCCATTTGTTATCACTTAGCTCATGCTCTTCCAGTTGTAGAAGGTTTTTTGCAGATTGAGTGGGAATCTCTGTATCTGAAACCAGTTTCTAAAATCATAGCAAAATTAATTTATTAGTTGGTCTGCTAATCAAAGGACAGATGGAGTCTTGAAAAACAGGCTGGGATCAGTGATTACTTTCAGAGGTTGAAAAGGAAAAAGGGTAAGTGGCAGAAACAACATTCCAAGTCCCATGTGAGATAGCCTTAAACTCAGGCCCAGAATACCTGGCACTTTTTTATGCCAGGCAGTTAAGGCTCATAAAGTGATGATTAATTACTGAAGATTTAAAAGAAAAAGTAGAGACATGCATTTTACCACTTTGTGCTTTGTAGTCCAAGTATCTTGTGCATGTCATTTTCTAGCTCAACACACTTGGCTTCTTCAAGAGCTTACAAGTGATAATGAGGTTAGGCTTATTGCCACATTTGTGATGATTAAAATACTTAATATAAAAACCCAACAAAACTCTAAAACAATAAAACACCAAGCCAAAACAAAACAATAGGTTTATCATGAAAAATAATCAATTTGCAAGATAGATGTACATACAGCATCTAAGTTGATCCCACATCTGATAGGTTTTTAAGAACCTTTTCCCAGAACTTCTTTCTCAATTTTGCTATAAAAAAACACTACATGCTCCATCTGTATCTTGAACATCCACAATAAACATGGCATAATATTATCTTTAAGATGGAGTATCTAACAGCAAAAATTTACTCCACACTGGAATTTCAAGTCTAAATACTAAAAAAAAATAATTAAATACAGAAGTTCATATTTATACAGAAAAATATAGATACAAAAAAAATACAGCACAAAACATTCAGAAAAACTTCATTATCTAAAGACATAAATCTACATAAATAGAAGGTAAACACTGGAGAACAGCTGTTTGGAATGATTGTGTTGGATTGCTGTTGGTGGTTTTTTTAATGCTATGGTTACCTTTTCTATGCATTTCCGGAGGCTGTGGATGTTTCGAACCCACCACCCCACACCCATAGCTCTGAGCTCTGACCATGTTGGATCCCCCTTCTGCACTGCAGGAAGCATACTCAGGAGTTCTTCCTCCGCTACAGAATGGAAAGCCCAGGCAAAGTGACTAGTAGATAAGCCTATATAATAAACATAAAAAAACACAAACAAACAGAAAATTTGGATGACATTCATTAACAAAAAAAAAAAAATCAAGAATCTAAAGACAAGTGGATGAGAAAGGGAAAAAGAAAGAAGATCAAACTGCTTGTTTTGGACTTTTAAGTGCATTTCTGATGAGGCAACCAAATATTAAGAGTATTTGTTAGGACTGCATATCGATTACTACAGGAAAGTCATACAACTGAGGCACTTCTGATTCTCACCGATTTCTAAGCTCACCAGAAAAGGAAGTATCTCAACAAAAATTACTCCACCAGAAAGCTAACTCTGCAATACTCTGCTGTGGCATTCCTGGCAAATTCCAACCTTTGATTCAGCTGAGGGATGAGAAGCCATGCGACTGAAAATGCTATCAATTGCCATGATGGCTAAAGGAGCAATCACAGCCAGTCTTTAGATCTGATTATGACTAATCAAATCTATTTTGTCCTGTCATCTGCAATATCAGGATGGAACTAGCTAAATTATCCAAAAATCTCCCTACATGAAATAGCTGATTGTACAATTACAGTAAGTATATAGAAATATTTAAAGTCCCAGTAGTAATTTTCTTTTCCAAATCTGTACCAAGCACCTACGTAAATGGGTACAGTTTTCTACATTATTCCAGCAGAAGGTTATTGGACAACATGGTGCTAAGAAAGCCATTGAATTTGGGGAAACAGAAATATCCCCCCACCAACTAAAAACTTGTTATAGAAAGCATCAGTTCTGAGACCTTTATTAAAAACAAAATAAGACATTTTCTGCTCTAACATTCATTCATATTGGACAATATTTTCTTAAAAAACCCCAATGAATTAAATCACCAACTCTGCAAAGGCACCTCAACAGCACACCAGTCATAGGTGCAGCTACATCATTAAAACTCAACTCATCTATGAAAACACATCAGTTACCTTGGTGAAGCAGCTGGGCTCGATGCACAGGAGGAAGCGCAGTTGTCAGAAAGGTGTGAAGCCGGACAGCCAATAAAAATTTTAAACCACACTCATCAAGAGTTTCTCCACCTGGAAATAAATATTTTTACACACATTTTACAGCAATTATTCCAAGTAAGTATTAACAGAAGAAATGCAATTTTGTGACTACTAAACTCTTCAAATTTGTAAATGATGGCTTAATTCATAATTCTCTCCTCCAAGAAAAACGAAAATTTCAAATATAAAAACGTTTGAAATTCATTCCGTTCAGTTTTATTCTGTTCAATGTAAGAAACAGAGAAAGTGTTACATGTTAAAAAACCAAACCAACTGATTTCTCAATTTCTCTACATTTGTCATTACCATCTCTGCAAAAGTGAATTAAAAGTAATTATAGTATGTGTATAGTATGTATACATATATATAGCATATATGTAGTGTGTGTATGTATATACACACACACACTACATATATAGTACACGTATCTGACGCACTCACAGTGCATTACCATAGCAAAAGAAAACTTTTTTTTTAATCAAAGTATTAGGTCTTGATATAATTATACTATGAAATGAAGGGGCATCATCACCTTACAAGCCACAAAAATATTCCAAAATAGGAAAAAAAACCCCATGAAAGGTTGTGAAACACATTTAACTTGGAAGAGATAACTTACCCTGACTTCTGTCTCTACTTTCTCCAATGTCAGTACTGGTAGTAGCAATTGTATCTGCCAAGGCCATCAATGACATTTGCTCCATCCTAGTCAGACCTGGCAAGCTTGAATGAAGCAAGTGACGAGAAAGAACTTGAGCATGTTCTGGTCCAAAGTAAGTTGGGCTGTATTGAGAAAGATCAATGACTGTTGGTTTTGAACTGTCTTCATCTGCCTCAAATGGGACAAGGTCATCTGTACTTATAACAGTATTTTGGAAGAGATTTTCATAACTGTCACTGGGCATATCCTTTTTATTTTGACTATTCTGATTATTGGACTTCTCTGAACAGGAATAAGATGAATCATCATCTGCAGCAAGCAGAGCATACAGAGGCAATGGTGGAACAGAGTCTATTTCTATATAGTCTGTAGTCTCTGTTTTGCTGAACATTTTGGGATCTCTTGCAGTACTTCCACTAGCGCTGATTGTCAGAGATCTGAGCCTCTTGTCATGATTAGGTTCAGACTCATTTATAGCAACAACTTCTCCAGCAACGCACTTCACCAAATGGGACAGAATGGCTTTAGCTCTGCGTACTTTACCAAGATCCATGAGTTCCAACAGCTGATACGGGTGGTACTGAGGTAAAGTTGGAGATAATGTATGAGCTGCCTCAAAAAGACCAGAATCTTCCATCTCCATAGACAGATCAGAGGCAGATCTTTTCCCACTAAGTTTCTGTGCAAGGCTGGTCATAGATCTGGTCAAGGTTCTCTTTGGTGGACGCAGACCTGAGACAGCTGACTGGCTTTGTTTCATTAAGCTAGCTATGCATGGCATACTTTCACTGTAGGAATCTGTACTAACTAGTTCCTGCTTAGAAGGAGATTGCCACTGGGAATAAACATGCATTTCACAATCCATTCCAACTACCAGAATGCCATCACGCACCCAAGACAAGGATACAGGAAAAGGAGCTGAACCCTCTACAGATGAAACCAAGTCAACACAACGCAGTAAAACAAAACCAGAAAAGGTTTCAGCCTTGGGACTGCCACTGTGGGAAACAGCTACAATCTCATTACAATTTTGTTCTTGCCTCTTCCCAGACAGCTGACCAAACATATAAAGTTTTGATCCAATCCCCACTGTCAGAATATGTGAACCATCTTCCCTAGACATCCAATCTAAGTGTACCAAGTGTTTAGCATTGGGTATAATACTCCCACCATAAGACATAAGAGTATCTTGTTGGTTATCTGACACTATATCAACACTAATACCTGAGTCCAACATGGTGCCTACCTCATCTAAATTAAGTGTCTGTTCTAAAATCCAAGAAGAACCCCCTGTAGATTCACATTCAAAAATACTAACGTGCATCACAAAATCTTGAGAAAGATTGCTATTTCTAGTTGCTGCCTGCTTGTACGCTACTGCTAATCTGTTTGTGTGTGCACAGCTGACATCAGTTGGCATCCCTGGAACATTAATAGCACTACTGCTAGGAAGTCCATCCTCAATCAGTAATGGCCATTCTTCCCATACATATTGAACATCACTGTCTGTGCCATATTGTGGCATGGAAGAAGCTGATGATTCCATGACAACCCTGCATCTCCAGAATCTAACTTTTCCATCAGAGCAGGAAGTAGCCAGCAGATAAGGTGCACGACAAACAGGATATATGGAAGAACTACTGAGGTGTCCTGAAATGAAATAAAATACACTTTTACTGGAGGAAATAATAAAAAGCAAAATTAGCACCATTTTTATTCAGCCACTGTTTTATTGCTCTAAATTTTAAAAAGTATTACTGCTTCCTCACAAAGAGGTAATTTACAGGGCCTCATGAAAGAGACAATATGCCAAGAATACCATGAAACCATTTTACTCTTTGATTGTATTTTGAGCTGTAGGGAGGAGTCAAACTATATTATTTAAACATGAACATTAATATATACTCTCTTCTGTCAAACAAACATTCCTCCACTGAAAAAACTAAAACTGCATTTTGGAAAGACTAGTGATGAAAACCTTAACATTTAAGTATGTTAAGATCCTACACAAAAACTGCATTAATGACTGCAAAACAAAACTTATTCAGTTTCTACTCTTCTATCTTTCACAAGAATGGGGAACACAATAAATATTATACCTTGAGTAAGAGCTCTATTTTAGTGTTAGCTCCAGGACTGAGATATTAAGTCAGGGGAAGTACATTTTAGCAAACCTTTAGGATTCATCTACACATACTCTAGCAATGAATCCAAAACTTACTATTACTTTGTTTCTATTTTACAACCAAAGTCAGAAAGCCAGAGATTGCTTATTTTAGTCTTTAAAAAAAAAAAAAAGCTGACAAACCTGCTGATGGCTTGACACTTATTATTTCTACTCCTTCTGGCATACTCAGCTCTTGACTATACACCATTTTGGAAGACAGAGTAAGCCAGCTGGTGCTCTGAAGGTTTGCTCTACAAGCCCGATATTTCTGAGTGAAAGGTGATTGGATCTTCTCTGGATCTGGTGAAGAATATGATTCTTCTGTTTGTGTTGCTTCTTCAGGTGGATTTAAACCTATTTTTTCATCTAAAAAAAGTTTGCATTGTTAATTTTAAAAGATCAATGATTTCTTTTAATGTAAAAACTAATTTTAATCACTTCAATAGTTCCATAAGAGAAAGAAAAAACCTGACTGAAAATTTTACATTCATTTCAATGAAACGCAGTCTCATATTCAGATTTAAAGATAGATGTGAGCACATCTCACATTGAATACTTCTGAGACTCTCGAACTGTTGACAGATTATAAAACAATCAAAAGCATGACCAAAAAAACTGCAGACAAAGAGATAATGTTGGGGGCTGTTTTTTTCCCTTTTTTCCCCTCTGTGGAATTTTCCCCATTGTCATGCTAAGATACCTGTTCACTGGGCCCTGGTGGCAGGGGGGAGGGGAGAGAAGAGGGAAACCCCTCGATATCCAAACATCCAAAAGAGCAGACCAAAGGCTCTGGCTCGCCCCATTTCCCCCGTGGAGTTCGGACGAGAAGGACGATCGGTGCCTGAGTGCCATTCCTGCCATCCCAGCACCAGGAGCCATCCTCACTGCTGTCAGACCCTGCCCTGCTGCCTTCTCACTGTAACCTGCCACCATCCAGCACTCTGCTGAGCACTGGGACCCACACCATGAGCGGAGAGCTCTCTCTCCATCTCTCTCTCTCCCCCTGGGACAGCTCTGCCATCACCCCCAGCCCTCCTGCGGCTCTGCGGGACCTGACTGCCCCCAGCACCGGGAACTGCAGCTCAGGGAAAAGGTGCCTGCAGCCAAAAAACACTGGGACTGAGTTACTGTTCTGTTTGTGGCTAATTTCATAGCTGCTGTTGTTCTTGTTTGTGTAGTTAGTTATACTAGTAAAGAACTGTTATTCCTATCCCCATATCTTTGTCTTAATTCCAAAATTATAATAATTTGTAGGGAGGAGGGATCACACTCTTCATTTCAAAGGGTAGGTTTCTGCCTTCCTTCGCAAATACCTGTCTTTCAAACCAGGACAGGTATGTATTTTGCTATCCACTGAAAATAAGGTTTTAGTAAGAATAGATTACCTGCAGCTAAGGAAAAATAAATTAAGACTTTCATGTCTGAGCTTAAAAACTGGTAAAAGATATTTTTCAGAAAAGTTTTAATAATAGTTTTGTTTTATTCCTTGAAACATAGGGAAAAACTTTAAAAACTTAAAATCCTCAGAGAATGTGATATAAATGCTTCCCCTTTTTAATAGAACTCAATAGCTGAAGTATGAAATTGCTGGATATGGAACACAATTTCCAACAGATGTGCTGAAAAGCCTTGTCAGTAATTTCCTCATCACCTAAGTGCATTAGAAAACTCCAATTATTCTCAGTAACTTATAAACTAATTGCACTAATACTTTTTCTCTCATTTGAAAGCATTAGTAAGAAATGCTAATTTAGTTTAAATGACAGAAACATGAATGACAGAAACGTCATAGTTTCCTCTGATAATTGGCATCAGATTTATGTTTCTTAAAATCTTTAAATGATAACAGAAAACTACCAAAGTGGGTCTTACCTTTCTTTAAAACATTATAGTTTTAGTATAGTTTGGTAGTTTGAAAGAGAATCTGCAGATTTCAGAATGTCAAATTGTTTAGAATTGTAATGGCATCACTGATGCTTAGGTGCTTCAGACTACAGTCCTATTTAAAATGCATGCATAAACTCAAAAATTGCAGAACAGGAACTTCCAAAAAGGTAAACATCTTAACTGCTAGACTGTAGTGAAGCCAGTTAAGCATATCTGGCCTTAGAATGCACAAAAAGTACCAAATTCCAGGCTGAAGCTGAAGATTTTCAGCCATCAGAAGATTAGACAATCAAGAAAGGAGGGTTGTGATAAATTCTTGTAATCAAATGTAGAATTATTTCAAAAAGATGAAACAATTTATATTACACTGAAAAGCAGATACGGCAGCTTTTTCAAAAATAAAACTACAAGAGGGCTTACCCATTGAGACAGGAATTGCCTTCAAATGTAAATGCCACATATGTAGTAATGAATGGTTTTGTGTATACTCTATCACTATTAAGTAGAATTTTTCAGAGAATCCATTCTGCTGGTTTCCTGGTGAAATTGAGAACAGGAAGATCTTAGGTGTTATTCACCTGAAAGCAGAACTAAATTTTGCTGGCTAGCAAATAATCACATTACATGAAGTAATACTAAAGTGCAATGGTCTGACTATATCTAACTGTTACATTAGCTTTCCTGTTTTTTTTTACCACAACCAACAAACACTACGCTTACAGGTACACTCATGTAACAGCTGTCAGTGTTTTCCTTCAAAGATGACAATATATTTGCCTGACTTTGCTATGTTTAAAGTTAAATCCCAGAGTGTAATATCAGTACAGTACAGTCAAGAACACAAGAGATAAAATGCTTCTTTCTAAGAATTTACTTGCTCTAGTTTACACAAAAACAAGAACATGTGAGGTATACTATCAAAAGGTGCCTGTTTCTGGAGGGTTTACCCAGGTATTCACTTCCCTTCATATCAAAGTCAACCCATTACGACCAAGAAAGAATAGTTAATTTAGGGACTCTCCTTCCTCCACGGTTCCTCTGACCCTTTAAGCATGTGCATACATAAAACATTTATAAGAACAAGCTGCATTTGCCCTGTGCTTTTCACATTGCTTATGGTACCATAGAAGAATGCAAGTGAATTAGTTCTTTTTAAAAACATAGGATAACAACTTTCATGCATTAATAAAGAGGAAAGAAGAAAGTACTAGAAAATAAATTCAACTTAGAATGCATGCAAATAATCCAGTTCTAATTTAACAGTTTTTCAAAGGACTCATTTAGCCAAATTCCTTACACGGATAGCATGCAGCAATCTATTACAGACTTTCAGACCACATATGGATGTATACAGTTTTCTAAGATCAAATATTTCTATGTTTCCTCTAAAATTATTTCTGTGCATCATACTCAAGATGTAAAATATATAATTATGCTGTAGAGTAACACTTTTTATGTTCTCTATTTTGTTTCTTATTTTCAACATCTCAACTGCATTTTTTGGTCCCCACTGAGGGCTGGGATTATCTCCACTACTCCAAATCTCCTCCTCAGTTAGAAACAGCCAGTTCCCAAATAATCACTACGTATATCCAGTTGATTTATTATTTCCCTAGGTTCCTTTGACACTTTCCCACAGTTCTGCTTCCTCTCATTCAGAATGCCATTCTAGTACTGCAGATGACCTGGTATCGCAAACTTCACTTTGACCCCCTTTCCCCCGTACATTATTTCACTGGAGCACAACCATGTGAAGCCTATATACCCAAATAACTGAAGCACCCCACCAAGGAAAACTAGTAATTTTGTCCAGAGCAATTCAGATTTGTACAAGGACCTACAAATCCACACACTACTCACAGTATTATAGTGAGGAGGAATTGTTTGGCTTGCCATTTGTTGTAAAGCCAGAGGAGCAATATTGAGCTGATGTAAAAGAAGAGCATCGACCATAAATAGGATAAAGAAAGTTTTGTCTATGTCGTACCCCGTAAGTCCAGACTTCACATTTAAAACCCTTTCCCCCTTCATGCAAGGGGAAACTCGTGTCCCTGCTCAACACAGAACACAATGGGTATCTTGTGATTTAAACTACTTGATCTAAAATTTGGTTGCACACAATTCAAAGGAAGTGAAACATCCATGAGCTTCATAAGACTAGAGGTCCTTCTGAAGATCTCAAATTAAGGTATCTGACATTAAAATTATAAAAGACATTTAACAAGTTCATTTTCTTCTGTGGAATGAAAAATAAAACACTGTCTTCAATGTTCTATGAAAAAAAATTATTTACCAGAGTCTGATAAACTGTTCTTCTTTAAAGGCATTTCCTTCTCCTGGTTATTTAAAATGAAGTCTTCTTGAAAAACATGGAATAACTGTGTTTTCCGGCCATGCTAAGGAAATAAAAATACACAAGAAGTCAACATCCTGGCACATACTTTTCAAGACTGCTCTCTAACATGGGAGCTTTTAACTTGGTATGTTAAATACATCAACAGAAGACGCCTCATGAAAATGCACTATCATTACTAACATTCTTTTCATTTACAGGTACTGTTGAAAGCAAGTACAACAATACGTCAGTAAGTACCACAAGTTTACCTAATGGAGAGCTACATGTATTGCCTTTATTATTTAAGCTTTTAAAAAAGCTAATTATGGCATGAAATAAATATAGCAAAAGATCTTACAAGTTCTGTGATGGCATCTAGTTCAATGATACATCCTGGGCGAGCTGTAGATTGCTGACTTATGATGTTAAAAACTTCACCAACATATTTCTGTTTAAAAAGAAACAGGGTGGTGGTCTTGTTAACTCTTACGCATTTTTGTGGCACAGCCTGCTAGACAGGTGCAACATCACTAGGCAAGTGTTAAGAAAATCATTAAATATACAGTAGTTGTGATTCAGTAAGAACACAGATAACACACTGTTTTATGAAGAATACATTTGGTTTTGATGACTGAAAAGTGAGAAGAGCTTCTGGAAAGCCCCACATACAGCAATTTATTGTCCATTTTCCAAAAGCCACATTGTTGTCTCAACTTTTGCTTAGGACAGCAATGCACCCACAGAGTTATTATTCCTTGTGTTAGAAGCTCTTCACAGGTATTTCCCAATCAAACCTTTGGCTGCCTCAACATGCAAAGTTGGCATAAATACAGTATGGCTAAATAAAGCTCTACCTAATCTGTTTTTACAAGCAGAATAATCTGTGGAAGCCTCAGCAACCAGCTTATTCAGTCACCAAGTCAGAGTCTAGTACAACTGAATGAAGTTGTAACATGCAAAAACTTGAGATGGCTTTTTACTTACAGAAATTTCTGGACTGGAGAGCTCACACAGAAGTTTCTTAGCATCTATTACAGCTTGATATAATCTTAAATGCTGTCCATCACTAGCCACAAAGCAGGCACTTGGAGAATTACAGTATGCACCTGAAAAGCAGGAAGGTAGAAAGTGCTCAAATATTCAAACAACATATGGCTTCCTTTTTGTTTTTTGACAACTGGTATTTTTGAAGTTATGGTGAAAAACAATACAGCATTAAAAAATCTCCTGTTAACTTCTATTAACAAGCAAGAGCTACAAAGTTTAAAGCTGTGCTTAGCAACCAAATCAAAGTATACAAAAGGAAATTAGAATTCCATTTGCAAAGTAGAGCCAAATCTCCCTCAGTTTTAAGTCTTCAGCATATTATGAAGTATGCACGAGTAACTAAGAAATTTGCTGCTTAAGTTCCAAAAACATCAAATACACTAAATAAAACAGAACAGAGAAACTTTTTACACAGGAATAAAGAATTCCCAAGTATGAGCAGCTTGAAAACTTATGAAATAAAGGACCGATGCTTAACATTTCTTCCAGTACATTCAAGTATATCTGTATTATCTATTTAAGAGTGTTATTAGGTTTTATTAATTTTATTCTAGAACACTTCACTAATCAGAAAATGAAACTCACCAAGGCAATAGCTGGGTATAAGTGTGGGCAGCCATGCAACATTAGAAAAAGCTGAAACATGAAGAGAATTGATCCGAGCAAGCTCAGAAACTCCACCAGAAAAGGACAAAGGCCCAACAGGATCCACTCTCCAAAGAATAAGTTCACTGTAAACAGCGTTGGGATCCTGGGATGTCACACTTGCATTACTTCTACTCTGAGGTCTCACTTGTGACTCCTGAGACTTAAAAGAAGCATTTTCCTGTATTGCTTTCTCAACATCTGGTGAAATTAGAGCATTGTGATGTGAGGTTGTAAGCAGCAGTGGTAACACTGAGTGGCAAGCCAAGTCATTAAGATGAAAACGGTGACCACAATATCGGGATTTGTGTGAAATACTGAGTACAGTTGAAAAGGCAGATTCTTCAGCAAAACTCACTAGCCACTGGTTCAGTGACCCATCTGCATGTTTGGAAATCATCATAACATTAGGTGTGAAGATACTCAGTTTTAAGCTGTTGGTTGATTTACTGTGTCCAGAAGAGATAAGCATAGATGAAGATCGTGTAAGGCCAGGAGGCTTTTGTTTGCCTTGTTGGATAGCTAAGTCAACATTTTTGGTACAAGCATACATCACTATACTTCTGCAAAGAGAGTTTGCATCACCCGTTGGAAACGCAACAGGAATTCTTGAGACAAATGACACCTGCAATTTCAAGAAAGAAGAAGTATTTGAGTTCCCATCATACTTCTCACTCAACACAAATGTAAAATGCAGGAGGAGTAAAGTACCTGCACCTGGCGAAACATGCCAGGCTGGTATTCATCTAGCCAGTCCACGTGCCACACCAGCAGGGAGCCATCCATAGGATGTATACTGAAGAGCATGTCAGCATTTTTATTCCATTCAGAAAGCAAAACTTCAATTTCATGATCAAAAATAGCAGAAGACAAAGGAACAAGGCTTGAATATGGAGCAGCTTTCTCATCACCCAGTTCCTTCTTCTCTTGGTTTCCTTTTTGTTCATCTCCATTTTCATCAGCTTCTACAATACGCAGATATATACACAGACGTACATATACGTAGATGAATATATATTCATACATATTCAAAACAAGAAGTATAACAGTGTTATTCAGGCATTAGAGCTAATTTTATAAGCTACTCATATGAAAACTAATTTAAAAGGATGAAGATTATAACCATAAATCCTCTAATGGAGCTCAGTGTCTAACAAGCCAAAATGGTTTATATTGCACCTTAATATTTGAAATATTTTATTTTTCCCCTATTTCACACATATTTTTGCATGAATAGAGAGAACAACGGCAATAATATCCAGGATGCATATATTCAAATTAACTGACTGTATTATGTTATAGAATAAAGCTATTTAAATTGGCTATACATTGATATCTAAAAAAAAAAAAATAAAGTTAATTCTGAAATTGCTCCTCCTTCCTTAATATTAAAGTAACATTTCATGCAAAGGCCTCCAGTCAAGCTTAATTAAATAGTACAGTTTTCAGTATATTTAACTCAAAATTTCTGGAACAACTATAAAAAGAGAAACAAGAACTTCTAGATATATATTTTTTGAAGTCACTTAGATACTTTCAGTGTAAGGGAAGAAAATGCATTGAAATACCACTGTAATCTGTATCCTTCCATGTTAAGTTGCCAACCTCTTACTTCTTCCCCTGGGGAATATTACAAATTACTTTATAAACAGAAAGCCATTTCTCTATATGACATATGTCTATATGACTTTTACCTTCTTCTGATCTGCCATCCATTTGATTAGAATTTTCAGTATTAGTCTCAGGAGAATGATGGTCAAAACTCCTTTTAAGTTGTTGCAAAAACACTTCCATAGATAAGGTAAAATGAAGTTCTTTGTTGTTTAGCCAGTGTACAACAAAAGGTCCACTTTTTTCTTCATTTTCACCAAGGCTTAGAGATGTGATAGAAGGCAATAGAGGAATATCTACCAGAAGAAGATACCGATTGACATTGAGAACTAAAGAAGTTAGGTCAAAAAATAATTTTAGACAAATGGTTTTAAGCATAAATCCCACAATGAAAAAATAAATCTAAGTGTATTGCCACTTGTCATTTCTTGCACCAACATCATCTGCTTTGAGACTTGCTCCACACAGAGGTCCTTTGGTGTGCTTACAGTAGGGTCCTGCAATGTTGTATCTCCTTGATGTAAAAATGTGCATACAGGTTAAGTTACCCTTTATTTTTTTAACTAATACAGCGCAGTATGAACCAAATCATTTAAGCATAATTTCCCAACCAGTCCACAATGAATGCTGCAGTAGATGCACACTGTAACCAAAGACCACAGGTTTACACTAGCAAAAATGTGTGCAGAGATCAGAAAATGCCCTGAGTAACACCATCACAAAAGCCCAGGAGTTCTGGTTCTGATACATTCTGTTAGTTCACACTGCTGTTTGAAGGTATTTGGCATTCCGTGTTGCTGGAAAAAATAAAGCAGTAATCATAAAGTGTGTGACAGAAGCAAGGACTGCTGTAGACTAAATTTAAATCAAGGTGAAAAAGCAGATAGGTGATTTACTGCAATTTCCTCAAATGTGTGATACAGCAACATGTTAAAATCTCAACCTGCATGTAATTCACACCTAGAAGTCTCCATGTGTAGTGTCATCTCCTTCTACTCCCTTTTTATGCAGTATTACTTAAATTCCACACCCTGGGAGACAAAAAACTTAGCACTCAAAATCTCTTCTCAAAATCAGCAATAGGTTTGAATTACTAACCATCCAATCTAGCCAAAGAAAATTGTAACTGAGAGCACACAGATAAAAGAAAGGTGCACCATGAAAACTGGCAATTTTGTTGTGGAGAAGGGATACAGAAGGGGAAGGGGGCTAAAGTACCACAGCTCATTTAAATAATACAGTCTATCTTCCTACACAGGCCAGTGCCAGTCTCAAAAGTATCATTATAAATTTGGAAAGTAACAGAACCTGAAGGGAAAAACTTCTGTTGAAACCCTTTGAAAGATTAAACTACAGTAAATATGAATAAAGTGAGCTAGAAAGATTACTTTTCAGATTAGATTATAAATCCACATGCTTTTTGAATATTTATCAAAGTCACGAAAGAAATCACTTTTTTTTCCAATTTCCATTTAAAACTACCAGCTTCTAAATGATGTTCAGCTCTGGACATTATTTAGTGAATTTTTATTTGCTTCATAAATCACAATCACTCCTCCAAGAAAACTTCTGAAGTCTTTGAATTCAGTAACTTTTTCTGAAATTGCCTGTTTGCTAGGACAATTTTGTCCTAGCAACCACTGCTTACTCCTTTCACTGAATTCCACCTAGGCTGAACATCAGAAAAAGTAAAATTATAGTATAAAAGTAGGTCTCAAGGATTTTTGCTTCATACTCAATTTATTCTTATATGAATATATATTACATCATTATTCTTCAAAATGTGAAGTGAATGAGAGATAAAGCTGTTTTGGCTTTAGTTTTTATGAAATACTTTAAAATGCTGTAGTAATGGCAAATTTTTAAGAAAGAGATCACAAACTATTTAAAATCAAATGAAAGGAAATACAATTAGGTTTTGGGATTAAATTCAGTTTCAAAAGGGCAAATGAAAAGGCTTACTGAAAGAATTGGGTTAGATTGAGGTGCTTAAAGAGCTGCCTGTGAGGAAGAACATGTTTCTTCAAACTAAGATTTAAAATGTGAAAGCTACTTCAGAGATTCTACAATAAAGAACAACCTGTTATCCTCCAATACATTGATTTAAAAAACAAGCAATCCAAAAGACATTATTAAAACAGATACTGATTAATAAAGGTAACTTAAAAATAATACAAGATTAGAAAAATTTTAAGAACTTAATCTTTCTAGTAGTTTTTAAATGTATTTTTATCCTCATTTTGTCAGTTTGCTGCTTGCATATTTATGCTGCAAAATCTATCAAAAGCATTTTTAAAGTTTGCATAGTTGTGCTGGTTTTGGCTGGGGTAGAATTAACTTTCACAGTGTCTGGTATGGGGCTGTGTTTTGGATTTGTGCTGAACACAGGGTTGATAATACAGAGATGTTTTTGTTATTGCTGAGCAGGGCTCACACAGAGCCAAGGCATTTTCTGGTTTTTGAACTGCCACCCTGGTGAGGAACTTGGGGCTGTTTTGGACACTGGAAGAAGACACAGCCAGGACACAGACAGATTTCATCTGACATCATGGTCAGTGCTTACAGTGGGAGGAGGACGGAAAAAGGGGGAAAGTTTGAAATTATGGCATTTGTTATCCCAAGTGACTGTTAGGTGTGGTGAGGCCCTGCTTTCCTGGAGATGGCTGAAGATCTCCGTACCCATAGGAAGTACTGAAATAATTCCTTGGCTCTCTTTGGTGGTGTGCACATCTTTTGTTTTCCCTATTAAATTGGTTTTATCTCAATCCAGGAGTTTTCTAGCTTTCACCCTTCTGATTCTCTCCCCAGTCCTGCAGGACATAAGCTATTCAGTATAAAAGATAAGAAATTCTTTAAAAGTAGGTTAAAAAAAATGGTCAAAGATTATGTGCTGCCTACATGAAAAGATTAGCTAGCTCACTGTGCAATCTGAGGAGGGAAAAAGACAGAGGAGATACACATCTCCAGGAATATTTCAAGAAACTTTCCTGTGTGACATTGGGCAGTAACAACCAATGACTGGAAACTTTTCCTATAGAAATACGGTAGCGCTGATGGTACAGCACAAAACTGCAGTAAGTTTCCTTCTGGTAGGCTGGATGTGATTCTAGTCCAGTCTGTTAAAGTATGAACCAATGAACCCATACTCAAAACGCTGAAGAATAATCAAGAAGAAAGTGATAAGAGCTTTGCTTAGCACAGCAGTGTTAATAAAAACCTCTTGTTCTTTCCAATCATACCAGACTCTACAGTTAGAAATATGAACTAATCATAAATGTCCTTAGCTGAAAACTGGCCTTTCAAACAAGGTTCAGGAGGAACAGAAAAACAGTATTACAAAACAGAGCTTAACTAGTTTAAGAAAAGAATTACACAGTATGCTTGCTCATTAAGTCTCGACACAGAAAACCACATCAGAACCTTCATGAATGCATTATGGAATGCATTTCTATTCAGTTTTCCAATGAGTAGACATGCACTTCATTGTCAGCATACATAAAGATAATAAAGACAGAAGTATCAACAGCTATAGGGGAGCTTCCTCAACCCCTATCAGTTGGTGCAAGGCAATTTCAAAGTTTATGAAACGCAGGGTAAAGGTATGTTTTGTTTGGTTCAGAGACAGAAGTATGGGAATGTGTGGTTATTTCAATATTTAAGCATCAGGTGCTCACTTTAAGAAGCTTAGACATTTTTTATTTTATCAGTGTGTTCCCAGTATCATATACAATTCACAGTAAATTTTAACTCCAGTTGGAAATACTTAGCTTTCTTCATTTTCGACACTATCAGTCTCAATTAAAAGATGAGCAAAATAAAAGACAAGATTACTGCAGTGGTAATTTATTCAAGTAATTTCATTACTGTAGAAAGTCCCTTCATGCAAGAATGAAACCAATATACTAGCAATTTTGCATAATATAAATACTGTACAAATACATCTGCCAAGTTTCCAGAGAGAGTATGTACCTAACAGCGACTGGAGATCACTTCATAGCAAGGACTACATTTCTTACCTGTGGCTGGATTGATACTGGCAGCAATATGGAAGTGGCAAAGGGCATTTGCATGAGGAATAACATTCCTGTGAGCTTCATGAGGATCTTGCTGATGCAGAGCATATCCAGTATGTGCTACAACAGCACCCAACCTCCTCCTTCCTCGTCGGAAGTGCCTCAGGTTTAACTGCATGAAGAATAAGGTATCATTTAAAATCCTTGCAAAAAGAAAAAGCAGATTTAATCTGTAAGTGGTTTTCTAGGCAATAATGAATGGTATTTTTAATCTTAAAAGCTAATTTAAAGAATCAGTGAAGTTTCTTGCAAAACTGTTTGTGTTGAGTCTGCAGTAGAGAGAAACCAGTGCCTTTGGATTTATTTATGAAGGCCCATAAAAATACCTTCATGTTTTAACTACTTCATACTTCAGTGCACAGACAACATTCAATGTTCAAAGATTTTATACTTACACAGAAAATACTCTTGTGTTTCATAAACACACACTACACCTATTCAGGATTCTGAACAAAGCAGAAACACTGAGTAATCTTGTTTCAGTCTGAAAAACTCGATCTGTACTTTGGATCTAATTAGATCAGCACTTCAATGCCCCTCAAAGGCCCCAGTGAGTCTTAAGGTCTTCCTCTTTTATGTAAATATTCGTTTCCAAGGGTAAGAATTATTTCTGTTTTTAAGACTGACTTATACAGTTCAAGTCTTTTGTGCTGTAGACATCGATGTAAGCACCCAAAGGTACACAGAGTTACACAATTTGTATTAAAGATGGTGTTACACTCTTGGCATTCCTTTTCACTTCCCGTGCTCTTCATCTTTACACAGCATGCTCATGTCAAACAGTCTTCTCTCAATTATCACATAATCACTGTTTCCGATTTATAATGTTGCTTCTTATTTTCAATAGGAATACAAATTTCTACAGCTTCCTTTTTTCTCTCCTCTCTTTGCCTGTTTTCTTTGCTCTTTTGTGCCTTTCAGTCTGTCATATTTTTCAGGCACAGCATGCACTATTAGCATGCTAAATACACTACTCCGTTAAGATAATAGCATAATGCCCACGTAGGTTCTACATAACTTTGAAGGAGATCACTAATGCTACACTTTATTCCTGATTCCTGCTGGTTAGAAAAGCAGTCAGAATCACTTACCTGGTTATCTGGTCAGAATCACTTGCCTTACTGCATATGAGCAGTCTGCTCTGAGGACTACAGCAGAAAGGGTATTTCTTCTTCCCTCCATACTACTGTTTTTCCAGTTGCAGATGTCATCCCACAACTTCAGAGGTCACAAGTGAGCCCCTACCTTATGTTTTAAGGCATCATCATCCTTGGGTTTCACAAAACCTATACATGTGTGCTCCATACTGTTCCTAGGCCTTTGAACTAAACACTGCAAAGCATTCTTCTTCAGTCACCAGACAAAAATAGGCAGTTGTGACTTTAGAACAGTGTATCTCCAATGTGAGAAGCTCAGCAGAAGAGCTGTCAGCTTAGCCAGCACAAGGAAGATTTCAAGTAAATTCAGCCTTTCATAATATTTTATGCACATCTCTGGTACAAAGGATTTCAGCTTGTGATACATGTCCAAGTTACAAATTGCAAACTTGTCTAAAATCACAAGTTTGCACGTGTGTTTATTCTCTATAAAAATCAAATTCAATTCTTACCTCTAATGCACTCTGCACTTTTTCTTTGCTTGAAATATTTCTATTCAAGTTATTTGTGAAGTTCGCTGCTTCACTCCAGTTGCTGTATCCTCCCCCATACAACAGACTGTCATTGGGTAACAAAGTCTCTGCCCAGAGACGACAAACATTATCCTTACAGCAAGTCAGGAGTACATTGCAGACAGCACCACTAATGAAAGAAAATTTAAGGAGTGAAGAAGCTGCTAACTCTTGCACAGAATCAAAATAAACCATCATTTCCAAACAGTTTTCCAATACCACTTTTTGGAATTGCACAACTTACAGATACCACTGCAAGAAAAACTCAACAATACATTGTTAGGAAAATAAATGATGTAGGAAAGGCATTCCCCTCTGTTCAAGTATCTGTCTAAAAACTACCCCAAACATCACCACGCAACAATGCAACATAAAATTGTGGATTTCAATTTAAAGAAAAATTCATACCTAGAATAGCAAAATGTGTATTTTTATCTTTTAAAGTCATTCACATAAAAAGCTAGAAATATTCTGGATACCTGATCTTAATTCCAGATCTTACTGTACCTACCACTTACAAAACCATATATCCAAAAAAGAAACACAGGTAACACCAGGGATACACCAGACAATTTAAATCTAGGAACTTTTTTTCTTAATTATTACTTTTCCAAGGGTAATCTGTGTTAAATATACAGCCAAAAAATCCAATTACCCTAAACTAGATACTGGAATAAGCTACACAGATCATCAGGTTTCCAGGTCATGTAAGTGCACAATTTAGATCTAACCAAGGGTCCAAAGCAACAAACTCCCTTAGGAATCATGGGGCAGGTGTATTTTCAAAAGTGAACTACATTGTAAGAACTATAGCAATGGATTTGTGAAGAGTCTTAAAGACTGATATAAAGAACAACATAAACTTGCTCAACACAAAGGTATACAAATTTGCTTACTGTTTGGAATAGCATGGAAAAAAGATAGTTGCAGGCCACAACACTACTAATGCTACTTCAGTTGAAAGTACTGGTGAAAACTAGGGACAGGTCATTTTACAATCATTGGAACACAACCCTAACATCTCAAACTCAAGATACCAGCTCCAAGTTATTACTTGAATTCAATATCCAGATACTCTTTCTGACAGAGATCTAGCTTTGCACTAAGAGGAGAAACAAAAAGACATGAAAATTTTTGAATGTTTGTGAAAGAGGATTTCAAGTCACAGACTTTTGCTCTGATTCCATCAGGATAGAACAAGTCAGGATTAAATGCATGAATGGTTACTTAGTGCAATCAAAAAAAATGTGAAGAGACGTGACTTTTCAATAGCTAATTTTGTATTTCGTTCAATGCCTAAGTCACTCAGTCTATGAGACTTCTGTCTTTTCAGTTCTTTCCCATGTAAGAGGATACCTACCATCCTCTCAAGAGCAGAAACAGCATAAAAGGCATGCACATTCAATAACTGAAGTAAATCATACAACTGTGAGACAGCTGATTGTAGAGAGAGGCAGACTGTATAGTTTGGGGGGTTTTTTTTGAGGGAATTTATGAACTTGTTATTAGAACTACTGACCGTGGCATGAATTTACTGGTCTTTCTCCATGAAAACGCATTTACTGATCGAGGATGAGCCAAATAAACAAATGAAAAATCAAGTTCTTTTGACTGGTTTTCTGGACTGGCACCAGGTGGTGTTACAGCTGACCGCCAGCTCTCTGTGTTGTACCATACTTTCACAAGACAGTCATCCTGTGGAAAGACAAAAGGAGACAGTAAATAAGACTACCTTGTATAAGAACATGATGCACTTCAAGTACTTTTGGGTACAACTCTTGAGGTTTTGTTTTTGGTTTTTTTTTTTAAGTAAAATGCTTTTCTGATCAGAGAGGAATACTTCTGTAAATACAACTTCAAAACCTGATCTTAAAGAAAATACAGCAGGAGAGCTTCCATTTAATTCTTACCATTACTAATTTGGATTTCATACTGGTCCTTCTGATTAGCTGCCAATTTTTAATCACAAAAACACAACTTGCACTAGCCTGAGATGGTATTCAAATGTTAGTACATGTAATTCTACCTTGTCAGAAAGCCACCCAAACCCCCCGCACAGATTTAACTGTTAGGAAAACAAATAAAGGTCATAGATGACATGTCAAAAACCAAGCTCAGTACTGCTCAGCCTGCTTTCTTTAGATACACACGTAAATTGATTATGCCTTCAAGGACTAGATAAATTAATCTGGGCCTAGACTCTCAAGTTGTGGATCACCTATTAAATCTCAATGGCACTAAAATATTGAAATTACCTGGGTATGCATAACATGACCCTACTGGGGGCAGGACAGGTTGGTTTTGCTGACCAGCACTGTCCCTCACAAAAAGTTAAGTAAAGGAGCAAGACATTAAAAAAAAAAAAAAGTGCTTTAAAGATTCTCCAGGCATGCAACTAACTCAGGCATTTATGGTAAAAAAATGTTATTAATTTTCTTAATTTTCTTACTTATTCAGTAATTTGCTTTGAAAGAATTTACAATGTACGATAACAGGACATAAGACATTAGAGTCAAAAACTCTGCAATAATATTAACCTTATATAAGCTATTTGCAGATTAATTTATTTTTCCACCCTTCCACCAAATTGCTACATTAGAAACTATTAAATCATTTACATTTGACTTATAAACATCAACTCCTACCCATCAAAATAAGGCGGAATACATACATATAATGCTGACTATAACAAAACACTTGCTTTTTACATAAAACATATACTCAAATAATTCTATTTATCTGAAACATGGCTGGAATGGCTCTCCTTTCTGTCACAGTTAAAGGCATCACAGAACATAAAGCAAGCAATACAACATTCAAATAAGCACAAAAAGAATGGAGTACGAGAACTTATTGCTTTGTTTTTATACAGATAATAATTTATCATGAAGAAAGCCTAGTATTTCACTTTACATGTTGGAAGCTTGTTAATTGGAGTATAGTTTCTGTAGAAAAGGAAATCTAGGCAATTTTACAGATTTGTTACTTCTTTATTTCTTCTTTAGAGATACCAAATGTTTTAAAAGCTAGTCTTCCAGTAAAGCATGATGACCTGAAATGGCAAACTTTAAAGGAAAAAACAAGCACATAGAACTAGCAAATATGTGCATTACTCATCCGCTCCTGATGCACACAACTGAATCACAAAGATATGCATGACAACTACCTTTAAAAAGCAAGTTTATTTGCAGACTGAATCACCTTCAACTCTTTGTTTTTCAAGCATGTATTAAGGGATATTATGACCTAAACAGCCAAGTCCCAGATTATAACTAAACTGAACTCCATTCTAACCACTTTTTATGTCTGCATACTAATTTTTCACTCATGCTTCTAATACAGACTAGAGCAAATTGCAAAACTGTCTTTTATTCTTCAGTCAGAAACACATCCTTGTCAGGTTACTACTGCTCAGGATTCTGTGACACTTAAGCCAGGTTTTCATTAATATCAGCAACTGCATTGTCCTAATTAACCTTACACACTAATATTTTGCTTTGTATCTAGGAACTCTGAAGCCTCTCCTGGGTTCTTTAGTTGGTAGCAGAAACTTGATGCAGAAAACCACTACTTCTCTCACTCGTATTTCTTAACAAGTAATATAAATTCTCATATGGGTTCATCAGATTTGGTCACTGGATCTTCTACATGGTCTTGATTTTTTTTTCTGTTTTGACTTCTTAGGACATTATTTCTCTTACAAAACCTGAACAACAAGTTTTGGAATATAAATAAAAGGTTCATTTGTTTCAGGAAAACAAAAGACTGACATTTAGCTTTTTTTTTTTTTTTTTTGCTTATTTTACCAAGGGGCTCTGCTTTTGCTGATAAACTGCTCAGTGTTGAGCACACAGAACTAAGTAGTGAGACTGGCCACAAACACTGTCATGAACCATGTGCCAAACACACCTACGGAGGGGAATGTGAATGCTCTTCTACAGACACAAAAAGGCACATAGACAATGTTTACACAAAAACATGAAAGAGCTATTTTTTATTTCTTTTAAATTTTTTGGTATTTTGCTTGTACTTCCTCACTAGTAAGATATCTAGCAGTCACCTCATCCACAGATTTCCCCCATTCCCCAAAACTCTATTTTTTCTGATGTCTTATAATTTGGTACAAGTCAAAAATTAGTATTTTAGAACTGTAAGCAGTGAATATCTGGTCTGTTACCACCCTGCCTCAAACTACCTTTCTACCAAATTCATGTTTACCAAAAGGTAAAAACACAGACAGTATACATGAAAATCATTATTTTTTTTCTCATCAAGTCACTTTTTTTTTAAAAATGCATTTTTGCTGGTTTGCTCTAATACCTTATGTGAATCAGTACAAAGCTATAAGGAAAAAAAATGCTTACCTTTCCAGCAGTAGCAAAAAACTCCCCATCTGGTGAGAATTTCATTAAACAAACTTGAGAAGCAGTTCTATGGAATAAAGACAATTAAAAAGCAAAAACAAATTTTTACAACTTTTATAGAATTCTAAGCTTTTTTATTTCCTTGAATGCATTAAAACTTTTTAATTCTTAAATTCAAGTGTGTATTGTGTGAAACAGTTAAGTTTTAACAAAGTCCAAAAAATGTAAACTTGGGTACAACACATGGCTGTAGTGATCCAGAAAACCAAAATCTTCTATCTGAATACCCAATATTCAAAAATATCACTGCAGAAAAGCAGCTTCTAACAGATTAAACTGCTCTACTTTCATTTTACAATTATATTGATCTCAAACTGTTCTCTGTTGTACCATATTATTTTCCATCTTCTCTGAAAGACAGCTCCACTTCTCATACTTCCTACAATTACAACTCAGGGATACAAAAACAGTGTAAAATTAATAATGTAGTTTAAAAGTATCTGAAAGTAGCTTTTACACAAATGGCAACACTGCTATAAAATGTTAAACCTAAATATTCTAAACTTAATTATGTTGTTAACTTTTGGAGCATTTTACTGTAATAGGATGCACTAATAAATAAGCTTCCTTTATAGGGTTTGAAGCACTCAGTTATTGACTAAGTAATAAAGCTTATTAATAGCAACAAGAACATACAAAAATTTAATTGCACAGCACAGAGACAGTGTACATTTTCATCTTTTATTATTTAATACACATATAACAAGTTGTTGAGGCCTAACTTCCAAAAGGGATTAAGTTAAGGTCAACAAAAGCAGAATACATTTATGCGCAGTAACAAGAGAAAGGTGATTACAAGACCCCTGTACCAAAGTCCACTCAGGTTTAAGCTAAATTCTCCTGCTGGGGCATATATGAAAACATTTTGGAATATTTCCTTCAGGCATTAAAAAAGGCTCTTTGCAGGGGCAAAATAACTTTCTTGCAGACTTCTCTACAAGACAAAACTATTCTAAATCTAATTGCAGTAGAAATGCCAGAAGACATATAGGCACAAAAGGTGTACAAAAAAAGCAAATTCTGTTGACCTTTCCAAGACCTACTCATTCAAAGAAGACAACACTCAGCTCTATCTCTGACAAAAAGAAAAACAGGTGGAGAGCTGAGAAGACTTCTGTTAATCTTTTCAATAGTTAGAAATGCAAAACCTGTTATAGAAGGGACAGAGGAAAAGCACTCTCTGTATGATCTTGACTACTGTTACCAGTATTCTAAAGCCATACTCAGTGGCATTCTGTCTACAGGTTGACTTCTCTTATTAGGCTGAGAGATAAGCACACAAAGATGTCTCTAAAAATAGAGTAAGTCTTCAACTTCTTCCATTTACAAAGTTTATCACATTTGAAGAAACATCTCTCAGTAATCATCCTGGATGACCTTTGGCTTTTAAACACAACATGGATAAAAATTTAAGTACAGAGAAAAAAGGAACTACTGAAGGATCATAAAACAGATGTTTTTCTGGTACATCCAGAAAACTACCCATACAACTACCTACTAGAATTCTAAACACTTCACAAAGAGTAACTTCGGATGGGTCTACCCAGTCAGCCACTTTGGGAAACTTCTTGATGGCCATATGGCACATTGCTACCACATGAACAATGCACTCCACTGTACCAGGAAAGTCTGCCTCTGCCAGAAGGATTTAAATTGTCTTACAAACTTCAGTACTAAACTAAAGCTTTTCTGAATGTACATTATACAAATACAAATATCAAAATCAACATGAATACAAGAAAAGAATTCAGAGACACAGAAAAGAGAATGTATCAATCTTGACTGCTCCAAATACCCAGAATAAACCCAGACTGAAAGCAGGGAGGGAGATATGTGAGAAGGAAACAACAATGGAGTACATGGAACACAGAAAGCAGCTTATTTTAATCAGTCTTGCCAGCACAACAGTTTTCAGTTACACAGCTTTCACATTTTTTTCTTCTAAAAGTAAGAGTGCCTATTGGAGAGCTTCAATATTCGCCTTCCCTCAGTATTTTGCTAGTGTTCTGTGTAAGTAAATAACTGTCCCAAAACCAACGGTAACTGCTCTTGTAAGAGGAAAGAATGTCATGGAAATATGATTAAAGTTTATCTCACAGCAGTAATATTTATCAAGTAACAATATGCAATAGCATTTCACTCAACTAAACCAAGTATTTAATCTCAAAATGAAACAGCAAAGAAAAGGGAATTATTGGACTTTACATAGATTTCTTACTTGCATTGCCAGATACATCTCCACTCTCCAAGTCCAACACCTGTTCTTTCAGTGCTGCCATTGTCAGCAGGGTTTTCCAAATGAACAGTGGACCAAAGCTGAAGACAATTGGAGCCAGTCAGAAGGCGAGTACCTGGAACAAATACTTATTAAAATCTAACTATAAGCAAGTAGCAAACTACAGTAGCACACTTTTGTAAAGAGAGAAAAAAACTTCTGCAAAGCTGAAACTGCAGAATAAAATCTAGCAGATATAACTTTTCTAGATTTTTTTGTAGATTTGAGCATCTACAGTTCAAACTATCAAAATTATTCAAATTTTAATTATTCTCTAAAAGAAATGCCTAGGTCTACTGCAGACATTCCTCTTTCTCAACAAATATTTACCATTTAAGCCATGTTTTCTTATCAGATCAGATAAGAATAATCAAGTCAGACCATACAGATGCACTTCGTATGTTAGTTCTCCTGTAATAAGTGACAAAAGGTTTATTGTGCTCCACTTTGGTCTTCATTATCATGCTAGGGCAGAACAAAAATCTCTTCCTTGTCCACAAGGAATGATAAAATTTAAATTAAAAAATTAGGTGCAATATCAAATAGAAAAGTGTTTCTTTTAATCTGTTCATACCTGTGGGATCCCATGTTAGATTATGTGCTATGGCTTCCAGTGAGATTTGAGCATTCTTCTGCCACTGGTAATGTAACATCTGAAATTTTAAGTATTTACAAACATCAGCATGAAAACACTTCATTCTCCTCCATCCTCCTTTTCTAATATGACTAGCACATCTTCACTGCATTCTCCAAATCTTTTGAAGATATTTAACATAAGTTACTGCTTATCTAATAAAAATTGGCAGGCCATTCTGATATTAAAAGAGAAGGTTTTTAATAATATGACCATACTTATAGAGGTTTTTAACTTCTTATTTTAAAAGTTTAGATTGAAAAAAATAGTCTATGAAATTACTATTGGAATTTGAGAATTTTTTTAGGAGGAAGTAAGATTTTATTTTTGGAACAAAGAAAAGATATCAAAAATTACACAAGTTAAATGCACCGGTGTTTGATATCTCTACCATTGCTGAATTAGGATTTCAGAAAGGTCAAGATAACACATGTGATACTTCCCCTCGACTCTTTTTGCTTAATACACAAAAGGAGAGTCAAATATCTTTAGATTTTGCATCACCACTTCCTTTTCCAGAACAAGCTGAGGATTAAGTTCACAAAATATTTATCTTGTCTGTTTGTGTAATAGACCACAAAGGTTTGATGTTTTGATTTATAGCAGAAACTGAAAACATTTCCGGAAATAATATCAGGAGCAAACAGGTTTCTTTCTTAATTCACAGACTTTTTCTAAAGCAGTCACTCCCTACCCCAAAAATATCACACAAAATAGATGTGAAGTTAAAATATGACAAAGCAGTCCTTCAGCAGTTGGCAAAAAAAAAATTAAGAAGCAGCTGAAGATAAGGACCTAAAAAGACTATTTGCAAAGCTGGTTATTTTGGGCAGTTTTTAGATCCTGAACATTCCAGTAAATGGAAGACAATATTACAATAACTTTGAACAATATGCTGGAAACCACTGCATAAAAGTCAACTGAAAGAATGAAGTAACAGATTATTTCTTCAACTATAAACATTTGAAATCAAATTGTGAGTGGTGAGTGCTTCCTCTACTGCTTACAGTCACTACTCCAACTCTGAAGTTTCAAACTAAGTGTGGTGTTTACCAGTATAGAAAAACACTCAGGATGGATTGAAAAATGTGTGGATGGACCAAAAACAAGAGCAGTACATCCAAAGTGACCATAGGAGCGTGAGAACTCACATCTTACTGTAATTTTATTCCACTGCTTTCCAGCGATGTAAATTATTACACATTTGTTCATTTACAGCTATTTAATTAATATATAATATACTGCATGTTTACATGTACACCAAGAATCTTGTGACTGAGTTGGCTAGTACAAAGAGGGGAATCCACTAAATGGTCATACAATTTGTTAATACAAATGGAGACCAAACCCCTGAAGAGGGAGACAGAAGCTCCTTGAGCAATTGCTGTCAAAGTTCTCATATCAACAAACTGACTTTAATTAGAGTCTAATGCTTCTAATTATATCCATATGCCTGTTCATGTGTAAGAAGCACAGTTAAATAACTTGCCTTAAATCATATTATTATTCAGAAATTAAGATTCTGGATGTTAATCACTAAACCAATGTCACCAAAAGTAAGCCCCAAGAGAATAAATATTATTCTTAGTCACAATTATAACACTGAAGTATAATCATTCAGTCAGATACCCTAAAAAAGCCACAGATTTCGGAAACTGTTTCTATTTGGCCAAGGGCATGTAATTTCATAAGCAAAAGTTAAAGCAAGAACTGTAAAATGCATAACAAACAAAGACTACACAGGATTGTTCAGAAAGGACTCCTTATTTTAATGCCTACTCATGGCAGAATGGGGCTGTGTCTGTCTTTTTGGGTACTGGAATATTTTGGTTATGAACTGCAGGGTTACATAAGCAAGTAATATGAACCATTATCATAAAGCCTATGTTCCTTGAAATTACTTCAAATTACAGGCATCTGTCCTTATCCCACCATTTTCACTTCGCAAGCACAACCTTTATGTCTCAACTTTATTCTAGCATTAAAAGAAGACATCAAAAAAACTCCAGATCTAAAGTAAACCAGTAAAATCAGTCAGTCTTTGTAACTGCTCAGATAAATTAAGGACTGATGAAATACTTACATTATGATGACTGCTGTTCTTCTTCAAGTTGCTAACTGGCTCAAAGATACAAATCACCTTTCCATAAGAAGCTGCAATCTGAAGTAAAATACACATATATGTATATAAACACACATAAAAGAAAAAAGCTTAACAAACAAGAACAAGATGCAAATGGTTGATTTTACTTTTAACCCTGCTTGTAGATAAATTTGAAGCTTATATCCATATTTCCTTTTGAAAACAGAAAACTACATTTATCAAAAATCACTAAGCTATTGTGGTCAATAACGAAAATACAATCCTCCATTTACTCATTAATCATGATGAACTACTGAGAGTATAGCTGGACAAGTACTTTTTTAAAAATCAGATTATTAGCAATATTCTTTCCCTATTAGATTATGTAAACACCCAAGACAGTCTGCATAGTTCACATTCTCAGACATGGAACCATGTACAATCACAGTACTTTTGTGTACATCCCTAGCATTAGAACAGTCTACCTTTAAAACGTTATTTCAAAGGATCCAAACCATGCAAGGAAAACACCCAATGCAGAAAGCTGCAAATGAAACTGCTACTAAAGACTAACATAAAATAGTTCAAAAAGAGTTGCAATATGGTCATTTTTAAGTCAGTGTTTCAAAGTCCTATTTCATCACAGACTACCACCCACCTCAAAACTGCATTAAGACAAAATTATTAGTATTTGATCTCAAGGTATCTACAAAAAAGCAAACCAAGAAGACCTGCTAGGAAGAGCCAAAACAAGCCAAATGTATGCTAAAGACCTCAGGCAGAGAGCCTGAGAAAACTGTCATACAGCAATGTTGCCAAAAAGTATCCTAAATTACAGATTTAAAAAAATTAAGGAGAGTGCACATGTCATGAGCAATGGACATACTGCATTCTGAAGTGATGGTTTTTAAAAGAAGAACATCTACAGACAGGATATGCTGTAATAATCAATTTTCTATTTCTATAAAATTCTGACTTAGAAAGTATTCACAGTTTTCCTTTAACAATAAGAAAGTTATAAAATATATTTTTATTCCAGTATCAACCACAAAAGCTTGAAAGGAAGCCAAACTAATCCATCATACCTAAGATCTATACAAACAGTGATACTTATAGATCTTAAAATCCACAGATCCATAGCTTTAAGAGAAACCTTCTATATTAGAACAGATAGTTAAATAAATTTCTATCCTACTAACATCAGCTTGACCCAAAAATGCCAAGAATAATTTTGTCACATTTGCAAGGAAAAAGTTTCTTCAAGCAATTTGTATCTCAGAGTAGTATCTGCCCTCTCTAATTCTCTTTAACTACCTCACTTACTGTTGTATTCTCTAATAATTCCATTCTACACCCAACAGCAAAAAATTTATATAAACTCATTGATTCGATTTTTTTCCTTTTCTCCAAACATGGACATTTTTTCCCTATTTTATTGTTTAGTGGGTTTTAGAGATAAACTAAGATTAGCATTCTAAAATGCTCAACTTGTAGTATCCAGAGCAACCACTGCCCCCTGAAACCATGCACAAGCTTCCAGAGCCACTCAACCTGCATCTTCACTGAGCTGCATTCTGCCAAAAACAATAATGGTGAGATCAAGAGCACCTTCAGCAAGTTGCCTGACAACACCAGGCTGTGTGGGGCAGGTGTCAGGCTGGAGGGAAGGGATGCCATCCAGAGGGACCTTGGCAGGCTAGAGAGGTGCAACCATCATCTACTTCAACAAGTTCAAGGGCAAGGTCCAGAATCAATACAGATTAGGGAAATTAACAGATTGCAAACAGCCCTGTGGACATGGATTTGGATTTTTACTGGTGGACAAAAAAACTGTGCGTGAGCTGACAGCATGTCTCTGCAGCCCAGTAAGCCAACCATGTCCTGGACTGCTCCAACAGAAGGGTGGATAGTAGGGTTAGGGGAGTGATTTTCCTACCCTAATGAGACATTACCTGGAGTACTGGAGTACCTAGTGTCCCAAGCACCAGACAGACATGGACAGGTTGGGCCCAAAGACACAAAAATGGTCAGAGAGCTGGAGTACTTCTCCTACGAAGACACACTGAGAGCACTGGAATTCTACATTTTGACAAACCAAAATGGCATCTGTGTGTCAGTACTGATGAAGAATGTCTAAGAAGGAATTCCATTCTTGTAAGAATGACCTGAAAATGCATTGCTCTGTCTGGTCAATAAGCAAATTCCTAGCCATCCACTGCTTAGTACTTCAGCCCTTTGGAAACAAATCTAGTTTCCTTACAGCAGACAAACTTACAGACTCTGACCTCACAGGTCTACTTAAGAAATGAAACAATTCTGAAGCTTAGTGAGCCTTACAGTGTGATATATTCATGTGTGTTCATTTATAATTCAAGGACAAATTTAAGTGCATACAGAACTGGTACCATGCAAATTTAGAGAAATTTAAAAAACCATTCTAGTTAACAGCAGCAAGTGGAGAAACCCAGGTAGATTATGGCTGTGAGGAGCCAGAGACACAGAGAAGAACATTTCGTCATTTTCATTTGTGTTCCTTCACTACCACTGCAAGAGTTTATCACTCAAATGCTAAAAAGCAGGAATAGGGTGCGGGCAGGATTTCTCAGCACAGTGTTCACATGTAAACTCAAACCGGTTTGTATCAAAGGTCTTATCTCAAGATGGACACCAGAATACAACCAAAGTTCTCCTCAACTCATAAGGCTCATAATGATGAGCAGAAAGCTGACAATCCCCTCATACATGACCAAACAATTATCCAGGCAGAGTTCCTACTGAAGGGGTCAACAGTTCACCCTGTGACACCCCAATGGGGTGTTACATAACTGTGATATCCCAGGGAACAGTTACCTGGTAATTTCTTTTTCACTCTGACAGGAAAATTTTCAAAAAGTTCTGTTAAAAGGACTTAAAACCCAATGCTGTCTAAAATACAACATTTCTGATGCAGACCTACCTACAAAAAAACAAAAACTAAGAATTCAAGAAAGCAAACCCCATCCAAGAGAGGCTTTATGAATTGCTTGCAGGTGTTATTTTTCTGGATGATTCGAAAATTATTTCTGTGGAAACAAGTAATTTCCTGCCAGCCACTAAAATGTCAAAGTATGGTAATGACATGCTCAGTAGTGCAAAGCCATAGTGAATAAATTACTTTTGCTTCCAACTTAGTGATCTTTTAGTCAAATTCTTGCCCTGAATACAGCCCTGAATCCACAGCCTTTTGTGCAGTCCTACCTATCTTCTACAACTATCTATCTTAACTATGGTTACTACTTCACATTCACTGTACTGTTTAAAAGTAAAGACAGAAAGCAATCAATCATTTCATTATTTATTGTAGTACATTTGCCCTAACATGCAAGTATCCACATTCCTAAGAAGGTGTTTAACATGATATTGCTGGAACATTATTAGAAACACTGCTCTACGTACCTTCCCCTGTTGCACTGAACAGTCCACACATCCCACTTGAATGTTTCCATGTTTTGCTCCAGGGATTATCTGTAATCTTTCAAAGTCAGTCCCCAGTACCACAATATCACATCCTGATGCATATGCCTAAAGTATATTAAAAAAAATAAATTAATTAAAAACACCCCAAACAAAACAAAAAAACCACTCCAAAATAATGTAAAGCTTTATCTACTTACAGCATATCAGGGAAGTATGAAACAGTTCAGGCATCCTATCCATGTAAAACAATATACAATCAGAAGAGGTATTTGTAGAGAACATACAGATCTCTGCAATCTAAAACTGAGCAACAGAAGCAGAAATTGCTCTTTCTCCATGCTTAAAAGTGCATCATAAGACTTGCATAGCAAACAAACTGTGGTTTGTGGTAGAAAAACAAAAAAAATACGGAGATACAAAAACATCTAAAAGAAAGTAAAAGCATAAAACCCTAAGTTCTTGCAAAGCAGGAAAAAGTAATCTATTTCTTAGATTGGAGACAGACTCTAGAAATTTTTAATTTAATTTTTGAAATCTCTGGAAAGGGGGAATAAGAACTGAGGAGCTAAAAGGACTTTGTACAGGAAAAAATCAAAAGGGTAACAACTTGAAGCTTAGTTATACGGAAACAAAACAGTCCTTTCAGACCTGTTGAATCTCCCGTTATTCACATTAATTCTATTCTCTCAAGTTTATATTGTCACTGAGTATGTTGATATATCTTATATTCGCAGAGCCAGTTCATTGAGTTCTGCAATGCTCAAGTCAAATTTTCTTCCTATCATCTCAGAAGTTTTATTAGATACTGCATATAGATAAAACTAGAGGAAAAGATTAAACACCAGAGAAACTTGTGGAAAAAACAGTGAGAAGAATCACCCAATTAGCGTAAGAATGCAGCATTCAAGGATGAAAGTCTTAGAATAAGGAATGCACACTCATTAAAAAGTAGGTCAGAAAGATAGCAACAAAAATAAGAGCACAAACAAGTGTTCCATTAGCAAGAGAATTACAAAAGGATCAAAATTTTAATTGACTAAAAGTTTCAAGAGCAGAGTAGTGTCACAGAAACGGAAGATGGAAGATTTCCATACACTGACAAAAGTAATCATGCCTTACAACATAACTCCCCTACTAATTTCTAATGTATTAAATAGATACTGTAGACTTGAAAACAAAAGCAAAATACTGAAGGCTAGACATATAAATTTCAAATCTGATGGTCATGCTTTCAAATGTTTTACATGAAAGAGTAGTTTTACCAAGACTGGCCTAGATTATCATACCATTGCACATCTTAAAATAAATAAATAAAATTTAAAATATCAAGATTTTGGACTGAAGGCACTTTCCCCACACAAGATTAGTGACCCTTCATAAAAGAGTCTCAGCCAGAAGACTGTGTTCACCATTCTCAGCCAATATTCAGTTATCACACTGCAAACAGCGGAACACCAGGGACCACCTCATAATTGAAAATGCTGTCTACAATTCTGCAGACTAAATATAACCATATATTTATGATCACTTATTACTGGTAGGTTTTTGAGGCCCTTCTGTCCAGTTCCCCCTTCAGCTTCAGTTCAAGCACTGCAATTCTGCTTGTCAAAAGAGCAGCATTTATTACTAACTGGCATACTGAACTACAGGTTCCAAAGCAATCCAAGTGAAAACTCATTCCAAAAGAGCAGACTGAGTAGTAGTTTTTGTTTAAAAGTTAAAGCAATTATTTTGATGCGATGGCATGAACTTCAGACCTGTTTGTCACAGAATGTTTTTTTTCTTCAGTTAAAAATTATCTCACCTGGTGACTCACTGGTTAAGTCCACAGTTCACCAGAAAAGAAGTTTATTCAGAAATATCACATGTTTGATTTTTCCCAGAGCCATTTCTTAGAATTTAGAGTTCTGTATAGAGGCAGTTTTAAGGAAAACAAAAACAAACAAAAAGAACGGTTTCTATGCAAAGACATAACACAGAAAACTAGACACAGCTTTATTAAAAATGTATTTAAGATTGAAGAGTCAAAGACTGTATGAAGCCCACCTGCTGTTTGTGAGTGCCCCTCCCTAAGCTTCACCAGCACTTCAAAGACTTACTATACTTCTCCCATCTGGTTCTCTCCAATTCTAGCTTCACACACAAGCCTGAAATCACCTCCTGCCACTACTACACAATTATAGGATAGAACACAAAGAATGGCTCGGATTGGAATGGACCTTAAGGATCATCTGGTTCCAAGTCCTTTGCACCTGGCAGGAACATCTTTAACTAGACCAGGTTACTGAGAACCCCATCCAACCTGGCCTTGGACACTTCCACAGAGAACATACCCACAGCTTCTCTGGACAACTATTCCAGTGTCTTATTAACCTCACTGTAAAGAATTTCTTTCCAACATCTAATCTAAACTAACTTTCACAGTCCGAAGCCATTCCCTCTTGTCCTGTCGCTGCATGTCGTTGTACACAGTCTCTCTCAATCTTTCTTGTAGGCCTCCTTCAGGAACAGGAAAACCATGATAAGGTAACCCTTAAGCTCCCTCTTTTCCAGACTGAACTTCCCTCAGCCCTTCCTCATGGAAAGGCGCTCTGTGGGAAATGCAGGCACAGAGCGCTCACGGCCTTGTGCACACAAGCTCAGAGACAGAGATGGATACAAAGTCTCACCTAAGGCTTTGGAGAGCGCTTGGAGAAACAGAGCATTAAAAGTAAAATAGACAAAAACAATACAAGTTTGTAGTATAAGTGGAATTACGTTTTAAGCAAACAGAAATATGCATTATGTAAGCAAAGCCATATGTTAAGTAAGACAGTAAAGAGTTTTAAAGTTTAGCAAGAGAACCTGTTATAAAGTTAATCAGAAGTTTAAGATGTATGTAAGATGTTTGTAAAGTGTTATATGATTGGTTAAAAAATGATGCATTATGGCAAAGCCATGAAAAGCAAAACAATTAATGATTGGTGTAAAAACATGCTAGCAAACCTCGTAGAAGTATTTGATTGGCTAAAAAACTAACATAAGGCATTGTAAACTAAGAATTAATCGGCTTCTGATGTCATGGCATAGGATCTAACACCTTTAATGTCTCACCCTCCTATGAGACTGATGCCAAAGGTAATAAACCATCCTTTAAAACATCTCTCAGTTGCCCTGTCTCTCATAATATTAATCTCCTGATAGTCCTAATTATATTAATGGCCCTCCTCTGTACTCACTCTATGTCTTTCCTATGCTGGAGCTGGATGGAGGATTCCAGGGGTCTGGGGTGTCACCAGAGCAGAGGGGCAGAGTCCCCTCCCTCCCCTGCTGCCCACGCTGCTTTGGATGCAGCCCAGGACACCTTTGGCTTTCTGGGCTGTGAGCACTCATGGCTGGGTCATGTCCAGCCTCTCACCCCCCAGCACCAGCTCCTTCCAGCAGGGCTGCTCCCAATGCCTCCATCCTCCAGCCTGGAATGATAACAGGGGCTGTCCCAACACAGGGGCAGCACCTTGCACTTGGCCTTGTTGAACCTCATATAAAGCTCCACACATCCATCACAGTGAGTAGGGACCAACACATACAGTAACATATACCATTAGTAGAAATAATGCAATTCATAAACTATTTTAATGAGATCAATAACTCCATCAGTTTTCAGTCCTGAGTACACTTGGCATTTCGCACTGAAAGAACTCCATTGGTAACTATCAAACACCGAAAGTAACTAGAAGAAACTGAAAGAACTCTGTTAGTAATTATCAGTTCTGTTAGTAACTATACACTGAAGACTTGAGGAATGAGCATATTCATCAATACATCAGGAGAAAAGATTTAAAACAGTTATTACAGAATATCCTGAGCTGAAAGGGACCCACAACGATCACTGGAGTCCAACTCCTGGCCCTACACAGGAAGTTCCAAGAATCACACTACATGCTCAAGCACAGTGTCAAAACACTTCCAGAACTCTGCTGCTGTGACCATTTCCCTGGGGAGCCTGTTCCAGTGCCCAACCAGCCTCTGAGAGAGCAACCTTTTCCTAATATCCACCCTATACCTGCCCTGACATGACTTCAGGCCATTCCCTAGAGTCCTGCCACTAGTCACTGGAGAGGTCAGCCCTGCCCCTTCATTTCCCTTGTGAGGAAGCTTGTCATGAAGTTTCCCCTCTTAGCCAGGCTGTCACTGTTGATATGGCTTCCCTTCCAGACCCTACACTGTCTCCTTTGGATGTTCTCTCACAGCTTCATATCTTTCCTACTGCACTGCTCAAAACTCAGAACCCAGACTAGCTCCTGCTAACCCAGGCTACGATGGACAAGACTAGCTTAAAGAAGTACTACCGCATCCTAGACATGCTGCTTCCTGAAGGTATCCCCTTTACAAATATGAACCAAGAAACTACACCTCCTCATATCTTCTACTATGTTTAAACACAGATATTATTTTATGTTTAATAGCAACAACTTCATATGCCATGTGTTTAAAATAAAAGTTTGTTAAACTGGGGATAAACTATCTGAAAAAAACAAGGGGAGCATCTTCTCATCCTAGTAGTTCTCAGTTCTAACAATTAATTGTAAGTGCATTTGTAAGAAGGTGCACTTGTAAAAACAAAATCTTGTTTTTAGATGAAAAATATAATCATTCCAATCTTATGTTCTGATATTTCTGCACACTACTTGAAAAGACTGACATTTAGGGGGGAAAAAGGGAATCACTTCAGAGCGGGAATCTGTTCAGACAGATTAGATCATACGTGGTCACACTGGCTTCCCAATGCCCAAGAAGCTGCAGAACCACTGACTAGTTCCTAAGCCCGTAGAGCTGATCAGTTCCCAAAGAGACAGAAAGGGGAAAGAAAGACCTTTTCAAAGGGCTTCCAAATATAACTACAGCCAAGCAGAAGGATGATGGAGGTTATTTTTGATGTTTAGTCAATGTTCACCTGCAGGGGAACCGCAATTTCAAAGACAAAAGGCAAGGGATGCAGAGGGCAGGGAAGTTCTATATTGCAATGGAAAAACTGTCTGAAGAAGAAGGTGACTAAATTTTCTGGCAAGAAAACTGCAATTGGCTCTCTTTTCTACTGCTGCCTACTGTTCTCATTATTCCTCACGCTGACCAGACACCTTAGGAGGGAAACTTCTGTACTCCTCTCCTCCAAAGGTGTCCTTCCATTGGTTCGTTGTTGTCCCCTCTGCAACTCATCCATAAGACTGTATCTGTGCAGAGATGTCAGATCCTCTTACACTCACTGGAGCCCAGACTCCAGCTGTAAATGAGGTTCCTAAGCAACAATATCTTACCAAGATGGTTCACTAAACAAAGTGTATAAAATTAACTGCTGGACTCATTTTACACTTAGATTTCTTTTTTTATTCACTGAAGAGGTATTTTATAGTATAACAGAAGACTATATTCAGGAGGAAGAAATACCTTCCATATCCTAAGAGTGTCTCAGATACAACAAGAATGAATTTTGCCCACCAGTAGCTTTATCTAAATTTTATTGTGAGACTTGTCCATGAAAGTTCACATGCCATTAATTTTCATTTTAACAGGAACCAATAAAAGTGCATTTTTGTAAGCAATGGTAACTAAGAAAAAAGGTAACCCCAGTTTCCTCTTAAGCAAAGTGCAAATGATTCCAGTATAAGAATCACTTGTATGTATATATATATACACACACATATATATTTTCATATACATAGATATATTCACTTACCTACATTACTTGGCCCTGGGTGGGGAGGGGAAGGGAAGGAGAGGCACAGCACGAAATACTGTCAGTACAGTTGAATGGTGAAAGAATTCCTAAATATATATTAATTTTTAATAATAATACCCTAAGACAAGATTTTGAAGCAAGCAGAGCTTCTACATCTGATGTTGGCAGGCCATAAAAGCCTTTCACCTTAAGAATGCCCTAGAACATTTACAAGAAAGTTGTCTTTGCACAATAAGACAGGCAGATAAGTGATATTATCATGTACCTGGAATGTTTATTAAACAATACTTTGTTCTTCTGTTACACAAATAAACAAGATAGAACTAGTTCAAGCTGCAGGACCATGGATCTCACTTGCTACTGACATAGCAAACAAGCCTGAAATTATGGAGTGAAAGATGTTCCAGGCCTGTGAAAATAAATGTGATTTTGCATTGCAGAAGTGGGTTTTCACAAAAATTCTGCCCATTCTTTTAATCCATTGTTGACTCTTAGGTCTAAATTAAAATTTCTTTGAAGAAGAATAACAGACATTTTGACTAGAACAATGCTTTAAAAGCACAGGAAATAATATAGACTATTATGTGAACTATTCTGATTTCCTTCTAAAGTGAAAGTCTGACATACACAACTCACAATCTGATATTGGTATTGGGAAATTGCTCTGAACAGAAGGAAAGCAAACAATTGGAGGCCTTGACCTCTCACATAGCACAGCACCTCTAACACATTTATTTCCCTCACAACTGACCTCCTTGACATATTTCTTCTGCATATTGACATACAAAGTTTTTGCTATAGTTTCTGCTACAGCTATGTAAGGGTTGACACATTATGTTGGACAACTTGTAAACTTACATCTCTTATATGAAAGGCAGCTATTATCCATGGCTAAATGCAGCAAACATGTACACACATGCGTATTTATGAAGATACTTACATATAAGCACATTCAAGCAAATATGGGATCAACATATACTAGAAAGACAATGCAGAACTCAGTAAAAGTCAAGATAAAATCTAAAGACAAATCCATGAAGCAGATGATACTGCAATAATTGCTTTTTTTTTTTTAATGCCCTGTGCACAGAATGCTCAAAATCAAAGCAGTCACCATGAGACACATGGCATCTTGTATAATTCTATTTAAGTATGGTCTCTCTCCATCCCCACTTTTGCATCAGAACTCACACTAGTCTAAGTATTCCACTTAAAATCTTATTTAAAATAACTAAATTCTTCTATTAGGATGCTAGACTAAATTTTAAGCAAGAATATTTCACAATTTTTGGGAAAAAAAACCCCAACTTTCTAATTTATCAAAAATGCTTTATTATACTACAACTGTATTATAGTATATATAAGTACCAAATTGATTGACCATACACTTTTGAACCATATTTCACTGAAACAGCACTTCTCATTGATGTGTAAAGAAATGTTATAATTTTTTAAGGATTAATTCCATTAAGAAATAATTACCTTCTTAAGTCCAGAGTCGTTTAATTGAAATATTATTAAAAAAAAAACAAAAACCAAACAAACAAGGAATTCTTAAAAAAAGTTCCATATTAAATCCCTTTCCTTTATAAATACGAGCCAAGAAGCAGGTGAGGTGTAAACAGTGTAGTTTCTTGACTGACTCTTTTAATAACTCAATTTTCTGGACTACAGATATCCAGGGAGTTCTAAGTGCTAATACTAAGTATTTTCTAGATAAGTAAGTAACAGTATAATTGAGTCATTTATATGACTTCTATAGAACTTCAGATATTTAGTTCCCAGTTCTATCAATTGTACATAGCAAGTCCCTCAGAATTAGTTTAATCTCACACACAGAGGAAATCTGTCAAGGAAATATTTTGGTTTAATTGAAATAATCCATGTAATTAATCTTTCACATATTTTTTTACCCCTACAGACAATCACTCTTTTGTAACTTTCATTATCAGTCTTGGGACTTGCACTTGTAAAGTTGTTATTGCTCACAGAGATTTCACCCCACTTCCCCCAGTCTTCTGCTTTGGTGCGGGAGAATAACAATGATTTTAAAAAAATTACATAATCAGAACTGAATAAGCAAAAAAACTGTACCAGCACTGGTTATCCACTTATTAACTTATATACAACATCAGTAATAACTAGTTCAGAGGAATCCTATGTGATAAACGCCACAAACTTTTTAAACATTTACTCAAATATTTCAGATCTGACATGAACAAAAGAAAGCAAAGGATGTCCTCCACTATGGACAAGTACATGGAAAATAAAATAATTAAGTATCAGAAGGACATAAAGAATAAACAGGTAAATTGTGGCATCTGAGGGACAGGTTCTCATTGATTTAGTGCACCATGTGTTGCTATCACCTGCCCTCAGCAGAGAAACAAGAAGCATGCTTCTTATGGTATCTTCATGCTTATGAGCCTTTTTCTACACATAAGTAAAAGATGGACTAAAAACTTATCAGTACTCTCTCCAAGGAAGCTCATGCTCCACTTTACACTTCACATCCTAAAAACAGCAAAGTCAGAGCAATAAACCTGCCTCCCATTATAACAAATACCTGAAATACCTCCTTAAAACACAAATGCACATATTCAAAAAGTTGTATATAATTCAGTGGATACAGGAATTTTCATACTAACTTTGCTTCAAATTTTTCACCTTTCAAGAGAAGAATCTTGATATTTTTAGCTTAAAACTGTATTATTTTAAAATACTTCACTTTAAATATTGTGTTGCCTATGTAAAAATATCCTGAAGCATACTTTATCTAAAAAAAAAATTAAAGTTACAAAGTTCTCCTGTTGGACAAGGACAACTTGTCCCTCCTGTGCAGTACATAATCCTGAAATATCAACTCCTGTGTGCTCAGCCACAAAAACTGGTGGCATAGAGTGAGATGTTTGGGGTTTTCTTCCATTTCTAAAATACAGTTCAACGGTATGTATACTTATTAATGCTTATATCATAATTTTGGACAGGGAAAAACTATGGTCAATTTTTTTTCAGACTTTCTAAAGGTAGAGTCCATCATTGTTTTCCAAAAAAGCAGAAATTAGCTTCAGCATCTCTCACTTCTTAATCCTTCTGAGCAATCTTGTTAACTTAACCCAGTGTTACAGAATCAGTAATAACAACAAAACCAGCCCTGAAGCAGTTGAGGATATTTCTGTTAGCCATTTTAAATCCAAGTAAAAGAAACCATTAATAACACTTCAGAGAAATGATAATGCAAGGAAGATGAATGCAGCTATAGGAAGTATTGTTATTACATTTATGTCAAGGAAACATTGTTACACTATGCTTATATGAAAATAGCTCCTGCAAAAGAGAGGCCACAGTAATGAATATCAAAAATTACATTTCCCAACCATTCCATTCTCCTGGAGAAGAGGTTCCTACTCTTATCCACTGGGGACTTCCAAAACTTTACGCAAGTTCAGCTGTAACAGGTAGAAAGTGATTCTAGTGACATGAACAACCAGAATTACTTCCCTCAAAAAAGAATGCCACCAAAATGGCAAACTTACGACAACGTATTTTGAAAGCCTACTAGCACTTCTCTTTAAAGTAGACTTTCTTGTCTCATATTAAACCACTTCCCACCAGAGGTAGGTCTTTGACATTTCTGGGTATGCAAAATTCGAGAGTTTGGCACACTTTGGTACCTGAAGTCTCAACTGCTGTAAGACACCCTCCAACATGAACTTACTTACAGGAAGCAAGACATGGCTGGACAACTCTGCAGACAGACTCGGCAGGGCCAGCCCAACCCTGGGGAAGCGCCTCTGCTCCACTACCCCAGAGCCAAGCCGCAAGTAGCCAGACGAATTTAACTGCGTACACCAGATGGAAGAGCAAACGAGCTCCCATTCCTGCATTTCTATCTATCATTCATTCCCTTATCAAACTGGAGAGCACACGAGGCTGAAGCTGGGGGCAGCCATAAAAGGTAAGGTTAAAAATACCCCAGCGTGGTGCCCTGAGGAACTTTGCCGCGTCTGATTTCATTCCTCCTCAGCCCCACGCCGAGGGAGGGTGGGAAGAAGAGCACAACAGAAGTCTGTTTACAAAACAAGAGCAAAAGGAAGGAAAACGCACGCTAATAAAGACTTCGGCCTTCACAAGGCACTCAAGTGTTTTCTCTCCACTCCAAGAACAAACACGGACAGGGAGTTCAAGCAGGCTTTGAAAACCTCAACAACACTAGAGCTGGGTATTCCAAGGTCTCCTTTCAGCTATGCCCAGGAGAGGATTACAGCCACCCTCCTGACTGCGAGGCAGCGCTGAAGCTCCCACCCAAAGGAGCCGCACGTCCCCGGCTGCCGTTTTATGTAACCTTTTATCACCGCCGCCACCTCCCGCGGCCCCGACCGCCGCTGCCCGCACGTGCCCGCCGCCCCGCCGGCCCCGCGCCCGCCCGGGCCGCCGCCGCCACCGGGACGGCCGCTCCGGACAAGTTTAGCGCATCCCCGCCCCCGCCGGGCCGGGGACCCGCGGGCTCCTCGGGCGGTGCCGCCGCCTCCGGACGGCGCTACCGGGGCGAGTCCCGCGCCCGGAGCCGCCCGCGGCCGCCGCGCCTGACGCAGCCGCTTTCGGCGCCGGGCCCTGCGGAGGCGCCGCGACCGGGGACGCTCACCGTGAAGGGCCGGTCGTGTAGGCTGCCCACGGAGAAGCAGCTGTCCCCGGGGTTCACGGCGCCCGTCAGCACCTGGTGCAGGTTCATGGTAGAGGGCGCGGCCGCTCGGCCACCGCCGCTTATCCCCCCGCGCCCGGCGGCGGCGGAGGCGGCGCTTCCCGGGGGCGGGGCGGGCGCCGCGCATGCCCGGCCCGGCCCGGCCGGCCCTGGGGCGGGTGTAGGATTCCGTCCGCGCCGTGGGGAACCCGACTTTCCTGTTAAAATAACCCGACTTTCCTGTCAAAATCAGCGCTGGGAAACGCTGCCGCCGCGCCGCGGCCAGGCGGTGGTGACGGAGCGGGCTCGAAACCTGCCGAGCCCCTGCGCCTGCCGGGGCCGACTGCGGGAACCCCAAGCGCGTCCCCTCCCAGCCCCTTTCACTAGGGCAGGGGCTCGGCCGCAGCCCTTCCACCGGGCAACAACAAGAGGAAGCACGGGGTAACAGGAGTCTTAGGACCCCGAGGCTTGGGAAGCGACGCCAGTTTTAGCTTGGAGCTCAGATCGGCTGTAGGCAGCAGGGCTTCCCACCATCCTGATAAAGTGAGGGGAAATGGGAGCCGCCCAGGATGGGCACCGCGGCTCAGGAGCGGGGCTGGTGCGGGCCGGTGCGGCCCGACGAGAGCAGCCAAGGTCGCGCCAGGCCCGAGCTCGGCAGGCAGTGTGCCCTCGGGCCGGCGGACCCGTCCGACCAGGCACCCACCGCTTCAGCAGCTCCACCTCTTCAGCAGCTCTTCACCGCCAGAGCTGCGGGAAGCTGAGGCATCTCTCAGCTGTGAGGCTGCGTGACCATTCTCTCTGCTGCACTGGAAGAACTTCATAATATTTATTTCCACTGTAACTAGTTGTTAGCCTTCCATCGATTTCTCATAGGAACTTCAGCATTACAAGTGTTTTGTAAATTACAGGTCCCACATCAATTTTCATTTTTACGTTATCCCTGTATCAATACTAGATCCTCTTTCTGCCCACCAACTCTTCCAAGAAATAAATGCAAAACAAAAATAATTTGACGGTACTAGGCACAACTTTGCGTACCACATCCCAGTATACTTATAAGGTGATACTGTGTATCTGTAGATGGTAACGTGTACTTTTCCAGCCTTTGCATAAGCAAGGTCAGTCTCGTATACTTATGGGCATTATGTCTTAGTAAATACAAGCCTTACATCCTTTGAAAAGCAGATTGACAAACATGTCACCGTAATACAACTTGCTGATGATAATTCATGTGTATTAAGCAAAGATCTGTCTTATTTTTTAAGTCTCCTGATATAAGAAAATTTCATCAGGTAGAGCACTCTGCATATATAGATAGGTATGGCACTCTACATATAGATGTTCCTCCAAAGATACTTATAAACTCCTATAACTAATCACTTTTGTTTGGCAAAAAAAAAAATCAAAAAAGCTTATCAAAGTATCCTGTCAATGAGTAGTGATCTTACCCTTACAAAAATTGCTGATCACTGATAAACTATACTAATTCTTCTGCTAGCAGCAAAATCTCAAAAATCAACTTCAGTGAATTTTTAAGGTAACAAAAATTCTGTTCATTGGGCCATAGGTAAGAAAGTGAATTATCACTGAAAACAGTAAGAGACCTTCACTTGCAATTTTCAGCACAACCAGCTATCTTTGGGCTCATGCTGTGAGATGCTCTGACTTTGCTTGCAGCCAGCTGGAACTTCTTCCCATGAGGCCTGATCTGGAATGCACTGGACAGAAGAGGTCAGAGGCTCTGCAGATATATATTGGTTCTTCAAGCCTTAGTCAATCCACAGGTGTAAAGCACATAGGATTTGCAGTATAACAAAAGAAAGAGCAGGCTAACAGTAGACAGTAATCTCAGACCCCTGTCTGAGGAATGTGAAGAAATCAGGAAGCAGGGGAAACTCACGACATTAAAAAAATATAACGAAGGGAAGAGTTTCACTCTGTAGTTGATAATTGCTTTTTAATTTATATCTATTTACACCACAGTATGAAAGTTATGACTGCAACACCCTAACATGCTGATATGCAAAGAAAATATAGAACTTATAATTTCCATTCCAAGTGAATTTGTCCTTTGACACTACTCAGATTAGTATGTTTAGCTTACTTTATAAAAGAAAGGACATTAACTTGTGTTCTCCTGCTATGGTTAGAGTGAGAGCCTGCATAATGACCTGTCAGGTGTATAAATCCTTATCAGGGCTCCCATCCCTACAGGAATGGGGCACTACCTTTCTCCTCCCACATTTGCTGTCAGCAGCGCTCTGCAGTGCAGGAACTTCCACACCTCTCCTCACCTGACACTGCTGCTGTGCTTCTTCCACTTCTCAGCCTGGGAAATGTCAAGGACAGACACCAGCCATGTGTCCTGAAGTTTGATTGATGCCCCTTCTCACTTCTGTAACATCTGTGAATTCAGCTGCTGACAGATTATGTACTGTATATTTTATTATAACATCAAAGTGAATGCATTGTAGGACACTGGCATTTAAAAAGAAAAGCTTTATATGGTTTAATACAATTACAAGTGTATTTATACATTGTCTTGTTGACAAAAACACATAAGTTGTCTTATCTCAGAATTTTAAAACTCTACAGTTTCTCAAAGGTAAAATTAAAAAAGCTCAGAAAGTTAACAGCTACAACAAAAGTTTTTCTCATGTCATTTTTGCTCATTTTACATATTTCCTCACCTTCTCAGTAAATGCTTTTTTCTTCTTTTAAGATCTTTAGTTTGCCTTTCACTCAGAAGAATTAAAAAACCAGAATAAACTTTGAGTTTAACCTACAGTATAATAAAGTACCATCATAAACTCATTTTCACTGTTTTTTTCCTCTAGCCTCAGTAAATCTTTTCAGTAAATCTTCTTTATTTGAGTCTTTCAGGAGCTGCAGTTCTTCTCACGAACTGATGACTCCTGTCATTCACAAATGCTAATGATTATGCTCACTCAGTCCTTGACTTAATTATTCCAAAGGGGCACTGTATGAAATAGTGTCTGTATCAGAAGATTGGGAAGGTTGGAAAGGAAAAAGCATCATTCCCCAGTATTTTAACATACAGTGGCTATGGCTGTTCTGAAAATCTGACAGAACTGCAGCTTTTTTGGTTGTGCAAAAAGGCTTGGAAGTGAACAATTTACTGCTTTTTGATTATTGAGAAAAGTATTACTTTTTCAATAACAATGAGGCCCTTAAATGCTCCATAAAGTAATATCAAGTATATGCACACACACTTTTCATTAGTAAATCATGCATATATTTTCCTGACAGTATCCAAGGAAAGTCTAAATGAGAATTTTAAATCGTACTCCCGTGAGTCTCTTCTAAATTCAAAATTGCACAACAAATCCACATTAACAATGTTCTTCAGTGTAATGCAGAACAAAATTTATATATATATATGTAATTTTTTTAACTTGCAGAATTACAATGACATACTTTGTGTTCATTCTGTACAAGAAACATCCATGAGTCACTCATTAACAGCAGAGAGGCCGCTTATGTCAATGATATACAGGCAGCTTCTAAAGAGGCTGGCATTCTAAGCGACATATTTAGAGCTTGTCTGTGGTATAAAATGTTGTATTCTTCCTGTATTTCTTAATAATTAGCTACAGGAAGGCAAGATACTGTTTTACATTTACAGTTTATCTTTCACATTAAAAAAACAATGCAGTGCATTTGGGAATAACTGTCCCACCTCATACGCTGTTTGACCTTGTCTTTGTTGCCCTTGATCTTTCTACAGGATTTCTTTGGTTTGTGAATACACAAGGAAAAAGTTGGACCTTAGTGAGGTTAAGACTGAAAAGCCCTTACTGATCTCCTCAAGATCTGGTGTTCTCCCTTCGTGATCACACTGGGAATCACTTGAAGTAATACTTGATTCTCCTTTTAAGCTTTTGTGACTCTTAACAGTGTAAAGAGTAAAAACACACCATAGAATCTTGGGAAAATGTGAAAGACAAAAATCTATATATACTGGCATTTAGTAGTGAGATTTTAAATAGATGACCACTTTGTGAAACCTTTCTTTCCAAAAAACTTGCTTTATTCATGTCTTCAGTACCCTGAGTTTCACTATTTGTAGCCTGAAGGTTAGCGTGATATTTGGTTGGGGTTTTTTTGTTTGTTTGTTTTTTGGTACAGTTTTCATTTTGTCAAAGACATTTTCTAACAGATAATGTTGCTGTCACATCTCCTGTACAGTGTTGTACATTGCCTTTCACTTCAGTTATCTGATATAACCTTTTACTTGGTGAGGGGGATATATACTGACTGGTATCCTTTTTACAAGATATTAGTAAAGATATTTTCATTTATTTAATTCAGGTTTTATTTGGCTTTTGGTGATACTTTGGTTTCAGCTAAGAATATCATAACTAGTTGATTCTAAAGTAAAAGTCAACAATTATTAGATCCTTCAGGCTTGCAAGTTAATAGTTAACAATTAATAGACTTTTAAAGTTTCCATTCTTATACGAGTTTTACGTTCATTTCACATAACTGAGATTAAAGCTACTTTTGAAGAAAGTCATGAAAGTGCTGCTGGATAGTACATTAATTGTCCACTCCTTCTCCATGTACTTATAAAATATTCTGTGATCTCTGACAGCTGAGGATGCTGAGCTGGATATTATGTCTTGAGTGAGAGAGGTGGGGGCCCCCGCAGGTCTGCCCATCACTTTCCAGCAGGCTGCTCTCAGGATACAGATCTGCACCACAGCAGAGCTGAGAGAGCCAGGAGGAGCTGCAGTGCAAAATGTCCACTGGTGGATTCCACAGTACATGGTTAAGAGTGATCTTGTTCAGCATGCAGAAGTCCTGTCCAACTGCAAATGCTAAATAGTGATGATTTCCAGATGCATCAGTCAGTTTTCACAAGTCATCAGTCTCATGTGCACAGGGGACTTTTTGTGCCAGGGTGCAGTAGTCAGTATCCTGGAAAAGATTGAGCCTGGCTTTCTCCACCCCTACAAAGATGCTGTCTGGGTGGCCAGTTCTTTGTGTAGACCTGGGAAGCTCCATCTGGCCTTACTCACCTGCTGGCACTGAACTCTGGTTAGGATGCTGATGTATTAGCCTGTTACATGAAATTCTTATGAACGGCTGTTGAAATAGTCATTATGCAGTATTATCTACCAGAATGTATTTGTCCTTTTTATGTAAATTCTGAATTACTCAGTAAGTCTATTTCTTTTTTCTAAACTGTGAATTTCATGTTGAGCATAATAACAAATACTATTTTTTTTGTTTACTCTGAAATGTAAAGTTGTATGTAAAAAAATATGTAGACTCCATATTCACATGAAGAATTATCATACTCCAAGTTTATTCCAATAAAGGATATTTTTTCATAAGTTTTGAACTCTCTGGGGTATTTCAGAAGGCATATGGTTTCCATATCAATTCTAAAATGGTGACACCCTTTATATATGTCCCTAAGAAAGTTACCGGAGGTATAATGCAATCACTACTTTTCCTTTCATGTTTATGTCAACAACAGCTTGGATATGTATGTCTCCAAATTCAGCATCAGCATATGTCCACAAATATATTGCATACCCTTAAGCCAGGGAAAAATAAAAAAGAAAATATATTTTTTTAAAAAGCAATTTTATGCTATTGTTTCAACCTGTTACCTCTTTAAGGTTGTTAATGACTAAGTTTTAACCTCTTAGGAGGAAGATTGAGCTTTTCATAGAAGATGGGTTTTTCCTTATACCTGTACACAGACTTACGTAGATGGCCATTCAAGTATTGGGAAAGAAAAACACAAAACAAAAAGCCCACTGTTCTTTCCAGTTACAGTGGAATTAACAATTTTATCCTCAAATGCATACACTCCTCCTTATCTCACAGCCATTTTGTGAGGTAGGCCTGTATTTTGTTCTTTTGCCAACATTTTTCATGGTATGCAAATCTCAAGTTGTTTCTTTTTCTGGTTGCTACATTTCATTAACGTAGTTCACATTCATATGTACAAATACAGGGTTTTGAACTGTCAGGCATACTTGCATTTACAAGATTAATATTACCTTTTTTATACTGTTTTTATTCCACAAATAAGGAAGAGAAAGGAAGAGCAATCAAATGAGTGAGTGTTCATCTGTGTGTTAATACACATTCATTCCACCATATTCATAATGCTGTAGTAACATAACATTTAACAAAGGTGCTGACACAAATGTGACGTTTCAGCCTCGTGGGAGATTTCTCTGTTGACTTATATGCTAAGTAGGAATTCCAATTCCTGATTTTGAGTGGAACAAACCACACACTGAACTGAAAAAAGCTATTAAAATTGTTGTCTTTCTCATCAATTGAACACCTGTATGTCATGTATTTTTCTTTATAGGGTAATAAAGTGTTTGTATTTTTACAGAAGAGAATGGTCTTGAAACATTCTCCAATTTATAAACAAAAAATTGTAAGATTTTTAACATAATCATGGACAGGAAATAAAATTTACGCATGTACATTTTAAAACATGTTAGAGGATACTGGTTGCTTGTTAGTACCAGACTTCCTCTGTTTTGCAACTAAATAAAGTAATTTTTTACCAGATTAAAAAAAAGCACACACAATTTTCGTGCTTAAAGATTGTTAAGAGTGTAAAGTGTCACCGTGTTTTGTGAACAGAATGACTTCCCTGAAACAGCATGTGGGTTTGTGGTGTACACTGTTTAATCTGCCCAAGAGCAATATTGCTTTCTCGTGACTCTTCTTCCACTACATACTGTACACTCCACCTCAATGGACTGATTTTATTTACTGCTGAGTCAGTATTTACCACTTTACTACTGCCTGCAGCAGTTTTAATCCCTGTCTGAGCAATTGAATGGTACCAGGGGCTCTTTAAAGCTTTAGGCCTTAATCCTGTCACATTCATCAAGTTTCTAGCAAAAGTTAAGGATGCTTAACAGCCAAAGTACCAGAATGCCGTGGTAATTGTTGTTTATTTCTTGTATTGCAATAGCCCTGGAGGACTTGATTAAGTAATGGGGAAGTACTGTGAGCAGGGAATATATAAAACCTACAAGATGCTTTTTTTTCCATAGTGTTTTTCTAATCCCATGGAAAAAAATAGTAGGAGTTTTTTTCCCCTGCATGTGTGAACAGAAAGGATCCAGTTCTACCAGAAGCATACATCTGAGAAGGAACCAAAGGTAAGAGGAACTATGAGAGAAATGTCATTACAGTCATCAAGAAGCTGGTATCCTCTGCTTTGACACACTAAATCATTTTGTAAGTAGAGATTCCTGACAGGCCTATTTCAATTTTTCTTCTGCAAAATGGTATATGACTTCACAAGCAGTTTATTCTGACAAGTTTTCAGCAGTGAGTTAAAAATACAAAATCTTCTTGAACCATACAGATACTAAAATGCCAGCAGGGCAAATGGAAAACAGCTGTGCAAAGCTTTCTTTTGTAAAAAAGGGTAACTCACATGAAAAAATTGTATCACCTTGGAGCAGACTGTCAGCTGTGTTGAAAAGACACTCTCCTTAAGCACATTTTGGAAGAAGTAAAATAAATTTATCTTCTGCAATTCCATTGTCTTATTGTGTACGTTAACTGCAGAACTTTGGTTGCAAAGACCACTGTGACTCAGTAGCACTACTAAACAAAAACAGTAGTGATCTAATTAGTCTAATGTCTACAAGGAATCGTTGCTTGTACTTAATATCAAGTATCCTATCTCTGTTTTTTCTGGGGGACTTCACAAAGAAAAAAGGTAAATACAGTCATGTGGTAAAATGGAAGCATGGTATGTATTCTGGTTTGCATTTGCAGCTTACTGTATCTTCTTTCTAATAAAAAATAGAAAGTCCCAGCCTTGCCCCACTCAGTGAGAGAAATAAAATTGGTATCAATCCTATGTGATCTATAATTAGATCCTGTGTTTAAATATACTACTCCATAGAGGAAAATAATTAAACGGGTAACTAAATGAATAATCAGCCCTAGAAAGCCTAAAACTGGCAGTTTAATCTATGAAATTGTTTCCTGCTCTTGAGGTCCACGTAAACATTGACTGGTCCTGCTTATCTTGTTGCAAGTCTGTGTGTGCAAATGTGTGCGTCCATCTGTGTGGTTTTTTGTGTAAGAGAAAGCGGCCATGAATCACCACCATGCATGCTATTTGGCATATTTTCAGCATAGGCAGCAATCAATAATGATTACTTGAAATGTGGAGAGATATGAATGTTTAATTATGTCATTGCTAGATGATTCAAACAAAAACACGTGAATCTTTGGGTTACAAGATTTTCATCACTCAAAGAATTCACAGTGTTTTCATATTACATAAGAAATATTGACATAAAATGGATTTTTTCCCAAGATGCAGCACTACAGTTTTTGCATTAAAACCAAATGACTATTTGACAAATCCATATTTAATTTTTTTAATGTGCTATGTAATAAGCAAGAGAAAATACAAAAAATATATTAAAACTATTAAAATCAACAATTGGGCTTTACCATAGATCCAATTTATTGTAACAAAGGTAATTTTCCACTGAATGATTGATGTACATGTAAATAAAAATAACTGCTCTCAGGAAAGTTCCAGTAAGTATTATGTCTTGGCTTCTGTACTGCTTGTGCAGTTTTTAAATTGTCATCTTCAATAACTTACAGAACTGTAAGAAAAAGCAGGGCTCAAACCAAAAGCATTAAAACCCCCAAGAACTCTTTAACAAAGGATATAAATATTTCTTGGGGGAAAAAAAACAACAAATGAATTGTTCACATTTCATTATTTGTTACTTCCATGTTAAACTTGTTTTAGTTCTGACTTTTGATTTATGGGCCTCCAACTTCAATGTTATCACATTCTTTTTTATGAAGTTACATTTCACAAGGACCATAAAAGCATTTTAAATTTGGGAAATGGTGATTGTTACAAGGCCGCTTTGCATAATATTATAATAAATAAAATAATTTAATTTTAAGAAATTTAGAATTCCATAAAGGAAGGAAAAATGAGTAGATTTGCTGCAATTTTATAGTGCCCACTGGTCTAACAACAGGAAAGAGAATGGAAAGTAAAGTGCAATGCAAATAATTAAATAAATGTATCCGCTTTCAGTTTTATCACATTTGGAGAAATCGAATAAAAATATCTACAAATAGCTTCATGCTTCCTAAGACAATTGATCTGATTTTGGCCAAGTCTGCATTTTATTCATTGATGACAAGAACTGGGAGATGGATCTGGAAACTTTCCAAACCCTTTTATAGATACTAAATATACAAAGAACAAGATTGTGATCATCTTTTATGTGGATTGGAAAAGTGATATTTGATTTGGTGCGTGAAATTGATGGATATACAGAAATACATAAATATTGGTGGAACAATTTACCCCTCAATACATCTGCCAGTGGAGTGTTTCAAGAAGCTCACTAGTGTCCTCTGAAGGTGTTATTTGGTTGCCTGTTTATTGCAAATATTTGGCAAAAGCCCCCTTAAGATCCTCTCCCAAGAGAGAGCAGACAGGACTAAATTAACTGAGCAGAGACAGAAGTGTGTCCCTTCTCAGTCATTACCACTGTTAAGTGAAATATGTGAGCCCTTGGCCTAAGATACTTGGGACACTGACTTTATTCACAGGTGCTGTTACTAGGATCTAAGTTTTTAAAAACTTACCTTCTAGTGCTTTTTTGATAGGTGGCACTGCAGCAGCAGGCAGCTGCATAACCTGCCTGTCATGTCTGTTCAGGCTCATGTGCAGCTCCCATTGTTGCCTCTTTCAATCTCTTTACAAATGTGCCACAGGCACAGGACAAATCTAGTGGTCTGTAGGCTAATACAAACCACATTATTTTACAGCTAGCTGCTCTCCATTAAAAGCTGCCTTTTAACACTTCCTTCCCTCTACATGCTGAGCAAGTGAAGGTTGTGTAAATACATGTCCCCAGTAATGTCATTTCTCATTTATACACTTCTCTGACTTTGCAGTGCATGCATCAGACAACAAAATTTCTATTGTGCCACTATAAACAAGCTGTGTGCAAATCAAGATCATTTGAGGATAAATCTTTACAAGCTACCTATGTATTCATCACCTTCGTTCATATCAGAACACACTTTTTCACATAGAAGTTGTTTTCATAATTTTACACCTAGAAGGACACACAAAATTGACACACACTGCTCCTTTTTCTCTGCTTTATAGTTTTGAGTGGCAGCACCATAATAAAGATCTCTACTGCACATGATCACAGTGATACACAACAGAAAAATCAGTGTCAGATGGAGCTGAAGCTACAGAAAACTCTGAAATGTGCAACTTTGTGTAATATGGTGCAGCCAAAACCCATATTAATAGCAGTATTTGTGTTGTTTGGCTTTAAGTGGCTTTTCTTTTCAGCCTTGAATGGACACAGTGCTGCTGCTTTTGGGGTTTTGTTTTTTCTTTTCATAAGGATGTCACCTCAGCTGGCCTGAAACCTGCATAGGATAAATTCCTTCCAGCCTATTTCCCACACTTCACTGAAGTGAATGCTGATTTTTTCTATCATTCTCAGTAGGAACTCCATTGAGCCATCTTTTCGTATTATCTCACAGAAGTTCTAATATAGTCTATGTGCTGCAATGTTGCAATGTGGGACTTTAAATCCCTCTGTGCTTCAGATCATACTTGTCATGGGAAATGATAGCGTATGATAATTTTATGTCTGTTCAGCAAGCTACTTCCAAGTCCTCAAATACAAGTTGTGCTGGTTTCAGCAGTTAAACCATGATACAAGTCTATATATGCACAAAATTAATGCTATTGCAAAATACAGCTTTCTATATTACTTTTATGCATTGTTTTTTTTTATTTTTTCCCACTGAATTTTCAGTCTTTACAAGAGGAATATGGGGATCTTCCATGTTTCTTGAGGAAGCAAACTCATAGCTGAACTCACAGTTCAAATGGGACTGTGCACTCTCAAGCAGGTGGGACAGACTCTCTGGATGTGACCCAGGGAGGATGGATGTGCCATGGGGTCCCAGACTGCTTCATTGCTACCTGCAGTGGCTCATGCTCCAGAGCTGGTTCAGCCTGGGCAAGGTAGGGGCCTTGGGAGCACTGAAGAACAACTTCCAGTGCCTATGAGGGACTGTCAGAAGTAGGGATCTTCTCAGTGGCGCACAGTGGGCAGGGTGAGGGACAGGAGAGGCTGAGATTGGCCATTTGGAAATCTTTCCTCAGGAGGACACATGAACAGCAGCTCAGGCTGCCCGTGGGTATTGCAGGCTCCATCCCTCCCCGAGCAGCCTGATCTGGCCCCATGCCTGACACTGGCACCAGGCACCTCCTGAGCTCTCTCCTTAGCTGGATTATTCTGTGGCACCGTGGTCCTTTGAACCTAGCTGCTGTTCACTCTTAACAATGGTGAGCCTATCCTTGACATTGAAATAGAAATACTTAACCTTGCATTTTTGTGTTACAATCTATTTGGCAAGAATTTTCAATATCAACCAACTTGAGAGGGCTGAAGAACCCTTCCAAGAGTGTGTTTGATGGATCAGATCCTTAAGAGCCACTTCTTCATCCCTTCAGCTCACTGCAGTTGATGACTCCTTTTTCCACATGAAAGCTGGTAGAAACAGATTTTTACCCTTGTTCCACTAACTGTTCACTTTCCTGTTCAACGTTCTTTCTTCATTCCTTTCCATGAAGGACAGAGAAGAAATGGTAGTTTTTTCCTGAAAGACTTGTAATTAAAATCTTGTGTTTCAGAGGAATATGAGTAGGTTCCTCTGTAACAATACCACATGCTGTAGGTATACTTACATTTAATCTCAATGTTTTTAATTAATTTGGCACAATTATGGTTTTTTTGCTGTCTTTTTAAAAGAAATCTTTCTGACTACTATTCAATGTTAATTAAAAGCTCTCCTGGGGATGATCTGAATTTTAAGGCACAGCTCAGCATAGCCAAGATGTGATCCTTTGTCAAAGACTAAACTAAAGGGAAAACCTGTAAGGTCTTTTATTATTGCACTTCACAGTAAACAGCATAGTGGATAGTATGTTGGAATGTATGTTTCTCATTTAATTCTTCAAACCTCACCTTTTTTTTCCATCATGACCAACTCTTATGAGCTGTTAGTAGGCACATGAATTACAGTATTTTTTCAATGACAAATGTAGGTTTATGTTATGCTGTGACATGATTCATTAGCAAAATTTCTGCTAATGTAATTTCATCCTAATGACACAACATCATTAAATCATCTTTGCTGGAATGTACACACTTCAGGGTTTGGCTTCCACGTGTCTGGAACTGCATTTGTCCACTTTACTAATGTTTTACTAAGGTTTCATACTTCAGGTACTTCTTTTACAATTGGTTATACCATGCAACCCCCAAATATTTTTATGAAGCCTGCTGTAATACTTGTACTGACATAACCTTATTACCTTGAGTAGTAAGTCATCAGTGATACATATCTCTGAATAGAACTGGTAATAAGGAGCTCAGTGTGCATTTTCCTGGCTGCTTACTGGGATGGACTTAAAGAGTTTCTGCAATATATCATCTTTTGCTGCAAATTTTTCCTCATTCTTTCTGGGACTGGATAATCTAGGGAAATTACTTGGGTAGAAGTAATCCTATAATTTTCAAATACAATTGTCAAATACTTTTCAAAAAATTCATTTTATCAGATGCCTTATCAATCTTTATTTCCAAATTTGTAGGCTATTACTGAACCATAGAGTACCATCTGGGGGAAAAAGACCCAGTCACTGTAATTTGGGAGGCATACCCACTTATTCCACCCTTCCAATGGATACTGTGAATTTCAGATTTGCTTCTGTCATGAAGAGTATCTCAAAAGTTGTATCTTTTCTCTGTAGTATTTTATTTCTAGCCAATTATTTCAGCTAAGACACCCAGAAAGGTTAATACATGTTGGTCTGCATCTCCTACCAGTCTTTTCCACACTCTGAATTCTTGATTTTTACTCCTATACTTTTTTATAGTATAATATCAAGTATAATTAATATCAATATGATTAATATAAAGAAATATGCTTGACTCACTGTTTTAAATTAAGTTTTAAAAGAGAATTCCCCTCCTTGTTGTAGTCTGGTGTGAAATCTGCATTTTCTTCAAAAGAAGGTTTTCTTAGGAAGGTCCACCCTTATGTCCTGCTTACTGTCTATAAAATCTCATTGTTTGCATTCTCATCCTGGTTTGTTAAAATCTCCAGCAATATTCAAGAAAATGGATAGCTTCTATGAGTCTCCTTTCTCAATGGATCCAGCTTGTTAAAAACCTTGTGGCCTTTCCCCCTCAACTTTGCAGCGTTTTAAGTTTCAAGCCTTCTAATTCAAAGAATCACAGAATAGTTAGGGTTGTAATGGACATTTGGAGATCATCTAGTCCAGCTACCAAAAATTTCATTATTTTTCATCCCAAAAATCGAGGAATCATCAGGTTGGAAAAGAACTTTGAGATCAAGTCCAATCCATGACCTAACTATCAGGTCTTGGTCTTGGAAAGAAAATGATGCTAGCACATCCTTTGGGATTCACTGCACCCACAGATATCAAAGCTAGCTCTGATTCTCCAGAGAACAGGCTCATTCCTGAAGTGTCTGCCCAACACCATAACTGACCATGCTCTGTCTTACCAGACAATGCTATAAAATGCAAACACACATCCAGGGTGTTCCTTGAGTAGTGAACTACCTTCTGATAGTGACATATTCCCTGCCTCCTTTGCTCTTTCGATAACTTTAATGATTTTGCTGACCTGGAATTTACACAACTGTATAATACACTCTCCTTTTCTCTTCCCCATCCCTCCTATGCAGCCTCATAACTAAAATCATCTACACTAAAATCACTACTACATTTAGTAGTGTAGGGACACATATGGACAGCTCTATTCAGGTGTATAAGTACAACCCATCATGCCATTTAGACCCTGCACAGCTCACTGTCCTTACCGGGACAGTGTCAGGGAGAAATCAATCCATCGTTGTTCTAAGAAAATCCCTGTTGTGACTTGTTGCAAAGTGAAAGGGGTTTTGTAGACTGGCTGGAGTAATATTAAGGTTGGAGATGAAAAGTAATAGATGGCATGTCCTTGCCCTAGGAAGTACAGGGCAGGGCCATTATATCTACATTATGTCAAGGTTTGTACAGACATAATGTTAGGCATTGATCTTGCCTACTACATTATCTATCAAACAGATAGTAAAGTAACACAAATATATCTGCACTATCACAACAATTTACTGTGCAAGGCCACTCATGGAACTACACATTTGGGTTATTTAGCACTGTTGAAAACTTTTGCTAGAATGTAAACATTTCTTGGAGAAAAAAGAAATCAGTCCAATCTAAGGAAAATAATTTGATCAGGGTCTAGCAAAGCATTAAAACCAGGGTATTAAGAAAGAAACTGTCTGATCAGCAAAATAATAAAATTCCTAAAATTAATAAAGCTGTTTATTTTTATTTCGTCTGATTTGCCAGCGACTGGGAGAAAGAGTATGTTTTGTCTGACAGTACTTCCTATTATGTAAAACAACTCTTTGTAAGGGCTACAAATCCATAAACTTAAAATTTAACTTTAATTATCTGATGCCACTAAGGATACTGCAGCATTATGAAGGATTAGCAAGTATATGCCAGAGTAAGCACAGTTCTCCGGACAAAAGCAAAATCAGAATCCCAGAACTAAAGATGCAGAGGAAACTAAGGGGTATTAATACGTTGTGCACCATTGCTAACATTTTGTCTAAAAATTATCCTGTCTATGTGCATCCATTTAACAATTCAGGTTTAATCATTAGAATAAATATAAACTATCAGTATGGCTGTGGTAGATGCAGTATGTCATGGAGTGCAAGACAGGGACAAGAAACAGTACTTAACAGTACCAGATTTGGGACAGCAACACTGTTAGATGCAAAGCTAGAGAACTGATCTGCCCTGTGAGTTTGAAGCATCCAAGAAAGGTCCTGTCCAGGACCAGGAAGCACCCTGAATCAATCCACGTACTGCACCCTTGCTAGCACAGAGGCAAAAATTATCTCCTGTGCTGTACACTTTGCTGTCTAAGGCATAGTTTTGTTCAAAGTTCCTTCTGCTGGAAATAGGTGTCTCATTATTGCAGCTTTCTCTCCACACCATATACTATTGTCTTCTCTCTTACTACTCGGGATGAACTTTTGTCTCCATAATTGCCCCTTTCACATTTTATTTGATACATATCAAACTATAACCTATTCCTAGAGTAGCATGGCTACATATTCAGATACACTTTTTAACACTAGATTAGTGTTTGATCTATAAATCCAGGATGAATGCTGCTTTGGAATAAGAGAGCTCTTCTGATTCACTGTATGTTTTCATATCTTTCAATTATTTTCTTAATCAGACTAGAGAGGAAATTTGAAATGCTCACATTTTATGGAATAATTTTGTTACTTTCTTGTTCTTTACAAGAAGACTCAGCTGAATCTCCTGTGCTATTGCTGTCACCTGAGGCTTTTACTCCATATGCTGTAGTCTTGTCTGGAAGACTGTATTGTGTATCCAGTCTGTGAAACTGCCCAACCTAAGAAATGACAAGATATTGCTAAGCACATGGACATGAGTAAAGTTGCCCTGACATTTCCCCTTTGCATTGTCATATTTTCCAAATGACCCAAACATCTTTGATTTAAAGAGAGAGGTACTTCTGGTTTTCAGAGGCACATTCTTTTCACCAATAAATCATACCTGTTATTTGCATAGGCCCTTCCAATAGAAGAAAAAGATCACAAGCTGAATGTTACATTGCAAAATAGCTGCAATTTAGACTTCTTTCATCCACCCTTAAAGCCTTTTACTTCACTGTTCACTGAGTGCAAGCAATTCAGCTATACTTACTGTGGGAGTTAAAGAGCAGGCAACAGTTTCCAGAAAAGTGGAACCTGTCTCCTTTGACCACCTAGGGTAGGGCATACCATTACTGATAATGGAGCAGGAAACACTAAAAATGTACTGTAATTATGGCCTTTGACAAGCTTTCCAATCAGAGATCTATGAAACTTCACACTCAGGTCATAATTTTCTTATGGCTTTGAAATTACTTGCTGAACGCAAGGCTTTTGAATTGAGTGGAAAAAGGGGCTGATTCTGACCTCTCAAAATGCCCAGTAAAGGTGCTGCTGATTGGAACCCCGACATCTAAAAGACTTTAATAAAAATGTGAAGATTTCTGTCAGTATTCTGAATAGTGCACCCTTTTTCTCTCCCTGTAAAAAGCCACATCTACATCAGCAGTACAAGCTGATGAAAGTGAATTTTCTGCTGACATGCTTGTCAGCTTCCAAGTGACATGTAAAGTATGGGAATCTCCACTGGGTAGTCCTGGAAGCATAATGGTTAGTTCTAAAGCTATAAAGCTCTGGAGGGCATACTGACTCTTGCCCATAGTATTTTACTACTTAAAAGGCTATTTCTCATCTACCTGTTTAAACCACCATCACTGAAGTTGACCTGTTTTTACAACTGCTCTCCATATTTTCAACTGCATGTTACAGTTACAAAATGGCATACACAGCATATCAAGATTATTCAACTAACTACCCTTGTCTCTATACAGTGCATAGGTTCTGATTTTTGAATCTGACTTCTGTTAAGTATTTCAATATTAGCATAAAGGTCTCAGTTACCTCTTAGTGTAATGTGCTCCAAGTCATCAGAGTTGCCATCAAAGGCTGCAACTACAGGCTTAGTGATTTGAATTACCCATTATTAGCCCTGTGTCATTAATGAAGCCATGATGCCATCAGAAACCATCAGAAATTACCAAGCTTTCAAATCAGTAATAAAATGACTGTGTTTGAAAATGTGTTGACGCCTTACAAATGTTTACGTTTTTCTTCTATGAAAGAAGCAAATGAATGTGAGTGATCCATCACATGATGTATTTCACTTACCTTGGATGTACAGTCTAAGCTGTTTCAAAAAGGACATGACACTTACTTGTGACCTAATAGAACAACTTTATGAAGTTCCATGTAACTTATGCAACATGAGAGTTCTACTTGCAACAGACAAAACCAAAAGGAACTGAGAAGGCAGTTTTTTACAAGCATAAAATCAATCAGACTCATGGGCTGTTAGGCAACCGTATCAATTAGGCAACTATAATTCAGTGTAGTTTTTTCCAGACTACAGTCTCTTCACACCTTCTGCAAACTGTCCATAACACTGAAGCAAAGAATTGACTACACAGAGATTTTCCAGGTCAGTGAAACCTTGTGAATGTTGTACTGGCAGGGAGCACAGCCCAAGCAATAGCCTGGCAGGTTGTTTCACAACATAACGTGGCACAGGTAAGATGAACATTGCCGCAGCAGAGCAATGAGAAAGGAAGAGTGGCAGCTCACAAAAGGAAAGGTGACAGAAAAAAAATCACAAGTGAAGCTGCCATGAAGAGATATTTTTAGCTGGCAAATTTGCACATATTGCCATATGCCCTTCCAGTATATTATGACCTTTTCATCACAGGGCTGGCCCACACCAAGACAGCAACTGGTGACCAAGGCCAACTTCTGCAAGTACCAGTATATACCAAGAAAAACAGATTTTCCCCCCCAGCATTTACAGTTTTACTGGTCTTTCACTTTCTCATTGACACTAGAGATCTGAAGGAAAGCTGGACATTTTTCTCCTCTTCATTCTTCCCACCAGCTGCTTAGGCCATCATGAGCGTCTGGCTGGTCACATGATAAACCCAGCTGGTCTGTCTGAGAAGAAATAGAGAGAGAAACATGCAGGGTGGCTATGTGGGCACATGGGGACTTGCATTAGCACCAGTCAAGATGAGGAGTGTGGGAAGGCGGGCAATAGCATCACCTTCACTAGCTCTGACAATTTATGCGAACCTTCAAATTATTTGTTGCATTTAGAAATACGCTGCAATTTTTAAATTTTGCTAAATACATGCAGGCTTGAACAACATGTTCATTTGAGCTTGATGGAAATTGGCTGGAGGCAGCCTACATCTGCATCATCTAGCACCTGCTACCCTGCCAGCACTCACCAGTTTCTGAGCTGGAACAAGTGAACATTGTTTCATGAGAATCACATATGTCCATGTTTGTTTAAAGTTCTCATTAGGAGTAGGAATTGTTAATCCACCACTAAAAGTGACTACTTTATCAGACACAAATACCTGCAGAGCCATTGGTACCAAATGCCCACCAAATTCAGAATGCTGAACTCCCAGCACAGGTAGACTACAAACAGCCATACAAGCACTACAGTTTTTATTTAATTCATTTGAAAGTGGCCATCTTTCTGTATTTGTAACATTTTATGGTAAGAAATGCAACCAAAATGTTCAAAAGCTGCTTTTCCAGACATTAGTCTGCTGGCATAATTGTATTTATGCCAGAGGCTTAGGGCTCTATAAGTTTATCTGTGTGAGGTAAACACTGTAAAATGTATTTACATGTGATGAATGGCAACTGCACAAGTGTGCAGCTGCAGACTAACCTTTGGCTCCTTAAGGTTTCTCTCTTCAAAGTGAGGCTAATATAAGCTACTTAGGTTAACCTGGGCAAAAGCAAAGCCCCAGTCTGTAGTGATACTTGTCCTACCCCAATACTTCCCATATTCCTGGAAGAAAAATATTACTGCGTAAGTGCCTTTATATAACTTCATTGAAATTAATTGCAATCCAAAGTCACTGAAATGCTTCACTGTTTTAAGACCAAGAAAAGAAATAAGGTTCTACTCATAGTATCGTCTTCACTATTTTTTTTTTCAAAATGGCTGGTAATTATCATCAAGAGAGAAAGAGAAAGAACACTTATTGGTATTAACCGTATGTAAAAACATGTAAACCAGTGGTGGTGAGATGCAGTAGTTACCTTGCAAAGTCATGCCCTGATTACTTCACTGTAACTCATCTATGTAGTTATGCCAAAAATAAAAGTGTATGTCCAGGAGATAGCATGAAACAGCTTGGATGGAATGTTATTTTGAGGTATTTCCCCAGACAAGTGTAGTTCCTAACTGCACATTCTTACAGGGTATCTGAAAACTTTGGGGAAAGTTTCAATGGAAAAAAAACATCATAATCCCCCAAATTCTGTGATTCAAGGAAGTAAATGAGGCTATAGAAAGCAGCTCTTTTTTTGGCAAATATTTAGAAGAGAGGTGCTAAAGAACAAGCTTTGCAGAAGACTTTTCATCAGGCAGAATAAAGGCATAATCATTGCTGCAAAGCATTTTGGACATGATTGCACAGAATTTAGTTCTTAGGTCAACAGAAAAAAAACCCAAAGGAAGAATAAGCTGCTAACTAGGTATTTCTATTGCTGCTGCCATTTCTCTAGTTTATGTAAAAGATATTTCCAAGCCCCCAATAGTAACTAAAATAGCTGAAATGAATTCTCCATTTTTAAAGTCACTTCATTTCAGTATTTACAAAGCAGTGACTTACTATGAATGACTGGCAAATCCAAAAACTTTAAACATAATGAGTAATGTCTGAAGCCCACAGGTCCCACATATTGGGAGACAACATTAAGCATTGTACATAATTGTTTCATAGATTCTTACCAATCAGATTTTTAGAACTGGACTGTACTTTGTCACTTTTTTTTTATTATTATTTGTTTGCTTGTTTTATTCTGGGTGGGTTTTTTTTTTTTTTTTGTTTGTTTGTTTGTTTTGGGGTTGGTTTTTTTCCTGTATGTGTGTTCTGTTTTGGTTTTTGTTTGTTTGTTTGTTTGCTCATTTTAGTTTCTCTTTTTTGTTCCTTGAAATGTAATCCTTAGCTGCCCAAGCAAACAAGTAAGATGGCGTGTTTTACTCCCATCCTTTATATTGGAAATCTGTTATAGTATAGCACCTTTTAGAATAGAGGCAGGCACCGGCAATTTTTACCCTTAAGTCTCACAATATCTCTGTTCATGTGGAAAAATATAGTACTTCCAGCAGCATCCACCAAGTCCTTGGTGGGAAGTTGTAGAGGATTTTTCTGGGCAGCTATCTTGTCTCACTAAAACATACTTTTTCCTTCAAAAAGGCCTGTCTTGGGAAATAAGTGGGCTGACAAATCAGGTCAGTACATGCTTAGGTCAAACAAAAGCAAGCTCTTCCCCAAAACTCAGCAGTTCCTGATTTTGAGTTCAGACACCCCCACACTTCTACACTGAGCTCCATTTCCACTCTGAGTGGTATTTACCAACACTGCTCTGCTCTGGAGCCCCCTTATCTAATATACTGTCTTCCATATTGCATATGGGCTTCTGCTCACGTGTGTTGCCAGCTTAGAAGGTGTCTTGTTGATGCCATTCTGCTGTACAAACACCAAGCTGTTTGTCTGTCTTCTGTTGAGAGGAAATGAGGCAGAATAACACAACAAATGCATGATCCTTCCTTTTCATGGCAGCCTTTGTGTAAGCATCTCCCAGCTCACCTGTCTCCAACCTTGTTCACCTTGGCTCACATTTCTCAGTGCCAGTCAGATCTCCAGGCTCATCTGTGGTGCCCTGAGACAGAAGCTTAGCTCAATACAGCTTCCAAGCTCCCAGCTCCCACTGCACTTATGCAGACTGTGCCTCTTGCTGACACCAAGAGGTAAGTAAGTAAGACAGCTCAGGCAGCTCCTCCAGTCTGAACACATGGATAAAGATGGGGATGGACAGGAAACATGAACCACAGCTACCCAAATTCAACATTTGTGAGCTGCCATGAAGGAACATTCTGTTTTGAGGATACAGCTTTTACAAAGAAAACAAAATAAAAAATACAATGTATCCAGCAGGATTTCAAATTACTTTTGCAGGTATTTGAAACTCTGATTCAAACCAGGCAGCAGAAATATAGGACTTGGCTAAAGCTGCCTGGAAACTACACCTGCCATTTGAATTTGCTTTTTTGAGAACTTCCACCCTGACAGCTTTTTAACATCTCTTAAAATAAGTGTAAATTAAATTTGAACTTCTTGCTGAGGAAGGGATTTTTGGTGACTTGTAGCAGCAGAAAATGTAACTTCTTCTTACTAAGGGCTAACAATAAAATAAACACTAAATCCTAGAATAAAAGAGAAATGTTTTCTATAAAGATGCAGAAGAAATTGGACATGCAGAAGAATGGTACTTTCCACAAAATTTAATGGATTTTCCACAGTACAGTGAGTCACTAAACACGTGACCATTTATTATCCCAAAAACAGAACAGTGAAGTACATCGAATGTATTAAGTTCAAGCAAGAAACTCCCAGTCTGTAAATTTACAAATTGCAAATATTGGTTCAAAGAGATGCTGTGAATTCCTCAGGTTTCTAATATGACGGTGGACGTGTTAATTTGCACTCCAGTCTGCACATTGAAAACTTAAGTTATTCATACATTAGAAAGATAGTGTGACCATAAAAACCTATTAGCCTGAAAAGATTATCAAGATCTGCCATGAAATACATTTTACTTCTTTGTCTTAGACTCCAACATTCAGTCATCTTTCCTCTTAAATGCCTCTTCATTCAAACAAGATGTTTTGGCTAAAAAAAAAAATAATGCTTCAAATTTTAAAAAATGAGTAATTAATATAATATTTGTAGTTTTTGGCCTTTACTGAGAGAAGATGCTTTGAAAAAACACAGATATAGCAAACACTAGCTCTGTTAAAAATAAAAATGCCAGGGTTCAGCTGGCTTTGAATCCCTTCTACTGTTGTTGGTACTCCAGGATAGCAACATTCTGCTAACAGGAAACCTCTGTCCTCAAGCCTAGATTTTAGTCATCATCAGGTTATCCTAATCTGATCTCATGTTTCCATTTTCCTCTAGTTTCAACTGACTCAATTTGCTCTTCATATGTATGCATACAGAGAAAAGCATCCTCTTGCTGCTGAACCTCTCTATATTCATTGCCAGATTCACCCATTCCCTTGGCAACAAAATTACTTCAGACCAAATTATTGTTACATTTATTTTAGGCATCTATCTGCAGATCTATTTTCTTCTTTTGTGTAGTCAGACCAGAACAGTTTACAATGGTTTACTTTCTTTTTAAGGTGATGACAAGCTGATTACACTTAGTAGAGCAGATAAAAAACTCAAATCTTTGAAGCTTTGTTGAAAGCTGATAAAGTGTATCCAGGCTGCTGCTGGTAGTCCTGCACGGGGACCTTTCTCAGTAAAGTGGAAGTAGGAAAGTAGATGTTAACACTCCTTGTCCTGTCCACTACAGCTGTGATCCTTCTAAACAGTAGGCCTAAATAAGCTCTCTGTAGGTTATGACAACCTAGTGATGAGCCTTTCAGTGTAATAAAAAAAGTTCAGCCTTCCCCACCACGCACATTAGTCTCCCTGTACTAGCAATAGATGACTTTATAATTTAGAATTTGCAAGGTGGTATTTTGCTATTACTTAGGGTTTTTTTTTTCCTGTTTGCTTCTTTGTTCTGTTTAATTTTTTTTTTTTGTTTTAATTTGTTTGGGGCTTCGTTGTTTTTTTTTTTCATTGTTGCTGTTGTTTCATTTACAGTGCATAAATATATAGCCAGCTTCAGAATCAATGTTATCTTTTTTTTTTTGAGTCTTGTGAGGAAAATTTATTTTAATGGCTACACAAGGATATTAGTGTATATGTAGCTTGAGCTACAAATACAAAACGGTACAAAACCACACAACTTAAAATCAAAACAGTGTTAAAATTGTGCATGAATCTTATACCAGGAGGCCTGAATTACATCAAGTGGCTCTGATGATTTTAAATACGTAAACACAGTACAGTTTATTTTGGATTCAGAACAGAAAACAGGAAATAACACAACCGGCCCACTAGTCTGCAGATGCTAATTTCAGGAGAGGCTCTCTAGTGTGGAAATTTACCGACTGCTACATTCCAGTAGACCTCTAATGCAAACTGCAACAACTTTGGAGTTGAATTTCATTGTATTGTCTAGCGGGCTCCAATAAACTCAGCTTATTAACGTGTCTACCTTAATGACGACAGTATAACTTGGATTTTGTCTTGTGCTGCAGAAGCTCTCCTGGAGCTGTGTCAGCTCAGGAGAGGGTATAAGGGACCCAGGGAATGGAAATTCCTAAACTTCTACTCTGCGGCACTTGGAATAAAATATCAATTAAAAAAAATTAAATATCAAATTAAAGCCAGATACCAGAAGTTTGTGATTTAAAAAAAAACCAAACCAACAGTATCAAGAATTCAGTCTCCCACCCGAGCGTCACCAGCAGCACCAGGAGCTGCTTATCCGCGCGGAGTGGGGCGCTGTCAGCTCCAGGCGTGGGCTGTGCGTCGGTGTTTCTCGGCGGTGCCGGCACCGGCGCGGTGAGGGCAGCGGCGGGCAGGGGTTCCCCGTTCCCCGTTCCCCATTCCCCGTTCCCCGCTCTCGCGCTGACCAGGAAGGCCCAGCGGCTCCTCGCGACCGCCGCGTGCCGACAGCGCCCCCTACCGGTCGCGCTCCGCTGGGCGAGAGGATCGCATTGGCACCGCCCTAGTGGGCGTGGCATAGACGACACTTCGTGCGCTCCCATTGGGCGAGCGCGGGAAGGGGCGGTACCGCCTCCTCACGTGAGCGGGGGCCGCGCTCTCTTCTGCCGGATGGCGCCGCCTGGCGGTTGGCGGCCTCGCGGTCTCACCTCGCCGGCATGGACGGGAGCGGCAGCGGCGGCCGGGCGGATCCGGGCCCGGCCACGGCTCCGGGCGGGGAGGGCGAGGGCTGCGAGGGGCTGTGGGAGCTGCCGGTGGAGCACTGCGAGAGGCGGCCCGTGTGCGGGCGCTGCAGGTGACGCGGGCGTGAGGCCGCGGAGGTGCCGCGGGGCCGGTGGGTCCCGCCCCGCTCGCCGTGAGGCGGGCGCCGGTCGGCGGCTCGGCAGGGAGCGAGTCGCCCTCAGGGCCACCCGCAGGTAGCGGGTCGGTGTGAGCGGGGTCCTCCAGCGCCTGTGGCACCGCGCAGTCACGGGACGGGTCGGGTTGGGAGGGACCGCACGGGGCCATCTGGTCCAGCCTCCCTGCTCAAGCAGGGCCGTCCCAAAGCACACGGCAGAGGATAGCATCCAGATGGTTCTTGGGTATCCCTAGTGACGGAGACTCCACAACCTCTCTGGACAGTCTGTTCCAGACACAGTAGAGATGTTCCTCATGTTCAGGTGGAACTCCGCGTGCGTGAGTTTCTGCCTGTTGCCTCTTGTCCTGAGGCCGTCATGTTGTAAAGACATGTACGCGCCTCTTGTGTAGCAGCAATGTGACATGAATTAATTGCCGTCCAAGGAATGGGTAAATGTGGTGGGGAATTTGTTGAGCCTAGAGGCTCAACATAGAGAAGGTGCTACACCTTTTTCTGTATGCTCACCGTTGAAAAGTAAAGGGGAAGGGGAAGATGTATCCCCTCAGTGCCATGCGGTGAGGCAGAGGAGACTTCAGTATGCCTGGGCAGTCTTTGGTGCTTTGTTAAAAGGAAATGGGAAACTAGTCTGTCTAACAGCTTTACAGATAATTTTGAAATTCGTTCAAGCAGTGGTTAATACAGCTTGTGAATTCTGATGTCTTTTTGAAGCAGGCAGTGCCTTATGATCTTACAGAAATACCTCAGAACCTGATTTTATGCTTACGTATGTCCTTTTAGTAAAGCAAGGGCTGGTTCCTGAGCTGAAATGCTTGTGCATAACTGCCAAGGGAAAAAGGCTTCGTAGCACCTATACTGATTCACCTGTTCCTGGTCATTTGTGAAACAAGTGGAGAGGCATGTAATTTTGTTAACAGTATAGTTGTAGTCTCTTTTTGGTGTCAAAGTTCAGAAGCTTACTGCCAGTGAGTTTCCTGTAAGTTGTAATTAAAAAATATATATCGTGCAAGTCATCATATTTGTAAGTGTTCACTGTTAGAAAAAGTAGTCATAAGCAATAGTTGATGCTCAAAGATGAAAACCAAACAGGTGAGTGAGTGACACTTGCCCCTTGCTGCCCTCTTTTTCTCCAGTGATTTATAGCTCAAAAAACTTCTTGAGCCTAATGTGGTGTTGCATCTAATATACCCTCAGTGGTTTTTTTTTTTTTTTTTTTTTTGAGATGGGAATTTCTCCAGTCCCCCTTGAACCTCTGTAAATTTCATGTATCAGCAATATCTAGCAAGGACACAGCACAGGCCTACAAACTACAGTGGGGAGGAATTACCTTTTAGTTTATTTTGACTGTGGCTTCCACCTTCCTCCCTTGCACATAGTGTTCCAGATACAAGTAAGGCAGCTGGAGATGTATACCTTGGGTAATGTGTTTCTATTTATATTCATAGGGATCCTTCCTCATTCTATGGCCGCTTAGTTTCCTAGTAATCTTTTAGGAAGTCTTTTGGAAAGCCAAAGTTGATTTTTGTCAACTACAGCTCTCTCACCCCTGTATTTATAACTCTTTCCGAGATCTTAAAGATCTTAGAGAGGTCTGAGAAGTAGGGTTTCCTTTTGCTAAAGCCATGACAATTCTTTTCATATAGACCATGTATTTTTCTAAGGTTCTGCTAACCGTAGTTTTATTTGTAGTTTCTGTTTACATTAGTAATCTTTGTTGAAGTTTTTTTTTTTTTAAAGTAGCTGTTTGCTGCTCAGCATTCTAGTCCTGACATGCCAAGGAATTGGCTGACAGTTAACCTATTGTTATTCCTACTGTACTTTTTAATGCTGAATTTTTTTAAAATGCCTGTAGAGTACTTCTCATTATAGTTTATTTTGTTAAGTGTGTTTCACAATATCCACCTTAGTTCCTTCAGTTTTGAACAGATTCTTTGATGAGTCATGTAAAAAATTGGTTTCTGTAATAGGTATCTCTCTGTTTTCTTTCACAGTAAACGTGATGCGAAGTACTTATTCAGCTCATCATTACCCTGTGGTAAAACATCAGCTTCCTAAAGAGCTGTGGATGAATTACATTTCCTTGTGAGGAGCATGGTAACAATGAGCACAGACAGAGAAAGAAATGTAGGGACTGAGGAACCAAGGAGGATGAAAAGATGGCAGAGCTACTTTTTAAGGAAAAAATGATTTTTTTTTCTTTTGTGGTGATGACAATGCAAGACTAAATTGTACATTGAGTGTCTTTGTGTAGTACCCCCTCCATACTATTATTCTTCAGGATTACAGATAAATTATGCTTTTCATTGGTCATGACATTTTGTAGCAAGACTTTGTTGAAGTGGGTAAGGCTGTAACTTAGGGTGCCTCATGGGAAGCAATATTACCCTTAACAGGATCATGTTGGTTGAGGGCAGTGTATTTAACTGACTTCTTCAATTTTCTGAACTCTGGATTTTTGTTGTAAGATACCATAATGAATGTGATGTAGGTCTGAATTCAGTACAAAAGCATGGAAGAATGGGTTCTCTCTAGCATCATCTGGTGATTCCTCAGGGGAAGTGACTTCAGGTTCTGTTTCTTTTTTTTTTTTTTGATATGGCAAGACAGCTGATTGATAACTTGCTAACAAGTGTTCAGTCAAGATGTGAAATGGGGGAGTAAGGTAGGTAAGGTAGGTAAGTTTTCATTTTGGATGATGTGAATGTCACATTAAGTGTCCTGAAGAAACAGGATATTTCTAAGTGCTGTGTGTTTTAAGACTTTCTGTTGCCTGTGGTGGGAAAAGTATTAGCATTTGCAATTGCTTATGGTAGAGAATTTGGATGAAATAATGCAATACAATTTTACATTTTGAAGGTTTTTGTGTCATGGCAGTTAAAAAAGTGTAAAATTACCCTTCTTATGCTTGGTGTTTGAGACAACAAGCAGCTGATACAAATGAAGTATGTGCAGTTGACTATTTTATTCTTGAGGAGGGAATTTAGTATATTGTCTGTCTGGCAAAACCAAAATGTTAGTGGGGATAAACCTTGAATCAATAACTGCTCAAGGCTTTCATATTCTACTTAATAAGTATTCTCCTTGTTTTCAGAAGTTGAAGCCCACGCCCAAACATTTAAATAGAATAAGCTCAATATCATTTGCAAGTTGCTGTTAGCTTGAAAAACAAAATAAGCAGGCCCCACAGCTGAAGTAATGTAGGACAGCAATGTGATGTTGTGGTGTGATGCTGATAGCAATTTAATGTTTTAGAATTGTGTCCTGTGTGTCAGATTTCATTGTTTTCTAGATATATGGTGTTCTGTTAAGGAAGAAGACTTTTGGTAGTACAAGAGCCATGAATACACAATTGACTTCTTGCCACAAATCTTGACTATATATATGGAAAATTTCATTGCTGTAGGAAAACTTGTGGGGAATATTTTCAGGAGGAATTATGACTTTAAACTGTGAGTATTATTTACCATTTCTGGATGTCTCTTAGAAGCCATCACAAATATCGACTGGTAACAGTCCTCTGTATTTGCCGGACAGATTTATGTTGTAAAGTTAGGTTAATGACAACAGGTGTTCTCTCAGCTCTGCTATAATATATACTATGCTGTATATGTATATCAAGGGTGGGGAGAGATAGAGTAACATGAATATAAATATTGATATAAATATTCTCTTTGCCTATATGTGAGATGTTTCATAGTGATTTGTGTCATTATGAAAATACACCGTGCGATCAATATAAACAAGAATATTGATTCCAAAGTAAAGCATGGACATAAGACTCAGAAAAATCTAATTATTTCATTATATTTGTTTAAATCACTTCGTTGTAAATCATAAACTTTTTGTTTTTATTATTTTTTTAATATAATAATAAATTATATCCACTTCTATGTATAAGGAAAATGTGGGCTTGTTTGGAACATGAGCAGGCTTGTCACTACTGTTACCTGCTTGCTAGGAGTTTAACTTGAGAACATGTTTGAGCCTTGTCCGGACCTGATGGGTCTGTTGCTTGAGCCCTAGCCAGCATGTTCAGGCTTACTGGGACTTGTACCCCAGCACGGTGGGCATGCCACAGCCTACCAGAGACTGCCTACGAAAGGGGCAGTGACCAAAGGTGAGATGGACGTGTTGGTGGAGTGCAGACTCCCCATGTCCCCAGCCCTGCTTGCCTGTTCCTTATCAACGAAATAATGAATTGCCTTATTGATTGACCTACCTGATTTTGGTGAGTAATTTATAACATATATCTAAAATATTACATGCTCTACTGAATTTGATTGGTGTGGGGACTCTTGATAGCATTGGTAAATCAATGATGACTTGTGATGACATGGTGCTGCTTCATTATTTTGAGGAAGAATGTAATGGTCTTATGTAAGTGTCATCTACTTGTTAATTCTGTTATGTCATATAAGGGCTGAGTCTGAGGAAGCACAGGGCTTTCTTCAGCACAGTAAATATATGCAGTTGCCTTTTAGCACACTGTTACGGTATTTAGGTGCAAACATTAATTTTTAAAGTTTAAGTAGCAATGAAAGTGAAATAAGCATGTGTTCAGACTTTTAGCAGTGGCTGTTGCAAGAAAATAGCTTCATAGCCTTTTATTACTTTTACTTTGGGATAAATATTTTGCAGTTAATGTTTTTTTTTTTTTTCTGTATGAAGATGAATACCCACTTTCTGAGGACATAATTGTCAGTGACCACTCTCACAATCCGACATACTCAGCTGGGGCTGTAGACTGGTCACTTGGATGTGTCACTGCTGCTTACATCACAGAATCTTACATACAGAATGGGTGAGCCTGGCAGGGACCTCTTGAGATCATCTTGGGTCCGGACCCCTGCTGAAACAGGATCAAATAGAGCAGGTTGCCCAGGACTGTGTCCAACTGGGTTTTGAATATCTCCAAGGACAGAGACCTCACAGCTGCTCTGGGAATTTCTTCTGGTGTTTGATAAAAAAATATTTTCCTGTGTTCAGATGGAGTTCCACAGTTTACTTGTGTGTTTTGCCTCTTGCCCTGATAGTGGGTGCTGATGAGAAGAGCCTGGCTTCATCTTCATTCCCTCCCATTAGTCATTTATACACAGGGATAACACCCTCATTAGCCCTCCTTTTTTCCAGGACAAAGAGTCCAAGTTCTCAGCCTCTTCTCATACAAAAAAATGCTCCAGTCCCTTTGTTATCTTTAGGTGTGTGGTGGACATACTCCAATAAATTTGTTCTGGGAAGCCCAGATCTGGAGCCGGCATTCCAGTCGTGTCCTTAGTAGTGCTGAGTAGAGAGGAAGAATCACTTCTCTTGGTCTCCAGGCAGTGATGGCCTTTGTGTGAAGGGCAAGGACAGTTTGCTGGCCCATGATTTGCCTCTCTGCGAGTTCCTTCACTACAAAGCTGTTTTCCAGCTAGCTATTTGGTTCCCAAAGGGTGTATTGGTGCCTGGGGCTGTTCCTCCTCTTATGAAGGACTTTGCATTTACCTGTGTTGAGTCTTCCTTCCAGCCCATTGCTCCAGCCTTTAAAGGTCCATCCTTTAGGAGGAGGCCAATATTCCCAGATAACATTCTTATAGATGTGCACTGCCCATCCTAAGTTACCAGAAAGGAATGTGTGGGTTGAACTGAGCTCAAACCCATTGGTCTTTTTGAAGTTCATTTTGTTTTTGTTCAGCTTTTTTACTGTGCTCAGCCACATGAATATTTCTTATATGCTGATCTGGCTGGGTTAGGAACATAATAGTCCCTATTGATTTTCTTAGTGGAGAACATTTACAGAAACAGTTGGTCCACAGAGCAGTTTATCTAAAGCAAAGGTCACCCTCCAGTCCTCTTTGTGTTGAAGTAAGTCCGGCTTCCTTTGTAATAGCCATGGTGACTTCCTACATTTTTTTTTCTGAACTTTTTCTTGAAAGGATTAGTTTATCATTAGTCATACCTTTGGATGACCACAGTGCAATGTACTAGCCACACCTATCAGCTGTGAGCTTACTCAGGGTGAGCTCTGTCCCAGCATACAGGTCAGTGATGAAGAGGTTAAATGGAGTTAGCCCCAGTATCAATGTCTGGAGTACTTGACCAGCAGTTTGCATTTGACTGGACTTTATCTAGCTGGTCATGCCCTCAGTACCTGGCTGTTGAGTCAGTTCTTTTTACTGTCAGTTTATCCAGGTGGTACTTTATCAGCTTGTCTAGGAGGGTGAAACACTGTCCAAATAATTACCAAAGCTGAGGTGAACAACATCTACCACTTTGTCCTCATCCACCAAGGTAGTCACCTCACTATAGATGGCCACCAAGTTGATCAAATATAATTTTCCCTTTGTAGATCCATCTGACTACTCTCAATACCCATTTTTCTTTTGTTTGTTTAGAAATGGTTTTCATGAGGATTTTCTCTACTGTCTTCCTAGGGGTTGATGTAAGGCTCACTGACCTGTACTTTCCTGTACCTTCCTGCAGACAGTAGTGACATTTACTTTCTTTCAGACTTCAGTAACCTCTCATATTATCTGGAGGCCATCAAAACTGTCCTTGCAGTAGCATCTACCAGCTCCCTTAACATGCAAGCATGCTCCAAGAAGGATCTGCCACTTGGCAAGGCTGAGCAATGGTGGCAGCACTGCTGTGATTCCCCTGTAGCTCATGGTGAAGACCATGGTGAGACAGGATGTCCACCTACAGATCCATGGAGATCCATGGTGGAGCAGAGCTCCATCTGCAGCTCTTGGAGAACCCCACACCAGAGTATGTACATGCCCAAAGGAGGTTGTGGTCCTGTGGGAAGCGTGGCTGGAGTAGACTCCTGGCAGGACCTGTGGACGAGTAGGGCAAGGAACCTGCATGGGAGCAGGTTTGTTGGCAGGAATCAAGGCCCTGTGGAAGGTATCCACACTGGTGCAGTTAATGAAAAACTTCAGCCAGGGCAAGGAGTCATGTTGGAGAAGTTTGTGGAGGACTGTCTCCTGTGGATAGGGACACTGGATCAGGGGAAAACTGTGAAGTGTTCTCTCCTTGCAGAGAAGGAAGCAGCAGAGACAGTGTGTGATGAACTGACCACACTGCTGGGGAAGAGTGGATAGAGAAACTGGGTGGGAGTGGAGTTGAGCCTGGGATTAAAGGAGGGTTGAGGAGAAGGTTTTTTTAGGGTTTGTGTTTTGTTCTTGTTACCCTACTCTGATTAATAATAAATTAAACCCCTTTCCCTAAGTTGGGTCTTTGCTTGCTATGGTAGCTTGTGAGTAATCTCTCCCTGTCCTTGTCTTATCCTATGAGCCTTTCATCATATTTTCTCCTCCTGTTCAGCTGAGACTATGCTAGAGACTTTGGTGGGCATGTGGCAGGTATCCAGGGTCAACCTACCATAGATAGTAAAGCGACAGTGGTGAATGTGAGACTTTTCAGAAGAGCACAAGTAGCTGGTAATTAGTTCTGAGATGAGGCAGAAACCTCTAGCGGTAGTAGTCCTTTGTAAGCAAGGATCTGGCCTTCCAGTTCTTAATCACAGTCAGAGTTCACATTATGAATTTCCTTATGCATGCTGTTATTTATATGGCTATCTCTAGAGTGTCTGCAGCATCAGCATTTGCTGAGAGACTTTTGGTAGGTAGGATTCAGTATTTTGCAGGTATGTCTAACAGAGTGTGTGTGAAAAGTGATTATGTTGATGAAATTAAGTCTTATATTTCCTTTTAGATTTTTGTAGAAGGACTTTGTAACTGGCACAACTCCAGTTTGAGGCTAGGGAAGGGGGGGATTGCCTAGAAGGGAAGCCCTGGAGAGAGGAACTAGGTTTTTTAAAGAGGTTGTCTTCAGCTGTTGCTTTTAATAGAAGACCAGGTAGATTGTTCTGTGTGTTGAAGTATAGCTGAAGGAATCAGAAATTACTTAGCTCTTAATACATTTTTGGCCTATGGAGCTGAATTTTCTTTCTTGTAACTTTTTCATTTATTACTTTTCAAAAAATGCTGTGTCTTTGCAATTCTGTTGTATGCTTGTGTTGACCCAGTAATTGCTTGCATAGGTTTTCCAAAGTGTCATCCAGACCTGGGGACATAATTTCCTTAACTGGGATGAGGCTTTTGTAAGCTAATTTTAACACAGAAAAGCCTGATAAAATGGTTGAGGACTTCTCACCTATGGGTTATATTTATTCAAAAAATGGCTAGAAGTATTTGCCAAAGACTTCTTATCTCCTTACTGTGAATGTAACATGTTTATTCCCAACATTCAGTGATTTTTATATAAATGTGGATATATAAGCATAGACGTGCAGATCTATTTCTGTTTCTGTAAGCATGGGTGTATATAGGCAGCTGAGAAGGCGGGAGAGACCTGGGTGTCAATCAGGTGTGTGACCCTTTTCCAGGGCCTTGTCTGGCCTCTAGCAAAAGTGTATGGCAAGAAGAACTCTGTTACCATGACTGTATTTTTTGTTACTTGATTTATGCTTTCTTAGCCAGCTTGGGGATATGTGTCTTTGCATTGAGAGATCAGAAGCACTGCACTTAGAAAGCTAGAAGGTCAGTTAAGTTCTTAAGCAAGAAAGTGCTAGCGGCCTCCTGCCCCCAGTCTTGGAGTTAGTTCAGTAGCCAGCAGAGAATCCAGCCACAAGAGCACAGAACAAATTATTGTTTTGAGTTTTATGCTTGAACACATTAAGAGGAGAACGTTTCTGAATAATTTTACAGCAGTATACAGAGTATTTTAACGGTAACTGCCTATTTGCAACAGCAGAAAGTTATTCTACAAACTAAAAATTTATTTCAGCATTAAGTGACTTTGTTGATTTTACTGCCACTGGAGAACCAGAGATATTTATGCTGTAATATGTCAGCTCATCTGAAGAGGTTAAGCAGTTTTAATAGGGCTGGGGGCATTAATATCAAGAGGATACAAATTGAAAGTCTCTTCCATTCCAGAATTACCTTTTTTGTTTGATTGACACAAATATCTTTTAAGTTTTTTATTTATTTTCAAAAGAAAATGCATGAGGAAACTTGAAGAATGTTGAGAGGGTGTCTTGAAATTGTGTACTTGGTCATAAAAAAGATGTAGAATTCACCAACTATAGATTAAGATGTAATTTGTTTGAAATTGATCAACTACAATATATGTAATCTGTACTACATTTTAAGAAGAATAGCTAAAGGTAAATTGAATAATTAACAAGCATTAGATTGGAAGTTCAGTGCCTTTTATAATCTTAACATGCTTCTGATAATGTTGCTTTAAATGTAGTTTGCTCACTAAATTATGTATCTTCAGTTGGCTAGAATTATAAATATCAAGCTAAACATTCTTTATTTTTGTTCTGTTTTGTTTAGCAGTTACTGTATATGCAGTAGTTTCTCATGCTACTATCTCTTTGGTCCATATTACCAATAATGAGTGGTGCCAGACCTGGTGGTGGTTTAAAGATTTTATTACTTCTACTGCACTAAATTTCAAAGGCATTGTCCTGGTTTGAAAGACAGGTGTTTGCTAAGGAAAGCAGAAGCTTCCCTTTGGACTGAAAAAAAAATGTGATTCTTCCGATTATTATAATTTTGGAATTAAGAGAGCTCTCAGGCAAAGATATGGGGGTAGGAATAACAGTTCTTTACTAGTATACCTAACAAGACAAACAAGAACAACAACAGCTATGAAATTACCCACAAACAGAACAGTAACTCAGTCCCAGTGTTTTTTGGCTGCAGGCACCTTTTCCCTGAGCTGCAGTTCCTGGTGCTGGGGGCGGGCAGGTCCCGCAGAGCTGCAGGAGGGCTGGGGGTGATGGCAGCGCTGTCCCAGGGGGAGAGAGAGAGACAGAGAGAGCCCTCCGCTCACGGTGTTGGTCCCAGTGCTCAGCAGAGTGCTGGATGGTGGTAGTTCACAGCGAGAAGACAGCAGGGCAGGGTCCAATAGTGGTTTCCCTATGCTGGGATGGGACAGAGAGGCAGGAGGCGGCGATCGTCCTTCTCGTCCGAACTCCGCGGGGGAAATGGGCCGAGGCCCAGCCTTCCGCTTCCTCTTCTGGCTGTTTGAATCTCGCGGGGCTTACCTCCTCTGTCTCTCCCCGCCCCCCCCTTGTCACCAGGGCCCAGGCAACAGGTATCTTAGCATGACAATGGGGAAAATTCCTCAGAGGGAAAAGGGAGAGAACCAAACCCCAACATTATCCACCCCGAATTTTCCCCTACCATCATGCCAAATCAAATTAAAAATCTTCAAATTATAGACATCCATACAGTTACAGATACAGGCACAGTATTGTAGGTAGTTCACCCTAAAACAAGGTCTCCTTGGGGTTTGCATCGGGTCTCTCCATCCCTTTGCATCACCTACCAGGTACAACCTGGCCCTTGAGCAAAAACCACCCCACGAATTGGATTGTCTTTGCTGGAGGCAGAGTTCACCCAAACAGTTTTTCCTAGCATACCTCTCATGTGCACCACTGGAACCTTGTCCCCATCTGGTGTTCTCAAGGGCTCAGACTGGGCAGGGCCTGCTCAATTAGTGGAACCTCGGGTGTTCACTAACCATGTGGCCTTTGGTAGATTAATCTCCCAGTTCTTGAAAGTCCCCCCACCCAGTGCCTTCAAGGTGGTTTTAAGCAGTCCATTACACCGTTCCACTTTCCCAGCCGCTGGTGCGTGATAAGGAATGTGGTACACCCACTCGATGCCGTGTTCTCTGGCCCAGGTGCTTATGAGGCTATTCTTGAAATGAGTCCCATTGTCTGACTCATTTCTCTCATGGGTACCATGTCTCCAAAGGACTTGTTTTTCCAGGCCCAGGATGGTGTTGCGGGCAGTGGCGTGAGGCACAGGGTAGATCTCCAACCATCCAGTGGTGGCTTCCACCATGGTCAGCACATAGCGCTTGCCTTGGCGTGTCTGAGGCAGTGTGATGTAGTCAATCTGCCAGGCCTCCCCACACTTATATTTGGACCACCGCCCCCCATACCAGAGGGGCTTCACTCGCTTGGCTTGCTTGATGGCAGCACACATCTCACAGTCATGGATAACCTGGGAAATACTGTCCATGGTGAGATCCACCCCCCGGTCTCGTGCCCACTTATAGGTAGCATCTCTGCCTTGGTGACCTGAGGCATCGTGGGCCCATCGAGCCAGGAACAACTCTCCCTTGTGTTGCCAGTCTAAGTCTATCTGTGACACCTCTATCCTTGCAGCCTGATCTACTTGCTCATTGTGTTGGTGCTCCTCATTAGCCCGACTCTTGGGGACATGGGCATCGACATGACGGACCTTTACAGGTAGCTTCTCTACCCGACTGGCAATGTCTTTCCACTCATCAGCAGCCCAGATTGGTTTTCCCCTACGTTGCCAGTTAGCTTTTTTCCATCTTTCCAGCCAGCCCCACAGAGCATTGGCTACCATCCATGAATCAGTGTAAAGGTAAAGCTTTGGCCACTTCTCTCTTTCAGCAATCTCCAGGGCCAGCTGAACGGCTTTGAGTTCAGCAAGTTGACTTGATCCACCTTCTCCTTCAGTAGCTTGTGCAACCTGTCGTGTGGGGCTCCATACGGCTGCTTTCCACTTCCGGTTCATCCCCACGATGCAACAGGAACCGTCAGTGAAAAGAGCGTAGCGAGTTTCATCTGCTGGCAGTTGGTTGTATGGCAGGGCTTCATCAGCCCGGGTCACTTGTTCTTGCTCCTCTTCATCGGCAAGACCAAAATTTTCACCTTCTGGCCAGTTTGTAATTATTTCCAAAATCCCAGGGCGATTTGGGTTTCCGATACGGGCGCGCTGTGTGATGAGGGCAATCCACTTGCTCCATGTGGCATCAGTGGTGTTTTGGGTAGAGGGGACCTTCCCTTTAAATATCCACCCCAGCACTGGTAATCGGGGTGTCAGGAGGAGCTGTGCTTCTGTGCCAATCACCTCTGAGGCAGCTTGAACTCCTTCATAAGCAGCCAAGATCTCCTTCTCTGTTGGAGTGTAGTTGGCTTCAGACCCTCTGTAACTTCGGCTCCAGAATCCCAGAGGTCGGCCTCAGGTCTCACCAGGTACCTTCTGCCAAAGGCTCCAGGACAAGCCCTTGTTCCCGGCTGCAGAGTAGAGCACATTCTTCACCTCTGCTCCCATCCTGACTGGGCCGAGGGCTACAGCATGAGCGATCTCCTGCTTGATCTGGGCAAAGGCTTGCTGCTGCTCAGGGCCCCAGTGGAATTCGTTCTTCTTCCGGGTGACCAGGTAGAGAGGGCTCAAGATCTGGCTGTACTCAGGAATGTGCATTCTCCAAAAGCCTATGGCACCTAGGAAAGCTTGTGTTTCCTTCTTGTTGGTTGGTGGAGACATCGCGGTGATCTTATTGATGACCTCAGTGGGGATTTGGTGCCGCCCATCTTGCCACTTTACTCCCAGGAACTGGATCTCTCGGGCAGGACCTTTGACTTTGCTCCTCTTGATGGCGAAACTGGCTCCCAGCAGAATCTGGATGATCTTTTCTCCTTTCTCAAATACTTCCCCTGCTGTGTTCCCCCATACAATGATGTCATCAATGTATTGCAGATGTTCTGGAGCTTCACCCTTTTCCAGTGCAGCCTGGATCAGTCCATGGCAGATGGTGGGGCTGTGTTTCCACCCCTGGGGCAGTCGGTTCCAGGTGTACTGCACGCCCCTCCAGGTGAAAGCAAACTGGGGCCTGCACTCTGCTGCCAGAGGAATGGAGAAAAATGCATTGGCAATGTCAATGGTGGCGTACCATTTTGCTGCCTTGGACTCCAGCTCGTACTGGAGTTCCAGCATGTCCGGCACGGCAGCACTCAGCGGTGGAGTCACTTCATTCAATGCACGATAGTCCACAGTCAATCTCCATTCTCCGTCAGACTTGTGTACAGGCCAGATGGGGCTGTTGAAGGGTGAGTGGGTTTTGCTGACCACCCCTTGGCCCTCCAGCTCACGGATCATCTTGTGGATGGGGATCACGGCATCTCGATTTGTCCTGTACTGCCTGTGGTGCACTGTCGAGGTGGCAATTGGCTCTTGCTGCTCCTTCACCTTCAGGAGTCCCACTACAGATGGGTTCTCTGACAGTCCAAGCAAGGTGTTCAATTGCTTAATGTTTTCTGCCTCTACAGCAGCTATTCCAAAAGCCCACCTGAGTCCCTTTGGGTCTTTGGAATAGCCATTCCTGAGGAAGTCTATGCCTAGAATACATGGTGCCTCTGGGCCAGTCACAATTGGATGCTTCTGCCACTCCTTCCCAGTCAGGCTCACCTCAGCCTCCCGCAAAGTCAATTCCTGTGATCCCCCCGTCACCCCAGCAATAGAAACAGGCTCTTCCCCCACATGTTCTGATGGTATTAGGGTGACCTGTGAACCAGTATCAACTAATGCCCTATGTTTTTGTGGCTCTGATGTGCCAGGCCATCGGATCCCCACCGTCCTGGGTCAGGGGTCCCAAATTCCTTGCCTCAGTACCATCCAGCTGCACACCTGTACCCATAAGGTCCCAGACCCGCAGTAACCATGTTGTAAAAGCCTCACGGCCCCTTCGTACAACATCTTTACACAGATTACGGTGACTCTCGTATGACAGGGACTCAGTGATGATCTCAACCTCTGGCTCCCCTGCTGGTTGTGAGGGCCCTGCTTTCTGATCATTATTATCCAGGTGCTTTGTTTTCACCTTAGACTTCCTAGTTTCCACAGGGGCAACTGCTGCTGGCTGTGAGTGCCCTTGCAGTTCAGCTGGAACCTGGAGAGATGTAACATTTGTGGGTTCCACTGCTGCACCATCAGGTTCTCCCTCTTTAAGGCAGAGGGAGAGTTTCTCAAGAGCTGGGGAAAGGTACTCCTTCAGCATTTGGCCCATCTCCTTCACTAGAAAACCCACCCACTCTGGATGGTTCCTTTCTGAGGTGAGCTCTGGGGCAAAATCAGGCTCAGGGGCAACATCCTTAGTCTCTGGGGCAGAATCCTTAGTCTCTGGAGCAGGGGCAGGGGCAGGGTCAGGCTCTGGGGCAGAGTCCTTAGTCTCTGGGGCAGAGCCAGGCTCTGGGGCAGAATCCCTATTTCTTGGGGGACGTATCAGGGTTGTCATCCAAGTCAATCTCCCCTCATCTCGGAATGTTAAATAGAACAGGTTTACAAGGCCTATTAGCAATGTCAGCCACTGTATGATATCATTACTACTTAGAAGATATTTGAACCCCTCAAAAGCTGGTGGAGCAGACCCAAAAAACTGTGTAAGGGGTTGGGACAAAATTTTCCCTGGTGTCATATCCTCACAGTATATACCATTATTAAAGTAACCCCAAAACCATGCAGTTAGAGTGTGATAGCCCTGAATCCATGTGCCCACCTTCCAGAGGAAGTTAAAAATCCATGAATTTCTCATGTTATCAGCCCACAAAAGGAACTGGATAATAGTTACAGCAGCCTGAGTTATAGGACCCATGTTCAAGTAAGGGATTGCAAATGGGAGAGATAAAGCTGTGGCCACATGGAGCTCAAACCACAGTAAGCTGGACAACATGATTCCACCTAACACAAAACTGAGGTAACTCAAGAACTGTTATTCCTTTTTCACCCTTTTCTCTCAATGCCCTCGGGCCTCACGTTGGGCGCCAAAAATCTGTCCTGGTTTGAAAGACAGGTGTTTGCTAAGGAAAGCAGAAGCTTCCCTTTGGACTGAAAAAAAAATGTGATTCTTCCGATTATTATAATTTTGGAATTAAGAGAGCTCTCAGGCAAAGATATGGGGGTAGGAATAACAGTTCTTTACTAGTATACCTAACAAGACAAACAAGAACAACAACAGCTATGAAATTACCCACAAACAGAACAGTAACTCAGTCCCAGTATTTTTTGGCTGCAGGCACCTTTTCCCTGAGCTGCAGTTCCCGGTGCTGGGGGCGGGCAGGTCCCGCAGAGCCGCAGGAGGGCTGGGGGTGATGGCAGCGCTGTCCCACGGGGAGAGAGAGATGGAGAGAGAGCTCTCCGCTCACAGTGTGGGTCCCAGTGTTCAGCAGAGTGCTGGATGGTGGTAGTTCACAGCGAGGAGACAGCAGGGCAGGGTCCGATAGTGGTTTCCCTATGCTGGGATGGGACAGAGAGGCAGGAGGCGGCGATCGTCCTTCTCGTCCGAACTCCGCGGGGGAAATGGGCCGAGGCCCAGCCTTCCGCTTCCTCTTCTGGCTGTTTGAATCTCGCGGGGCTTACCTCCTCTGTCTCTCTCCTTCCCCGCCCCCCCCTTGTCACCAGGGCCCAGTCAACAGGTATCTTAGCATGACAATGGGGAAAATTCCTCAGAGGGAAAAGGGAGAGAACCAACCCCCAATTTTTATTAATTTCCTACAATATTGTGATCAGAGTAATGAGCGGAGACCTTTTTAGGATGCATTTTTGATCTGTTGACATTAAAAAAAGGAAAAAGAATACATCAGGCTGGCTGTGTATGGGCTAATAGGAGCACATCCAAATACAAGAACTGCAGCGCAGAATAGTCTTGTTAATTAAAACAATGTAGTACCTTTGATTGGCTTCTATTCTGTAATGACTCAAGCACACCTTTTCCTTGGGGATGGTAATGTATTGTAAAAGAGGTCAAAAATGTTTCAACATTGATCAGGCCTTCTCAGTTTAATTATAAGGAATACTAAAAATACCAATATTTATTCTTCTAAATTTGCTCTTGATTTTTGTAAACACAGCACAAAGCAAAAACCTAAACAAAAGATTAATTTTACTTTCTATTCTGTGGGGGTTACAAAAGTAGCTGAAGACTGTTATACATCTATCCAAATAAGAGTTGGTTTAAGTGCAGCAAATCCAATGATTTTTCATGTAGTTTCTGGGGCTTATGTCTGATATTGGCATAGGTAAATTTCAGCTGCAGTGCTGAAAGAGATACTCTCTTGAGGAGAGCCAGCCCTTACATATCTCCGAGTTTTTTGTTATGTAATGTACTCTTAGAGCTTGTCTGAGCATCCTGTGACTAATTGGTCTTATTTCAGTTGGATTCTTTTCAGTTCCTGTTATTTTTTTCATTTTTTATTTTTTATGTTTTCCCTCAGTTTGAGTTTGTTGGTTTTTTTTCTTAAAGTTTCCTGCCATTTTAGGTGCATCACTCAAACCTTCTTCCTTTGTTAAAACAGTATGCGTAGAATTTATTGGCTTTTTTTTTTTTTATTCTGAATAGTCTCAGAGAATGGACTTATCAGGGTCATTTGACTTCCTCCTGTTTTTTTTTTCTAATGTCTTTAATTTATGATTTTTTTTGTTTGTTTTCCCTTTCAGGTGTGGTGTTTGTTGGAGTCTTTTCTTCCTTTTAATGACTGTATGTCATTCTACCACCCGATCTCCCATCCACATTTATCCCTTGCAATGCACCTGTGTGTCGCTTTCTCTTTTTTTAAAGTCAAGTAGTGTTCTGACTTGGCACTTTTATAGCTTTACTTTTTTTAGAGTTGTACTTTTGCTTCACAGGCTCTGATGAAATGTTTTTCATCAAAGTCTGTAATGCTTTTTGCTTGGAATAAATAATCCCAGTTCAGACTCCTGGATCTGTCAGCCTAGCAGCCTAGTAGTTGTCTGTACCTCTCTTTTGGCTTGCAAGACATAGTCAGATTTTTTCTTCCTCCATCTTTCTGCATACAATTTCTGAGTTACACCAGTTATCCCTATGATTTATGACACAAATTTATGTTAAAATTCTTATACTCAGCTCCTAAATCTATTTAGCATGTTAATATGGAAGACTGCTAACAGTCTCTAGCATATGATTTTTATTTAATCTCAAATTTAGTTTCATGGAAGCATACAGCTATATTAGTTATGTGAAGGGGAATGTGTCCTTTCCTTGCAGTACTTAAATTTTGTTTTTCCGTGAACATGTAAAGAAAATGGACCCAAGGAGTCCTGGAAGCCTCATCTTATGGCTCTTCTGGCACAAAGTGGTAGATAGTAGGTCATCTATGTTGTAAAGTTAACATGAATTATTTTACCTAGTGAATAAAATACATACTGTGACTTATCTCTATTTCTTTTAATGTATTTTCCTTAGTTTTTATATATTAATAATTGATAATACAATTTTCTGAGAGTTTTTTCTTTTTTTCTTTTTTCCTTTTTTAAGCAATCAACTGTTGTCCAAAAGACAAGAAATATTAAATAAAATTGACTATGCATGCATCCTACATTTGGAAGGAGTGCTTTTTAATGGACACTTTTGTGTGAATTGACAGTATCAGCTTATGAAACTATACAATATTTATAATACTTTTATTTTCTTATGGTGTCATGGAATTGGCATTCTTGCCTCCATTTCTGTTTAGCCCTTCAGCATTTCTATTTATTCCAGAAGTCCAGTTTAATGAAACTGAAAGTAGGCAATTTGTGCACTAGGGACAGAATAAATGGGTTAAACTGGAATGAATATGAAATGTTCAGGAAATCAGTATTTTGATGCTTATATCAGACAGTGGAGAGAAAATGCTCCTTACCTAAAAAGCACCTAGATTTTATGGGTTAGTTAAAGATTCCAAAGAGTCTGAGGAAATCTAGTGCCAGAAAAGTTAATTAGAGATAAGGCTAGTTTTGTTGACAGTGGATTATGTTCTTAATGGCTGTAAAATGGTAAATCAAGACTGGTATTTTATAAAAAAGGATGATCCAAACAAGGTGGTTTAAAGGCTGTCCTGGTTTGAAAGACAGGTGTTTGCTAAGGAAAGCAGAAGGTTCCCTTTGGACTGAAAAAAAAAGTGATTCTTCCGATTATTATAATTTTGGAATTAAGAGAGCTCTCAGGCAAAGATATGGGGGTAGGAATAACAGTTCTTTACTAGTATATCTAACAAGACAAACAAGAACAACAACAGCTATGAAATTACCCACAAACAGAACAGTAACTCAGTCCCAGTGTTTTTTGGCTGCAGGCACCTTTTCCCTGAGCTGCAGTTCCCGGTGCTGGGGGCGGGCAGGTCCCACAGAGCTGCAGGAGGGCTGGGGGTGATGGCAGAGCTGTCCCAGGGGGAGAGAGAGATGGAGAGAGCCCTCTGCTCACGGTGTGGGTCCTGGTGCTCAGCAGAGTGCTGGATGGTGGCAGGTTACAGTGAGAAGACAGCAGGGCAGGGTCTGACAGCAGTGAGGATGGCTCCCGGAGCTGGGATGGCAGGAATGGGGCTGAGGCGGTGATCGTCCTTCTCGTCTGAACTCCACGGGGGAAATGGGGCGAGCCAGAGCCTTCTGTCTGCTCTTCTGGATGTTTGGATATCGAGGGGTTTCCCTCCTCTCTCTCACCCCCCCCTTGTCACCAGGGCCCAGTCAACAGGTATCTTAGCATGACAATGGGGAAAATTCCACAGAGGGAAAAGGGAAAGAACCAACCCCCAACAAAGGCTCTTATGGTTTGCTATGTAGATGAAACAACAGCAGTGTTCCAGTTCAGTTTTATAATGTGTGGAATTTTTTTTTTCCTGGTATTTTTGATTTCAGTATTACACTTAATTTAGGAATAAGCTCCCTTTCCCTCCCCCCCCCCCCCCCCCCCTTCGTTTATTAGAATTGTTGGTTATAAACTATAAATCATCTTTGTTACAATTTTCAACAAATGAAGATGTGAGGCTGTAAAATCATAAGAGTTTAAATATATTTTATTGTCCTTATGAGAAGGGCTTGGTAACTACTTCCTTTTAGGAAATTTCTTCATTAAAATACCAAAAAATGATCAATTAATTCCAATTTTGCTAATTCTTCTGGAGACCTAAGTCAAATTCTCCTTGAGCATCAAAGTTCTTTTAAAAACCCTAATGCATGAAAAGCAGGCAGCAAATACAGTGTATTAAATTGATTTTAAGTGCCTTTTAAAATGTGCAATCTATGTCATCTCCAAGTAGGTTAAAAAATAACCCCTAGTGTAGAACAGGCCTATTTACACCTATAGCAGCTTCATGCCTTACAAAATGAATAGGCATGCTGGTGAATATGTGCTTTAAACTCAAGTAGTTTTAAAGATATATAGGCACCCAAATATCTTGGAGCTTAAGTCTTTAAAACTGCTTCAGTAATGTCTTTGACATTTATAATGGTACAGTGCATATAATCTGTCAAATTCTATTAAGCTGGTTATGCTTTAATATAATTCTGTTCTGAGCCACTGCTTTCATTTTGTATTCTGTTCCCTGTTGGCAAATGCAGATTTTGCATCTGTTGGGAGAGGGGCTGGGGAGAAATGTAGTAAGGACACTATCAGAGGACTAATGAAGTTATGTACCACTAAAACAAATGTGGGCAGGGGACAGATGGAAAAGCAGCACGCCCACCTTCTTTGACAGACTGGTTAATGGATTTAACAGTATCTAACCATGATGATAGGTTCTGGTTCTTACGTCTGTCTGATTATAAGAATATTAAGGGAGTGTTTGAGAGCTTTCTACAAAAGTCGAGCTGGGAAGATACAGACTAGGTCATGGGTCTTCAAAATAAACAAAGAAAGCGTTCTGGGCTGTTGAGCTCAAGCAATCGACAACTCAAAGTAGGAGAGGTCTTTGTGAGGGTTTATGCTGCGTGGAGGTTCAACATGTTCCCAGTGCCCAGGTGGGCAGGGTGGAAGGCATGCACAGCCAGCTTTCAGGTGACAGCCAGGTGGATGGAGCAATTGCTGTCCTGCAGGAGGTTAGAGCAGCCATTCAGAGAGATGCTGTCAGCTGTCTGGTCATGAGGAACCTCACAAAATTTGGCACATTCGAAACTCAGTGCCCAGAGGTGGGCAGCTGGGTGAGCGTGAGCCAGCAGCATCCCCTGGTGGGAGAAGAGGCCCTGTCCTGTCAATTTCAGTCAGGGTGTAGCTGTGTTTCAGCTTCACAAAAAATAAATTTTTTGAGAGTGGTTAAATGCTAGAGCTGGTTCCCTGGTGAGACTCTGGTAGGCTAACATCGGTTGGCTCAAGGATTTTGAAATTATGCCTGCTTTGAGTCCAAAGTTGTCCAATTCTGAATTATTTTATGTGTCTGTTTATAGCTTTGTACTGCTGTGCTCTGTTTAAATTAATACCAGTGGGCCTCTCAGACCATGATACTTCTATGAGTGCAAAATTATCTATTAACTATTGTGATCCTTCTTATTCCTGTCAAACTTTTAATGAGATACTCAAGTACAGTCTAACTTTGATTTTTTTGGTAATTTTATAATCATGTTTGCTAAATATATGCTACACTGGTAATAAAAGTAGTGTTTCCAAGTTACACAAGAAAGTTTCATCTATGCAAAAGCCTTCCAAGTTTCTTATTTAAAAGAAAGCATTCTTGTCGGGTATTTTTTCCTAGGACATGAAGCCTGCAAAGGACCTTGAGTGGTAAAAGTCAGTGTGGTTCTGAGGTTTGATATGGTGACTGCTATATTAAGCATTAAAACGATGAAAAAAAAAAATGCTGAATTGATTGTTAACCTTAAAAGCAGCGACTTCCAGTATCCAGAAAACACTTTAGAATGGCTTAATGAATTGGATGTGCCTGGTTAAATAAAAGAGATATTCTGTATTCAGTAAAAATCAACATATTTTGAAGAAATAACCTCTTAATGTTAAATAACAGATACACTGTTTTAAAAGATATTATTTTATTGCATTATATAAGGAAACCGATTGCTTTTTAGTAAGAGATGCTAGATCAGAATCCGTCTTTGACAGAAGCTCTGCTATTCAGAAAAAGGACACTAGAGTGCAGTGTAGCACTGAAAGTGCTCTCACAGCTAAGTGTTTCACAAGTCTGAATAGAGCACAAGGCCTTTTTTGAAAGGTTTTATAATGTTGAGTTATACTGAAATTTTCTGAGTTTATACATAAACTTAACTCCATTCTTCTACCATCTATGGCAGAATTTAATACTGTACTAGAATACTTCAACTGAAGATTCCTTTTCATATTTAACCATTTTCCTAATACAAGTTATTCTTAATATGAAGCTCCATTAACTGTATTTTTGCTTGCATTCAGTTAAACTACAGAATGTTTCTTCTAACAGGAATGTGTATTCTTTAAAGGTGTAATGTGTGATAGACGTTATTACTTTTATGTTAATGCTAAATATAATTTAGAAAGGGATTCTAAATCTGTTGTATATTCTGTTTTACTATAGTAAGTTATAACATTCTTTTACTTTTCATAACTTCATATAATAGTTTTTAAAAAGGTTTTTCAAGGAACAAATGTTAAATTCATAGCTATCAGTGACAGGATATAGCATTGTTGTGTGGATTGAGAGACACAAGAACTTAGCTGTTTTAACTTCTGAAAGATGTGTGGGCACTAAACCTGCTTTCATCAAAAATCAATGACAGAATTCCCTTGACTACATTTAATGCAGAAATGAGCTTTAAATTTAGCTTCCTTTTTTATCTACTTGTTTCAAACTAGGACTCAGACTTGGTTTTATTATTTAAAAATAAAGTATACATTTAAATAGTATCTGTGTTTAAAATACTATATTAGATAAGATGAAGTTGCATTTGAAACCTAAATTTCAAGTTTGAAATGACCTATTGCCTTTTTGGAGATAGAAAGGGTGGTTTCATTGAAACTTGGTCAGCGTGTTTCGGAGAGACTGTTGTTCGTGTAATTCAAACATAAAACTGAAATAATCCCATAAGATGGGACTTAGAAATTTAGTGTTAGATTTTTATTCTTGCCTACATAGATTTTTGCAATGTTACGCTTAATGACAAGTTGTAACAATCCTTTTTTGATCAATAAACAAGCAATAGCAGAACAACATTGCAGGAAGATTTTAGGTAAATTTAACTTGAGATTTGTAGACTGCATTTACACAGCTTCAGTTGCTGTTTGAGCCCCTTACTGCTCTTGAAGTGTACAGTCAGTGGCTTTTGTTAGCAGTGTCTTAATCCCAGGTATCTTGTCTCACTGCCATGTTAATTATGAACCTTTATTATATATGGGGTGCTAAAGAACCTGCGTTCCACCAAGCTACCAGACTGAGAAGAAGGGGGGGAGTCAGCCACTGTTTCTGAGAGTCATCTGTGGAGAGGCTCTTTGTGCAGGCATGCAAGGGACTACCAAGCCTACCAGACACAAGATGCGGGTGCTGTATTGTTGGAAATTTTTTCTTTTTTTCACTTCCTTATTTGGATTGGTGGGTTCCCTTCTGCCCTGGGAATTTCTGGACTGTTTCATGAGATGTTTTGGTTACACATTTTTCTGCTTTGTCTTTTCTTGTGGTAGCATCTAAACTTGTGAAACAGATTGGAGATTATAGGGTGGCAATATAAGACTTGAGTTTAACTTCTTAATGTCTCAATGGTACACTTTAAATGCCATTACTGCTTCACCTTTTTCAATAAATTTAAAGCTCTGCTAGCTGTCTGGCATCAAGCTTGTCAGGGTGCCAGGTATTTTGCCAGACTGTAGAGCCAAGATGCATGAAAATGTCAACAATCTCAGCCTCATTAGTTTTTGGCTTTCCTGGCCTTTCTGTAATGACTGCAGTGCTGCATAAGCTAAATGCTATTTTATTTATTTACTCCTATTAGTTCCAGTGGAAACTGCAGCCAATGTTAATGTAAACAGTTAAGCTGTTGAAAGAATGTTCTCCTATTGATTTGTTAATATAAGTTATTTGCAAAGAAAGCTGACTACCAATTTCTGCTTCCATGTAATAAGCTCAGAAAATGATAGAGTGGATATTTTTTTCTTTTCTTCTTTGTATCTTTTCTCTTTTAAAGCACTAGCAAGTATTTGTTGTATTGGATATGTTTTGATTAGGCTTGTAAAGCTGCCATGGACATACCAGGCTGAAAAGAAAAAAAATCCCCAAACTAACTTGTTTGTCCTTTATTTGTGATTTAATTGGTCAGGCAGAAAGGTTATTTGCCTTGGGAAATGGACACATAAGAACTCAGCACAACTTAAAAGCCTTTAATAAAGTTGTTGCTGCCTTTGTGCACATTCTTGAGATATATTGCTTTTTGTCTCTATACCTTCAGAATAAAAATGTGCAAAAGATCGCTCGTTATGATAGCATACTCTTATAACATTCATACACATGCTGTACTAAAGAATCTAGTAAATTTGTCGGGTAACCTGTTGCTTCCTATTGTAGTATCAAAGTCTACAAAGTCAAAGGAAATGTCCAAATTAATTTAAAATTCTTCCAATATAATTGCATGTCACTGTAGTGTTATAAAGTTCTCCATAAAAGTTGCTTCACCCAGTATTGGTAATTCTCTAGATACTATGTCTTCAATATGTGCTGCAACTACTACTGATGATGAGGATAAAATCTCTTGTACTATTTACTTAGTTCAAAAGCACTGTGAAAAATATGGTAATGCAAAATAGAGAAGTTTGGAATGATACATAAGCTACCAGATACTTGGAAGGAAAGATACTTCATTAATTTTAGATATTTCTAGAAATACACATATTCTAAAGAAAAATGTATGTATATTATGTATTTATGTATGTATGTATGTTTATTTGCCTAATTTTTGTAGAACTGCACTTACTGATGTAATTTTTGAAAAAAAAAGCAAGGTTTTCTTTAATGAGAATTCAGAGCTTGTCGTGAACTGACATGCTTTTGTCCCTTCTGGAAAGCTGCCTTTTTAGTCCAGTTTTAGTCTTAAATCTAGGAAAAAATAAGATCATGTAATCTTTGTAAGTAAGGCTTTTCAAGTGTATTGCTACAGTTGTTCAAGTCCAGACCAGTTGAACTTTGACTGAAAATCATTACAAACTGATCATTATTTGGTGCTGAAGAAGAGATGAGTTGGTGATGTAAATCCCATTTCTAGTTGCTGTCTGTCAACAGCTGAAAACTCAGCTATTTTTGAAATTTTTTGTTTGTTTTGTTTTTTGGGTTTTTTTTCTTCCCAGTAAGACCTCAGGACATCATCCCTGAAATATATTGGGTTGCTCTGAAAGTAAATTTTAAAATGAAACTGCATATGGTCTCTACTCTTTTTTTCAACACTTACCTCGCTGAGCTTTATGTTCTCCTGCAGAGTGTAGGAGCTGGATAATGGCCTATTGCATGTTTTCTTAAATAGAGATTTCTGCCAGTAGACCATACTCAGAGCAAATGGGTCAAATATGAGGTTCTGTGGTGGAGAGCTAAATAATGAATAACAGGTGCCTGGGGATCATCATAAATACAGGGCACATGTAGAGTGATACTTGTGGCTGATAGGAATAGTGGTTTTGTGATTTTCTGAACTAAAAGGTGTATCTTCGTCCTTTAATAACTTTTGATGATGGACAGATTTTTTATTGCTTATGAATTTCTCCTCCCACCCATTATGTGATGCAATGTAACTGTTCATGAAACAGATGTACATAAATGTTTCTTTTTGCCCTTAGTCTCTGCTGGTATTCCTTGATGCATCTGTGAATTAACTACCTTATTCTTTGTTCAGGTTTTTTGAAGTCCAGTGCTCTGGGCAGAGGCCCAAGATTGTTTCAAACTTACAAGAAAGCAGAATTTTCAAATTGATTGACTATGATGGAAAATCAGGATTTTGCATAGGAGGCTGTAGTTAGAGTGGAAAACAGAAATTAGGGCAAGGGATGTATCTTCTCACCATACCATGTAAGAGCAGAACTGCTGAGAGTTGGTGCCAAGAAATGAGTGCTAGGAAATAGTTCTGTGATCTCCTAGCTGCTCACGAATAGTGCATGCTTTGTTGAGAGGCAGAGAGATGACTCTCTTTCCCTGCCGCCCTTCTGAACCTCTTCCTGCACTTCCTCTCTGAAGTATATCTGACCCCATGCCATTGCCTTCTCGAACTGCTGCATCCCTTGATCCTGTTAGTTCCAGTGGGATACAAGGTCAGTTCAAAGGCAGATTTTGTCTAAAAATACTGCATTGCTTTTTGAATGCCTCTGTTGTATATTACGCTTCTTTACACTGTGACCAAGTTTGCTGTGTTGATAGTACGTCATGACAAGAAGAACAGATGCTATGTTTTTTCAACTGTACAACTATGAGGAAAGTGCCCTGGAAATGAACTTGTTGAATACAATGGTAACCTCAATTTACTTGGTTGATTTTATGGTCTTGTTGGTCTGGAAATTTGTGATACTGCCTTAAATTTGTCTTCTGGTAAAAAATGCTAAATTTAATATGGCATATTTTAATGAATTTAATATTTAGTACTGTAGTGGTTTTTCCTGGAACTAGATAGAAAAGTTTTGGAATCTCTACCAAAATATATTACAGATTTAAAGTGTAAAAGGAGCAAGATCTGTAAGTTAAAAGAGATAAAATAGAGATAAAATCAGGTTTAAATGAAATCTTGGGAATAAATTCTTTCCTAGGAGGGTAGTGAGGCACTTGAGGCACTGGAAGAGTTGTCCTGGAGGAGCTGTGGGTGACCCATCTCTGGAAGCATGCAAGGCTAGAACAGGGCTTTGAGCAACCTAATCTACTGGAAAGTGTCCTTATCCAACATCCAGGGGAGTTGGAATGAGATGATCTTGAAAATCTTTTCCAAGTCAGGCCATTCTGCTGCTGAGCCACTGATACACTGATACTGTTGATCTAAATGACTGTTTCTAGGAGAATGCTTGGGGTTTTTTTTTCTTTTTTTTTGTGTGTGGTTTTTTTTTGTGGTTTTTTTTTTTTTTTGTTTTTTTCCTTCTCCTGGTTAGTACTCTGGAGTAGTAGGAGGAGGAAGCTGGTAGTGATATGGTATATGAAGTCCTGACATTCAAACTCAGGGCCTCAAGCTGTTTAGCGCTGTGCACATTTGATGTGCATTGGAAAATGATCTGCAAAAGGGAAAGACAGTGACTCCACAGCTCTCTCATGATGGCATGAGACCTCTGATAGAACTTCTTGCATTAATTAGAACAAGTATTCTAGATTCTGATCATCTGAGTTAGTTTATTTCTGTATTCTGTTGCTTAAAGTGGCTGTCTTTATTGTGTTTAAAAGGTTACAAATGCACAATAACTTTTGTGCTCAGTGACTAAACTTTCTTTAAACAGTTACCTTTTTACACATGAAGGCAATTTGTTTGCAAAATAGATGATTCATATTACTGGGTAGCATAACTTTTTTTCCATTATTGTGTCTAATCTTTTCTTTGGAAGGGTTTTCACTATGATTTGTATTAGATGTTTTTCCTGTGCATACACATTTAAGTGTGTTTTCTCAGGGAACAAAGATATGTTCCATTACATTCACTGGTTGTGCCATTAAAAAACTAAAATACCGAAACAAAACCAACCCATACACTCATACGCCTGGTTTTTTTTATTTATTTATAACTTCTTGTGGGAAGCAAAACTTCAGCAATGTGCCTTTCGTGATTTGTTTTTAATTTTTTTTTAATTTGATTTTGGTTTCCTTTTTTCTTTGCCAGGAAGCTGGTGTTGTACAGATTGCCAGGTGGAAAAGGAAGTGCTCTATTAATGTTCTGATACCCCCTTTTCCTGTGTTTCTGATACAGTATTTTATGTGGCTATTGACTCCTAAAAAAAATTTGTAAGGATTTAATTTCACGTTTTTATGCCTCATCACCAGTGAGTATCTAAGTCTTGAAAGAGATGGGAGGACAAAATGGGAGTTGGAACACAGTAAACTCAGAGTAATCTTCTATGCTGAATTTTACTCAGTTAACCCCATTAAAACTGAGGCTTGAAATTTTCCTTGAGTAAAGAATGTCCAAAATAAGCCTAGAATAAACCTAGACAGTGTTAATAGCATGAAAAATTACTGTAGGTATTTTTGATCTGGCTTCTTCAACACTCAGAGTGCACACCAAAGGTTTGTGTAGTGTCATAATAGTGTTCATGTTTAATTACTTTGTCCTTTCTTAGTAACACTTTACAACTGATCTGTGTTTTTGAGGATTGCCTGGCATTAAACTGCTGTTTCCACAAGATTATTTATTGAAAGTTTGTGCTATTGAATATTATATTAACTTCAGACATCTTTTTTTTCCTAATTGTCAAGTTAGGATTGTTTTTTCCTAAATGAATAACTTTGTACAAATCTGTGTATAATATCTATGTGTAAGATCTACTTATCTATGTATAATCCAGTCTTTCTTTTGTGTTCCCTCTATAGCTGTAGTGATTAAGGTGGAGAATACAAAATGTCATCTTAAATGAATTTTTAGTTTGTGTTTGTCCTCTTAACATAAATGTAGCAAAAATAGTATTAGTTTTCAAATTTTTAAAAATAAATGGACTTCTTTAAAACTTCCCATATACAGCTTTGTAAAACTCCTGAATGTTGTTTTAATGCATGGGTGTAATAGACTTGTGTCAGTATAAAGCATACATAAAAACATTAGCATAAAACAAACGTATGGTAGCTTTGTGGCTTTTCTTCAGATTTCTCAGGTGGGTTTTGACCTTGAAACGCTTGGTGTTTTGACAAAAACAGTAGACAAACCTAATTTACTTGAAGAGGCCATTTCTGTTTTGGCAGGCATGTTTTTTTTAAAATACAGTCTGGGGCCTGACCTTGGCAGTATGTGTTGGAACATGAATATGTTGCTACAAGTGTTAGTAGTTAAAAAACATAATCTTCTTCCTTATTTTAATGTTGGAAACATTGTTTCTAGAACATATGCTTGGCTACTCAACCTCTGTATGTTTCCATATAAATGTCTACAAATACTGAGCATAAAACTGTAACTTTGTTAGTTTTTGTTTACTTGGGATTTAAATCCTTGAATAACCTACCTGTAGTTTTCTGAGTAGGGGTGTATGACTTGCATTCACAGAATGATGCTTGTTCTCAGAAGAAGGTACTGGATATGTAGCAAGGTAAAATTTAGTTATGAAGCAAGTGAGGACATATTTGCAGTAAAATAATACAGAGACTTGGAAAGAGTTCCAGAATTAGCTCACTGTTTTTCAGACTACAGTATATTTACTTTTAGAGTATCTCTGCCCAGAAACTGGTAATCATGCTAAATCTGACACCACAGTCTACTGTCCACATTCAGTTCTGCTGGGAAGATAGACCTAATGTTATTCTGAGTATCATTAATTTTGATACAAATAATGGAAAAGAAAGCTAGGAAGTCAATACATATACATGGATGTCTTTTTCATATGGAGCACTCTTGCAAGATATGGAATGATGATTCTTTTTCTTTTAGTTGTGCTGTTATGGGTTACTTCATCATATGTTTTTAGACTAGAAAAGCTGTATTGAAAAACAGGTAGGAATCCACTGGTACAGCTTTGAGCTGTAGCAAAAATTGCATACAGATGAATAATGCAACAAAGACTTATCCTCCTTAAAATCCTAATCCCCATGCACAAATGTTTTCCTTAATATTCTCAACATTACTGCTCCTGCCTAGAGCTGATTGCTAGTCTGATTTTTAGAAATGAGAAAGCTGATATTCAGTGTTAAAGAAGTTCCTGGTGCTGTTCCTTCTTTTCTGTGTATGTAGGACAAGACTAAAACAGCATCTTTATACAAAAGAAAAAGAACAAATGCTTTTTCTGGCAAGGTCGCCTTTCTAAGAGCAAAGGCAGCTTTTATGGTGATGGAACAGAATTTGGTTTGTTCCGCAGTGCTTCCTGTCCCACAGATGTAGACTGGTAATGTTAGTTTCATGAAGGAATAATGTTGGGGGTTTTTTGTTTCATAAATAACTGTTAGGTTCCAAAGTAAAATTACAGAAATAAGTCTTGTGCCCTCAGGATGCAGTTGTAAAAGTATGATTTCAACATAATTAAGTACCTAATTGGGTGCTTAAAGTTAAGTGATGTATATGCATATGTAAGTAATTAAATTATATTGGGAAATTCTGTATTTGTCATAGTCTATGCTCTGCTCCCTACAGATCAAATTATAGGCAGAATTTATTTTGCAGCTATTTAAAAATTCTTTCCAGTAGTTTTCTTATTTTTGTTTGGATTTGTTTATTGATTTTCTTGCTGTGAGATTAACAAAGCTTAAAAAATATCTGGGAAAAATCCAAAGCACTGTGGAAAATATAGAAAGCATATACCAAAGGGGAACTTGAAAGTACGTAAGTAATATCTAGTGAAATTTGTTATAATTAAACACCCTTAGGTCAGAAATCACTGGAAGCTTTTTTTGTGTGCTTATAAGAGGTATGAATAGTATACCTCATGGGATTGAAGTCAACAGCTAACTGTTTTGAAACAGCTTGCTTTAGTAGATTTTCATGCCTTCATCACTCTTCAGCAGAAAATGTCATAATGGAGAGAACTTTAACAACTTATCTTGTAAGTGAAATCAGCTATTGAAGTGAACCAGATACTGGGGAGAAATCAAGGAATCACACTTTGTACATACACCTGACTTTCTGATAAACCTGATGATCAAAAAGAGCATGAACTTTGACTTAACAATCAGTGCACAGGCAACAAACAGTCTCCACAGTATTTGCTGCTTCTACGTTGTTATCAAAGCAGAGATTTCTGTTCAAATTGCTCACATGTGAGAACATTTGGGAAAAAGGCAAAGGGATTGCACTGGAGAACAACCCATCAGACCCAAAAAGAGATGTTTTTAGTTCATTCATGACGAAGGTCCCTTGGGTAGCCCACTGAATAGTCAAGTTACTGTGTGCTTAATTTTAGGCCCAAAGCCTAGCCATTAATACAGCAGAATGTGCCAAATTAATGCTGCATTGGCAACAGGAAAATGCCAGTAGGTGACTGGAACAGTACACCAGAAGAATGTATCAGAATAATTTCCAGTTGTCATTAGGCTGATCTATTGTCTGTGAGCCCTTTAGTCTATATATTTAACATTAGTTTTTCTGGTGCTTATTTTGAGAAGTACCAGTTCCTTGTCTTGCATAAACATTTCCCCATCCTCACTTTGTATTTAGACTGGTGTTAGGTAACCTTTACATTCTGTGGACAAGGGAATAGCCTCTGTGCCTCAGTAGCTGGGGCTTGAGGTACAGGTTTTAGATTAGCACAGCCTGTCAACTGATAAAGGAGAGCTTATCAGCTCTTACTGTCTTTTTATAATGCTGCATTTATTATTAAATACTAATGTTTGAATGGGGAACAGTTGTAGTTGTGTTGATCACTATGACATTGCTTAGTCCACCTGTCTGGGTGTGTGAACATTTGCTTAATTAAGCAAATTAATTGTCAGTTTGGCTCATCATTGTCACAGTTTTGGAGACAGTCAGACAACAGAGCACATCGAGTTCATGCGAGTTCAAGCCAAAGTTTACTGATGGACAGACACCCTCTTCTGCAGGGGCTTCAAAAATTCCCACGCTTGAACATTTAATTGGTTGCGGTGTTAACACTGCCCAGATCACTGGTCCATTAGATATCTGCCTTCAGCCTTGAATGGGATTGGCTGGGGTCCCCTGTTTGGGTTTGAATCCAACCTATCATTGTCTTACCTGGGCATTTGTTTACTTCTACTCTCTAAGGTGCTAGGATAGTTGAGTTGGGGTCTTTTATCGCCAGTTTTATCTGTGTAGCTTACAGATCAGCTGTAGCTGTCCCATGTCATGAATTTAATCTGAACCTGTCTTCAGAATTCACTTCTTTGAATCAAGTCTGCTGCAGTGATTCACTGCTTATTGCCTCTTCTGTGTGGTCAAAGTAGGAACTGGTAACAGTAAAGGTGACAAGGAGGATGCAGATCAAATTCTGCTCCAAGTCCCTATCACTGCTGAATAAATTTGCAGAGATAGTGTGATTTTAATTGATGAATACAGGTAATAGTTTCACTGTTAGGAAAATTCTTCATTTTTCTGAGTAATTGAATAATGTATGCAAGGAGCTAGAGTGATGTCTGTCTGTGCATGTGAATGTGTGTTTTTCTGGAGTAACAGTTCAGTTTCTCTGTGAGTAACTTCAAGCTTACTTCTTTGCTTCGGTTGATCATTCAGCACATCCGTTTCATACTAAGTATAAGTTAATTTCTTTTGATACTGTTCTTCAGCTAGTCATTTCAACAGCTTGAGACAGTACACCAAAGAATTTTAAATGTTTTTTCTGACTTAGATTAGCTTAGATTCCTGACAAGGATTTTTCTGTTTTCATTCCATGTCTGCAATGTATTTCAGCATAGATGGAATTAAAAAAAAATAAAATACAGCATGTCTGGGGTTTCACACAGGTATACTTCTAAAATGCTGTATTCTAGTCAATCATTGTAAGTATTATATAAATTTTAAATATTGTAGGCTCTATTACAGCTCATCATATTGTTGAAATTAGCTTGTAGGAAAGCAGTAACAGACTTGCTAATAAGAGTATGGATGTTAGTAAGCTGCTCATCTGGAAGATGACAGAAGAATTTTTAGAGTGCTTTAACCCTAACTAAACCACAGGAAGTATCTGAACACTGTTACCAAAATGCTGTTTCAATTAAAGCCTAGCCTCTTTTTTTTTACAAGCGAAAGGAATTTCAAACATAAAATTACATGAGGTTTAATACAATGTAGTTAGGAGAATTTCTTAGGGAATGCAATATGCATTTGTACAGTCTATTTATATATTCTTTCACAAATTGCTGATTGTTTTTTATTGTTCTCTCTCACTCTCTTTTGCTATGTAGCCGTCCTCAGAAGGTGTGTTTGTGTCCTTTCCTGCCTGTACATCCGCTTAAGGTCTCTACCTGCTTGTATATAATTCAGCATCCAGCAGAGGTGAGTAAGGTTGTAGTAACGGTGGGACTTGACCTTGAATCCTAATGCAGCAAATGGTAGGCAGGAGGGAGCAGCTCATTTTCATGCTTCAACCCCAGCCATCTCCGAGGTACTGAGTACCATGCAGTACCACAGCACTTGCCCCTCTGCCAGATGGGATGGTGATGAGAAGCAGAGGGCAGACTTTCTGCCAGAGATAAGAACAGTTTAATAAATTAAACAAAGTGAAATAGTACTATTGCTACTAATAAGAGTAGCATTGCTACTAATGCACAATACAGTGCTCACCACCTGCTGGTGCCCAGCCCATACCTGAGCAGCAATTGGCAGCTCCTGGTCATCCCCAGTTTAAATACTGGGCATGATATTCTATGGTGTGAAATATCCATGATAAGCCAGTTTGAGTCGTCTGACCTGGGCTTGCTCCCTCAAGATTTCTTACGCAGTTCCTCACTGGCAGAGTGTGAGACACTTGAGAAGTCCTTGTCTTAGGGTAAACACTACTTAACCCACTGATGTTTTCTTTGTTGCTATCAACATTATTCTCATCCTTGATTCAAAACATGACATTGTATCAGCTACTGGGATAAAATTAATCATATCCCAGCCAAAGCCAGGGCAATCGTATAATGATTTTTCATTTTACACTTCATGACTGAATGCCAGTTCATCTGAGTTGCTATATTTGTTGTTCAGTTCTTCTGGAGTACTGTATCTTCTGAAATCACGCCTTATTTCTGTAATTACATGCATGCAAGATGTCTCAGTTCACCTACTAGAATTGAAATCTACTTGCCTTTGTATAAATTTTAATAATGAACTAACATTATTATTAAATAACATTAAATAACATAAAGGCATATGGTGTAATTTGTGGAGTGTCCTGTGCAAGACCAGGAGTTGGACTCAGTGATCCTCATGGGTCTCTTCCAACTCGGTGTATTCTGTGATTCTGTGAAGACAGTGTCTTACAGAGGTGCTTGGAGTTGATTTGTGGAGAAATTTATTTTGATTACAGCAGTGATATTTTATTGATGTTAGTGTTCTGTTAAAAATATAAATTAAGCTATTCATTTTAGTGATGACTTTATCTATTTCCCCAATGAAAAACTGCAGTTCAGCTTCAGAACAGTATGTTTTGGTTTACCAGTAGAAGAACATACACTGATGTTTTTCTCTTTGGTTGACAGTGGCCAACCATGGAGGTGGATTGTAAGGTGTTTAGAAATTGTACCACAGTTACACAGATCTGGGTAGATGGTAGGTCTGCAAATTTAGACTGTGGAATTCAGAAAATTCATGTACTTTGTGGTCCAGCTGCCTGCTTGACATTACACAGTTGCTCAATCAACATGCAGAGAGTCATATCTGAAGGAATTGAAGCAGAATACAAAAAAAAAAATCCAATTTAAAAAAGGTCTTCTCTTGCAGGGAAATAAAACAGAAGCCATATTTGGGCCCTAAACAGGAAAACTGATTTTTAATGTACTGTATATAATAGAAATACTCTTCCATGTTACTCATTTCAAAAGTACCTAAATATATGCTGAAGTCACTTGCTGGGAAAAGAAGTTTAAAAATATGCCAGAGATACTGAATTGACATTTTAATTGTGTTGAATTTCCTGTTCACGGTGGAGGGTATTACAAAAAAATCGCAGATTTTTCTGGATTTAATACACCATTCCTGTGTCTGTCCAGAAGGTTATCTACAATCTTTTATTATTTAGCAATCACAACAGCTGTCTGTTATAATGGGATGCAAGTTTTCCATTACTCTATATTACATAATGATTATTCATACAATTAACTATAATTGGAAGACCCCTATTGTAACTATCCAACTATATCAGGGCCCTTGGCTTATCAGAGAAGTCCTATTAAATGATGGGAAGCTAAAAACATCATATAGTGATCTTTGGATGTATTATCTCAGATGGTCACAGGTGGTACTTTTGATTGCATAACCGCAGAGGCATATGTGACAAAAAGTAGGTTCACTTTGCTTGTAGCTGCTCCTACTCAAAACACAGTCAGTCTTGAAGGCAGATGAGCCTTCTGGTCTGTATCTGATCCTTCAGTCAGCCATTGCATTGCAGATACACTCTTAACAATCTGTTTCAAAAATTTCCCATTAAGCTAACCAGGTGGAGAATGTCTTTCCTGTACTGTGCATCAGTCCTAAATGTCGTCCCCTATGTACTTCATTATTGACTTTAGAAGTCTGCAGTGCCTTGGACTAAGCCTTCAACTATGGTCAAATGATGCTATTGAGACTGGTATTGAGGCAAAATAATAATGTAGAAAGTCAGGAAAAACATTTATTGTGCTCTGACTAATGTCTCCACATTCACACTTGTCCAGAGGCCAAGCTGCCAGATAGACCTGTGCATGTACCAGGTATTGTGGAGGGGAGGGGAATCACTCACTGTAGAACAGTGAATCACATGTGCGAAATCGTCCCGTCCAACTTATGTTTTGTATAATAGCCACATTAATTATTTTGATTTTTGTTTGTGAGGAATCCAAGGGTGATACACCATTTCATGTCAAGGTGTAAATACCTGTTTTCAGATTAGTGTTATTGTACCATTGCTCATCATGGGAATAATTTAAAAACTAAAAATATAGAAACCCAGCATTAGGACTAGTGCAAAGGTGATAGAGTTATTTGCTTGGTCTGATTTATTTTTCTTCTTTGCATATAGGTAAAAAAATATTAAAAAAAAATATATAAAATTAAATAAAATGATTTTGTCATTTTTCATGCCTGCTGTTATGATCCATGGGTCAGTGGCATAGATAGGTGTTCAAACTCCTTTTTGTCTGATCTTTGCCTTTGATGATTCTTGAAGTGGTTGCAAGTAGAATGTAGGCCATTATGTACTTTTCAAAACCTGAGTGAAGAGTATAGCTCAGGACAGAACCCCAAAGCATAGCGGAGGGTATCTGTTTAAGTTTCTTGTTTCCTGCCTTTCTTTCTGTAAGAATTTTCCATGTTACTCATTTGAGAAGAAAATTTAGACTTGTGCATATTTAATAATTAAGTATATTGATCTAATTCCAGTAATTAATTTTGAGTTGCTCATTATAATACCTCTTCCATATAGTATTTCTTAGTAAACAGTAAAAAATGTGAGGGGGAAATTCTTTCTGCTTGCCCTAAAAATTCATAAGAAGACATGAAGGAAATGTGTTCCTTCTGGCTTTAATAAATATTTGTATTAGTTTGAACTATAATTTCCATTTAGATGGATAATGCTCTGGTAACCAAAATTACCACAAATTCCCAGAAAACAAACAAACAAAAAAGCCCACAGTGTGAAAGTAAATTGCCTTGAGTCTGTCAGGAAGTTAGCTTTTCATGCTGCAGCTCTGAGAGATCTGTGCCTCCAGTGTTTGGGCTACTCCTGAGCAGTGCTGACACAGCATTAGGACTGTGCCTTTAAGACTGCCTTCAAAGGCCAGTATCCTGGCTGCAGGCAAGATATTGGAGGGCATGTAAGCCTGGCTGACCAAATTCTGTACTACATGACAACACAGTAAGGGCTGGGGGAGGTGGGTGGTGAACGGCATCTCTCGTTGAGGCTTGTGTCAGAACTGGTACATGTGCTAAGGCCCTGTTTCCCAGGAAGTGGCTGCACTTTGCTTCCTGATAAGAAATGGAGAATAAAATATATTTTTTATCCCTTGGTTCTGCCCATGGCCTTTTCAACCCACCAGTTCATTTACATCTTATTTCCCCACCGCATTCCATCAGAAGGGAGACTAGCTGGTGGGCACCAGGAGGCCACCCAAGGTCAGCCCACCACATAAGTCCTTTAGTTCTATTTCTTTGTATGTACTTAAGTGGTCAAGTCATGTATAAATTAAGAGTTGCAAATAACTATCAGAGCACTGAGAAGAACAAAGGAGCCTAACTGCTCACTTTCAAACCAGTAAATAGAAAATTGCTGGTATGATAACATTACATATAGACTGCATAAATACAAACTTTTGATGAAGAAAATTATAAACAAATGAAACCGTTTTAATTTTAGTTTGACTTAGCTCTTCTTAAGTTACTGTTCTCAATTCCTTTCAGCTTGGCATTTGATGTTTCAGTTTCCATAGGTTTTAGATTGGAAAATTCTATTTCCTAGGTTGGTAAGAGAATGTGTTTCTTTGATATGAAAGGTAATTCTCAAGTAAGGATATGATGTTGGAGGGGGCAGTTGAATAACTTTCTCCTGACTGATGACAGCTGTTTTGGTTTTGTTAATCAGAGACAAATAGTTGATTTTATTTCAGTTCCTTTATTTCCACTTCTTAAATTCTTATGAAGATGGAGGCCTCTAACTACTGAATTAATTATGATAAAATAAAGACAAATAATACTGTACCACTGTCAGTAGCTTATTCTACTTTGTTAAGGTAGAAGAAATTGATGACAATTTGAAGGATATTTCTCCCTCCCATTGCTGGCACTTCACTCCCAAGTTGCTTTGATTATCATCTGTCCCTAGGAGACATCATGCTGCTGCAGCCATGAAAAATGGTGGTGGGTGTAGCAGGACAACTACTCTTTCAACTCCATGATGTTTTATTTATAGAGGATCAGTACGTAAGGCTCAGAAAAAGCAAAATTAATAAAAGTTTTAGGTAACAGTAATAAGTCTTCAGAAAACTATTTTAACACTACTTTGGTAGCAGGACAGTGTCAGAGTGCAGCCAGCTGCACGTTGATATTTGTGGAAGTAACGTATGCCCAGAATGAGTTAATCAGGGCCTCATGCATTCACAAAGACTGTTTAGATATGGCTCTTAAATCAAAAGGCAGACCAAACCCTGCCCCCCACTGGCCCTGGTTTCATTAAGTAATCCTGTGGTTTAGGGACTGATGTTTGGATGTTCATTGTTTGAGTCATGAAACATTCAAGTTGAGGATATTGTAAGAACTCATTTCTTTTACTGAGTTTAGGGCTTTCATGATCCTTACCTGACATCTCGTGTCTTCCCTGCTGCTAGGTTCAGCTAATAACCTTCCCTTTGTTCATCTTAGGAGAAATAAAGAAACTGAGACTTCGATTTTTTTTTGTGTTGGCTTGCTGTCTTCAGTAAATGCTATAGATAGAGCTATGCTTCTGCTTCCTTGATTAGAAAACAAAATTTGAAATCCCACAAACTGGAGTGCAAATTGTATTAATTATTGTCTAGACAAAAGTTCTTTGCCAGCTCTGCTAAATGAAGCACAGAAATACTTTATTTCCTTTGTTTGAGGAGTAGATAGTTTGCTTTAGCTATCATTACTTTCTTTTTCCTCCGTTTTCTGAAGTTCTGCATCACAGCTCTCTTTAATGCTCTTTGAGAAATGAAAAGCCCCTGCTCCCCACCCAGGTGTGGTGGTCACCTTTCTCATCTGTGACACAAAGACGTATGCAGGTGCCTGGTCACCACAGCCTGCATGGCACGAGGCAGAGTCTTTGGGGCAGTGTAGGTGTCATTGTCCAGGTTACTCTGAAATGAAGTGACAGCAGAATGTTAGTGCTTCACTCTGTTCATGCAATCCATGCTTTTTTTTAAGCATCTGTGTAAATTGAACCCTACCCTAGTTTTCTGCTGATCCTGATACCATTACATTAATGCTAATGCTTTTTTCTTGCCCACTGTTTATTCTGTGATTTTCTCTGAAGTTTTGTTACTGTTTTTTATATTGATAACCTAGTTCAAATTTATCATGATGGTCATAGACTAGTTGAGACTAAGTTCAGTATTGTCAGTCAAAACAATACAATTTGAAGCATCAAGATTGGGGTTTTTTTTCCTGAAGATTGTGTTGTCCTGTTATCTGCTAAATTTTTTTTCTCTATCTGTAGTCAACAAAATCCAATAAAAAATGAAAACATTATCAATTCAAGAAGCCTTTCTTGATTTTGTCAAAAGTAATTTTTCTTTTTTTTTTACAGGAAAGTCGAGTGTTAAGAACAGTACCTTTGCTAGCGGCTTGTCTCCCTCCAGACAAATGTAAAATTTTGGTTGGTCGACGTTTTAATGAAGACAGGTGAGCAGGATTGCCTGTGCATTTTCTGGTTCTCTGTAAATTTTAGAAATATATCTTGTAGTGTCTTTTTAAATAGCCGACAGTGTTCTTAATTTTTATTTCAAGTGTGCACACTTACTTTTGATACAAACTACTGATGTCCAAAGATAGTCAGAAACACTTGATAGTCTTCCTTTTTGGTTATAGTCTGTTCTGTGCTCTTGGAGTGTTCAGATGACTACTTTCAAACTCTTAGCTATTTCCAGTTCTAGGAAACTAGAACTGTACTAGAACTTTCCTAGTACTAGGTCTGTCTTGCTATGCTGTTTTGTTCTTTTTTGATTTGCTTTATCTAACTAAGCATTTGGTGTCACTGAAGTAAAACTGACAGATTTTGCTCAAGTGTAGGAAATTGAGAAAGCAGCCTTGTGGTAAGAAACTGAAAATTTGAAAAAAAAATATCACTTTCTTCTTCCTCTTAAAATTAATCATAAGAAAGCATAGCTTTCACAATTTTAAAATTCCTTTTTTCTAGTATTCTGAGACCTTCGAAAAGATTGTATTTCTCATATATCATCTGTAATCTTCATTAGATTAAGCTAAAGCATAGAAACCCAGTCTTGGTACAAATGCCAGTGAAGTTTTACTACATATATTTTCAGTATAGCAAAGAGAAATCATGAATACTTTTGAAGGAAATTAGTTCTTAAATTGAGTCAAATCCTTAGAGGAAACTCTCTGTGGAGGTCAGTGTACAAAAATGTTGGAAGGTAATACAGAATGAGGCTTACGCATCTTTATGCTGCATGTATTTTAACTAGAAAACATTAAAAATATATTGCTTTTCTTTCAGTCGTCTATGATAATAACTCTAATAGTTATCTGAAAGGTTCTAGGATACAGGGAAATTTTACTCCCTTTGTGTTAAACCTGAAAATGAAGCAACTTTTCAAACTGATAGACTCTCAATACAGTCTGTGCCTAGTAAATTTCCAAATTCTTTTAGAATTGATGATTACAGTATTAAAGCTGCTTCAAGTTTGAATCCAGAGGTGTTTCTCCAAACTAGGGGATCCTCTTTAGGTCAAAACCTCTTGTGGAACATCTCAGCCTCAAATTCTGTTAGATTTTTTTGCTATAAATCATGCTGGAGGTGGTGATAGAAATGGACATTTTCACTAGGTTAATATGTATATTAGTGATCTGTCTTGCCCAGGTGGGGGGGGGGTGGCTAAAACTTAACACTTTCAGCATCTGTAGTGTGCCTGCTTTGAAATGTGGATGTGAGACTGTAGAAATTTGGAATGCTCAGTCGTTGAGCTTATGTTCATCTTCTTGGGATGAGAAAGGAAGAGTGATGGGAAAGAGTTATTTTCCAGCTTTGCAATGTGTTATTTCTACATGTTTTTTCTTCTTAGCTATAAAGGCATTCTGTCAATGTTTTAAGCAATATTCCTTCCTTGTAAAAACAAAGGAACAGGCATTTTGCAGACTTGTAGAAACATCTCAGTGTTTACTGTAAATGGGAAGGACTGTACTGGTCCCTGATCTTCTCTTAGAGTGAAAGTCTCTGCTAATGGGACTTCTAAAGCCCTGCAAATTACAGTGCTTCATCTTACATCTCATGGCACACTAAGCTAAACAGGACTTAGTTGTTTTCTGGATTTCTTAAGAGCCATGCTGTCTGTAAGCAGTTTGGTACCTACTGTACAGGCAGCTTAATGAACTTTGCCCCCTGTTGGGGCAGGACTTTTGTCTTTTTACTTTGAAGAAATAAATTATTATAGAATTCTTGCTGATATATTTTAGAAGTATTGTTTTGAAGCAAGTTAAGGCCATACCAGTGCTTTTGGTTGATGTTGTCTGATGCTGTTTGTGTCCTTTGCTGCTGCCACCAGAGGTGCAAGGTATGGAAGGGTATAAACCAGTATAACTCAAAATCTCTGCTGTCAGTGACCTTGTGTTAGGACAGTGCCTGCAGATGGAGGCATGATGTGGTGTACACGTTCTTTTTCTGCATACATGTAGAACCTTACCATGCAGCAGACCTGGCCAAGTGATGGCCTGGATGGTTGCCCATACTCTTGTAAATAATCATAATTGAATGAAATATTTGTATTATTAAGGGAGCAGCTCTTGGCAACAGCTCTGAAAACTTAGAACAGTTCGAGGCAACCTTTGTGAGTTTTAAGTAATTGTCCTTATGGATCTGAGTGAAAAATAAGCCATATGCAGTGGCTGATTTTCTTTGGAAGTCTCCATCACAGCAGCTCTAGCAGTGGCATGCCAACCAGCAAACTGGCAGCTGTAAATCCATAGCTGGCCGAGGTCTGCTTTTAAGGGGAAGTGTACATACCATCACAGCTGGGTAGCTCTCAGTGCCCATTGCTTGAAGGGGAGGGCAGATTTGCTGTCCAAGTGTACCTTGGTTATTTTTTCCTGTGCTTTGTAATCAGCATCCAAACTATATGAGGTGAACAGAGGGGTTTTATAAGGAACTCCAGAATCATGTCGTACAGAATAAACTGGCATGACCTGAATGAAAGTGTAACATTTAGTTGTCCAGTGGTTATGACAGTAAGACTGAAAATCAGGATTTAAACTTTTTTCATGTTTGGATGAAAGAGTAAACATAAAGAGCCTTTTTGTTTGGTGTCTTTGTTTTTGTTTTTTGTTTTTTTTTTGTTTTGTTTTGTTTTTGTTTTTCTTTTTGTTTTGTTGTTGTTGTTTTGTTTTGTGGTGGGGTATTTTTGGTGAGACTTTCCTGAAAGTAGTTCCTTCTTGTGTACACCTTTATCATGTAGTTGAAAACTGACACACAAACTGTGTAGATTACATTTACCTTATTCTTTATTTGCCTGTATTGGCAGAAAAGCTGAAGAACCAACTTTGGAAAGTCTTTCCAGAACCTGATATCTTCAACATATAATTGACACCACAATGAAAAAAATGAGAAAGGATGAATCAATTTTTTAAAAGCTAATATGTGATTTTCTCCTTGTCTTTATTCTTGCTACGGTCTGGCATTTTAATTCTAGTGGAAATATGAGGTTTTTGCATGGTGACTTGGCTTATCAGATAGCATTTCTCAAATAATAGACCAGTTCAATTGTTTATCTGGATTATTTATTGGGAACATACAACAACTTTTGCAACTTGCTTTCTACCAAAACCTTGCCATGAGCCCAACACAGCATATATCACATATGGGAAGACCTTCCCACTCTCTACAACTGCCTGAAAAAAAGTTACGGTGAGGTGGGTGTTGGTTTCTTCTCTGAACGAACAAGCAACAGACAGAACAAGAAGAAATGTCTCTCAAGATGTGCTTCAATGAGAAGTTTAGATTGGAAAATTTCTTCACCCAAAGGACTTTCAGGCAGTGGAACAGGCTGCCCAGGAAAGTGGTTGAGTCACCATCCTGGGAGGTATTTAAAAGACCTGTAGATAGGGAGTTTGGAGATATGGTTTAGTGGTGGACTTGGCGGTGTTAAGTGTCCAGCTGGACTTTGATGGTCTTTGAGGTCCTTTCCAATGTAAACAATTCTGTGGTGATCCTTGTGCTAATGTTTCTGTTCTTAAAGATTGTGCTTTACATACAAAAAAGTAGATAAGTGATAAAACAGATATTTATCTCTTGCTGAATATCTCCTATATGCCTTAGTCCTGATCCTAAGGGGCTGTTTCTGAATGTGGAAGTGACAGAATGTAATTACTTTTATTTTTTACCCTTTTTATTAACTAATGAGAATTAGTACCTTATAGGAATTGTCAGTCTGCAGTCTTCCAAACACAGGAATACTGAGAGAAGCAAAGGCACCTGCCTATAACCAAGGTGAAATAGTAAAAATGATAAGAGTAATTGAGAAGGTTTGTTAACCTGTTGGTTTTCTACAGATAATAAGTTAGCATCTGTTCATTATTACTGGTATTGTTTGCTACTAAATGTCAGTGTTGTATTTTTATTAATCTATTTATTATTTATTAATTTGAATGCTTGCCATTCACACTGGATCCATGTTGAATTAAAACCGCTTAGAGAGAGTAACTGAGTAGATGTGTAATGAAAATGTTTATGGAGCAAAAATGGGATTACATTTAAATTACACATTTCAAGAGCATGTATCCCAGAAATAATGAAATGCTACTCAAGTACAATCATGAGAATGTATAAATCTTCTGTGACAAAGTGGTTGGATATTCAGACATGAATGAAACATATGAAAAAATTCTGCTTAGCAGAGATTGTTGCTGTGCTAAATAGATTATAAAGGCTGGCAATACCTACTGCATACCAAAACTAAAGCTGATTTGTAAGAGAAGCGAGTATTGCAAATATTTCTTGTATGGACCTCAAGATCATAGTTGTATCTCACAGCCTGACTTTTAAATTGTGTCATCTGTTTGAGCTTTGCATTAGCTGCTGGTCATGAAAAGCAGATAAAATAATGGGTTTTGATGTATTTATAAAAAGAGAAAATTATTATCTTCAGACTGATCTTACTTTTCTTTATTGCAATGAAAATCTTACCTGGATTGAAGTAAATTACTACAACTGTAAATGATACAAATTCCTTTCTCCTGGGAATTCCAATTCCAACATTTTCTGAAGTCTGCAAGTCTGCAAATATTATGAATTGCCAATGAAAGTATGGGAAATGTCATAGTGTCTGTATAAAGGATTTTCCTTCAGTGTAGTCTTTATAGAGGATATTCCTTCAGTTACTTGAAGTCATTCTGTTTTGAGCGTAGGTGCAACTAAAGGCCATAATTGGTTGTTGATATTCATTACATATGTACTATAAAATTACAGCATGGAAGGGGACTTCAAGGATCATCTGGTCCAAACTTTTTTAGCAAAAGCAGTCTAGACAGTATGGCTAAACCTGTTCAGCTAAATTTTAAGCGTCAGGTGTTGGGGAATCATGGAAGTAACTTTTAGTGGGAATTAAAGGGATGGAAGGACTAGGAAGAGGAAAGACTAGGATAGTTGTGATTGTTCACCCTGGAAAAGAGATGAGCTAATTGCAGCCTTCTAGTACAGGAAAGGAGCTTACCAGACAGATAGAGAGAGTCTTTTTACAAGGGCACTTGGTGACAGAGGAAGGGGGAATGGATTGAAACTGAAAGAAAGTAGGTTTAGAGAAAATATTAAGATTCTGTACTTTGAGGGTGGGATAGATTGGGATAGATTGCCCAGAGAAGCTGTGGATGCCCTTTCTCTGGATATGTTCAAGGCCAGATTGGATGGGGCTCTAAGCAACGTGGTCTAATGGGAGGTGTCCCAGCTTGTGGCACGGAGGTTGGAACAGGGTGGTGTTGAAGGTCCCTTCCTACCCAAACCATTATATGATTTTGTGATGATTCTATGATCCTTGCATGAGTATGCATTGAAAACCATTGTCAACTGAATTATATTTTGAAGACTAAAACTTCAGTTGTGGTGTTTGTAATATGAACTTAAAGTGCTTCATAATCAATATGGCTTTGGATTAGTTTCAATAATTCATTTTGTTGATCCTCTGAGAGTGTTAATGATTTAAAATATCTTCTGTATCAGAATTAGGATAGTTTGGTCTTTGAAGACTTAGATTTTCAAGGCAAACATGAAAATAATAACCAGTTTTCTAGGTTTAAGCCTTGAGTATTAGGCACCATGTAATGAGATAGCCCCTTGCTTAAGATTTTATGTAGCAAGATTCTTGGTTAAAGTAAACTGATACTATTAAAATTACTATAGTATAAGTAAGGCTTAAAAAAATAGTGGGTAGAGAAATTTCCATGAACATGTGTTTGACACAGACTTATCTTACAGATTTCTGGTTTCTATTTACAGTTATTGTTCTGTTCATTTTGGAAAGACAGATCATTATGTTTTGGTTTTGTTGTTTGTTTGTGTGTTTGTTCTTTGTAGTTAATGATGTTGATAGCATTGAAACACATAGTCTTGAATCAATCTGGACTGTTTGCTGGAGGATGGAGGCTGGCAGTGAGGGTGGTCTATCTAGATGGTGGAATACTGTCGCCTGGCTTAGTAGTATGCTGAATTCCATTCCGTTTTCATTTCACATGCATCTCGTATGCTCCCATTTGAGTCTTAATCTCAGGATCTCAATGTCTTGCACTTCAATTCTGCCTGAATTTAACATTCTTAAAACTGTGTTTTCACATGCTTCTTCAGAGAATGGTAATGGAGTGCAGGTTGAAGTACAACTCCTATATGTCAACTCAAAATCCATTATGAACCTTTCTTCCCTAGTCCTCCTCACTCCTATCACTGCCTCCCCCTACAAATACACATTATTCTTGCTTGATTTTTGGAAAAGTCGTGCAGGTGTCCAGTTCCTAGAACTTAAAAGCTTCAATGACAGTGATAATAAGAATTCCTCAGTGTGAACTTACATATTTAGCATGCCTGTGTCTGTGTCCATGATCTTGCCCAAAGTGGATTTTGATAGGCATCATGAAGAGCCCACTTTATGTCCTGGCTATTGTTAATCCCATTCTGATACACCTAAGATGTGCTGGTTTCTCTTTCCACTTCACGTGGTATTTCAACTGCCTATAGCTCCTCTTGTCCTACCAAATCAGTTACACCTTATAACCACTTAAGTACTATGCAGAATTAATTTCTTGTTCGATGTCACATGCTTTGGACAGTCAACCCTTGCTTTATATTTCTTCATGCTTTCTGATTGAGGCAGTTCTGAAGAATATGTGATGATACTGCTGAAATGAGTTCCAGACAAATAATACAGTCTTTGTTACAAGACTAGCCTTTTCTTGGGTTCTCCCCTACCACTCTGCTTGAGACCACTACTCCACTCTGGTGAGACCTCATCTGGAGTACTGTGTCCAGCTCTGGACACAGAAAAGATATGGACCATGGACATGCTGGAGTGAGTCCAGAGGAAGGCCATGAAGATGATCAAAGGGCTGGACACATCTCTGATGGGAAAGGCTAAGAGTTGCAATTGTTCAGTCTGGAGAAGAGAATGCTCCAGGGGAGACCTTACAGAAGCCTTTCAGTACCTAAAGGGAGTTTTGATAAAGCTGGAAGGGGATTTTGGAAGGTGTAGGACAAAGGAAATAGTTTTAAACTGGAAGAGAGTAGTAGGTTTAGATTAGATACTAGGAATAAATTCTTTACTCTGATGGTGGTGAGACATGGAAACAGGATGTCTACAGGAACTGTGGCTGCCCCATCCCTAGAGTGTCCAAGGCCAGACTAGTTTAGGCTTGGTTTTGGAGTCTTGGAGTACTATTTAACTGAAATATCTTTCACAGATTTTTATAAGGCAGTGGTGTGCTGCAAAAACTTCAGGAGTTTCCAGGAACATTAACTGTACACTTAATAGACAGAAGTTACTCCTGTGGTACCATTGAGAAATGTAGAAGCCAACAGAAAGGAACAAGACAGCGTCAAAGTGTGGAAACTATAACTGTAGCAGTTAGTTAAAGTCATAATTTAGAAAAACAACACAATGGAAATGATAACATTTTCAAAAGTGTTCTGTAGGTGTGGACCAGGAATTGCTAATATTCTCTATATATACAAGGTTAAAAATGGGATAATTGCAGTAATTTTATGCAAAGTGTTTGAACATATTTTTCTAGAATGCTTATATTAAATTTTGGTAAACAATTCAGAACGTCTTTGGATCCAATAATCATTAGAATAATGATTAAACATTGGAAAAGATAAGATATCTTGCTTTATTCAGCTTTCATTGATTACTTTTGTGGTTGTTTTTTGACTGCCCCCACGTAGAACCTTGGGGAAACCAACAACTTCGGAAGTGTTGGAAGGAGAAAGTGATAGATGAGAAAGATATTTTAAATAAAATTTGGTGGAGTTGAGTGGGAGCTAATATCTGAAAGTATGTGTATGAGATGAAAAGTTTCAATAATTAATTTAATTTTGTGTTTCTGTACTTTGAAGGTATCCTGAACTAGCAACTGTGTGCAGAAATCCCAATACTCTAATTTTGTATCCCGGAGCTGAAGCAACCAATTTGGAAGAAGTTGCAGTGATGTCTTCTAGTTCATCTGTTATGATCATCATTGATGGAACGTGGAGTCAGGCTAAAGATATATTTTACAAAAATGCTCTCTTCCGCTTTCCCAAGCAGGTGAGTTATAAATTGTAAAATAAAATTTCTAAATTTGTCTAAATTTTATCAGTCAGAAGGGAGTGGTTTTCTGAGGATGTAACCAGTTAACAAGAGAAAGACTGCTTAAGCAATTTGTGAGATTATAAGCAAGATGATTGTAAACACTGAAGGTTTCCACTTTCTCACTTGAAATTTGTTTTTTGTTTGTTTTTGAGTTAGTGTATGTACTTCATAGTGAATCATTGTTTTGCAAAATTGAAACCTAATTTGTGGAGAAAATTATAGTGTCTTGTTTAAGATGTTAAAATTCATAGATTGAAATAAGCACTTCTTGATTAAAATAAACATTTATTTTCCCCTGCATAAGTGTTTTACATTACAGAAATAGGAAAGCTGAAAGTTAAATTTTGTAGCCTCTTAGGAAAGGGTCACACTCTTCTCATATGTGTTCTCCACCATATTAAAAACCCTGTCTTGGGTAACATGTGACAAATACTGTCCATTTAATTGTATTAACAATAATTTTGTATCGATATCTTAACTATTTTCATCAGATTACAATTGTTGGTCTAATTTTTTGACAAAGCTGCCATTTTTATTCAGAGACATTATCGAAAGCATATTTTAGAAAAAGTATTAATACAAACAGTTTTACTAATGGAAAAGGTAATTTCCTTCATCATTGGATGATAATAATATCCCTGAGGCCATTAAAATGTTTATTTTATTGAAATAATGGACAGAAAACTTATGGATTATTTTACATACAGGTAATGCTTTTAAAATTATTAAATTCTGCCTAAGGCAAATTGAAGCTGATAAAGACTTTGAAGTGATAGAACAAGTAAAAATAATGTAAATAACTCAGTTATTTTACTCAGAAGAAGTAAAAATAAGTAAAAAACTCTTGGAAAATTTAGCAGTAGTATTGACTGTGATACATTAACCTTATTTAATAAAATTAATAAATATATAAGTGATTATTATGTATTTTAAAAAATCCGTAATACCCAGTTTGTTACTTTACTTTGGATTTTTTTTTTACTATTGCATTAGATTTCACCAAGATATTAAAATGTGTCTGTGTACTACAAAAAAGGAAAAAAACATTTTATGTTTACAAACAAATGTGTTCCTACCATGGAGGTTATTACACCAGAAATACTAGATTTAAGTCATATCTACATGTGATTTTATAGACACCTAATTTGCCCATAACTGTTTTCTGTATGTTAAGAAGTTTTGTACAAAATGTCATAGCTGTAGTAGCAAATGTAGGTGTAGGATGTTAATCTATAACACTCTGTACATGAACAGGGATCAAAACATGAAGATGTGACAGCCCAGAGAGATATTTTTCTGGATGGAAGTTGATAACTGGGTGCTGTGTACCTTCCCTCCCTGCAAGCAGGCACCTCTGTACAGGGTGCAAGACTTTGCAGAAGTGAATGACTGTATATGGTTTGTCACTAGAGTGAGTTACAGACTTCCTTTCTGAGAAGGTTCAGAGGCCTTGGTTTATGAAATAGTGATGCAAAGGATCATACTTCAAAGTCTGGGGAAAAACATCAGCAGACAGCAGGAATATCAAAAACCATTCTCAGATTTGCTTCTTTGTGCATACTTGAATTCTGTATTTCATCAATTGCAGTCTTTAACAGTTGCAGTTATTAATCAACACTCTACTTCTTCTCTGGTCCTTTTATTCAAGGAAAGGTATATTCTGCCATCCCTACCCTTCTTTTTTATTGGAATTGCATAGCTGCTCTTGTTTTAAAGGGTTTAAATTGTTTGAGTAAATGAATACAGTGATTCTTGAATTATTAAGTTAATAAAAGTTTTAATTTTTTTCTTAAACTATGGTAGTTGGTTTCATCCATCGGGTAAATATACTGGAGCTAAAATCAATATTTGGTTTGATTTTTATATTATATTCTATTTGTTACTTTCTATTATTCAAATTACATGGACATGTTATGATGACATTGTTGGAGTTCTCTAAAAATAGCTTCCCCCAGAAAAAAAATGTTTTCCCATGTTGAAGTGTGACCTGGCTGACTTCTGTCTCTTAGATCAAGTTTAACGGTTGCATTTAGTGGTTTGAATGGTATTTTAGTTTTTTTTCTGATGTGATGTGATGTGCTGTGCTGTACTAAGTCAGAACTTGTGCTGTAGCTGCAAGCAGGTAAGGCTCAGTGAAGGTACAGCTTGGTGTGGAGCAGTGCAAAAGCTGTGTTGGAGCCCTGTGTGCACACCTGCATGTTAGACTGAATTTGGTTATTTTGTGTTGAAATGGGCTTGAGGCACCTGTGCAACCCCCTAGAACTTCTAAGTGGTTAAAATTAGCAGTAGTGTGGGAGAAGGTTATTATAAAACTATCTGCAAATAAACACCAGCATTGTTAAGGACTAAACTTTGTTCACCCTGTGACAGTTTTCTGTTTTGTCTTTGTCACTGAGCTAGACATAGTGGCCAACACTGTAGGGCTTTTCTGGCTTTTGACTATTTCTACATTATTTCTTGTTTTATACATCATAGTTCATATTTAAATATTCTGTAAATTGTTCTCTGTTTTTGCAGATCGTGTCTTGAAACTTTGGGTTGATATTACAATTTTGTGAGACCGAAGTGAGTAGAATACCCCTATATTTGAAATTCAAGAAGGCAGGCTTTGGCCCCAGAGAGTGAATGAAGTGTATATGACAACATCTATATAGAAGGGATGTTAAAGGTGAAGAGGATTGGATACCTGTGGGCATTATCTGTAATACAAAAATAAACTAGAATTATTCAATAAATAGTGATTTGAGCTTTTAATCAATATTCCAGCAGTGGAAAAGAGCTATTTTAGTAATGAAGAGGTTAGCAATTCTTAATTGCAAGATCTACTACAAGGACACAATAGATTGAAGGCATTGAAAGGAATATTTAATTGTATTACTTTACAGCTTTGCTGATTTTGGGTAATACAAACTGCTATGTTGAATGATTTTCAAGGTACTGTGGGATATTTTAATAACTTCACTGTTGTTTTAAATTAGTGTTAAAATCTTGAGATCTCCAATGAAAGCTCTTTTAATTAACAGCTCAGTTAGCTCAGTCAGCACAGCATTTTTCTTTGAAAAAAATGTTAAAAGAAACTTAAATTGTGCTCTTCCAGAAAGTCCCAGAGAAAAACTATATTGTGAATATAACATATTTCACTATATCAGAAAGATGTCAATTTATGTCTTGATCTTGATTGTCAGAATAATTGTCTGGATTTTTTTTTCATAAATCACAAAGCATGAGCTTGGACAAACTTCATTGCAAAAATGTACGAGGCACTGGGCTTAAGGTAACTTTACAGAATCATAGAATCAACTAGATTGGAAAATTCCTTTGAGGTCATCAAGTCCAACCTAGTACAGAAACCACTTTGTCAACTTGGTGGCACTGATACCAAGCACCACATCCAGTATTTTCTTAAAAGTCTTTACACCTTCAGGTGAAAAGGGACAGTGACTCCACTACCTCTCTGAGCAGCCCATCCCAGTGTCCAATTATCCTTTCTGTAAAAAAAAATTCCTCCTAATGTTCAGCCTAAACCTTCCCGAGTGCAGCTTAAGCCTCTGTCCTCTTGTCCTAATTTTAATTGTGTGAGAGAAGAAACTGAGCCCCACTTGGCTACAATCTCCTTTCAGGGAGTTGTAGACAGTGATAAGGTCTCTCCTGAGCTGCCTCTTCTCCAGGCTAAACACCCCCAGCTTCCTCAACTGCTCCTCATATGACTTTAATAGTCTTTAATATGATTATTACATTGATTACATAGGATACTCCATGAACTGGCACTTTCTGGAGAAGCATATTATCCCAGGATGTTTTGCATAGCGACAGCTGAAAAAGAAGTCACAAACTGCAGGCTTTCGTGCAGCAGCTGCTGTTGCAGAGGGGATATAGAGAAGGGATTCAGTTACCTTGGAGGAGTTGATGCAATTAGTTTGAGAGAAGAGCTAGCCATTTGGCACAGTCCATGTGGTGGTGTATTGTGTGAAGCAATCACAGGCCACTGTGGGTGAAGCTACTTCGTTCATAAGGAGATAAGCACATCATAGTGGGAAGAGATGATTAAACTCCCACTTTTGGCCTTCTACTCCTTCAGCACCAAGTGCAAATTGAAAAAGCCCAAAATCCACATATATAAAAAGTAGACAATCTTATCACAGGTGCTTACTGTTTTATCAGAAGTAGATAATACAGAAATAATTTTTATTTATGGATAAGTATTTCTGGATCACTGTTGTAAATCCAGGAATCTGCTATCCCAAACCTAAATGAATTGTTTCTGTCACTTCATATTGCTTTCCTTTTTTAAAAACACAGTGAAAAGCTTTAGGTCATCATGCTTATGCTGGATAATTGTAGAAAATAAATATCCATCCCTTAAAAGTATTGGAAAGTGCTATGCAGTTGGTTGTTGGCTTTGTTGGCTGTTTTTTGGTAGGGATGAGAGATAAAGAGAAAAAGTTTACAGGTACTTTCTGGATAGTGGGGTTTACTTCTTTCATATTATTTTTGCCATCTTCCTGGTCTTGTGGCTTTGTGCCCAAGGTGCAGCCAGATCTGGACAGGAGAGTCCCTGCTTGGCCTGCGGCTCCTTGCTTCCTCACTTTTGGGGTGGTTTGAGGTTGTCTTGCTGTGGCATTGAGGCAGAGCTGGGTTCCAGGGCTAATTGTGGTGGGACCTGAGGAAGCACATGATGGTTCTGATGCTTTGACAGGGTTTGCACTGAGCCCCCTCTGTCCACTGAAAGGGAGAGTGGTCGTCTTGTCGTTAAGGCTTTGAAACCCTTTCTTGTAGTATGTGTTTGCGTCCTGGACCCCTGGACCTCCAAGATCCTTGCTTGTCCCAGGGGTACTGTGCTGTTTTCTGTGTGAGGCCATGTCCATGGATCCTGCTGGCATACATCTGTCCTTGCTCACCTGTCATGTCATCTCGCTCATTCCTTGGGAGGGTGCAATAGAATCCTCCCCCTGCCTTCTCTGCTCTGCTGGCAGTGATTCACCCATGGCTCAGTGCCCTTCAGGGCTCACTGGCTCTGATTTGGGGTTCAGAAGAAGTTTTGCACCTCTTGGATCCTGTTTTTTTTCTGGTACCTCATGTGCTCCCTCCTCAGAGGAGGGGAGTTTTGGGTCAAGAGTAGTGCATATCAGTGTGTGTGGTGAGACTGAGCAGCAGTGGCACTGGGAGCTGCACCATGCCATGCTGATGCCAAGGGGACTGTCCCTGCCCATGTTCCGGAGCAGCTCTCACCACCACAGTGTCATCACATTTTATTTTGAGAATTTTGAGGGGTGGGGAGAAAAATTAATATTCTGGTATTCAGGTACCAGTAAATAGTTCTAAGTGAATGTGGAAAGACAACTGTATTTCCCTCTAATTTTAAGCTGAGACATCAGCATCAATCTAGCCAGCAGTCAAGAAAAAATCAATTTTAGACAATCAGGAATGGGGCATAAAAAACATACATTTGTATATTGATTATTATTCAGAGGTTTTGTCAAACACTGTCTATACCATCATTTTAGTGAACATTTAGAGATTGGAGGCTAGAGCGTTTTATCAAGAGCATCTATTTACAGTAACCCTTATAGAAAAACAACCTTTAATAGTCAGAAATTATTTCAAATGATTATTTCAAAGCCTGCAAAGTAGGCTTTCTATATGAGCATTTTTAGTGAGGGCCAGGTAGTTTAAAACTGTAGTTACAATTTTGTTGATATATTCACATATCTGTTGATCTCTTCACCTATCTGCATTAGAAGAGTAGTAATCTCCTGTGTGTTAGTCTGCATGATGTGTATATAAGGTTATGCATGACTTTTCTTAGGAAGAAAAGTTACTAATCCAATGCTCTAAACTTCCAGGACAATTGATTCAAAGGAAGTTCTTGAAATAAGGATAAAGTATAGAGCATGATCTTCTGGTGAAAAAATTTTAATGTTCAGCTCTAGGATTGTCAGTTTTCTGAGTACAGTCATGTATCTGGCTTCTTAGACAGTCAACAGTGAAGACTCAGAAAGTCTTAACATCACAGTGCAAGATTATCACAGTCCCTGATTATTGCATGAGTACTGCATACTGTTGTCTGTGTTTCTGCTTATACTTTCACATACTTAGGTACACTGCAGTAATACCTGTACCAAATAATTTAGTGGAAAATCTGATTAAGAATAGGATTTGGAGCCAGTGTTGCTAGACCAGCAGTACTGGTCTAGCTCAGTGCAATTGTTGAAAACAGGTGACATATCTTACAAGTTTAGAAGCTATTTAGCCACCTGCTTCATGGCTCTTTCAGAAGCAATCTGACTGAAGCAGTGTGCAGAAGTCACTTTTTGCAGATTGCTCACCAAACACCCTCAGTAGAACTGTGTTGTACGAAGAAATGCTGTCTTGTATAAAAAATGCTAAAAAAGGCATCCATCAGGAACTGGTCTGTTTTCATAGTGATTGTAATTTTATTTTATGTTTTATAGAGAAATTTTTAGTGGAGTCTGCAATGAGTCAATGTTGTTCAGCATATTCTGAAGAAATACTAAAGATATACTAGTTAAGTGACAAAATGTCATCATGACGTTAAGTTATACAAAGTGGTAGGGATAACTCTATGGAGAGTTGTATAAGGAGTGTGAAGTTCAGTAACTGGACATTAATACAGCACAGAAAATTTACTGTAGATAAATGTTAATGAATGCATTTTAAAAAGAAGATTTTGTTTTAATCTCTTAACAGGGAAATGTACTTGTCAGCAATGAGATTTTGAGATTATAATAATAAATTTGATGAAAACCTCAGTTCAGTGCCCAAGAGTTAGATGCACATCTGCTTGCTTGAATGCATGCAGTCCCTTTCAAGCCTATTAAAAAAAGTGCACAAAAATTCACAAACGACTAGAAGAGAACTCAGGCATCTAGTTACATTATCTGTGTACATTTTAGACTTTTCATACACGGAAGACAATATTTCAAATCCTGAACCAGATTTTGAATTGTTAAATTGTCATGCACTTAGGCAATACCATTGATGATGAGATTTTTTTTCTGCTTTGAAATCTTTGTGCCAAATACACCTTGAATACTTTTTCTAATAATACAAATTGAAAAACTGTTTGTTGGTCCAGTACAGGAATTTTAAAAATTGTTAGTTGGAAGTGGGATCCCAATTTGTTGACTTTCTGTTTAGTAGTAGTAATCAAATATGATGACAACTCTCTTAATGTGCAGTCTTTGTAGATTTACTTCCATCACATGTGAAGTAATACCTGCAAAGCCCCCCAAAAATGGCTTGACAAACCTCTTAAAGGCGCTTACAGTTTTTCACGTATTCAGAGTTAGACGCATGGGAGATATTGCTGGCAAGATATCCGCAAGCAGCAAAAAAACCACTTTAATGACAACTTCAGAAAAGCAGAGAACTCTGACAAAAGTTTAACAACATACAATCAACATAAAACACTTCAGAAAGCATTATCTTGATGCCCCATTCAACTTAACAGGCTCCAAGCCTGTCCAGTCTTAAGTTTCTCAAAACTCCAGGAAGAGGAAATTAGAAGGAAGAGAGAAAGGCAGAAAAGCTGTTATAAAGAACCCTTCTGGTTCCAGTGGTATTCAGCTGATCAGAAGTCCAACAGGAAGTAGCGTCAAGACCTGTGCTTGCCTCGTGTCCTGGCTAAATTACCCTTTGGCTTTCCTACACACTTTCCCCTGGTGGGATTTCTCTCATCTGGCTGCGCTGGTGCAAGACTGGGGCTTCAGGGGCAGACATGGAGTATTGCCTGTGTTGTGCCAGGGACTGGTGGCCACTGTAGGTCTGGGATACAAGCATGGGGTGTTTTGTGCACTGCAAGGCATTGCCTCACCAAAGGCAAGGCCCAACCTGCCCTTTCATGTTCCTGAAATGTTCCAGCCAGCAATGCACCCAGTCTCTTGAATATCCTCTCCAGCATTTATTTGGAGCTGAGCTCATTGCAGCTCACCTTACTTGCTTTTTACTGCCTTGGCAATTAGTTTATGGTCTTATGTAGTGTATACAGAAATTTCTCTTGCAAATTGTAGAACCGTAGGATGGTTTGGGTTGGAAGGGACCTTAAAAATCATCTAATTACAACCCTTTCTACAATGAAGGAGCTACATCAGTGGACAAGCAAAGGGCTGCAGGTGTCATCTCTCTGGACTCCAGTAAAGCTTTTGACAGGGTCCCCTACAACATCCTTTTTTCTAAATTGGAGAGAGATGAATTAGGTAGGTAGACTAATGGATGAGGATGTGGGTGAACAGTCACTATCAGAGGGTAGTGGCTCAGTGAGGGTCAATGGCTTAGTGTTCTAATGGGAATCAGTGACAAGTGGTGCCCTGAGTGGTCTCTACTGGGAGTGGTGTTATTTAATATCTTTCAGTCGTGACACAGACAAAGGGGTCAAGTGCACCCACAGAAAATTTGCAGATGACTCCTGAGTGGTGGGATGTCACTCCTGAATGATGTGATGTCATTCAGAGGGACCTGGAGCTCAAGAAGAGAACCTGTGGATGCCTCATGAAGTTGAACAAGGCCATGTGGTGGGGGCTGGACTAAATGACCCTTAAAAAGTCCCTTCAAATGAATCTATTCTATGATTCTATGAAAATAAATAAATAAATAAACCCGAGGTTTTTATGTCTTCCTATGTATGGTGGGCTTTCAGCTCAGATATGATAGCCAAATTTTGCTCAGGGTAGTTAAACGTTCTCTTAAATTCAGTTTTCCCCATTTTTCCAGTTGAATTTAAGTTTTCTTCATTGCACAGTTTGATGGGTTTGAAATGAACTAGAAAAAAAATGTGATCTGCTAGTAGGTGAGGTAAATGCTGCGATATGCTTTCTTTCTTAAACATTTTTTTAAGCTGTTTGCTCATACTTAAATGAGATCCTAGGAGTCCTGTGGTCAAATGCATCATCATAAAGCTGTTAAAATAGGTTGTACATTTGCCACCTATTAAAGGTAAACATATTGGTTTTAAGGCAAGACTTTCAGGGTGATTTATAAACTTGTTGGTGGCAATAAACTGCAAAGTTTCAAGGTACCACACAAATTTTCTTACTTGGCACTGCATTTGTCAAAGGGTCATTCCTGCTGACTTTATTTACTCCCTTCTGTCTGACCTTTTTGTGACATTCTCTCTCTCTGCATAAAATGGGTACAGTCTGCTAAACATAGATCTATTTGCAAACAATGTAATCGGGTTGTTAAGAACCCTTACTGTTAATTTAAAGTACCATAGTACTACAAAACCCCCCTCAAAATGCTTCACTGTCTTCAGTACAAAGGAAAAGTGTACAAAAGCTGTTACCGATGACAGAAACTGTGGTCTTTGACCTCATAACTGGTTAATTAAAAGCATGGCTGCCACATCATAGTTGATGTGCTGTCTTCTAAAAAGGCCCTGTAAATTTGAAATGTCAAAGTTATATGCTGTCTAGAACTCCAGTCAATGGAAGAGAACTTCAGCAATTTGTCAGGCAGGGGGAGCTTTTCTTATTCTCACCTTCTGAGAAATGCAGCCCAAATCTTACAGTTTGGAAGATAGTGGGATTAAATATTTATGAAACACTTAGGCATTTCTGTTTCTTTTCAGCTGTTCACTGACCATCTTGTAATATCCCTGAGTAGTTGTCAACACAAACTGGTCTTTGAGATTCCAGAGTTTTGATCTTTCACCAGAGTCAGTCACATCAACATCTGTTTCAAGAATTCTTTGCTGACTTACCTTGTTGCTCATGTCAAAACTTCATGCTGTGCAAAGTGAGTAGCATTTATTGGATTGTGTTTGTGGTTTCCATGTTGCCTCTTCTGGGTGAGCATGGGTTTGCAGATGGTATGGGATGCCTGAGAGTAAGTCCTATCAAGCAGCTTGGTTGAAACTCTGTCATCATAGGGATCCTTCAGGAGAACATTCTTAACCCTCTTCTATAGGAATCAGTGAAGGGATATGCCAGCTGTTCTCAGGACTTCATTGAGCACTAAGAAAGAAAGAAAGAAGCTGCTCATGGAATATGGAAAGGTACAATCTCTTGCCACTCTTTTTATTTAAAAGAAAAGAAGTTAGAAAACCCCAATTCCTCTAGAGGTGCACCTGCTTTTCAAATGAGACGGTGCTACTGGAGTTAGTAGGTAGGAGAGTCCAGTGGGTTTCCACAGAAGGGTAAAATGCTAGACAGGAAGTCAAAAATTGCCACCTGGTTTAAAGCAAATTGTATGGCAGATGTGATTTAGCAGAAATGCTAAAGTCAAAAGGTGAAGGACACTGAATTGTAGTTGGCTGTAAGGTCTTCTATCAGCAATTTGACTTGCAGTGATACCAGAACTATCAATACAAAATTAATGCATAATTTAATTTGGTTAGCTATGCACCATGCATCACTGAGCAAATGCTGAATTTATTTTTTCTTGTTTTTCTGTTGATGATAGGTAAAGTCATAAATGAGTTGGTGGAGAAACTGTAATGGTTTGAGGTTCATTGAATAGTTGCATGATGCTTTTTAACAATAAGTGGAGTATGTGGTCTAGTCCTGGTCTAGTTCTCTGGTATATTCAGATAGTGAAACTTTTTTTTGGGAATTTATCGTTTTCAAGCCTAGAAGATTGAAACTTTGTTTCTGAAAGCATGTTCCACAATCAGAAGAATTTCATTGATGGAACAAGCAGTTATCCTAAAGTGTAATCAGCCATTTTGATAAATTCCTTCTAGAGTAAGTTAAAACTTCCTTCTAATGGTCACAGACACAAATATAATACAGTTTATGTTGTATAGCCAACTGTCTTAACACCATGAGAGTGGACTACAATTAATGTAGAAGCAGAAATATAAAACCATTCGTTCATCTTCACACAGAAAATACCCAGAATAGAAGAAAAAGCAAACCATCGAGAGTCACTACTGTTATCTGTTTCTGTCTTAGTTCACTCTTATTCTGATTGCTCTCTGAATTAATTTTATAAAATCTCCCATTCACTGAGCTCAGGAGATGCAGAGAAAAATACTTTTTCTCATCTCCACAGTTAAGAGACATCAGGAAGTGACTTTATGAGGGCCAAATAATAAATAGTGCCAAGTAATAAATTAATTTTGTACAGTCCCTTTTTATCTTTATGCTTTCCTCTCTTTTTATTTGTTACAGTTTGCAATTTGCATGAGAGAAATTTTGCCATAGAACCTAATTAAATGAACAATGTTAATTTCAATTCTGCTTGGGAAAGAAGTATGATCATGAATAAAGAGTGCAGGTGAGCAGGAGGCAAATCAGAACCCAAGGCAACAAAGGCTAGCCACAATGATTGCAGCAGGGAAAACTGTATTAAGGCTGGTCCTGGAAAATATACATTCAACCATCCATCCATATTCATGGAAGAAATATACTGCATTTTCACTGACTTGTTCCAAACACATTTCTTATCTACTGGTGCATGACACTGGTGATTTTACTAATAATCCCACAGGACAGCCCAGTTATCCTTAGAGTAAAGGAGGCTGTGTGAGTTGATAGTACATTTTTGTTTGTGCATTATATTGTTTTTTTTCCAATTGTGCAATTTTTGGTGTAGCAAGAAAACTTTTCATTAAGTAGCTCATAACCTGTGTATGATGACTTGTAAGATGCTCATAATCATTAACAGTTGTTATATATTGTGAAATGTTTCACGTGTTCAGTTTTTTGCTGCTGTCTTATTACAACCAAAACATTAAAAAAAAATTTTGAACTCTACACAACAAAATGTTTTGTTAGTACTGTCAGAACTTGCTGTTTGAGAAAAGTGAGATCAAAGGGAGAGAACTGGGATTTATTTTGGGTCAAGACTGCAGGCCAAGTTGAGATATGATGCTGAGCAATCAACAGCATTTTGACCTTCTAACATTTAGGTTAATTTGAATGACATTGGTCATTGACATTTTTCTGGTCATAAGCACATATTTATTACCTCTCGAAACAGTGACAGTTTCTTTGTGACTGAAAGGTGTGAGGTGATTTGCCAGATGTCAGAAGTGTATACTTCTTTATTCTTGGTGTTGTGTTCCATTGTGGGGAACTACAAGGAGTTCTTTTAATAATGGATGGTCAGGAACAAAATTAAACCAAACGAGGCAAATATTGCATCTGAGAACCATTTATTGGTAATGAGAGAGCAAGGAGTTGTCTACCAAAGAGGGATAGAGAAGAGAGAGGAAGAGGAAGAAAAATGGGATAGAGGGAGAGGAGAGAGAAGGGAAAAGAGGGCATTACCAGCAGAGGTCGGGTAGTGCAGTCCATGTCCATGAGGCAGGGGCTGCTCATGCTGCCTGACTGTGCACAGCTCTGTGGTGACCGGACACAAGGTGAGGGGCACTCGGGCAGAAAGGCCAGGACGGGGTGGCAGTGAGGATCACGGTGGTTGGGGGGCTCAGAGGCAGGCAGGGCTGGACGCAGGTGGCTCAGGCAGGGACACAGAGGTGGAGCAGGCTGGGTGTTGGTCAGGGACACAGGGAGCAGGGCAGATGTGAGAGCGAACAAGAGCCAGTGAGGGCAGGAGAGCCAAAAGGCAGGCTGAGCCCAGGGCAAAAGTGTAAGACTCAATAAGGCCCAACTTAAAAGCAAGTTTTGACAAGCAAGTCTCAAAAAGCAAATCTCAGAAAAGCCTCTCGAATCACCAAACCTCAAAAGCAAAAGCACAGCCCCAAGCCAAAAGTCCACACTAAAAAAACAAGTTCAAAAATTCCCCAGTCAAAAGGCAAAGGACAGAATAGCCCCTCAGAGCTTCTGGTGCGGTTACTTTTCATGCCACTCGCTCCTCCCCAAGTCCACCTGCTGACAGGACACCACTGGCTCAGTCCAGCATTCATTCCGCTGCAGTCCAGTGGTAGAGAAGAGACCTTTTGCCATCTGACTGCATAGTGTCTCTGCAGTACAGTGTCTGCGGTGTTCCCCTGCTGGCTGCCTGTCCCATATTAGAAATGAAATGGCGCCATGCGAAGTCTCCCCAGAGACAAGGCTTTCCTCCATCTTCTTCCAGCTACCTCCTGAACATGGCATATGGGCAACCTCTCCTCCACATGCCTCTGACAACCACTGTTGAGGCATAGCAAAACTGAACTGGCTTCTCACACTTAGGCAGAAGCTTTGCTTTTATTTTTTTCCCTTTTCTTTCATAATTACTGTGCTAGAACAATTCAGGATCATTTGCACATTTTGTACTGTTGTACCCATGCTGATATTCTCATGGGATATGATCATCTTGTAAAAAGTAAACTCAAAATATATTTAATTTTGATTGAATTTCCTTTCAAATAGGTAGATTAATGGAAGACTTTTTTATTCTTTTACTCTTTCTTTTCATGTTCCCTTCTACCCTTGCCTAAATTATTCTCAGGAGCTTCTTCCGCTTCTTTTCACCTGTTCAAGGAAGTGCCTACTGCTATTCACATACAGTGAGAAAACAAGAAATTACACAAAGCAAAAATAAGGTTTCCAAAGGTTCCAAAGAACAGTGTTATTGCATTGATGCTACATTTTGACACAGAAGTATTTAATTTTCATTTAAAATTTTCTGATATTTGCAGGTAATTGTAAATAAATAGGTAATTAAATAGCTGTGGCAATACACGTAATTAATTTTTCTATCTTAATTTTGTGACCCCATTGTCTACATTTATACTCTGCTCACTGACTGAATTTGGTTGCAGTGCTTTCCTGTTTCATTAAGTATTAAAAGAATAGTGCTGCATAAAATATTGAAATGTTGGCTGACATTAATTTTTTAAATGTAAGTGGAGCAAGAGAGATATTACCAGAAGTAATTTCTAGATTTTTTCTTCTCTAAATACCAAAAAAATACAATGCCTGGAAACTAATTGGAAATGCATAGTCACTTTACAAAGTGACATGAATAGGCTATATGACTTGTACTTAAAGACAATTATTTTTCGATAATTTAATGGCAGTATTAAATTTTTTAATTCCTTTGTTATAGGTCAAGTCATGCAATTTCAGTAACCAAGACCATAACCAGATGGTATTTCAATTATTTTTTGCACAATACGTAGTCCAGATATTACTAAGTCAGTCCTGTCTTCTGTAATATCTCACCTATGAGGGTTTTCCTTTCCTTACACTTTAACTATCTGTTAGCTCTTAGTTTTTTGGACATGTGGATCTGCCTCATGGTGTATTCGTTTGGAGTTGAAACAGTTCCTTTTGGGTTAGAACTACAGCTTGTCTGCACTTGGACGTTATTTAAGTTACCTGGTTTTGGGGGTTGTTTTTTTTTCCCCTTTTTCCCTCTGTGGTATTTTCCCTGTTGTCACACTAAGATACCTGTTGATTAGGTCCTAGTGACAAGGGGAAAGGGGAGGGGAGGGAAGAGGGAAACCCCTCGATATCCAAACATCCAGAAGAGCAGACAGAAGGCTCTGGCTCGGCCCATTTACCCTGTGGAGTTCAGACGAGAAGGACGATCGCAGCCTCAGCCCCATCCCTGCCATCCCAGCACCGGGAGCCATCCTCACTGCTGTGGGACCCTGCCCTGCTGCCTTCTGGCTGTAACCTGCCACCATCCAGCACTCTGCTGAGCACCAGGACTAACACCGTGAGCGGAGGGCTCTCTCCATCTCTCTCTCCCCCTGGGACAGCGCTGCCATCACCCCCAGCCCTCCTGCAGCTCTGTGGGACCTGCCTGCCCCCAGCACCAGGAACTGCAGCTCAGGGAAAAGGTGCCTGCAGCCAGAAAGGGACTGGGACTGAGTTACTGTTCTGTTTGTGGCTAATTTCATAGCTGTTGTTGTTCTTGTTTGTTTGTCTTGTTAGATATATTAGTAAAGAACTGTTATTCCTACCCCCTTATCTTCACCTTAGTGCTCCCTTAATTCCAAAATTATAATAATTTGTAGGGAGGAGGGATCACACTCTTCACTTTGAAGGGAGTTCGAAGGGAGGCTTCTGGCTTTCTTAGTAAATACCTGTCTTTCAAACCAGGACACCTGTGGTTGGTGTTGGAGCTTTTTTTTTTTTTTTTTTTTTTTTTTAACCCTTCTTGTACTTGGAAATATTCGTGCAAGAAATAAAGGGGATTATACATGTCCCTTGGGGTCGGTACTGGGGCCTATACTGTTTAACCATGCCGGAGACAGAGGCATGAAGAGCACCTTCAACAATCTCTTTGATGACACCAGACTGTGTGGGGCAGGGACATGCCAGAGGCAAAGGGATGCCAGCCCTTCAGGAAGGGTGGGGTCTGCAATGGGGTCTCACCAGAGCAGAACAGAGCAGAGGGACAGAATCCCCTCCCTTGCCCTGCTGGCCACGCTGCTTTTGGTGCAGCCCAGGACTCAGTTGGCACTGTGGGCTGTGAGTGCACACTGCTGGCTCATGTGGAGTTTTCCATCAACCATCCCCAAGTCTTGTCCCACAGGGCTGCTCTCAGTCACTTTTCTGCCCAACCTGTGTGGGTGTGACTGGGATTGCTGTGACCTGGGTGTGGGATCCTGCACTTGTATATTGTTGAACTTGATGTTCACTCAGTCCCACTTTTCAAGCCTGTCCAAGGTCTCTGTGGCTGGCATCCCTTCCATCTGGCATGTCCCTGCCCCACACAGCTGGGAGTCATCAGGGAGCCTGCTGAGTGTACTCTTGATGCCAACCATCCCTGTCACCAACAAAGGTGTTGCACAGTATCAGTCCCAGTATCAATCCCAGCACTGACCCACAAGTCTCCATGTGGACAAGGAGCTCTTTACCACAACTCTTTCCATGCCATCTAGGCAGTTTATCCACCAGGTGGTGGTCGATCCATCAAACTCACCTCTCTCCAATTCAGAAACAAGATATAATGTGAAACAGTATCCAGAGCATTGCATAAGCATGGGTAGACTGTGTCAATTGCTCTGCCCTTGTCCACCAGTGCTGTAGCTCCATCACAGAAGGCAAGACTTCCTGTCTGTAAAGCCATGCTAGCTCCTTCCAATCACCTCTTTGTTTTCCACGTACGTTAGCATGATTTCCAGGAGAATCAGCTTCATAAGCTTGCTTGGCCGAGAGATGAGACTACTCTGCAGATCCCTAGATCCTATGCTTCTTATTTTTTCAAAAATGGGGTTTATGTTTCCCTTTTTCCAGTCATCAAAGTCTTTAATGTCATGCCCTCATGGACCATGGGTTTTCTGACAGGTATTTACTTTTTCAGGCTGTCCATTTGTGACAGTTGCATGACAGTTATTCCCCCCAGTATTTTAGAAAGAGAGTGCTCTTAAGCTGTCACTTTAAATTAAAGCCAAGGTTTTGAACAAGATAACTTATTTATATTCTTGATTTAAATTTCAGTAGCATGCTGAGACTAAATTTACTCAGCCTGTCTTCTCTGGCGCAAAGGTGATTTTACTTAACTGCATGAGATTTCTGTAAGTACAGAAAACTGTTTTGGCTTATAGGTAAAAGGTGCTTGTGCAAACTGGATGCTGAGTGAAAGATCTTCCCATGCCTGTCACCTATGTTCTGTCTGAGGTTGCTTCTGCAGTAGCTTCCAGAGAATGCTCTTACTGCCTTAAGCACCTTAAAAGCAATTTTTTTCTTAGCTTCTAGAAGGATGAGCAAGACAGCAGGATGTGGTTGTACTCTTAGATTTTTTTTTTTGTGCCCTTTGAGTTAGTTTAAAGAAATAGTCAATTATTTTTCTGAAAGGTGTTTATTAAAGAAGTAGAATATATGACCAATAACTAGTGCCTGTGTTAAGCAGGAGGACAGATGGTACTTTCTTCCTTAATTCTTGAAAATTTAAGCAAATGAATTCCCAAGCTGACATTCAGATTTTCAAAAGACACTATCAACATAAAGAGGAAGTGATCTTAAGTCTTTTGTAGAAACTGCAGAAAAATATATTATGCCTCTGCCTGTTTTGAGATGCCTGTAGTGTTATTGCAGAAAACAGAACAAGCAAGGATTGTTTAATGTGTCCTGTGAGACAGATATGCTAACTTTTTTTGAGTTCTTGGTGATGCATTATTTTCCAAGTATAATTTTGCATAATGTTGATTTCTGTTTGGAGAGTAAAGCTGGTAAGAATACAGCTGGTAAGAGTAATGATGAGGAAATCAGCATAGAAAAGGTAGAAAGATATTAAGAGGATAACTAAGGAGAGCACTTAGAGCTTTCTGCTAGACTTCTGGTTTTATTATTTAAAATAAAAGCAGAAATCTGTTTCTTGTCTTTACTGACTTAAATTTTTAAAATTTCAAGCAGCAGGTCTTTGATCCCATCAATGGAACACTTTTCCTTCCATCAATTTTGAACTGATGAACAAGATGAGCTGGGTCTTCAGTTGCCTGAAGCATATCCAAGGAAGACTCAGGAAGAAAAACTCTGCCCCAAGAAACACTGAAGGGTTACAGTTCTTACTGTGATTCAAATCCTTTGTAAATGCTCAAAGGCTGTAGCATTTGGTAAGGGAATGGTGCTTTGGCAGATAAGCCAACAGTTTGTGAGAGTTGCTGAAATTCAGGCTTTTGGAAACAGGAGTCTTGAGTTACAGACAGAAATGAAACTTTATGTGTTGCTTCATACTTCTGATGGCTTGGAAACGAAGTCCCCAAACTCCTTTGCACTTAGAGAGAATGGATGCACTAATTTCAGTGTCTTAGCTGAATTGCAGTGAGAAATTGCATTCAGTTTATCTAAATTCCTCTCTAGTTTGGGTTGGTTGAGATAGTGTCCATCTTCTTTCTGAAGTTATTTTGGTGTGCAGTATTAAACTGTCTGCTGTTTTTTCAACTATTCATTTCTATATTTTGTTAGAAACTGATATTATTCCAAAGTGTGGATTGATTTGCAAATTACTTTGAAGTAAAAACAAATGGTTGTATTGTGGTATTCATCATTTTATGGAGAAATGCTTCTAAGATATCATAATTGTTGTTTTGAAATGTACTTAAACAGAGTATTTGTGTTTACTCGTTCAGAGATTTTGAAGTCTGGTGTAAGAGGTAGACAGTGTGATTTTGTTTAAATTAACTGTACAAGAACATTCCTGTAAATCTGAACTAAACTTGTTCAGGTGGATTTGAGATACGCAGGTGACAGATTAAGAATCCACATAGGTAATGCAGAAACTTGGATTAGACTGTTGCAACACACTATCTGAAGTTGTTAACTGCGCAAAAGGCAATTCAAGTTTAGACATCTTGGTGCAAAATGAAAGAGGTCATCTTCCTACCCAGTCAAGTCTTGAGGACAAGTAAATATTTCATATATCTAGGCATTTTTTTTTTTCCAGGAAGATATCTTCCTGTGTCTGAACTTTATTAGTTACACTAATTTGTTTGGGTTTCTGTATTGTTTCTGCTTGGTTTTACCATTCAGTTTATGCTCTGAGTGGGTAGAGTATTATGTGTTTTATTGGTTCCGTAAATGTACCTTAGTTTCAGATGGGAACTTTGGTGAGTCTGTCCAATTTGCAGTAGACAAAGACTACCCTGACTGTATTTCAAGTGACTAGGCATCATACATTTAGATTCTGTGCTGCTTTAAAGAGTAGGGTAAAATTCATGCAGAAAGAAGCTTAAGAGACAAACTGTAGCTGGTAGTTGTCTTGATAAGGTATTGTTCCTCTGATCTCTACCACTCTCTATGGTATTTTTATCTTATCCCAGGGAATATGTAATTTTTCAGAAAAATGGACGACGACACTTGTTTCCATCCTTTCTCTTTATTTTCATGAGAAAAGAAACTTAGTTGCTGCTACTGTGGCTATTAGTACTAGAAAGTTGCCCTTTTATGCATTGTCAGTTGTTTGAGAGCTGCAGTTACACACATTTTGGCTCCATGGTTGTGTGGAAGAGTGCAAGCCCCTTTTCTTTATAGAAATTGTCTTGCAGTCATGGATAAATTTTCTTTCTCTGGAATGTTGATTATCTCAAATGCTTTTCAACATCAGGCCCAAGGAATGAAGCATAGAAACCAGCAGACAGAACTATTCCCAACTCCTAGGTAAAAAAAACCTTAAGGCACTGTCCAAAGAAGGGGAAGCCAGTGGGCCTGCAGGTACTCCACCAGGTGGTTTGAGCCTGAAAACTGGACATGGAGCTATGGAGAGATGCTCCATGAAGAATGTAGCTGTCAGCTCTTGAGAAAAAGTGTTAATATATGTCTGCTTTGCTGCTCAGGGACACGTGTTGGAGAAGTGATGGACCATGTTTATCCTGTTTTCTGCTACCTATTTAGGAGTTTCTAAGTGGAGACCATAAGCTTCTTCCATGATAGATTTCTGTATACTTCAAATAACTAGACTTCCTACTCTTTTGTGATGAAGATCTCTACACGTCCACAGAGAGAAGGCATAAAATCAAAGAAAACCTTGAGGAGTAACAAATGAAAATACTATCTTCTTTTTCTTTTCATTACATACACTGATTCTAAATTTTTTCTCCTAATTAATTTTATTCTCTTCTGGCTTTTATATACCAAATTGAAGAAGGTAATTGAGAAAGGCTTTGTTTTTCTCTATTTTACCATATTTGAGTAAATTGAGGTTTTATAGCTAACTTGCTTGTCCTTTCCAGAATGCCTTTTGCTCTTTTCTTGTTGCCTTTTTTATTATTATTATTTTTAATTTCCATTAAATTGGGATAGATAAGGCAGTGGAATTTCATTTTACTCATTTATGGTTCTTCAGCACTCTGGAGTTTTCCTTTTATAAATGAGATACCATTAACTTTAAAGAATGGTTAATTGCATGTAAGAGAGATGAAGGAAAATGAAATATTTCAAATAAAAGGAAAAATGAGGAAAGTGAAGGAGGAAAATATTGAATAAAGTGAGGAATAGTGAAAGACTTCTAGCAGGCAAAATGGGAACAGTAGGCCATGGGGACCACTTGTTTTTTCAAGAAGAAAAATAAAAATCAATTGATGGAATGAGTTTAAAAATAAGAAAATTAGCTTCCTCTTTTATAAGGATTTATCTGGGTTTTTTGTACTGCACTACAATGTTTTTTGAAAAAGACCTGAGAATTTCTGGTTTAAGAATACTGACAATGTCGCTAAAACATTATTTGTTTTGAAAATTACATTTTAGATATATGTCACCATGGAAATATTAGGAATAAAGTAAAAATATCAGAATTTTCACACAGAGTTAAGTAGTGTAAAATCTGCGTTGTTTCAACCACTGTTTAAAAACCTGGTAAAAGCTTTTGGAGCTGTTGGTTGAATTAAATTTACTTTTCCTAAAAAGCCTTTAATTTGTAAGATAGCGTAAAGTGTTTATCACTTGAGGCAGAGCCAGTAAATTATTTTCAGACATGATTTTGTTAAGCAGATAGTTCTAGTCAGTGACCTAAGACATTGTATGAATAAATACAGTTTCTAGAAGTCTTACATTTAGAACTTTGACAAATAATATTTTGCCAAGGTAAAAAGTGTTAATGACTGTATGGCCATTGTACCTTGCATGGGATTGTGTGTGCATTTAGAATGTTCAATTTTAAAAGCATAAGTGAATAATTCTATTTTTGTTATAGCATATCTGTGACAACTGAAATCAGTTGCTAAAATTTCAGTCTTTCTCTATCAAAAAAAATTGTATTTCCTTTGCATGTTCATACAGTAACAAATGTGCAGTTTTTGTTTGTGATGGTGACTCACGTGTATTACACTGAACAGTAGCAGGTCATTGGTTATTGGGAGACAAACATCAAGAAGGGAAGAAGACAGTTAAATACAGATGGAAAGGGGATGTGTTTTGCATGGGGTAGAAAATAGGTATCTTGTTTGCTATCCTGACCTGTTCATTTTACTAGTTTGCTATTTTTCAGGTGCAGTTAAAACCCAGTATTTCAAGTCAATATGTAATTCGTACACAACCAACAAACACCTGTCTGTCTACTCTTGAATGTGCAGCTATTGCTCTTTCTATCTTGGAAAAAAATAAGAGTATACAAGAGGTATGTAAATTTAAATACCTGAGTTTTTCCTTCATGTATCATAGAGGGGCAGTCAAGGTACTTAGCTATTAATGTAAAACTTGACAGTTAAAATCTTAATGACATTTGTAATAGTTTTGTTGCATAGCAAACTATAACAAGAATGCAGCAATGGATACCATTTTTCATTTATTAACTTTAGGGTGTTGGGATTACATTGACTCTTTCGTGTTGTGCTCCAAAAGTGAACACAACAAAGTGATCTTTAACTACTAAAATACCTAATTCATTTTGTAGCAGGAGATAAGGTATGTTACTGCATGAAGTAAATTGTTTTCTCCTAAAGCTAGACAGCAGATATGGTCTGAATACCCCCTCATAGCTATCTTGAAGATTAAATGCTTTTTAAAGTCAGCTCCTCTGATCTCTTGCACTCCTTAGCTATGGAATGTAACCCACAGGGTTATGTCTGCCTACCAGCCAGCTCACAACTCTTATATGTCACTGGAGGAATTCAGGGCTTAATAGTTCTTGAGTTTAAGTTCATCCCAGGTCACAGATTACTAATTGCACATTAGCCTTTCCTTGTAAATTGTGATCCCACTAGTCCATTATGGAGGAGGTAATTAAGAAAATGTTCTTCTTAATCTTTTGTTGCTGACATTAATAATATCAATTTAATAAGCCCTCTGAAAAACACCTACAAGTACTTTTACACCACAGAGCCAAGTCTGCAATTCCAACTGCATACAACAGAATGTAGTAGTGAATGATCTGTGAAAAGAGATTTAAAACTCATCCATTTTCATCCATGTACCCACTACATTCTAGTCATCACCCTGGGGTGCTCATACTGCTCTCCATCAGCTAATTAATATTTTTGTACTCAGTGTTTGCCTACTTAACAAGGTGTCCAGGTCAAAAATTGCTCCTGCAGCTGGCATAATATATAGTATGCCACCTCTGTGTCTACTTCTGTGATACTAGACTCAATATTACAGGACTTGGATTTAAACCCATACTTGGACAAAATGTGTGGACAAGAAAGTATGGCTCAGAAATTGGAACTCCAAGTAAAGACAGTTTTCAACAAACTAGTGTATTTATGTGGGGTTTTATATTTACCTTTGTCTTCGTTGCACTAGGAAGACTCACTTGTCCTTCACTAGGACTTCTGTCTTACAGTGCATGTTTAGTTAATCTCTATAATTATCAGTCCTGTATTCTGATTCACGCCTATCACTGGGAATTGGCCCAGCCTACTTTTCAAAGACAAAATTGCTGTTTTCTCTAAGCATTGCAGTAGCCAAGAGCTACATCCATGCATTTTTTGTACCGTCTCTGAACTGAGTGCTATTGCCAACATATAATATGGTGAACTGAAATTGAGAGCCATGGATATTAAAAATGTGCACTTGGTTTGATACCCAGTATGTCAATTGATTTTCCTGTGTGCTCTTAAGAGTCATATTTTTCTCAGTAGAATCTCAGCTTCTGCTGGCTGGAGTTACATATGTGATTACTTTACACATCTGCATATGGGACCCCCGTGACTCAGTCAGGCAATCAGAAAATGAAGAGTCTACAATTAGGAACCACTTGAGGTAAATTTGGTTTGTGTAGCTTCACTAATCCTACACAGTACCTCTGGGCAGAAGCATGGATGTAGTTGAGTCTCCAGGATAGCAGTCCAGCTGCCTTGATCTTGAGTCCCCCCTCTGTTTCTAAAACCCTGCCTCAAGGGGTTTTTGTGCAAGCACAAACAGCTTAGTTATTGTGACTTATTTTATTGCAGCTTGTTGACCGAGCTACAGTAATTGATTGTAGTCCATTGCTAAGGTCAAGTCAAAGCCATAACTTATGGTAATGTGGCTGGGGCTGAAGTCAGGATTGAGTGGTTCCAAGGAAGGAGTGAGGGATGGCACCACGTAGGTGGTGTATGACTGCTCTGTGGTTCTTTTCAGTACATCTTCTATTCAGCTGTGCCCTTTGTGTCTCCAAAGGTTGTATTTTAACAACTTTTGTAATCCAAATTGCATTTTATTAGCATTTTTAAGTAATCATTGAATAAAAAAAACTGTAATAATTGATGTCTCTAAAATACCTTACTAAAAGCTTGGGGTTTTTTTGTCCACATTTTTGCAGACTATACTCCATCCTCTTCAAGCTTTATGCTCTTTCCAACTTCAGCATGGTGCCCAGATCCATCACAGCAAGGAACATCTTCTCAAAAATGGCTTATATGACAAGCCCATGCCAAAGAATAAACGCAAACTCAGAAGAATGGAGCTTCTGGTGAATAATGTTAAAATATAAGAAAACTGTACTGACTGTACAGTGGGATTTATTTGCACCTAGCAAATGAATATTAATCTGGATTTGATCCAGATAGCTGACTATACTGTAATAAAACAACTTTTAGGCCCTTCTTAGGCTAGGTTTATCTACCAATGTGACAAACAGTAATGGACAAGCTTTTAAATTCATGCAGTAAGCCGGGTGCCTTTGTTCAGATGATGAAGGAGCATTCTAATTTCCTGTTGAGAAGAGGAAGAAAACTGAACATAATTTAGACTTATGTTATCACTTGGGTGTCAGATATGATCCTCAGTACGACTGGATGAATTTATTTTGGAGAGGCTTTTATCAGTACAAAGAGACAAGAAATATGAATATGGATGTGATAGAATAGTAAGGCTTCAGCAGTTAGTATTATGTTGAATTTCTACTGAGCTTTTTAGCTTCAGTATCTAATTACCGTAGGCTTTCAAACCATAATTCCTTATATTCTTTAGTTCAGATGAGCATAAGGCATGTTATTTGGACTGTTCTTTCTAACTTTGAGATTTTTGTTTCTTGTATTATTAGAACTCATTTTTGTAAATTTACATATATTTTACAGTGAAGTTTGGTTTAGTTTCTCTCAGACTTATTTTTTTAATTAAGTCTGCATGTTTTTATGAGAAACTGAACAATCCTGACTTGCAAAAAGAAAAGTAGAAAAAGTGATTTTTGGAATTATAACTCAGATGCTTTGCTTTTACTTGAGCAATAACTAGTCTTCCGCAGATGGGAAGATCTCATGGATATAAATACATCATACCCATACTCTGACATACAATGATGATGCTACTAAAGGAATTAAACAAGCCCAATGTAAACTGCTCTGTAAGAAGTATGATTCAATGACAAATGATTATGTCTGGTTAAAACCAACTAACATTATTATAGATCCTCTAGACTTCATGTGTTTAGTTTTTCACTTCTAAAAGCAATATAACTGTACTTATTTCTAATGGGAATTGCTAGAAGCAGAAGAATTGGGTATTTTTACAGGCTTTCTGAAATAAAATTTTATGATCTGGGGGAAAATATAAAGTGAAGTAAAGGTTCCGATAATCCTTTCTTCTACATAAATGCCTCCTGCATTTAAGAGATTAAAATGCTTAATGTTTGTCTTTGCTGTCACTTCCACTCTAGGTAACAACATGAAGCTAACTGGGTACTAATAAGTCTTGGAAAAAGATATTTTGTCTTTAATTTATGATCTGTCAGACAAGAAACTATGGAAGCAGGGTGGGGACGGGGTGGGGGGATGTGTAAGCACAACTAGCCAATATTTTACTGAAAGCTTTTCTGCAATTAATAAGAGAGGTGAAAATTAGGTCAGAGATTAGCTAAGAAGTTTTAGTTAACCCTGAGCTAATAGTGACCTTTTGTTTAGGCATGGATAAACAGTATAATTTGTCTGGCTATACTAGCAAAGCTTACATAACCTTTCTTTTCTCCCAGTCTAGATAAATCCAGTATCTGTCACTAAATTCAGCAAAGCTGAATTACTTTTGACAAATCTGAAGCAAACCAGTCTCATATGATTAATGATAGTGTAGATGCACTTTTGTTCACATTGGAACTGAGAAAGAGCATGTTTATTCCTGTAGCAGACCAATCTCCAGCCTAACTCGGAGTCTAAAGTTGCAATCTTGTGCAATTTGTGTGCAGAGCCTTGTGTGTGATGCCGTGTCCAGTTCCAGGGTTGATATGGCTCCTGCTGGGCTGGTAATCTTCCTTCCCTGCACCCTGGGTCATGGTCAATAATTCCTTGAGGAAACATGGATATCAATTAAGCTTCATTGTTAATGTCATATTTACATATATGGATTCACATTTAAGGTTGTATGTGTTAATTCAATTTACCTTACTTTAAATTCATCTCAAGCAGCAGTGTATCTTTTGACCTACATTGTGAAGTTTATTTTCATAGGCAGAAGATTAAGTGTGTTTTTACATAATATGTGAGTTTATATTATAGAGAACAGAAAGAAATTTGTATTAAAGCCTGGGATTCATAGCCATCTGCAAAATGCCTTAGAATTACAGGATCAGAGAAATAGTTGCCTTAATTGAGTTATAATCCTACATTAAATACACTTGTGCATGCAATCTATGTAGAGTTTTCATGTTTTTCAGCAAAGGACAGTTTCTGCACAGCTTACAATAAGCATGTTTTTAGCTTTGTTGATGCCTCTTGTTCTTTTAATTTTGGTCCCGTGGATAACAGGATTTTGTAGGATCTCATGCTGGATGCATAGAAGCCTTTAATTGCTAATTTCCTCTGTTGTGCAATGCTAGATCAATCAATATGCAACAGTAACTAAATAAATTGGAAACAATGCATTGTAAACCTCCAGGCATTTTATTTCTTTGAGTTTTTTGTATGTCCCAGCTCAGCTATAATGTAGTGAACATTTAGGTGCAGCACAGCAGCCATATGAAGTACAGTTTCAGATTTATTTGAAGCTATCAAACACAAAACACAATACTTTTTAAGTGGAACTTGCATGATTTTAACAATATGCACAATGTAAGAGGAGAAATTTAGAAAGTTTGTTTTCAGGTATTTTGGATTCAGATTTTTGCCAATAAATACATTACCTCAAATAAATGAATACTATGAAGTCGAAACTCTCTTGACAGAAGCTGTGTGTGATGAAGTAGCACTCTTTGGAAGCATTTTCGTTAGAATGAATTTAATTTGCACTTTTACTTTTCTGTAATGGTAAATCTGTTTCATTTTCCCTTGCCAAAAGATTAATGAGTGAAACCCACCAGTCTAACAAGATATTGATTAAAAAGGAAAGAATGTGTTTGCTTCTCATGTTTGGTCCTTTGTCCTTGTCCACGTTTTACTTCCAGATATTGCTACCAAAATGAAATCTGCCTTCTATGTGCCCCAATGTCATTTGTTGGGAAACTGGTAGCATGAATAGCAGGCTTTTGAACATATGCAGATATTTTTCCAAGGGGAGAACTGATAATTCACCATATTTTCATAGCCTGTAGGACTAAGTTTGTAAAAAAAAAAAGACACAGATGGAAATACATTAAAATAAGAACACAAACCACACCTGCCCTTTTATTTAGAAATATTTCATATTTAAGAGACACTCAGGATAAACATAAATGTATTTTTGTTCAAGATTCTGCTTTTGTTGCCTCATAACCCCATGCTACCAATAAATTACTGTTTTATTAGTTTTTCTTGAGATAAAAAGGAAACTTTTCAACTGACCTCAAAAGATGCAAAAATTATTTTAAGACCAAGGGTTTCCCTCTTAACTGCTACATTAGGTAAACAATTGCTTATGCTGCATTATTTTCTCAACTTCCCTGCTTATTTTGAAATTTAATTAAAAACTGGACTTTTAAAAAGGGATAGTAGTTCATTCTTTTCTCTTGATGTTTGTGTGTTTTATGTCTATATACATGAATGCACGTAAATTATATATTTGTTTCTGCCTCAGAGCAATAAAATATCTAATTTACTGTGGTATGTTTCACTGCATCTCTACAGAACTGAATTTGTTCACATGTGCTGATATTAAAAATCCTGGTCCATCCTTTTTTGTGTCTTTTTAACACCATTCAGTCACTTAATGAGATGTGACTTTGTGTATGCTATTTGAAGAAAAAGGATTCCTTTGTTACACATTGAACCCTGCATGAAGACTAAATTGCTGTGGCAATTTCTCAAGCATTTCAGTTTCAGAGCTCTCGTCTCTCTTTCTGCAATGATGACTGACTCCTGTTTGATACCACACAAACATACCCATCTTCCCACACTGAAACACCAACCAAATGCTGTATCTCCAGCTCCATGTCCTAGTAGGTGCAATGAGATAACCATTCTGTATCTCACCCACAGTTTCTCCTTCCTCAAGTTGCTATAATCAAGTTAAAAAACGAAAACCAAAGCAACAAAACTGTTTCTGTTCTTATGCAGCCATTTCTTATCTCCCTTCTACAAAATTTACACTTTAGGGACTTTCAAATTGCCTTGGTTACAGGTTTGTTCCTTGTATTCCTCTTCACAATCCTTCCACAGTCCCAGCTGTGAGAGCTGCTGCTTTTGTCTCACAGGGATAGATAAGAGAGGAAAATAAAGAGGAGAGAAGTCTGTGTTCTAAGAAGGATAAGAGACTATTGTAGTTTAACCCGAGCCAGCAGCCATGCCCCAGACAGCCACTTGTTTGATCCCCCACCAGCAGGATCAGGAAGAGAATGGAAGGGTAAAAGTTAGAAAACTCATGGATTGAGGTAAAGACAGTTAAATAGGAAAGCAAAAGTTGTGCATAATAGCAAAGCGAAATAAAGAACTAATTCACTGCTTCCCATGGCAGACAGGTGTTCAGTTATCTCCAGGAGAACAGGCCCCATCACTTGTAACAGTGACATGGGAAGATAAATGCCATATCTGAACTCTGAACATCCCTCTCCCTTCTTCCACTAGCTTTATGTGTCGAGCAGGATGCCATATGGCTTGGAATATCCCTTTGCTCAGTTGAGGTCACCTGTCTCAGCTGTGTCTCCTCCCAGCCTCCTGTGCACACACAACTCCCTCACCAATGTGACAGCATGAACAGTGGGAAAGGCCTTGGCTCTGTAAGCCCTGCTCAGCAATAGCAAAAACATCTCTGTATTATCAACCCTGTATCCAGCACAAATCCAAGACACAGGCTGGTATTCGTCACTGTGAAAAAAACTCTACCACAGCAAGAACAAATACAGAGACAAGGTAAAAGTTGTTTCTGTTGCTAGGGTATGTCTACTATAAAGCTTGGTACTTGGTGTTCCATATACCAGGATTGCCTTGTATAAGAAGTATATCCCAGGTTAGCTGCATTGGTTAAGTGGTTTAATATTTACTAAATATTTCTTTGAATCCCATTGTATTTCCTAAAATATGCTGATTACTTTTGTATGTGAGAGGGTACTTCTGTCACTAAGCAGAATTGCTGTACCTATGGGACCATTGAAGCAGTAACTGAGAGCCTCAGTAGCTGCAACAGAAAGATGTTTTTGGCTTGAATGGTAAGATTTGCTCTCAATAAAGAGAGATACCAAAGAGTATATACAAAATACTTACAGCACAAGACATACCAACTTTATGTGTTAGTGGAAGAGAACAACAAAAAATACTTTGCAAATTAATAATATATAAACCATTTGCTACTTACAAACATGAATGGAAATATAATGTATTTTAAAATGCATGTTATTATTAGAAGTTTATCACCATTTAAAAATACGTTTTAAAAGGAAAATTAAATTTCTGTGAAACAAAAGTCTTGCTTCTAGTTACTTGTTTTTCTTCTATTGTTGACATATGTGTATGTAGATAAAAGTAAAAATGTGTAGATAAAAGTAATAATTTCTAGTGGGATTTTTATATGTTCTTTTTAAAGATATTTTAAGGTTGATGCACTGAGAAATGGATCATATACTTGTCATGATTAAACATTTGCAGAATTGAGGTCAAATACATAATGTTTGATTTTTTTTTCCATAATTACCAGCAGAAGGTAATGGGGAAAAAATTATACTGTTCTATATTAATGTTTCAGCTTATGGTGCTTCATTATACTTGAAGTAGTCCTCTAAGGGATTTTAAGTTCATCCAAAATCAAATTCCCTATTTTTTTCAGGTATTGGATAGCATGTCTTCCGTCAGTTCTAGATGGCTAGTGTATGCCAAGTGTGGAGTCAGTATTGTAAGGAATACTATGTTTAGATGAAAAGTTCATTGATATATTTTTCCATAGAAAGAGTATGTGGATTTTTTTTTTTTTGCCAGCAAATGAAATTCCATAAAATAGTGCCTGGTTTGCTCTTTTTGATGTTTTTTTTTAATGGGAGTTTAATAGAGCTGTACATAACTGCACTCCTACAGGTCATCCTGTTTCATTCTGAAATGTACCAATAATTAATTAGTTAATGAAAGGTGCTGGTAGTCAGATATTTGCCAAAAACATTGAACAGTTATGGTCTGTGACCCTTGCTTTATTTAAAGACATTTTTTTTCTGTTCTTTGTAGACATTTGCATGCATTTGTAGTAGATAAAATATGTACTCCAGTTATCTTGAAACTGTTGTGAGATTATCATTCTCTTGGCTTTGTTCACCTGTGTCCTGCCAGACAACAGTTCTCCCCTCTGGGGAGCACTTGGCTCCCTGTGATCAGTGAGAATTTCTTTAGCCCAGCAGGCTGAACCTGTGCTTCAGCCTGCAAAACTAAATCCTTCCTGCCTCTCTGTTCAGACCACGGTTGTTTCCTTTTGACCCTGTTGTCACACTGGAATAGCAGATGATATTTTGCAGAGCTATTCTGGTACTGTTGGGGCATTATGTGCTTTTGATATGAGAAAGGTGAACATCGGTTTCTGTGGCAGTTTACTAGGGATTTGTCTGAAATGAAAAAAATGAAATGTCAGTATTGTCTGATAATAAAGGACAAAATATGAAAGCAAACTTTCAAGGGCCAGATTTTACACTTTACCGAGGAGTTCCTAACAGGAGGTCCTTGCTTATATGACCTTCTCAAGATGCAAGGAAAATCACAGCCCTTCTGTTCCAGAGAATAGAAAAACAGTTGTGTCTTTCTATCTCTAGAGGCATGTATCACTTCAAAGCTGGGGGAAAGGGGAATGACTACAGTGTAAGCTCAAAACTGTAATGCTGAATATCACTGTTTTAAAAGTAAAACTGTGCATGGTGCAGCCTCTTCTTTAGGATATGGCCTATTTAAAGTTTTTAAGGACATCAAGAGAAATTTGGGTGTACTTAATAACCAAACAAGAAACCTGTCAGCATTGTTGACCTCAGATATAAATTGCTTTAAATTACTGTTGTTGTTTTCATAATGTGTATATGAGAAGATGGTAGTAAGTCAAAGTGATAATGACATTTGAGGAGAGGGAATTGAGTATTTCTGCTTTTAAAGGTAGTTCTAAGATCCAGAAGCACAAGACAAATTACTAGAGGAATTGAATTCGATATGGAGAGCTGTATGAGTTACAGAATGAAAGAGTTTCTAACTCTTAATATGCATCTGCTCTTCCTAGCACCTAGAAATCAGAAAAAACTGATGTGAATTTGGTAACATTTTACAGAACTGATTCAGCCTTCATATTCTGTTGAAGTAAACTATTTTTTAAAAAGGTCTTGTGCTGCCCTTTTCAGAGGTAGGAACTTTTCCATTGTGAAGTTATGGATTATATTCTAGTGATTTTGATTAAATTCACTGAAAGTTTTACAGTTAGCAGATTTTTAGTTTACAGGGTCTTTTGCCTGTAAAATACTGAGTATATTCTGTCTCCAAAATTACTGAAGCAACCACAGAAGATGGGACCCTATCTGCATGCTTTCTATGTTTCAGCTTTCATGATGAAATATAATTCTCCTGAAATAATTGTACAGATTGTGTCTATTCAATATCAACAGATGATTTTAATTTCCTTTATAAATTCATCTAAAGTTACAATCATATTAGTGCCTTTATTTGAGACAATTGCTACTTTGTAAAAGTAGATATTTGGCAAGTAGCTGCTTATACCAAATTGTATTTATATCAAAATGTTACTAATATCTACTATCTAATATCGATTTGTATTTCTTCACTAATTCTTAGGAACTTTGTCATCTGCCCAACAGATTGCCCATCTTTCAGTCTAACATTCTGTTCCTGATGTGTGGCAGGTAATCCATGATCATGAATAAATTCTTCATATACTACTTCTTTCTTGGGGGAAAAATGCAATGCTTTTGATTAACAATGGAACTTAATAAAGGGGAAAAAATAAAATATGACAGGGGTATTCTGCTGAGTGATTCTTCCAGTTAAGTTGATGATTTCTACAAGGGCATGCCTCATGAATAATTCAGGTAAGATGGAAGCAAGTTCTTTGCTGGCCAATGACTCAATGAAGAAATTGTGTTAGAACCAAAGCATTCTATGTAAAATGCATGATACTCTTAATGCTTATGTTTAAGTATTAATAAGTTTTATCCTATAGGATAACCAGAGCACAGTCGGGTTGAACCCCAAGCAGGATTAATGTATATCACTTCTGAAGCTGTCACAAATGCTCTGTTTTAAAATGGAACCAAGTGGAGGGTCACTGTTGTTTAATATAGCCGCAGGCTCCAGTTCTCAGGCAAGCTGAACTAGTTTTCAAAGGACAGCCAAAATTTTACTGATGGCTCTGGAAGCTCTAGTGAAGAAACAGGTACTCCACACTATGTTGCTCAGCTTCCTGAAGAATTAAATTTCTTTTAGTAAACAATCTGAGCAGCAACACAAGCAAGCTTTACTAGAAACATCTTTTTAAAATGATCTATGGTAGTTCATGTAAGCAATGCAGAGTAAATACTGACTGTTGTGTTATAATTTCCATATTCATTAAATAAATACATTTGTTGAGAAAATATGCCTTGTTGTGAATGCAGCCAGTGGATGCTTAAATTATACAGAAGATAGTGACTTTTATCTGAAAATCTTTGAAGAGTTTAAAGAGGTTTCTTAATTTCTGCATTTTCACTGTGATGCCAAAACCTCCTAACTTTCTTCTTATGCTTAAAATGAGTTTTTGAGAAGTTAATGGATTGGTTGTGCCATTCCTATTTGTTGGTTTCATTAGGGCTGTTTGTTAAGGCTGGAGTTCATGCTGCAGCAACTGTCTGTGTTGGAGGCCTCCCTGAGGAATGTATGGTTGGAGACTGAGCCTTTTGCTTCTGCTCTACCTTCACTGTGGCATTGCACACTGGCGTAAGGACTCCACTGCAGCATGTAAAATTTGTTTAAATATCCCAGAGCTGAAAATGTGTTATAATGTGCAGTGGCATTCAAAATTCCACTGCAGTATCTGGATAATTACTGCAGAAGTTCTTTTCCCTTTCTTAGCTATGTTATCTCTACCAGCATCACTGATAGGCTCAGTCTTGGCCAGCAGTAGGTCCATCTTAGAGCCATCTGGAAATGACTCTGTCTGACATGGGGGAAGTTTCTGGCACCTTACTACAGAAACCACCCCTGCTTCTCCCCCTCCCAAACTGCCCCAGAACTGCAGTACTGTGTACTTGCACTACTCACAGCACAGTGGCAGGACAAGGTTTCCCGGCCCAGAGCAGCACATACATGAAACAAAGACCAAGATCAATGAAAAAAAAGGCAGCTTTAAGGAGTACAGGGACAGCTGAAGTGGCAGCTCTTTTGGGGTTTGGGCACCCATGGTATCTTTGTGCTACAAGAATGGTGGGAAGACCCTTACTCAAAAGAACCCACAGATGCTCTGGCAAGGATTCCATGATTCAGAGAAAGACAACCTGCCCCCTCCCACCTCCCCAAAATCCTGGGATGTATGAGTGTGACCCAAGGGGAAAAAACCTTCCTGACTGCAGACACAGGGCACCAGTCGTGGTATGGTGCTGCAAGGGCATTAGGCAGTGAGATACCGACAATGGCCCAGGGGTCATGCTCAGTGCTCCAGAGGAAGATGAAAGTCTCCCAGGGACTGGAGCCAATCCGCCTCAAAATTCCTTCCTAACATCAGAGCTGCCCATCCCCTGAGCCTGTGAGCAAGCCCTGACCAGGGGCTTCTTCTGCTGAGCCACAAGCAGCCATGTAGCTCATGAGCTGAGCACAATGTGCCATCAGCCTGGAGGAGTCTAGCAGAGCCCTTCCCCTTTAGGGGAACTCTCAGCACAGGGCTTGGGCACCCCTGGAAACCACAGTCCCTCCTTTGGGCTCAAGTGAGCAGGAGCCATCATCCTAGCACTTGCTGTGACTCAGTCCTTGCAATCATCTAATTGCAGGCATCTCCTGCACTGCTCACACTGCTCATAAAGCTAAGGAGTGTGGCAAACAGCTGTCCAGCCTCATCACCTTCCCAAACAATGGTTACTGCAAAAGAAGGCAAGCAGTGGCTTGGGAGCATGGAGAACTGCTATCCTTCTGTGCAGCACTGCAAAAGCAGGCCATGGCACAGGTTACTGCATTGAAGGCCAGCATTAAGAAGTATGAGGAGATGTTGGAGTGAGTCTAGAGGAGTGCCATGAAAATTACTGCAGAGCTGGAACCCCCCTGCTATGAAAACAGGCTGAGAGTTGGGGTTTTTCGGCCTGAGGAAGAAAAAAAACCTTAATGTATGTACAGTGACAGCATCAGGCGCAGCTCCAGGCATTGCCAGATGGATGAGGGACCTGGATTGTGCTGCTTTGCTCTGTGTGGGAGCAGCCTCACCTCAAGCTTTGAGTGCCCCAATGTAAGAAAGACATGGAGCTACTAGAGAGTGTCCAAAGGAGGCAACTAAGACTGTGAAAGGTTTCGGGGGCAAGACTTAAAAGGAGGAGCTGAGGTCACTTGGCACATTCAGCCTGGAGAAAGCTGCAGGACTGGTTTACAACTTCCACAGGTAGGGCAGTGGGAGGTAGGTGCTGATGTCCCCTGTCTGGTGACAGTGATAAGATACAACCAAATGGAATGAAGTTGCTAGCTGACGCCTAGGAAAAAGTCCTTCCCTGAGGGGATGGTCAGTCACTGGAACCTGTAGCTTGGGGACGTGGTCACCATGTCAACAAGCCTGGCAGAGTTCAAAGGGTGTCTGGATGACAGCTACGTGGTTTATCTTTTTACACAGTCCTGCAAGGCCCAGGTATTTGGACCCAATGATCCTTAAAGGGGTCCCTTCCAACTTCAGGTATACTACAGTTACATTACTCTTTTACGCGTCTAAGGTAATTGGTTGAAATACCACTAAACACTATTTCCCCATTACTTGGCAATGTAACAGCTTTCCATTTTTAAACAAGTTGACAATTTGTACTTGGCAGCTTTTGTTATGAATAGAATTAATTGTGTGTAGGTCTTGCATACAGTCCTTGTCTTTTGCAGTGTTCCTTCTAGAACATAATAGGTTTAATTAAACCTACTCAGTCTGACAAAACATATTTTAATGATGCTCTGTAATGCCAGAGATTTTGCATTTAATGGCACTTAGAGCATATTGACAGACAAAGCAGTTGTGACATGTTTATATTGAATCAAAACTCTGTTTTAATTAAAAATGACACAGTATTTATGACACGTGACACATTGATTATTAAGGATGACATCATTTCAGGAGAGTAGATGTTATTGCTCTGAAATGTAATGACAGTTTTAGAACGATTATCTGTACTTCAGGTTTCCTATGGCTTTTGATTTCCTTTCAGTTAATTAACTTTAAAGATATTCATTCCAGATAGCAGGTCAGATTCAACTGCAGCAAATAAAACCTCAGAAATATGGGTTAAACCAAAATAGGTCACTATATTTAAGTCCTTAAATCTCAGATTATACATGGTCGAGTTGGGTATTTCATACAGGGCCAGAAGTTGTATTTGGTGATCATGATGAGTCCCTTCAAACTCCAAATATTTTATAATTCTATAATTGTATTATTTTTAGTTAAGGATATGGGCAAAAATATCTCAGGAAACATTGTAGAGTAGTCGTATTTCTTGGTGAGTGCCATGCAGTAAGTGGTCATGTGCACACAAGATGCTATGCAGAGTAGTTAAACATGTTTACAGAGTAAAGTAAACATGGTTACATCCTGTGGCTGTGCTTTTCCACGCAGTGAGCTGTCCATTTAGCCTCACATGCTCAGTGGAGCAGCCTTTAAGCTTGTTCCTGCAGTAGTACAACAAGCTAATTTCAGCATTAAAAAATGGTATTTTACTGGTGCCCTTTCTTGTTCTCTTAATAGGTATTTTGTCTCTCTGTGAAACAGAGATCAAGTCTGTGGTTTTGCTGGAGGTTTCTCACCCAAGCCGCAGTTTATCTTTGGCCAAATTGCAATTCTCAAAAATTGCAAACACAGTTTATGCTTTGCAAAAACATAAGATAATGCAGATGCCTTCAGGAACACTTAAGATTCTGCAACTCTTTCATATTTTTTGTCTTTCCTTGATTTTCAACATCTCCTTTATGCTAGGAATTACATTCTGACCTCCTTTGTGTCTCTCTTGACTTGCCCTCTTCCCAAATTAGAGCATATGCTAAACCACCTCTCTGAAAGGCTGCATTTAAATATATTTCCTTTGTTTTCCTTTCCTTAGTTTTCCCCAACTAATAAATTAACATATTCTTTCTCTTATTTTTATATGCCTAGCTTTTGATTGGCCAGACTTGAGAATTACTTCTCTGAGTTTCTGGAGTTTAATTGCATGTAAATTAGTTCTTTCATTTGCCTGAATGTCCTAACCACTTTCTATTAACATTGCTTTGAAAGATCCATTTTCTTTGCTCCAAAGACCTCATATCTCAATGTAAGTTTACAATATTTTCTGGTTCATTAGTCTGTATCTTAAACTAAAGCAGCAAAACAAAATTGGTGCTGCCGTGTAATCAGTTTTGTACAAACTGATATGTTTAAATTTCTCTTCAGGATGTTCTCACTAATTTTCCCATTTGGGATCTCTTTGGCTTTCATGTATGTTAACTGACAATTTATCATTTGTTAATTTTCTGCAAAGCACTTACCAGACTATAAAATACAAGACCCAGCTCAAAATTTGTGAAGTGTATTATAGGTGATGTCTGTGGGTGAGTTTTTGAGGTCATGTTAGTGCTCTTTTGTTTTATGTAAACTGTCCCTTGGTGATCTGTATATTGGTACACAGCAGGCCTTGGCTTTGGGCTGTTTAGTATCACAAAACCAATGTTATTCCTTCCTTGGTAAGGAGTTTGAACAGAGTTAACATTTAGGAATCAGTGAAGTTGTAATTTTTTTTTTAATTTGCATGAGTGTTTGTTAATATTCTGTCTAGCACAAACATATCATCATTCATTAAAAGGAAAATTGAGCTCTGATTTCTCAAAGATCCCAAGGGAAACTCATACTTTTGCACACTAATCCTGCTAAAAGAAATCTAAACTAGTAATTTGATTTAATTTGTAGCTGTGGGTAATAGACATGCAGCCTTCTGATATTTTCTTAGTTTTTGCTGATGTTATCATATAACATTATTTTTCAGATGAATGGAAATATTTATGTAAAAGTTGACTATGCATAACCGTACTAATGTTATCAGAGCAGTGCCTGTTGTGAATTTCCTTAAGCTACTCAGGAGTTCAAGAGAAGCTGAAAAATTTGTAAAATGTCTCTAAGACTTGTCAGTAGACCTATCTAAAACTAAATGCATCTGTAGAATGTACTAAATCAAGATGTAAAGTCTACTTAACTTTCCCTTTTTTCACTATTTGCTTCTAAAGTGCTCCTTTTTTTTTTTTTAATAAATCTAGATCACCTTAAGTAGCAACATAAAGTATTGTTTTAATAATCTTTGGATGCTGTGGCTACTTGCTTGTTGACGTATGTGAGCACTTGAAGTATTGTTTAAAAAACTAGAATTCCTGGTGTGTATTTTAAGTGTCCTGCACTTAGGAATGTTGAAAACAAATTTTGGTTTCTCAAATGAGTAGCCTGTTGGTAAGAGGAGTGAGAAAGAGCAAATAAATTGATTTGCCTCTGCAGGAATGCCTCTTGTGTGGTGATAGAATGCATTTTTCAGTCCAGAAATACCAGTATGATGCTAGTGTACATAGAGATGGTTGAGCAGCAAAATCAGTTCAAGGGAAAAGTTTTAGTGAGGCATCAGTAAATGTGCATCTGGGAGGGAAAGAAAATAGCTAGTAAATTTCCCAAGAAAAGGAGAGAATGTTGAAAAAAATGTTAGTGGTTTACAGAGAGAAGTACTAATATAACTATGGGAACCTGAATAAATTTGGAAGTTGATTTTCTAAATTTTATGTTGCATTTGCTTATGTAAAACTGCATAAATGTTTTTGTGTTAGTGTAAAATATTATGTGTAGTTAGAGAAAGAAAGGGAGAATGTGCATACTTTGTCTCACCAAACTGTGCATAAATGAAGACTAAAATTTGGCTTTGGGTTTTTAAGGATGTTTATTTCAGCCTCTTGTTCTATTGTTTATAGTGTCAGAAAATTCTCTTTACAGGGCCTGTGCTCTGTGTTGGATGAACTTTATTTTTAATATATTTTCAAACAAAATGCACTGTAGAAACCCTAGGGAATTGCTCTGTTCACAGCAGAAACCCTTTAATGTTCTCGTGAACACATAAGAAATTACAATTTTGGAGTTTGTCTCAAATTTTATCCTATTATATTATTTTTAAAATAATAATTTTTGGTTATGTCTGTCTTCTCATTCAAAAAGCGCTGTAGTAGTGGAGTTTCATAGCTCCTTCCCATTTTTTAACTTCCCTGAGGGTAGTTGGAGGGGAAGAATGTCATAGAGCCTTCAGTGTCTACTGGCCCCTACTGGGCCTTTCATGTCCAAGTACTCTTTTCACTGAGCCATGGACAGAAACCAGTGAGGTACCTTCTAGTTTGGGTTCAGATTTTGTTAGATACCAACTCTTGCAGGGAGGTTTAGGTGTGTGGGAGTCCTTTGAAAATCCACTTGTCAAACACACAATAACTGCAACCAGAGTCCAGCTCTATTTCAGTTAAAGGTCAGCAGCAGGGTCTAAACTAAAATGCACACACAAATGTCTTGGGTAAAGGAGGGGCCACCAAGCAGCAAAAGCTGTTGCAGATACTTTTCAGTGCGGAGCAAGGTCTGAGACCATTCCTCTGAAGGCCATATGTAGGAAATGTCTGGGAAAAAGACTACAAACCTTTAAAATCTTGTAAAATCTTGAAGCTATATGTATTTTTTTAAAGTGTCAGAATAGTTATATAAAATAATCTATGAAACTAAGGAGGAAAACCATATCCGTAAGGCTACTTAGGAGTTTGAATTACTTATTCAGGGAAATGAATCCGGAAAATTTTGACACCTTGCTATTTCAAGAACACTAGCATTGCTTTTTTTAATCTCTAACTGAAAGAGTACATCTTGTCTGAGGAAAGGATTAGTTTTTTGGAGATTTTTTTTTAACCTCTGTTTATAATTCAATCCTTGTTCTTCACACAAGAACTGTTTTGCTGTAGCAACTTTACTAGGACCCAGTAGAGTTCATACATAGCTTGTAAACAACATTTTTTGTCTTTGTAAACCCTTCAAACTGAAAATTTTGTCATGGTTGAGTAGAATTGTGCACTGCATGCTCAACCATTAGACCTGAAGACAGACTAATTAGATGTTTGCCTTTTGCTACATGATATTAAGACTTAAATCCTATCACACCTTAAGTTCATGCAATTGTAGGCATCAATCAATTAGATAAAGGAAAAACAGGTCAATTTTATTAGACCCCCATGACTCAGGCAGTTGATTATACTGAGAAAACACAGGACTTGGTGCTTTAGTGGAGGGTTTGCTTTTGTAATTGACTAACTGCTGCCTCCTGCTCTGTTGACCTTCACTAATTTGTAGTATTGTCTGTCATTCCTTATCTGCAGTCGAGTGGGGAGGTTCATATGTAAACATCAACATTGTTAAGGTCAGGGGGGACTACATTTGTCTCTGTAGCCAGTTCATTTTTAATTGTGTGTACAGCCGGGATGCAGGCTTCATGCCACTTGGTTCTGCATATCTGTCTGAAAATCTACAGCTTTTGTCAGACTGTCACTGTTTTAATAATAACAAAATGAATAATGTAAGCAGCAATGGATCATTTAAAACCCTTGAGAGTGTCTTCTGGTACAGTGCCTGTACTGCCACAGCACTGCAGGTGGGTGGCATCCCCTGGGAATTGGCTCCATCCAAGGGCATAGAACACTCTGGTGAGCCCTGGGTGGTGTGGAGCTGTATCACAGAGGTCCTGCTGTGGCTGCTGTGAAACTCTTTCCCTTTGAGGTATCAGCGTAGTGGCTGAAACTGAGAAAAAACTGCCCAAAATTTTTACTCCAAAAGGTTGCATAAATACTCTCATGTTGTATTTACCAGTGCTTCCCAATATATTTACGCAGAGTGGAAAAGTGTGTAAATTATTTCAATGGCCTGGCAAGTTTCCAACATTTTTTAGAAAAAATATTTATTTGGTCTCACTACCAATTTAACATTTAAGTCTTTGCAATTACATTGTCAGTCCTTTTAGTTAGAAATATGGAGACAAAAGTGCTCAAGGACCATTGTTGTATTGTACTTTCCATAACATCACATTTCTACTGTGGAATTCCTGTATTTTTCTGCCTCTTGTCTTTTTATTACCTCTAAATTGTTATGAAGTATCAGTTCTGTTGTGATATATTCCATATCCTGATATATTTTAACAGAAACTATTTTTGGTAGTAACTGTATTAAATGTCCTTATTTCACCTCTTTGTTCAACATAGCAAGGTTTCTATTTCAGCAAATAATTCTTCTTCCTTTGATGTTTCTTCCCTTCAGATGTTTGTATCCAATTATATTATTTTCCCCTTTTTTCACCTTGGCTAAAGTGGCATACTTGGTAGTCTTTAAGATTTTTTCCCAGATTTGTCCTCAAATTCATCCTCTAGCCTCTTATGCTGATACTGCTTAGCCTAAAGATAGGGTTTTTATTCAGTTGTCTAGCTAAATATGAGATGTCTTGGTGCTGTCACTTTTCTAGCAGATGACTGTTCCTTCTCTGCCCTGTAATGAAATGGAGCACCCATATGTAAATTTTTACTTCCCTGCTCTATATTCTTCTGAGCTGCCCCATCACAATCTGCATTTAATTATTAGTATTCTGAATTATTTTGTATGCAAAGGTCCTAGTTTGACTTTTTTCAGGTTGATTTGCAATGTAATTTGTTTTTATCCCAAAGCTTCCTTGTTTTTGAAACACTACATGCATGCATTCATAACCCCACAGGCATTGTATCAGTCAAGAATAAAATTGACACATTTTCTTCCTGCTAAAGATTATTAATGAGAATACTAAATAAGTGTGTTTTTTCTAACTGTGATTTGAGCAAGAAATATAAAACCAAGGGGAATGGATGCTTCAAGGTCTATCTGTGAAGCACTCTTGAATGTATGGAAAGAAGATGAGTGCATTAATGAACAATAAGCAGCTTCACTTTGGCAAAAGTCAGTGAAAGTGTTTTTAATGACAGTGACCTACCTGATCCTCCCTCCAGCATCACTTCTTCAAAACGATCTCCACAAAACAGTGCTAACATGTACAGAATGCTGAGAAGCATTAAAACCTATCCTGTGTGTTGCAATGACTAATTGAAAGGAGCAGCTTGATGAATTTTCTAGTTCAGTTGTCTGTCTTTTGCAGAGAAACTGCATTTCTGAAACATGGCAAACTGAGACCGAAAAGTTATTGCCTCTAGCAGTTGGTCTTTGATCTGGCTCTAACTGATGTTGCATAGCTGTGAATTCCTCAAGGAATGAATGATGAAGCTACTGATGAAATGATGAAACATTGGTTCTGGACTGTATTACTTGCAGATCAGGATGATGAAAGAGAAAAATTATCAGTGTACATATTAACCCTGCAGTTGTGTTACACTGCATTTCCTTGAGCACATGGTCATGTTTAACCCTTACACTGCTTTCTTCAGAACTGTGCTGTTTGTGAGCCCTAACAGTGATGTGCCTTCTTGAGTACACCAAGTGTCCTTCCTGCCTGCCAAGCAAGTGTAGATGAAAGAGATGAAACTAATTGGTGCTCTAGGGAAATGGCAATAAAATACTATTCTCTTGTGTCAAATTTCTACATTGTAAGAGTGCTAAAAAAGAGCAAGCATTCCACAGTTCTCTGTGAGCTCAGGAGGTGGTGACAAGTTCATCAATGAAGGATGTTGTAAATTCCTCATACAACTAGTGGAGAGAAGGAAAATTCTCCAAAGGTTTGTGTCCTGATTGTTGTGTATAAATTGCTTGTACTTTCTTGGATGTTATTTTCCTACAACAGCCAGATATTTATCTCCCTGCCTTAGTAACATTGCTGTAGTGATGTACAGATTAAGAGTGAAAGGAAGTGAAAGCAAGGTCAGCCCCCAAATGAAAAAGCATTCTGTTACAACAAGCCCTTTTTTTCCCAGACAGAAGGGAAAGCTTTTTTTCATTTAAGCTATGATTTATCTTGCTGACAAGTGACTGAAACACAGAGTAAAGCAGAGAGAGAAATGGATAATGGGGTTAGTTCAATTTGGCCTTGTTTTCCAAATTTTGATCAAAAAACTGACTACATGATTTGAGGGGAATTGTTTTGTTGTGTTTAATTTTTTTAAAAAAAGTAATTATAGTTTATAAGAACCTTGTCACAATGCCCTAAACTTAGGAAATATTGTGACAAAACTGGGTTTAGTATTGGTACATTTTGTAAAGAAATAATATTTGTACAGTTCATATAATCAAGAATAATTTCTAAGTGTTTAGCAAATAACTGTGGCTTGTATGAAAACCTACACAGTGCATGGCATGGACCAAAAGACCTATGACAAGACACCATCTTTGAAAATTATTTTGAAATTGCTGGTAAACAAAATTGCCTTTATTAAGTCATGGGGCAATGGTGACAGTAGCCAGGGTAAGAGCTCAGCTGTGAGTTGGAGAGTCAGGAGTTTCTCAAGAGATTGGTATCAGGACTGGGAGGAAGGAGTCAATGAGTGTGGACTAGTGGGGAATAAATACTGGATGGGAATGAAAAATTGATATTTAGTCTTAGAAATCTGAGAGCATGTGATGTTACTGTAAGTGACATGTTCTTCTCTGGTAACCCTCCTAAAGCCCACTTTTCTGATTCTTACCGTGGTTGATTTATTAATTTCACCATCTGCTGGTGCTGGTTTTCCCATCTTACTGTCTAAGATATTAGGAATTTCAGGAGAGAATATTTTAACTGTCTTCATGTTTTTAAGCCTGAGACCCCCAGCCTCTTTTACACAGAGACAAACACTGATGCAGAGCACTGGATAAGTCAACATCATAACTCAGGAAAGAAATAAGCAGCAACATATGAAAATTTGAAGGGAGATTGTGAGTGTAAAAGGGAGACTTTGAACATACAAACAATTTTTATTGTAATGTGTTGTTCTTATGTAAGTGTTTTCCGTCTTGGCTGCAAGTCAGTGTGATATAGTACAATGAAATAGTGCTGCTTGTTTATAAACCCAGGGATTAATTCTACTGCTCTGCTCCTCTCAGCTTCTCATCCCTCAATAGAGGTTTTGAATAGAGCATGCAGCCACGGCCTTGCCTGAGGTATCTGGATTTTCTATGTGTCCGTTCTTTTTTTCCACAATACCAGAACATCCCTAACTGCTGAAGACTTGTGTTGAGGAGGTATTAGATACTACTGATGGCTGTAATTATTAATGGAGTTGTAACTGTGGCTTTCCACTCTCCCCGGGCCTGTTTTAAACTAAATGTAATGCTTTCTTTAGGTCAAATGTTCAGCTATGACTCGTGCCTTGTCCAACAGAGTCAAGGGAGGGCTGATAAGTGTGGGGATCTGTTATCATGTTCTCAGTTTCTGTTGACTTTTGTACTGTGAGGGCTGCTTGAATCATGATGCCTTGGAGGTGCAGGACAGATTGTTTTTCTTATTTATTCCAGATTTATGAGTAGAATCCTACAATTTTTAGTTTAAGTCCGAGTTAGCAATGTAAAAACCTGTATTTACTCTGATCATTTTCTCTAGTTCAGTATTCATGTTTCAGCAGATAGATAGGGAGAAGCACCAACCTCACAAATTTCTGTTCAAAGAGCCCCCAAATCCCCAAATCCTTTTAATTTCCATCTATTTTATGGTCATAGTGCCATGTAAACAAGATGTAAAATTTTAAAGGCTTCAGTTTCTCTGCTCTAATGTGCTGGTCACTGAAAGACATTAATTACCTTCTTACCACCTAGCTCCAGAAGAAGAATGGCAGTGGTATGTTGGTTTGCCTGGAAGCCGAGGTCAGGATAGTAAACAAATTAAAAAAATCTGTATGTAAATATCCTTCTCTTCCTCACCACAAACCTCTGTTTGACCTGTGTTATTTAATGACCACTTTTACCCCACTGTGTTGGTAAAATCATCTGTGATATCTCCCTTAGCTCCTTGACTTTCCCTGTGAAGGTTAGGCTTTATAGGATGTGGCAGATTTTGGTAGAACAGAGATTCCCCCTTTTTCAGTACTGACATCTTACTGGGGATCTGCAGTACCTGTCCCACCCTCCACTGGACCTGTTACCTTCCTTCTGGTTTTGCACCCAAGTTCCTACTCTTTTCGTCTGCATCAAAACTGCAGAGATAGAGGCTGAAAACACAGTGTTCTAATTCAGTCTTTGCTACTGGTGAAAAATGCAGTTATCAAAGTACCTGTTTGGATTAGGGTTAAAGGAGAACCTGTTTTGTCAGTGTTTAACAGGATTGAGCAAGGCAGGTGGGAACCAGACTGGTGCAGTGCAGTAGGGTTGACTAGCCAGGAGATGGCAGCTGAAGTACTCCTTTGCACTTGGAGCGAAAACCTGCCTGTAAATAGCGCAGATCATGCCTCTCTCCATGGGAAAATGCTCTACTTCATTAACGCTGTGCTAAACAGGAAAGTGTAATGGATGTGTGTTTTTATGCAATCACCTCAAGCAGTCCTCCCAGCCTTTGCATTAATTCTGAGTATTGTTGCGCAGTGGCATTCACAATTAATTCAGAGCTTGGAAAAAAGTGCTTCTTTGCCTTTCGTGCCTGTCTTTTCTGACTGAATTGAAAATTGGTAGATAAATTCTGAATTTTGAAGGATGGGGAGCCTGTTTCAATTTCTTTGGTTCTTTCCAGAGGCTAATGTCGAAATTTTTTGTACTTGGAGTGCCACAGACAGAATACAATCCAAATGACAATGACTTTAATCTTGCCAGTTGGGTTTAAGTGGTGTCAGCACAGCTTTCACAGGACTAACAATCTAGCCTATATATAAATAAATAGGCTCAATGTCTATTAAGTTTGCGAGGCAACACTAGTAAGGAGCAATCAAAACACAATTCCCAAGGTAGCCCCTGGCTATTTTATCCCTTACTGAGCAGAGGCTTCATATTAGAGGTTGTTGTCAACCAGCCAGTTAATCTTATAGAGGCGATGGCTGTTTCAGATGCTTGGATTAAGTGGTCACAAAACAACAAGCTACAGCTGGTCTGACTTCATTTTATGGAAAGTAATTACCCTGACAGCTGGAATCATAGGTGTTTAAAACAGTTTTCACTCTTACTAAGATGCAACAACTAGCTGAAGATTCCTAGTTTTGGCTAAATGTTCAGAACAAGCAGTCCTTAAATGATATAGTTTTTTAAGTGACAGGTTTTACAACAAGTGAGAAATACACTTCTATTCCATCTTACACTCAAGATGGCCAAAACCAACCAACCAACCCAAGAAAGAAAAATAAACAAACCATGCCCCTCTCCAAAAAACCAAGCTGAAACCACCAAACCCTCTGCTCCCCACCACCCACCAATCCCACCAATAAACAGCCAACCAAAAAACAAACACCAAACCAAATAAATACAAATCCTCGTGTCCAAAATAGAGTCTGTGCTTCTCTACCTGTCTGAAGGATGTCACACTACTTATAGGGTAAAGGACTTTTGTCCTGTAAGGTAATGAGTGCTTGCAGTTTCAGGTCCTGTCCCTGTGCAGACTGAAGATGTGCTTAAATCTTTTATATGTTGGAGTAAGATCTCTTTCTGGCATACTTGCATGCCACTGTCACACCTGTGCTACCTCATTGTGTTCACTGAAATGGATGCAACAACAGCAATGCACACTTGGAGAACTCTAGTACTCAATCAGGCGTCTTTCAACAGCAAAGTCTGTGAAGCATCATCTAATGATGTAAAGATGCACAGAACAGCACCTGTGTAATACCCCAGCCAATTCATGGAAATACATCTTTCTTTGAATTGTTCTCCCCTCCACTAAGCTTATCCCTGGTTTCCTCCACTCTCTATTGCAATGGGAAAAAAGTAAAAATGTCCAAACCACCCTTCTTGTCCTTAGTCTAGGTGAGAATGTCCTGCTGTCCCAGCAGGATGAAACTTCAGTGCAGCATCCATCAGCTGTACTTTGTGGAGAAGCTGATTTCCCATCCAGGCTGCTGGACTGTGAGAGAGAAAATCTGGATGGGTCCTCACATCCCATACAGCCTGCTCTTTTCTCGTGCTGAAGTGGGATTTGTATGTGCATCACAGAGTTTCCAGGGGAAGAACTCTAGCTCCAAGGCTCTAGTCCTGAACTGCTCGAGACTGTCCATTTCTGTGCTGTTGCAGCTTTGGTGTGCAAGAGAAGAGGATTGAAATGAGGATGTCACCTGGGGGCACTATTGCAGCCAGATACTCATGTCTCGTGTCATTTGCATTTGAAAGTTTATAACAGCAGAATATATTTTTGGTAAAACTGCTCTTTATCAGAAGGTTTCTTTTAGCTCGACTACTGGTTATAATTTTAAATTAACTGTGCCCCTCAGTGGAAAAACATCAGCAAAATTAATAATAAAGAAACCTAATTTCCTAGGTTGCTCACTGTTGAAGTTTAGCTTATTTGATGAGCCAAACCTTATTTTATCTTTTAAAATTTCCTGCAAAAAAATAACCACTTCCATGTGAGTTCTGCCAAAACAAATATTCACATAGTTTTATCTTTTGAGGTAAGCTGATATTTCATACACTTTGTTTCTATATATGCTTTCTGCATCTAAAAGACAGATGTATCCAAGATTAGTTTCCAATAGCCATGCCTTGTTGCAAGAGACAAAAAATGCTTTGAGAGCATTGATTGCACTCATTTGTGGAGCTTACCCTTGGACCAAACAGATATATATATATATATATATATATATATATATATATATATATATATATATATATATATATTTGGTATTATTTTGTAGCAGGTATGGGGCAATAACAGAGAAAAAACCAGTTCTGCTTATGTTTGTGACACTAAATGTGCTGCGATAGAGTTGTAATGAAATAGTAAATAGGTAAATTAAAACTGTTGAGAAAACAATCAAGCTATTTGTGATGTCCCATATGCTGAGACTATTGTGAGGGTCACTTGAAACTGTGATACTTTATACATATCTTATATTTGGAAAAGCTGGGTATTTTCCGTGCTAAAATGTGCCTGTGCAAAATTCTCATCTTTTCTTCTGTAGTTGTAAAAGGTCCAACTCAACAATGAAAATGCATTGAATAGTATGTCATGGAATACTACTTTGAAAAGGAATGTACTGAAAGTGTTAGATAGGCAGGGGCAGTCACTGCTCCTGCAAGCAGTTTTGCCATTCTGCAAAGAAGGATTTTAAGAGTGTTAAGATTAGTGAGTAAATTTTTCCTGCATGACTTATTATGTGTGGCCTTTCATAGTATCCCTTCAGCAACTGCTGCATGACATGACCTTTTCAACATATTTATCAGTCTGGGACATACAGATGATGCAGAGTTATAAATGTGGTTGATGGGGGAGAAATGACCAGTTCAAGGGGAGTGTTCCAAAATCAGGTTTTGATACAGGTGCTTTGGGACACATCTGATATTTGAGCAGTGTATTTTACTTGAGGGATATGATGACTTATTACAGTGGTTTTCTGATACTCCCCTGTGACGTTTCTGGCATGCATCCATGAAGCTTCAGATATTACAGTAGACCATCTTATCATTGAGGTCAGTGACTGAATTTCTGTTAATTTCAATGGTACAAGGTTAAGACCTGGGAATCTGGGTGAATTTCTGTACTGATTTAGCATTCTGCTTTTTACCTTTGAAGGATAACACACACACACACACACAAAAAAAAAACACCAACAAAAAAACCCAAACCAAACAAAAGAAATTCTATCTTTCTGCATTAATTAATTTACATGGACACTAATAATATGTCCATGTGAGTTCATGTGTTGCATTCCTGGCACTGATTGGCATATTTTACATTCTCAGATTTTATACTATCTCCCCAGATTTTCAGCTATTTCCCCAGCAGATACAAATAAGGAAAGAAAGACTGCAAATTACGGGCAGATTGGAATGAGATAGAGCAATGTCATGATCCAGTGTTTGTGATATTCGGAGGAAGAATAAGATACTTCATCAATCATCTCACTTTAGCCTCTAATTTCTAATAGAACAAGGTTTGCATATGGTATCAGTGACCTAAGTGCTGCTTTTTGAACCTGTTTTGAGCAGGTTTTGCATTAAAATGATACATTTCTGATGAATTATAGAGTTTCTTGATGGATTTATTTTTCTCATTTTCTGTTTTATGACTATCCTGCAGGACTTCAGATTTCCACTGTGATTCAGTTAGTGTCATTAGCACCTGTTTTACAGCCTGGAGCCAGTCCAGGGCAGGATTTCATTTCATAGCAGGTGTTTCATCACATGGGTGTGAAATCTGGGATGTGAACAGTGAAGAAACTCTCATTTTGTGTGTTCCTAAAGCTTTGACTTAGCCTTTTGTATAAATAAATAAATAACACTCCTCTTTACCCACTGACTTGTCTCAGAGGTCTGTTAAGGCTCTTCCTGACCAACAAGATGGTTCCTCAGCTGAGGCCTGTCCCTGCTTGGGGTTGGGACTTGCTGTTTCGGGAAATGAGACTCTTTAGGAAATAGAGTGAGGTTCCTTAGAGATGCACAGGTTAGGGAAATCCAGTGACTCAGTTCTCCCACAGGTTTAGCTTTTGTTCCTGTTGATCTCTGCTGATTGATGTCACCTGTAACTGACTCACTGCTTACAGAAGGGAGTTCCCAGTTATTTCTATCTCCTACATTTTGTTACGTAAAGGGATGTGAAAATGAACAAACCTGCTTTTGATTTTTCTTTTTTTGTTTGTACACTGTGCTCAGAAAAGGAGCAGACCTGCCATGAGTTTGTGTTGTTATCCCAAATATCTGAGACTCCCCAGTACCAGTTTACAAGAGAAGTTCAAGTGAAAAGAATCCGTGATTATCTGACAAATTTCTGGTTTCATGAGGTGAAGCCCATAGAGAAGGAGTTGTACATTACCAAAAATTTGTAAAATAATCAAGTACACCATAGGACACATGTAAAGAATGACTTCTTGTAATCTTTTATTGAAAATTCCTCTATTTTTCCAGAACTGCTCCCTGACGTCACTTTCAAAAATCTTGCCAGAAGTACCAGATTTGAAAGCAGACATCTGATTCAAACATTTTGCAGCTCATAAGTGGAGCTATCTCCTTAAGAAGAAAATAATTTCCATAGTGACCTGCCATAGCCTGTGGTGTTACTGGAATCATGGCAATGCTGGGATACTTGATAGTCTTTGGCTCTTCCCTGTTTAAGGGATGCATACAGAGCAATTAATTCTACAGCAACCATCAACATTTTCACTGGAGAGACAGTGATAGAGGTGGACTGGAAGTCTAGGAGACTGCATCCAGTTGAAATCCCCAAATTACAAACTTTTTGGGAACTTGCACACTAGTTAATCTTATGGTGAGGTTTCCTGCGCCCCCTTTCTCCACCTTTTCTTATGCTGAAATGAGTTCCTGCAGTCCTGGTAGATGCTGGGCTGGTGACAGAAACACTGCTGAAGTCCAGTAAAGAAAAGGAGGGGATGCTGGGGAAGGACTAGAGGAAGAGTGAAAGGAGGTTGTATGGTACTGTGCTGCAGTAGAGATGTGAATTTAGGGAGAAAGATTACAGAAAGACATAGAAACAGATAAAGCAAATTAATCTTTGAACTTCAACATAGTGACAAAACCAGATTCAAACAGATCAATTAAAAAAAAAGAGAGAGAAAACAACTCTGCTATATAAAAAGAAAATTATCTTTCCCTTTGGTTTTTGTGTTTTTTCTCCATTTTCATTCTGTTTTGTTCAGAACTATGTGAATATATACTCATGTTTTGGATTTTGACATTCAAATCCTGCAAATCTATCTCTCAGCTAAGCATTAACTACTCAATGAATTATCTTTAAACAAATTGACAAGTGTATACAGGACTGTAAAAAAAATCCAGAAGAAGAAGATGCCAATACGATAAAACATTCTGCTCTCTAGATCATATTGTATAGGAAAGCAAATTGAACACTTGGTTAAACTTCAGAATTTATAATGAATTTATGTATTTTATAACAGTGTTCAGAATTTGTTATGAGGTTTTCATTTATTTCTTGTATATCCATAGAATGAAATCAGAATATCCTGAGTTACAGGGGACCCACAAGGATAATCAAGTCCAACTCCTGGTTCTACACAGTACAGTCCCAAAAGCCAAGTGCTTGAGAACATTGTCCAAATGCTTCTTGAATTCTGCCAGGCTGGTATTGTGATCACTTCCCTGGGGAGGCTGTTCCAATGCCCACACCCTTTGTGTGAAGAATCTTTTCCTCATATCCAAACAAAACCTCTCCTGACACAACTTCAGGCCATTCCCTCAGGTCCTGTCACTGTCACCCCAGAGCAGGGATCAGTGCCTGCCCCTCCTGTTCCCCTCACATGGAAGCTGTAACTGCAGTGAGGTCTCCCCTCAGTCTCCTCCAGCCTGAACAGACCAAGTGACCTCAGCCACTCCTCACACGGCTTCCCCTCCAAATCCTTCATCATCCTCATGGCCCTCCTCTGGACACTCTCTAACAGCTCAATGTCTTTTTTGTGTTGTGGCACCCAGACCTGCCCCCAGCACTGGAGGTGAGGCTGTCCCAGAGCAGATCAGAGCAGATCAGGACAATCCCCTCCCTCCCCCAGCTGTGATGCTGTGCCTGATGCACCCCAGGACAGGGGTGACCCTCCTGGCTGCCAGGGAACTGCTGGCTTATATTCAACTTGCCATTGACCAGGACTCCCAGGGCCTTTTCCATGCAGTTTCAACTCTTTTAAAATAAAGAGTGCTACTCCTTTAATAATTTGAAAAGTAACATTGCATTTATTCACTAATCAGAAAAAATTGTAGATGCTGCTAGATTGAAAAACCTGCCTAAGAGCAGCTGTCAGAGTGGTCAGATGCACATTTTCAACTAGCTTTTTCCCCTTCCCATGAGACTGAGAAAGGGGAAATTAAATGAATATCAGTTGTAATATGTTCAGCTGAGAACAAATGGCTTAACTGTGGACATAGTACCAGTCAGAAAAACTCTTGCTTTTTCCACACCCAAAAGCTTCAAAGAAAAACATACACCTGGCACCTCTGCATATGTAGATGAAGCTGCAAATGTGTTAAGTGGAAGTAATTAAATTAGTCTATCATGTCCTACAATGTTTAGTGTCAATATGGCCAATGGAATTTTTATTGACATGTTTTCAACTTTTTCTGGTTTTAGTCTGTTTGTTGTTAACAAGTAGATTTTGTGATCTATACTTTTAAAGATGGCAAAAAGAATGGAAATGACAAAGAATATAACTGAGTTTGAGATGCTTGTCGTTATGGCTTCTGATGGGTAGAGAAGACTATATACAATTATTTTGTTTAAACGTGGTGAAGACACAGCATAAAGACTTCAGTGATTTCGTGCAAGTATTTTGAGGAATGTGTGAGACTGAAATGCTCATAGTCCCAACTTTAATCTGTTCCGGTGAAGCTTCAGTCCAGCTTCAGGAAGGAGGCAATAGAGCTCAATTCAGTTGAGCAGTTGAATGACTTTTTATTTGAAAAAGGGCTTTGCCAGCATCAGTCTCTGATCTAAAACAACACCCAATCCAAACCATTTCCATGTACCTGAGGACTCTCTTTTATGTTGACTACTGATGGTTGTACTGCAAGGTACCTCTGTCTGCTTTATATTTTTGTTTAAAATACAGGAATCCTGAGCAGTTTAAACACTTCAAAACCACAAAATGAGCAAGGTCTTAATTTCTCCAGTCACAGAAGCTGCATTGTTTTTACACTGATAGAAAGCAGCCATCCTTTTCCTACATGGGAAAAGATACCAGGCAGACATGAAGGATCCTCCCCAAAGTCTATGGCATCAAATCTGCGTCACAGAATTCTAAATTTTGCGTCTCCCTTCTGCTACTTAGTATTAGGACTGTTTGTGCTGGGGATGTCCCCTTGTGAGGTCTGAAGGGCTGAGTGTTACACCTGCAGACATTGTGTACTGTAGAATGCTCCAGGCTTGTACATGTAAGTCACAAAGAAGCACAGAAAGCAAAGCTTAGCACATGCCAGTGATTGCTATTTTCTTATGCAGAGCCCTAAGAGAGTCTGGGCATACGAAAACTAATGGACAGAGTGCTTTGCTGATCTTAATACAAGTCCTCTCCTGTGGGTAACTTTGTATTTTTAGAAGTAGACCTTGAATTCTGTCTGAAAATTTTCATGGGAATGGTTTTTGTGTGGTAACATCTGAAATGGTGCATGAGAGCAGTTTTCCTGTTTTATTTCCTGACATCTCTCTGTGGGAATTGCTATTAATGCAGCTAAACCAGCATAGTAAACCAAATTTTCCTGTCTGTTAGCAGTTGGTTCTTTCCCTTTTCCCTCTGTGGAATTTTCCCCATTGTCATGGTAAGATACCTGTTGTCTGGGACCTGGTGACAAGGGGGGGGGGGGGGGGGGGGAGAGAGAGAGAGAAGACGGAAACCCCGCGAGATTCAAACAGCCAGAATAGGAAGCGGAAGGCTCTGGCTCGGCCCATTTCCCCCACAGAGTTCGGACGAGAGGGACGATCGCTGCCTCTGTCCCATTCTTGCCATCCCACTGCCGGGAGCCATCCTCACTGCTGTCAGACCCTGCCCTGCTGCCTTCTCGCTGTAACCTGCCACCATCCAGCACTCTGCTGAGCACTGGGACCCACACCGTGAGCAGAGAGCTCTCTCTCTCCATCTCTCTCCCCCTGGGACAGCTCTGCCATCACCCCCAGCCCTCCTGCAGCTCTGCGGGACCTGCCCGCCCCCAGCACTGGGAACTGCAGCTCAGGGAAAAGGTGCCTGCAGCCAGAAAGGGACTGGGACTGAGTTACTGCTCTGTTTGTGGGTAATTTCATAGCTGTTGTTGTTCTTGTTTGTTTGTCTTGTTAGATACAGTAGTAAAGAACTGTTATTCCTACCCCCATATCTTTGCCTGAGAGCTCCCTTAATTTCAAAATCATAATAATTGGAAGGATCACATATTTTTCAGTCCAAAGGGAAGCTTCTGCTTTCCTGAGCAAACACCTGTCTTTCAAACCAGGACACTGTCCCTGTTGAAACTCTTTGGTAGATTGGTTTAATATGTGTTGTGCATACTGTCTTTACCCACATATTATAGTTTGGGTTAACCAATTTTTTAATATATTTACTTTTTGTTGTGAAATATCATCAGGAGTAGAAACAAAGCAGGTTCAAAACTTAACAGGGGATAAAGAAAACCTTTATTAACAATACAAAGGAAAATAATAATAATAATAACAATAATAATAATAATATTAGTAATAATAATAGTAATATATCGAGGGTAGATCTTCAGACTACCCCCTCCTTCCTATTTTTACACTTTAACAACATACAGACACTTCAGTCAATTTCCTTACTTAAATAATCTTCTTCAGTTCACTTTGGGGAGAGGAGTTTCTTTTTGTTTAGCTAAAATAATCTTTTATCAAGAGAAATAATCAGTTCTCTCTTGACTCCACTTCTTCCATTAATAACAGCCACCAGCGATCTGCTATCATGACTTCCCTCCCACTTCACAACCTCTCTAAAGCTGAGTTGCGGGCCATGTTAAAGTTATGGGGTATTACTTTTAAGGATGAGCTACTCAAAGGCAAAAGTTCTCTTCAGCTCACTTCTCTCTGCTCATACTTCATTCCCAGGAACAGAGATCCCCTTTTTCCCTCGAGGCAAAGGATCTTCCAAACACTTCACACCTCACCCCACCCCCCCATGTCTTTTCCATGGTTTAAAGGAACTTTTTAGTATAGTACAGTCCACCCCTGTAACTTAGAAAAAGATTTTTCAGCCAACCTTCATGGCGTCTCCGTATTCTCCTTCCATCTAGAAACTTTACTTTTGCTTCATTGACTTTGATGTATCCTTTGATGTATCCGCTCTCCCGAACCGGGCCCGGCTGCCTCCCCCCAGCCCGTGAGGGCGGCCGGGCGGGCTCGGCCACCCCAGGGCTGCTCCGAGCCGGGGCAGGGCAGGGCAGGGCCCCCCGAGCCACGGACACACCGGGAAAAGGGCGAGGATCCCAGCAATGGGCTCGGCTTCTTTTGGTTATCGGGGCTCCTGGTTGGAAACGGGGCCCGGCAGCTCCCGAGCCCAGCCCTGCCTGGCCCCACATGAGAGGGGCCCGGGCCGGGTCGGTGTTACCTTGGGAGAGGATGGAAATAAATGAAAGAGAGATTTCTTGAGGTTTACTTGCTTCAAATGTGATTCACGGAGCGAACCGACTTTTCCAATTGGTTTCTCAGGCTGTCAACAACTAATCCAGCCTTCAGTTGGTCCCATCAATTCACAGAGGAAGTTCTCATGGAGAAGAAGTTCCTAGTGTGCCCTCCCCTCAGGGTAAAACTAGTGCACCACATCTGTTTTCAAGTTTCCACTTTATACCACTCTTCCTTTATTGTCTTGTTGGGCTTTGTAACCTTTTTTCATAAGTAAGGTAACCTAGAAAGAAAGAATGATTTCTGGCTTTGAGCCCCTAGAAAACAATTTCTGAACTTTTCAGCATGAATGGGAGGAAGAGAAACAGAAGCCTATTAAACCCTTTATGGGCTAGATCTTGACAGATAGTATTATCTTTCAGAAAGAAATGAGTGTGCTTGCTGCCATGGTGTGCTGCTGTCTCTGCCCCAAATTCTATTTTTATTTCTGTTCCCCTTAGCAGAACAGAACAATAATAAAACATTCATTTTCCTCTTTTATTTTTTTATTTTTTTCGTTATTTGAAATATTTTCTAGCCTAACTCCAAAAAGCAGGCTGCAAGTAGAGATGAGGTCTTTGTAGAACAGCACCAGCTGTTCCTCTTTGAGGCAGTCTTACCTGTCCTGAATCTGCTAGATCTCTTGGCATAGCTACCTTATTTCTGCCAGGTGAGAAGTGGACTGTTTGCAATTACACTTTACTTATGCCCTGGCCCAAGTTTTTATTTAATCAAGTTTTCAGTTTTCTTGGTCAAGCTTGACTCAGAGATTAAGTTTTTTTTAAAAAACTGAATCACAGTTGAATTTCACAGTCAAAGTTATTGAAGGGGTTGCCCCTGACTGAGCCATGGCCACAGAAGAGATGTGAGCAGAACACCTGAGGACAGTCCTGCTGCCTCCAGACTGGAAAGGGAAATGGGTGCAGTGAAGATGTCACTGCACAGACACAGCTGAGCTCATTGTATTGGTGCCTTGCAGCCAGCCAACCTCAGGTGGCACTTCGCATATGCAGAACAGCTGATTCTATTCTCAAAATGCCATATAGACATTACTGTGATATCTTCCCACAGACAGATCAAGAGTCACACATCTATACCCACCCCCTTCACAGAGTCACAGAATCACTGGATGGTTGGGATGGGGTAGTTCGGGAAGGACCACATGGGGTCATCTGGTCCAGTCTCTCTACTCAAACAGGGTCAGACCAGAGAACATAGCACAGGATTGTGTCCACAGGGTTTTTGGATTTCCTGAGAAAGAGAGTGAGAGACACCACACCTGTCTGGGCAGCCTGTTCAAGTGGTTGGTCACTCTCACAGATAAAGTCTTTGAAGTGTTCCATAATGTTCTGAGCACTAATGGGCCAAATGCCACTAAACTCCTGTTCAGTTACGCAAAATTCATGTCCTTGCACAAATGGATTAAGCTTCTTGGCCTAGCTAAGTTCCAGAAATCATGATAATGTTCTCATTATACAAGATGAAAACCATGAGGAAAACAGGTGGGAAAAGAAGAAGCATTTTTGTGCAAAAAAAGGTATGTAAAGACACATTTCAGCTGGAAGGTGCTCTGCTTTTTATCCATAAGAGAATGAATAGGATAGGTTACACCTTATTTTTTTTCCAATAAGGATAGAAATTAAATTTTGGCATCAGATAACACCACATTATATGCACTGAGGAAAACTTTTCTTCCCCTACCAAGCAAAGATTTCATTAGGATTGCATTTTAATGGAGAATGCGTTAGATCATTATCAAGTATGTTCTTTCATGGTTTGTGTATTCTAAGAATACTCTTGCTTTAGAAAGATTCAGGTGAATTTTTTGAAAAGCTTTGTGTGTAGATGCTCTCTTTTATTTCTTTAATCTGTTCCTATTTGTGTCATCTAGCAAGCAGTCTCTACTGAGGAGGCCACAGTGTGCAATGGGATCTCTTATAGTCAAATACCTGGAGTCCTGCACTGTTACGCTAAATGGAGAAAAGAAAGATGAAGCAATTTTTTTTGTTGCTTGTTTTGTTTTGTTTCCAGCAAATGATAAATAGTTGCTCTAGGGGTAGTCAAACCAGGCACAACAGAATAGGAATTTTGTTAGTAATGGAAAAAGACCCAGGAGGCTTTAGGGTCTTTCTTTTTTGCAGAGGATGCAATTGCATTAAAGCAGGACTTCATCAGCTGACCATGATGGGGAGATCTAAAACTTATTTTGAACTGAACTTCTACTGCTTCTGCTTCTTAATCAAGGTGGTTATGACATTTATTGACTCTGCATATTAAATAAATCTCTATGAATTTCAGTTATCCTTCATACTATCCTACAATTTGGCCTCAAATTCACAGATTGATTTTGCTGTTTTGTCCCTACATTTCTCTACATCTTTCTTTCTTTCACAGAAACTTTGCAGGTCAGTGCAGCAACTGTAGTGTACCTGCAAGTAAATAAAAAGATAATACAATGCACCAGCTGTTAAGGATCTTTAACAGCAAGTTGGGCCAAAGTGTGATCAGGAAAAGTAACTGACTTACTGTAGAGTAGTAGGTTAGGGAGAACATAAGTATTTAGCCTGAATTATACATCTGCATCTATCTCTCTGTTTCTCTGTCACATCTCTCTACCTCTCTATCTATCTTGCAAAGTTTTGCCTGGCTCAGGATGTTGATCAGAGTAATGAAAGAACTATCCTTTAGCCATTCTTTGAACAAAACTCTGATTGTAGTTGAGCAGCGATGATTTTGATCCAAAATTGTGTTAGAAAATAATACAACATACAATATGTTACACTTACATGTTCCTGATCTCTTTAATTGACTTCAGAGCTGTTGAATTTTCTGACTGATGTATTTTTATCATAGTTTGATTCCTTCTTATTTAGGCAGCTTTTGTCCAGGCCATTTGTCTGTGCCTTTCCACTTGCTCTGTGAAGATTTAAAGAAAAGAATCCAAGCAAACATGAGGGAGAAAACAGTTACTGGCATGGACTTCCTAACCTTAGAGCAGTAGTTATTACTGCTACCAACAGGAAAAGAATGCTCCTTTGCAAATCTTAGGAGTCTCAAAGAGGAACCTGTGGTAGAGTGAAGAGTGTCTTCCTTTGGAGACAGACACACCCTCACTCTGCTGCCTTGCCGCAGGATCAGCTCACATGGGCTGTGTGCAAAAGCACCTTTGACGTGAAGGAGGGCTCTTCCAAGCCTAAAATGAAATAAAATTGTTTCAAGGGAAATGAAGGGGAAAACTGGAAGAATTAAGCCCTTTGAGGAGTTTTAAATGAGCCCCAAGGCATTGTCACTCCTTTTGTTTACACGGAAAGAGAGAGTGTTGTTGTCTGGGCAGCTGTGCTGTTCACCTCTGAAGGATTTGGTCTCATGATGAAGATGAAGATGAAAGGTCTATGATGTGGTTGGTTCTTAAGACTCTTGCTTCCTGCCTCTGATTTTCTGGCAGCTGAATGGAACAGGGGAGTAAAGCTTTCTGAAGAAGGCTGTTCTCGTCAAGAGAGAAACTTGTAATTATTTCTGATGAAAGGATTTAAAAAGCTTTCATTGTGGGACCACTGCAGGGTGGTTCTGAGTCAAAAAAAGAGACAGGGTTCACTGTCTGGTCTTCTTTCTTTACAATCTTCAAGCTCCTTTCTGTTATAGTGTTTGTTTTTTGTGTGTTTGGTTGGTTTTTGTGTTTGTTTTTGTTTGTATTTGGCTTATTTGGAAAACTTCAAACAGTGTGGTCTCTGAGGAGGAAAAGGAAGGAGCATGTATTTCTTTGCTCACAGGCCAGCCCTTTATTTTGAAACAGTTGTATATAAATACAGGAAAAGGTCTTCCAGGACTTCTACCTTCAGAAAATGTTGGTTGTTGATGAAGGAACAGTCTTCCCTGAGACAAATATTGCTGAGGAGTGATTATTAGCAGCATGCCCATCAAGCTGAAGCTGGTGCTGGGCTTTCATATCTAGGATAAAGCTTGTACTGTTGGTGTTGTTTAATTCCCATTGAAAAAATGTTCCAGACAGACATGTTCTCTTTGAGGAGAAGATAGAGGATGACTTATATTTTGCTCAGCAGATAAAATATTTGATTTTTTTAAAGAGAAAATATTTGTTTCTGTAGAAAGAATGGAAGATACTTTTCTTCTCCTGTTGTGAAGTACCTGTAGAGCAAGGAGAAATCAGTCTGTCAACAGAGATCACATTGTACACAGAAGGGGAGTAGGCTGTTGGGACTTTGAAAAGAAAGATAAACAAACAAACAAAACAACAACATGCCTTTTGGAAAAAAAAAAGAAGTAGCGATTTCCCACTTGTAAATGTTCATCATTAGCGTCAACATAGGGATCTTTTAAATGAGTGTCTGTCATCATTTGTCCAATTCACTGTTTTTTTGTCATAAGATGATTCCTTGGGAGTGACCAATGTTTTGCACAGATATATTGACAATATCTTTCTTTATTTGGATTCTTCCTGGGGTAATACAGTATCTTGACCAGAATCATTAAGGACCAGTTTAACAGTATTTGTGTCATAATTTTGGTTCACTGCAGAAGTAAGATAATTAAAGAGCAATATTATTAGAATGGAAATAAATTTAACATCTTCCTCAGCACCCCATTTTAGGACTTATTCTAATTAAAATAATAGAAATATTAAACATGTGCAGGCAATCTTCATTTTGGATGCTATTATTATTACTCCTTAAAAGTGAGAGAAGTGTTTTTGGATTTATGCCAATGTCACTGATAGCTGAGCCTGGCTTTGATTGAGTCTTCTTGTTTGTCAAGATTTATAACTTCCTGGTGGACAGATGAAAGAAGATTAATATTTTTTCTGATGTCCTCCAGAAGAATCCTTTTAATCTGATTACAAAGTTCCCCTCAAAATTCATAATATTATGTGAGTTGAAATTGAGATTCAAATTCCTGTAATCCACAGTTGTGTATTTGGGAGCCAGGGTCCTCAGGATTCCTTGATCTGTCTTCCCTGGAAGTGAATTATGTTGTCCAAGTAGAATATTTAACATTCATACATACAAAGTAAGAGACCTAAGAAAGGTAAAAAAAGGTATATCATAAATTATAAGAGAAATAAAGTCATGCACAGTTAACAATTGAAAATATGAATCATTGCTTCACAATGTTTTAAAGAAATAAGCAAAGCTTTTTAATTTCTTAGTTTAAAATAACAACAAAAAAAATAGTTTTTTCCCTGCAGACTCAGAAATTTCACTGTAACAATCTTGTACACCACTTGGTACATTGTAGCTTTTTACTGGAGAGAGTATAGAATTCTTCTTGAAAGAGTTTCAACAAGTAATTTCCTTAGTTGTCCTCTGATGCACTCTTTATATCGATGAAGATTATTGGGAACCACAAGGCCAACATTTTAATTTACTGCAACCCTAAGACAAAATGCCATAACAATGAGTAGAATGGCAGTAAGGTCTTATTCTCATACCATGCTTGGCTGTGGGCTGCTGTAGCATACCAATATTCATTACTAGATCTTACTATTATTTGCCTCTGGCTTGTGTAGTTTCCTGTGGCCTTGAAATGGAAAAAAACCTGCTTTTGGCAAGTGGCAAGTCTAGTCACTTCACACCTAAGATGTGTTGTTAATAAAGGACTAACAATTTTTTGAAAAACTTTATGCAAATGATTCAAATTAGATTTATTTAAAATTATGAAGGAGAGAAGTGAAGTTTTAATGAGCAGCTATGCTGTGCATTATCTGTGCACAAAGCAGATGTAATGATGCATTATAAATGCTGAGAAAATTTAATCAGTGTAGAAAAAAATATAATGGAATGGTTGTTTAAACACTGCAAAGCTAATGTTATAGTAATTAGTTCCCATTGAGCAAGACATGGGGCATATTATCTGGGCTGTGTTTGATTAGTGATCCTGCATATGACATCTTGTCTTTTCTTAACTCAACTTCACTATCATTTGAAAAAAATTAATACACACCCCAGTTAAAAATACAAAACAAGAATGGCATGAAATTCAGTTATCTTCCTTTCCTTTCATAACACAATCCATATGAAAGTCTGCTCTGATTTACTGTGCCTCGGCTAGCTCCGGGTCAGAGATGGAGGGAATTTCAGCATGGACAAAGCAAAAGATTAAAGGATGCTCTTCTTCCCAGGATAATCCAAGTTTATTCCTGAGGGTTTCCAGAGAAAAAAAAAGAGAGAGACCGTGGGGAACGTGGGACTTTTTCAAACCTTGGTAAAGGGCAGAGGAACCCCGGGTCACAGCCAGTCAGGTCCAGCTGTGGGGAAAGGGAAGGGGGCAGGGTTAAACAATATAACAAACCATGGGCGAACCACAGGAGAAACCATTTCAGTGTGAAGTATACACCAAATAATGAAATACAACAATGTATGAGGAGACTGAATACTTCTGCTTACAGAAAACATGGTTCTGTGGAGGTTGTGGGGGATTTTCTCCCCTGAAAATAGTATCTGCAATATAACACATAATGATACTCATGTTTTTCAAAATGTCTTTGTGGACATTTTTGATTGGAATATACTGAAGTTTTGCTTTCTTTTAGATTTCTTTTACATGAGTAAGAGATGGATTTCACCCCTGGTTTGTCTCAGTTCTTCAGAGCCTGTAGAGACACTTTTTCACTGATAGCTGTATACCGGTCCCTATAATGAAATACGAAATAGTCTTATAATCAGTTCTTTTACAAACATAAAGCTTGTATATAAATAAGCAAGGGATTCTTATTAATCTTGTGTACTGATAATTATTTTTTGAGAGCTGATTAAGGCTTTGGCATAAAGAACTGTCTTATAGTCACAGAGATTCTGATGTCTTTTAGTCACATTGGATCATAAATGGTAGATGGTACTGAATTATTTTTGTAACCTTTGCTCAATGAGGCTTACTCAAGTTTTTAAGATGTGTTCAGTGCTTACTAAACACAGCAATGAAGGACTTACGAGAGTTGAATTAAAAGCCATTAATGGAAAGTTTGGAACCCACTGTCTTACAATGCTGAAGAGCAGAACAGGAGGAGACTGTTTTGCAAAAGTGGAGTAACAGCTATCTGTAGGGAAAACAGATGTTGAAAAGAAAAAAATATTTAAAAAAAAGTCTCACAAAAATTGAATTGATAATATAAAAGTACAAGTGGACTGCATACCACTACATTGCAAACTCTGCATGCTCAGGTCTTAACAAAGAGCAGATGAGTAAAGATTTATTTCTCACTTTCAGTTAGAAGCATGCAAGCCATGTCTGTATATGCCTTCTTTCTCTTACTGTACAAAAGTTGTTAATTGTTCTAAAACATGAACATTAACTGTAATTTTAACTAATAATTTGTGTATAAGACCTGAATGGATATTGTAAAGTCTGTACATGGCTTTAGAGTCAGTAAGAGCTAAACGTGATAAAAATTATTAAAAGGAGAAAAGGTCTTCAGTGAAATATTCTAATTTTTACATGTGTGAGTACTTTAAAGCTTTATCAACTTTCTAACAGTTGTACTGTGGGTTTTGTGGATTTTTCTCAGACCATCTCTAATTAATCTAGTCACACTTCTTTGTGTGTTTGATCATGCAGTTTTGTTGACCCGACATTATATATTTTTTCAATCCTAAAATACATAATAGTATATGTTTGTACACTGCATATATATTGCTCAGGGAAACTGCCTGCTCTTTTTGAATCTTTTGGATAATTTTGCAAAGCTTTGATTCTACTCAAAGAAATTAGGAACACACTATTTCAGACAGGAGTGGCCCTCTGATCTCTGGTCTAGGTACCAGTTGGTACAATTATTACTGTTGGCATAAACCTAGAAATAAAAAATGATTTGGGGCTAATTTGAGAAAGGAACAGGTGAAGCTGAAATAATTTAGGAGCAAGGAGAAAAGGAACAAGTGTCAGCTGCTCCAAGAATCATTGGCTTGTATCAGTGCAGCATATGGAAGGGCAAATAAAAAGTGCATGATTTCATAATCTCTGTGGTGAAGTCGTTGCCTTCAGAACAAAAGTACACAATTTTTGTTGTGGTTTTTTTTTTTTTTTTTTTTTTTTTTTTTTGGTTAATAGAGAAGATTGGGTTATGCTCCTCCAGGAGAATCCTGCAGAGTCAGAAAAGAAGCCAAGACATGGCTTTCCTCCAGAAATGCTTTTTATGTCATGGAAGGTCTTAAATCAATAGCCTCAAAGCAAAACTGAGCTGACAATGAATCTAACTAGTATTCATTTAAAGAGGAAAAAAAGAGAAACACACACACACAAGAAAATCTGTATGCACTTAAGAAATCTATATACACTTACATAGTTAAAGTGTTTGGTTTTCCTTAATTAGTTCTGACGTTCTATTTTAAGCTTTTTTTAAAATATTCAAGTTGCTTAATGCCTTCTGTCTTTGTGAAAGTAAATATTGTGTCACTGTGATGCATCCTACTTTGTTCAGAGACTACACTTTGGACTCTCATCTGTAATTGCAGCCATGACACGAAGATACAGGGCAAACATTATAGGCTGATTTATCTTTGTCAGAGGGGTAGCAATGCTCAGCACTGAAATCCAGGACATACATGACTCTAAATAGGGCAATTTGTCAAGTATTTCATTGACACAAATTGAAATGAAACTGAGTTCTCAGGCTCTAGAGGTCACTTTGGAACAGGAAGAATTCATTAGCTACGTATACACAGCGGAAAACTATTTCACAATTGAAGTTGATTTGTGAGAGATAGATGTACACACATAAAATTTAGAACTCATAGGTCACACTTTCAAAGTAAACTAAAAGAGCCTACAGGCTCCACTGTTGCCTGACTAATAGCCCATCAGTTCCTCTGAAAGTAAAAAATAAACAACTATCATTGTGGTGACATCTGTCAACTGTTAGACTCTTCTCATGTACAGAAGCATAAAAATTACCTTCTTCAAATCTTAGATGAGGCAAATGTCTCGTCATGAATGTGTATTAGAGTGCTACACACATATATACATGGCATCCCAGCCTAAGAAGAATGGTGTTTTTTAAATTTCATTTATTTTATTTCATCTGTGGCCTACTTTCAAAATTTAGTAGAGATGTGAATAATAGTAATAGTAATAGTAATAGTAATAGTAATAGTAATAGTAATAATAATAATAATAATAATAATAATAATAATAACAACAGGAAATATGCTATGCAGAAACAAACTCCACTTTAATTTGCTCAGATATTGTTGGCAGATGAAAAATGCATGAGAAAAAAAAATTAAAGGATAAAGAAGAAGTAATGATAAAATTATGAGGGGGTAGAATACATGTTCAGAGCTGCAGGAAAATTTATTTTACATGTTCAGTGTTTTTTTGCAGGGGAGCAAAACACTGCTGGTAGTCTAAAATTATTGGAATGGGTGTCTGATCAGCAGTAACATCAGCAGTAACATCAGCATGCCCCAGGTGGCAGAGATTTTCCAGATGGGAGGAATATTGCTTTCCATTTCAGTTTTAGTAGTACTTAGGCTCCCTTTTTTCAAAGGTTGCAAGTTGCTTCTGCTTTTGCTTATGTGGCCACTCTCTCTGGTTGAGTGTGACAGTACTTCACACCTAATTTGCATGTATGTGGAAGACCCCAGACAACGGAGGAATAGCACTCAAGATTTATTTTCCTACACTGGCACCTCTTAAAGGCCACTGAAATGAATGTGCAGGTTTGACTCTTTCTTATGAGGTAAAACAGATGGACTAAGAAATGAGAAATTTGAAAGCAATGAAAATTTACCCTGAAAGGTGGAAATATGCTTACTGTCTTCACTATCTAGAGAATGTTTGGGTGAGGCATCCAGTAGAGAGATAACTACAGATGTGTAGTACCCAGATATTTTAGACAAATTAAAAAATCTTAAAATATTAGGACCACCGTGTATCCTTTTCTATGCTTACTCCCCCCTTCCATTTTTAATAAATTTCAGAGATGGCAATATTTCAGATAATATTTTGATAAATATTAGTCTAAAGTACTTGTGAAACTGAGAATGACTTCAGGAGGATCATTCACTGTTCTTAATAAGGATATTTTCAAGACAAATTGTCTCTTCTCTTATGTTTTTATCTATCAGAACTTTACTGATATCAGAGACACTAGTTGCTTCAACTTTGCGGTTTGCCTGGATGAGGTGTGCCATGCTCTAGACACCATAGTCGTCTGGAAAACAAAGCAGGCCTGACTGAAAAGTTCTGTTTCTTGCAAGTGTTCACTTTCATTAAAGAGAAGTTTCACTAAAACTTCAAGTAGTTTTAGTAATCTACTAAACAGCAGGTATTTGTTGGGACTATACCTTTATTCTTAGAATACATATAGTGTATAACCTGGTATTGCAATTTATCTCAAAATTATTTCCCTACTAATTCTTTACTCATAGAAAACTTGTTTAACTGAAGCTCTTCCTGTCAGAAACATGCTTTCTGATTGATGTTTGTCACTGGGAAGAAAGCTTCCTTTGAACATTTTTATCCTGCTCTGATCCTGCATACGTCTCTTAATACGCTCCTAATGTTTTTGTGGTGTTCTTTGTTCTGAAACACAGACAGAACAAAGCTCTGGTTTGCAAAGAGCAAGTTGTGCCAGAAGCTGTAGGAGACAATTTTTTTAAAAATGCAAATTCTTATGCCATGCACTATTCAAGGAAAAAAAGGTTGAAGAGATATTGTCATAGGCAGCTTGAAAAAAAAAAATTACTTAAAAAAAACCCCAAAATTTTCTGAGAAAGACAGAAGGTAGGAAACACTAAGGAGTTCAGATATTCATTCTGACAAGTATTCTTCAATACTTGGGGTTGTGGTCTGCATTTTAGAGGGATCTAGATTCATCTAGAGACTATTTGAAAAAGCCTTAATTAGTTAGTTTAGAACAACGAGTGCTAGAACAGCAAGTCTGACATAGACTAAGAGGCAAACCAATTTGTTAAGTGAAAAAAATTCAATTAATTGAAAATGTATTGTCCATGAGTTTCTATTCAATTTTGACTAATTACAACTAATGAAAAATATACACATTAAAAACAGAAAGAAAAATACCTTAACAACCAGCAAGAGAAGTTGTAAATCCAACTGGTGAGAAATTTTTTCCTAATACCTGTTTAGAACTATTTGTCAGTACTGAGACACTGCAAGCCAGTCAAGTTTGTTTGCTAAATTTTTAGGACACATTCTGTTTAGGACATTTGGAGTAGTTTAGAGATACTCTTAGAGGAATGTTGTGTTGTGACAAAATCTCTTTGCTTGATTACATGCAATCAGTATATCAATAAAAATAAAAGGCAGAGCTGTAATAATTATGTTTAAATTTTATAGTTGCAATTGTGGAATTCTCGATATATTCAATAATTGTTCAGTCAGAACAAAAAAGAAAAGTTACTGCTCAAGCACTGTTTTAAATATTTAAAAATTAGACTTTTTTGTTACTGTGAAGTTTCAGTTTGGAGAGATGCAAACAGTTATTGTATAAAGTCATTGAAGTCTAAAAGAATTACTGATGATGTTTTTCTTTCTCTAATGATAAAAGATGAATATGTTTGTCACATTTAGAGCTCTAAATTGATGGATTAAGATAATATTATGACTGGACTGGAATTTGTCTGGTAGTTTGTAAATCAATCATTATTATCTGTTTGCTTTTATTGTAAGGAAAAGGGAAGATACCAAGCAGTCAAATATTTACGTCAAGTTATAAAAAGCCTTATTTATCAAATATAAGTACAACTATAAATAAAACTCAGATGGGAAAATGTGAATAAAAGTTTTGATATTACATTTTATCGGGAAGAGAAATAACTGCTATAGTGTGTCTTTGAGGAAGAGACGAGCTGTAATGGAGGCTTTATGTTTCAGTGGACAAATAAAAATTTTCAGCTAAAACAATCAAAGCAATATCTAAGAGGGAAAATAAGAATGACTATAAAACTTTAAACATTGAAGGAGTCTAGAATAATTGTTTTAAAAAGGACAAGGATAGAAAAATATTTTAAATTTCCTGTATATAATAGAAAGAGGATGGAAAAGTCCATTTATATATGGGGGTGCTAAAAAGACGATGCAGGGAAGAGACAAGTATTCATGACCATTTCTCTTCTGTATTTGAAAATAAATTAGTTGATGTGCCACCATCACATGAGGATGACATACTGCCTTCATATCCACTAAGGAATATACTAATTAACAATGTTTAAAGATAAACACTTCAGACAGAAACTCTGGATGATTTGCTACAGTCCAATATATGCCTTTCTTGCTAGCATTAATATCTAATAAATGTGGAAGATTATAACACTTCTGTGAGGTATTCGAAGTAGACAAGTGTAGCATGGGGAACTTGTAAAAATGTGCTTAGCCTTAGGCAATGAAAGGCCTATTACTGGATTTGATTAAGCAAAACTGTAAAGCAGTAAGTTTCACATTTTTCTATGGTAAACAGGTCTTGTTCAAGCAGATTGTAACTACATAAAAACTATCTGAATAACATTCATTCAATGAGATTCCATTTTTAAAAGGACAGTAAAATAATATCAGTAAGTCAAGTGTGTGTTAAATAAATTTAAAGTCAGATAGTGGATGTCTCATAAAATCAGCTTCAAGAGTGGTATTTCTAGTAGATTTGTTGGATTATGCACTAGACTGATTAAAGCGTTACGTGGGATTTATTGCCTAAAAAAAATGATGATAAAAAGGTTGTTGACTATAAGATGATAGAGACTGTAAGAAGAGTAAAAGTTGGATTTAATGTCCCTACTTTGTATTATTTCATCATATTTGATTTAAATAAAGGTAATTTCTGTATTCCACAGGAAAAAAAAAGAATAAAGAACCAAACTAAGCTTGTTTTGAAAAAAATCTGGATGTAGCAGACAACATAGTTTCAGAAAACATTCTTTTCAGAAGAAACTATGAGTGAGTAATTCCATCCCTAAAACATCTGTACATGCTTTTCTGAAATGAATAATCCTTAGTGAGAAAATGGGAAGCGTATGCCTGGTTATGGAACACTGTATTCTACACAGTTCGTTGTACAGTTCTGAAAAAGGAATTAAGGAATAAGGAGCAATAGAACAAAACCCCATCAGAATGTGGTGGAGTGTGGAATGTAAAATGCATTAATCTGAGAGCCTTTACCTCAATACATCTAGACCATCAAAGAAAGCAACATAATGAGAGAGAACAGCAGCTTCCTGAGAAGGAAAGGCAGAGTACTTAACCCTCATGAGACAGATCAGAAGGAAGAGCAAATGTCTGGAACCAAAAGTCAGACAAATTCAAGTAGGAAGGGGAATTTGTGTCTTTGAAGGAGGGTGATGAATCACTTGGAGAAGCTGTCAAAGGCAGTAGTGTTTCTTTTCTAATACTCCCCATCCTGCTGTTCTTGGGTCTAGATTGAAAGACTGTTTAGAAAATATGCTTTAGTTGGACACTGTTTAGACTTTAACACCCCTGAATTTAGAGTTCTCACAAGGTCTGCTAGTAAAATTAGTCTTTCATTCAAAGGGGGGAGCTCTATGTTGAAGCAATCCTTATCTGCATTGATACCTGAAACAGAAAGAACACCTCATGCTGTTAACTCCTCTGCTTCTACAAAAATAACAAAGGACACTCATCAATACTTCCAAAATTAGGAGAACTGGGTGTAGTTGCTACTTGAGGTTCTCATAAACTGTAGTTCTTTCATCATTACTTAGTACTGTTTGAAATCTTGTCTGCAGTCAGGAGCACACAGGCTAAAAGCCAGCCTGAAGACCAAGCTATAAAATGCATATATTAACCTCTGAACATTGCTGTTGATTCCTTCTGCTTGAAAGTAGTTTAAGGTCTTGGAAATAATAAGTGCTAAATATATTTTGGACAATTTATTCTTTTTATTCTGCTTCATGTAACACAAGAGCACAAAAATTTCTAGAGTGGTGAATGGCTCATACTTTAGCCAGAGTTAACTTAATCAGCAGTGACTAAATAATGAAGATGCTGCACATTGGTTTCAGTAAAAGGAGAGATTTCAAAATTACATTCCCATTTCCTGTTAAAAAAGGAGTAAAGAAAATTGCTCTCCTACTTTGACTAAAATGGTCAAATGCTAAACAAGAACTTGCATTTTTTTGTATTTGTTATCTTGAAATGTAAGAAAATGCAGTTGTGATTTTCCTGAGTTATTTATTTATTTCTATGCTAGTTACAACTTATTAAATATTGCCAATGGTAGGCAAAAAAATGAAATGCTTCTGTAAATTTTAAGTAATCAGAAATTCAAGGTTCAGATGGTCAATAGTAGAATCTTATGTGTGTGGAAGACATAAATATAGCTAATCAGTTAATGCAAATTTCTTCATTGTTAACAATAATCTGTCTTCTTGAAATCCTACTGTTTTGCAAATACCTTTTCCAAATCATTCACTCCAATCCATTTAATTTGCTTCAAGAATGAAAGTAATTATTTTTTTAAGCTAGAAAGTGTATGTTAAAAATGCACAGGAGAAAATAGGGGGACACACTACTGGTTGAAGTAGAGATTGTTTTGGAGTTGATTTTTTTTGCTTGCTTACTTGGCAAGTTAAAAGCAATTTAGCAAATGTAATGAGTGGCATTGGTGTCAAGACATACTATATTAATGGTGTTCATTATGTCAGTATTTAGTACGGTAGGTACCCTTCAGGGTGTCTAAAATGTGTGTTTGTCTAATTGAAATGGTGGAAACCAAAAGAGAGCAATGAGATTTGTACAGCTGGAAAGCAAACGAACTAATTAATGTGAACAGGGCTTCACAGTGGTTAGTGTCTTGATAATTCTGCTTTTATCTTTTTATTGAATTACTGTAAATCTTGAGGAAGGATTGGAATTATGTAGATGAAGAGTGGATTAATTTTGACTGAAGTGCTAGTGGTAAAGAAGGTACACGTAAGTTTTTTCTAAATAGAATCCTCGTTTGTATAATCACAGATTCACCAAGAACAAGAAAAGGAGAAGCAGCAAAGAGCTCTGAACACCATTGTGCTCAGAGAGCTGATGTTTTACTCTTTGGTAACTGGTTTGTACCACAGGCTTTCAAATTTAGGGTTTTCCATGCACTTCTTTTGCATCACTGTCACAAACTGACCCCATTTTTATGTTGGAGACCGTTACTCCACAGATATTGGATGGGTATTGCTGATCTTATGTCTGTGGTCTGTGTCATTGTGCAATACATTACTTGCCATGGAACTCACAAGGCAATGTTTTCACTAATAAACAGCTAATTGCCTGGAATGCATCTGGAAACTTGTTTAAATGCAAACAAAAAAAAAGTTGCATGCTCCCAGAGGAAAAAACTTAATGAGAGGAAGCCACTTTGAGGCTCTTTAGATATGTATGGAGATATTGCTCCAGTAATCCTTTGGAGACTTGAACCCAAATTATGGTGCAGACTCAGAGGTGCAAAGACTCACTAAATAAACTGGAGGCTGGATTTATCTGCTCACTCTTGGAACTCATAATTTTACACAGCTCTGCTTCCACCATCCATTTCCAATCTCTGGAATGACTGATTTATCTTTGTTTCCATCCCAACAGCACTTTTCATGTAAGAGGCATGTTTCCTGATAGTAAACACAGCTTCAGGCATATAGGAAATGAAGCATCTGTCTCTGAAGAACATGAAAGAACTCCCATCAGTACTATAGGCTAAAAAGAAAACAATTGGCCCAAATAAAAACCCCATGCTATAAGTACCCATAAAAATTGAACATTCCTATTCTAGCATGACTGCATTGCCCCACCATACCACACCTCTAAGGACAACATAAGTAAAATGGTAGCATGTGCATTTGATGCCCCTTCTAGAAGAAAATCCATCAGGAATATTGAATGGTTTTATAAAGTGCTGTCAAGCCAACAGCTGGTTGCTACCATATTTATACCTTTCGGTATTGAAGAACTGTGGATCACCAAGGTGGCCCATGGCTTGCTGACATTTTGGGTTCTTCTTTTTTTCAGAGGCCCTGGTTTTTTGCAGTAACATAAAACAGAATTCTTTATTCAGGCTGTAACTTCTGGCTTATGGTGTTCCAAATGGAGAGCTGCATGTTGAATATGAGAGCAATAAAACACCTCCTTTCTTTTTCTCATCTTTCTTGTAATGTCTATATGAATATTTTTAAATTCCTCTTTTTGATTGAAGAGAATTTGTACTAAGGAGTTGTGGAGTGATTCCTCATAACCTTGCTTGTAGTTCAACCCAAACACTCAAATAACTTTGAAAAAAATTAGTTTAAAATTAATGTCCTGTTGTTACTGTTAACATGGCAGTAGTTATGAAAAGGTCAGGAAAGTGGGTGAAATAGAAATGCAGGGTTCTTTCAAAGGCTGAAGCGTAGAGAGGTGATCTAATTCACTTGGAGCCAAGTGGAGCAATGGCAGGAGAAGAGGGGAAGCTGATTGTAGAAGAATGAGAGGAGTCATAGGGAACATCAGCCATCACTGCAGTTACTGATGTGTGTCTGTTGAAGTGATGCTTCCTTTTGGTGTGTCATCAGACTGACATGATGCAGAGTAGTAAGTGATGGCAAGTGATACAAAGAATGTTTAGGCTGCACCCTTTTCCAGACCACATCTGGAGTTGAAAAGCTGAAAAGTTATAAGCTGCAGGAGGGTCTTAAGATGGCTGCTTTAATTAAGATGACCCCATGTACAGAGAGCCCATGTAGCTAAAAAATTTGTTTCATGCAGGACCCATAGGTCCCTTGCTGCAGAGTCCAGCCAGGCTGTGCAGTGAAGTTGGCTAAGGGAAGGACAGAAGCCTCCTGCAGGAAGCACTGCAACAGAGATGTGGCTATTTCAGCCTTTGCCATGGGGACCTAGATTACATTTTTCACAGATGTTTGGCACTTGTTCCCTGTGCTTGACTGAGACCTTTAAATTGCAGGAGGAATCCTTGAACTGTGCTTTCAACATAAGGCTCTATAGAACGCTAAGTACTTTCTGAAATAAGGTTTCAGTAGTCTTATATTGAGCATTCACACAAAATGGAACATTTTGACCTTGCTATTTCAGTAAAAGAAGAAATGCAGCACCAGTCACCTCACAGTACTGGGATGTTTGAAAGATATGCTGAATACTGTTTGCAAACTATTTGACAGCCTGAAAAGATATGGACAATAAATGCACATATGTTGAATTGTGTTTTGTTGTAAATTTTTAACTGTTTGGTAGAGCATCTCTGGCTTCATTTGTGCTTTTAGGATGCCCACACAAGATGATCAAAAAGTAATCCCTTACTTGAAAACACTTATTTTATAAGCAGATACATCAGGATTTTGCTGTAAAAGATTTTGCTCTTAATAGACTATAAAATCAGATATTCTCATATAGACTGCTGACTCTTCTAATTACCTTGTTTAAATCAAGCATTGTTTTGCAACTAGAATATTTTTTTTTTAAGGGGAGATTCACAGAGGTGGTAAGGAAGACTAGTTCAACTAAAAATGTACAATGTAGCTTAATTAATATGTAAAGCTTAGAGAAAATCACTCCTTCTAACTGCTGTATCATTAAGATTAGAGGCTGAAAAATCTTCCTTCCTGAAGGTTCTCAAGATAAAAATAAATCTGTGAGCTTTACATCTTTCATTTTTCATTTTTATTTCCATTCAGTTTTACTGATTGAGAGCAAACTGTAGGAACCCCAAGTGTGTGCACACAAATGAAAAAATAAAATACCTTTTTTATTAGCCTCAGAAGCTTCAGAGGGACTGTACTACTTTCACTCAGCAAAACCTACTTTAAAAAAAGAAGATAAAACCATATTTGATAGCTGCTGAAAGAGGGACTAATCCAGATACAGACATTATGGCACAACATGCCATGCAGTTTCAATCTGCTACATTTTAACAGCACATCAGTCACAATGAGCCCATTGTGAAAGGTTTTCTCCTATTTTTACAATTTTTAGGAGACCCCTGGAGGCTATGGGAAATATGTATATTTTTGTGTGAGGGAGCGTGAACAAACTGCCTTCGCTATAATCTGAACAGCTGTTGATTGATAATTTGTATATGGATCCTAAAACGGAGATTTCCCAGCTGTGCTTGATGAGACTTACCATCTCATCTAACACCTATAGCTCCTGAAAGACTGTTCCAAATCTCATCAGGCCTGAAACATGAGATGGGTGGACTGAACCATGCAAGTGCACACTCCACAGAGCCCTCATTCAGGCATTGTGTGTCAGCATTTGCCAGCAGACAGCATTTGGAGTCAAGTCAGACAGACAGTGACAGATTTAGCATTTTGCTCCAGTTGTAAAGGCAGCCCTGTGCACATGCACAGACTTGTAGCATGAGGAACATGCCAAGGAGCTGCCAGTGCCTTCCTGCTATAAACAGCACCTGTGCTGCCAAATGGTGATGCCACTCCATGGCCAGCTCCTTCCATGCTGCCTCCAATTTATGTAGTCAATTCCCAGGACCTGATCCCTCTTTCTCTGGGGGTGACTGTGTGGCAGAATTAAAAATTAGAATGCTAGTTCCCTCTTACATGTGAGCAGTTTGCTTGACCACATGATTGTGTGATCAAGTAGGGTCTCTGCTCAGTAAATAAAACCATTTTGTTCAAGTACTGGAAGGAAGAGCACTGTGTTGTGTGGATCATCCTCCAGAGTCTGGTTTACCTAGAGATTCAAGATGAAGGTTTCTCTAGCCTGTCTGCTACTCTGAATTGCTTTCAGTCAAATCTTGCCAGTGATATAGAACTGAGAAGTTGTTCACATCCCTCAAGTGCAAAGACCCACATGTTTCTCATGTCACATTTCTCTGATATCAAGTCAAACTCACTTGAAAACATCAGATTCTTTTCTCCTCCTCTTGCCAAAACTTGCTTCTTCTCAATATTCTGTATAAACATTAGATTAATTTCTGTGGCTTGCCATTGTGTGAGATGTTCTGTGATTTTGTTTATACTTAGAGGCAATGAACAGAAAATAGCAGTGGGATTATCTTCTGTTTCCTACCCATGTTGCTGTGGGACAAAATGCCCATAAGAAAAAAGCCCACCAAAATTACCCTTATGCCTGCTGAAGCTGTTGATACAGCCTACCCAAGACACTGTATGTACTACCTTCCCAGGCTGAAGTGCAGCTGTGAATTTCAAACTGGCCTTTGCATACAGATTTACTGTGCACTAGCAGTCTATTAGAACTTCAAATCCAGATATAGGCCTTCATCAGTGAGTTAACCAAGCCCTGAAGCCTCCAATCACTTATAAATACACCTCTGCTTCAAGAAAACTGTAAGAAGAAATACCCTATGCTAAATGTTGTGCATGTGTTTTGTACTTTGCTGTCTCATAGAGGCATTAAGGGAAAAGTAAGTGGGAAACTGGATTAAGAAATGCCAAAGTGGTGGTTGCCTGGGGAACTTGAATTCAGCTCTTTTTGTAGTATACTCACGTCAGTCTTTGAGCACACTAATAGATTTTTTTTCCCAAAAATTTATTTTGTTTCATCATGGAAACAACAATTAGTATTTTACTGTTATTCTCTACTCATAAAATATGACTCATTATACTGTAGCTGGAATTAAATTTTAGACATTACATAGGAAACTTTATCCTAAACATATATAGGCAAAATGTTAGACTACAGGGAGAGCCCTACAATGAGAAGTCCTGGGTTACCTTATTGAATGAGAATACTGTGAATTTTATTACTAATAATGTTGAGAAAATTACAAAAAATTTTATACCTCATCTGCCTTTTTTTCATTTAAAATCTCATATATTGATTTTATTCTTGATCATAATACAGAAAAATATTAATATTGAAAATATTGGATTGGTATTTCATGGCTTAGAAAATCTGAAAGCTCTTATCATGTATGAAAACTGGTTTTACAATGTTATCTGGAGTTGTACAGTACTACCCTGATGTATGAAGGAAGATTTGCCCGGAGTATCTGCTGAACTCAGTAGTAACTTCATCTGCAGGAAGGCTACTACTTACAGTGTAAACCCAACCACCTGCTCTAGTCCAGGCACTTCTCCTGCAGCAATGCAGCTCTGGGGGCAAAATCTGACAATCATGTAAGAATGACCACTGTGAGCCTGCAATAAAGGTTTTGTGGGAACTGAACTCCTGCAGTTTGGCTTTTATTTGTGGTGTGATTTCTTGTCGTTTTACCCTGAATATCAGCCCTTTTTGCCTCTCAGATCTCCCAGATAATCTGGTAGGGTGCTCCAGAGCCCATTCACTTCTTCAGGTTCAAGGCAGTTCCCCAGACCATCAGAGGAAAAAAAAATTAATAGGCACCTAAACCAGATGCATCTTTTCCTGTAAATAAATGATGAGCAAAATGACAACATATTATTTTATATTAAATTTATCTGTGCAGGCATGTATTTGTGTTAATGAGCTACATTGGATGGGTGAAATAAACTGCTGAATTTCATGAAAATTGAGGCACATATAATTATTTTGAGATCAATCTGTCCTTCCTGCCTAGCTTTGTACAAGCCATAAGTTATAACAACCAGCAAACTCTGCCAACAAATAACCAACTCTGGCTTTTGTTATTTTCCCTCTTACTAATCTTTTCACAGGCTCTGTTGGACCCCACCATTCTACTTTCATCACCAAGCACAAATAGCTGTGGAGCAGTGTACAACATGTTTCCTAGAACAGTCTCACAGGGAGATTGTGTGGGTAGGTGAAATATTTTTTATACTTTTTAATATATTTTCTGATGGTTGTGTTCTGCCAACTGGCTCGTCTCTAAAACTATTTTCAACATATTTTCAATCCAAAGTTCATTATTTTTAATTGTCAGAAAAGGTAATGTGTGTCACGTGACAGGACCATATTTACTCTTATGAAAGATCCAAAAGTGGTCTTCTAGCAAGAGTCACTTTAAGGGACTCCCTAAAAATATTATTCTAAAAAGGATAAAAAAGACATTTTATGGCAAGTGATACCACTGAACATCCAGAACACATCTGTGATGAGCTGCTCCAAGTTGCCTTTCCAAGTAGATGATGTCCTTGTTTACAGCATTTCCTATTCAAACATCTGGTGTTTTTAAGATGCTTTTGGAGAAAAATAGCTTTCTTCTCCTGTGCCCAGAGAGCACAAGGAGTTTCTCTCTCAGAAAAAGCTGTCATGGAGGTTGTTCTACACAAATGGAAAGTAAAGGGATACAATTTTTGCCTGTATGGCATAAAGGCAAGTGCACCAAAATATGGTACTGTGACCCCTGGATGAATCAGAATTGCTTCTGCCCAGGCTCTGAAACTCTGTTGTAGATCTTGAAAGAAATTTCTTTATAAATCCTTACTTTCTCCTTTGTCTTCACCATTCATTATATTCTGCCTGAAGCAGCATCTTGTTTAAAAAAATCCTGCGAGTACTTCTTTATAGAGACCATTTCACAGGTGCAGGTGTACAGTGTCCCTTGTGTGGCATCTGAATGCTCTTCACTAACTAGAATCATATTTTAATGCATTATCTAACAGGCAGCAAACAACATTTGCTCCCACGAGGCTGTTACATTCAGCCAGCTTGTGTGTAATGAGCAAGGTGGCCATTAGCTTAGAATTCTGCTCATTGCTCTGCACTGATGAATACAAACTGCCCATGGTCCTCAAGAACATTGCAAGTATTAGGGAACTGAACATTGTTTACATAAAGAGCTGTTGTAAAACCTAAAGAAGACAATCTGTGAAGTCATTTTTTTTTACCAGTTGGGCCTGCTAGCTGGAGAAGTGAGTGGGAAAAGATAAAATGAAGAAAAATAAAGGGCAAATGAGAGCAAAAACAATACTTCCTTTGTGCAGATGGTTTTTATGAGTATTGCTATCTAAACTTGGTCTTTAACTGTCTGTTGCTTTTATAGTCATGAAAGACAAAACCAGATATTAAATCCAGGAAATATCCTATTTTAGAATGTTTCGTAAGACTAGGTTTATGTGCAACTTTTAAAAAAATGCTGAAATGTATTCTTACAGAGAAATAAATGTCTTAGCTCTGCTCTCAATTGAATGGATCTTAAAGCACTTACTGAATTGTTTTCAGTAATTGCATAGCCAGTCATTGGCCCAGGCTACGCAGCAAAATCATTAAAGTGACCTAGGTGATATGGTTTGTTGCACTCATCCTTTTCTATGAGCAAACCAGTTTTATAAGCAAAGGGAGGTAGAAATAAATTGGGTAAGAAAAAGAATTTCACACTTTGCTTATGAAACGTATATGTATATAAAATCCATTAGCTCCTATATTTCACAAACCAGAAGACCACACTCTTACCTTGAAAGTTTTGGTGTCAAGGTCACTTCCAGCATTCAAAGTGTCTTTCTGAGCCATGAACTGTTGGAGGTTGGTTCTTTCCCTTTTCCCTCTGTGGAATTTTCCCCATTGTCATGATAAGATACCTGTTGATTAGGTCCTAGTGACAAGGGGAAAGCGGAGGGCAGGGAAGAGGGAAACCCCTCGATATCCAAACATCCAAAAGAGCAGACAGAAGGCTCTGGCTCAGCCCCATTTTCCCCCGCGGAGTTCCGACGAGAAGGACGATCGCTGTCTCAGCTCCACCCCTGCCATCCCAGCACCAGGAGCCATCCTCACTGCTGTCAGACCCTGCCCTGCTGCCTTCTCACTGTAACCTGCCACCATCCAGCACTCTGCTGAGCACTGGGACCAACACCGTGAGCAGAGGGCTCTCTCCATCTCTCTCTCCCCCTGGGACAGCACTGCCATCACCCCCAGCCCTCCTGCAGCTCTGCGGGACCTGCCCGCCCCCAGCACTGGGAACTGCAGCTCAGGGAAAAGGTGCCTGCAGCCAGAAAGGGACTGGGACTGAGTTACTGTTCTGTTTGTGGGTTGTTGTTCTTGTTTGTCTTGTTGGATATACTCGCAAAGAACTGTTATTCCTACCCCCATATCTTTGCCTGAGAGCTCCCTTAATTTCAGAATCATAATAATCTGTAGGAAGGAAGGATCATTTCCTTAGCAAACACCTGTCTTTCAAACCAGGACATGAACCACTGCAATGCAGCCTCATATCATTCTTGTAGGAGAAGCTATCCTTTATTTATGCAAGCTGAGGCAGGAAAATATTTGCAGACTGCCTGACTTTTGGATGCTGCTCATTATAAGAGAAGTTTTCACCATTGTTTTCAAGGTTTAACAAAAAAATTCACAGTGCAGACATGTAGAAGTTGATTATTAAATCTTGGATTTGCTTTCCTTTACCTGAGGCCAAATCACAGATCTCTTAAGACAGATGTGTGTGTATGCAGAGAAGAAATTGAACCTCACTTGTTGCTAATCTGTTCTTATTGATTCTGTCTCTGATTTTTGTGAGGAAGCAAATCTAAAAGTGATTTAAATGGATAAAGTTTCACTGTTTGGCCTCAAGACAGCTGTGAAGAATTTAAAATTATGTCTTGTCTTTATAAGTATATTAATGCCAAGAAATCCCAGATAACAAACTTCCACGTTCATTTTGTCCTAACTCTCAAAGAGGTTACTTTCTTGCCCACTTGACATGGTTTGCTCTGGGCACATTATAACGGAAACCTGGAGGTGGCCAAGTGCTGCAGTCTCCGTCCTCACTCTGCCACGCCTGCTGGAGACTCCACACTACTCACATTTGCAGCTCACAATTATTATTTCAAAAATGTAATTTTAAAAAAAAAAGTCATATGTAATCAGGAACTAAAGTGAATTTTGGAATGCATCTAGCCATCCTGCACAGAGACAGAAGGCACATTTTAAGCAAGAGGAGCTTAAAAAAACCCCTGAGGACAACAGTCTTAATTTTATATCTGTATATATATAAATATATGTATATTTAGTGAATGTGGTATAGTCTCTTTCTATATATATTCTTATGTGCGTATATGTGTGCGCATATGCTTTTTATATATGTATATATAAAAATATATGTATAATTTTTATATATGTATATATAAAAAAGTATGTGTTGGTCTATCTCCATGTGAAGACTTGAGAAAGAGCAAAGCCAGGGATATTAAAGTAGGCAAAAAGCAGTCAAAGTCAAACATCTTTGTTCAGGTATTGTTTGCAGTTTCACATTTTAGCTGTTTGTTATTAACCTTGTTAATTAATTTATGCCTCTCAAATTTTAGATGATACTTCAGGGATTCAGGAATTATCATAGGAAAAACCATGAAGAAGTATAATATGGTGTGGCCAGGAATCAGATTTAGTTGATTTTTGTAGTCTAAAATATTATGCTACAAAATATTCTTATTAAGAAGGGTGTTTTGGTGACTTGAGAGAGACCTCCCTGCATCGCACCAGTGCTTTTGTGCTGGTATAATACAAGAAGTTTTAAATGCTGGGTTAAAGAAAAAAATCAAAGAAAATGAAAGAGAAAGGAACAGCTTGGTTGAATGCTTTTCTAATTTTCCTGATTTCCTCTGAGCACTTTTGGACTATTGCTTTGGTTTAAACTGCCAATTTATAACATATAGAGATAATTTCAGACATTGGCTTTGCTGTTTGAGGACTCCAGTGCGGCACTGCCTGTCCAGCACTCTCTGTGTAGGGCATTAGTTTTATCTTAGTATTTCCACAAGTATTTACATTTCTTAGTGCAAATATATAGATCTTTTTCCACCATTTTGACATCATTAATATCAAGTGTGCCTGAGGAGTCACCTTGAAGTAAATTTTCGGAATGTATTTACAGTGGTATTAATCCATGGAGTAACATGAATAGGAATAACATGTTGAGAAGGGGATGTTACCAGATACCTAGAAGATAACTTCAGATGGATGAATTATGAAAATTCTAAAAATTCCCTTATGTAATAGGCTTTCAAAACTCACTTTTAAAAAGGTATCCATAAGAATTACAGCTCTAAGAGCATCAAAGACTTCTAATCTTGATGCTATTTTTGTTCACTATTAGTATAATTAGTTCTGTGAATCTAACTGAAGGTAGTCAGGGAAATAGAAAAACTAATTAAAGACAATTTCAAGTAGCCTTTTATAGAAAATATTGCAGTGGGTAAGACAAAACAATCGGGGGAGGCACTGGGAGCAATTTCAGGTAACTTGCAGATTGATGAAGTTCTTCACTTTTTATTCCTTAATGTGTGCCAGTATTAAGACAGCAGGGGAAAAAAATCAGCAAATCAGCATTTACTTAAGATAGACATAAATGAAAAGGAAAAAGAATGAGAAGATCAAACTGCAGCCAGTGCTAGAAGGTACAGTCAAAAAACCTTGTTAATTTAGATTGCTCTGAGGTGGCTTCCCATCTTCAAAATTATTTTTGAGGAGGAAACAAAGGACAAGGCAATGCCTTTTGATGTCAGAATCCCTTTTTTCTTCTGGTAATGAAGTCTCACAGACTGTCTTTGATCTTTGAAACAATCTACAAACTTGTATAGCTTTGATCGCTAACATAATGGGTGTGGCATTATTTTCTGTGTATGTTGAAAGTGGGTCTTACCCAGCCTAGTTAGTATGTGTGCTAATTGAGATACAAAGAAGCCTTACCCTGAGCATGGAAGTAAGGTCTTGCTAACAGAAGACACACCGGCATTTATATCCTGTCTCTTCCGAGTGAAAGCCTGCAGAGAATCACAGACCGCAGTGCCCTGTAGTGCTGCCTCCTCTTGTCATGTACTTGTGATTTTACAGGATTAACACAAGTAGGTTATGTTTATGTCTCTCAGTTTGTATAAGCTTTATCTCAGTGTGTCATATTTCTGGAGAGCCTACTGGTGCTTGCCAGCAGACACTCTATTGGCACAATAACTTGATGACCGAATTCCCTTTCTCTCAGTGGAGCACTGTGGTGAGCACTGCTAGGCAGGCACAGCAAATGTGCCTGGGAAAGGCTGCCTCTCTGTGCTGGACTGCCTTAGAAAAACCCATTTTTTTGTTTGAGGAGAAAGGTCCAGATTTAGGCCTGACATTGCAATTCGATTAATTGTTTCTGAAATAAAGGAGGGGGAAGTATCCAACTTCATGGCATGTACTTGGAATAAATGGGCCTCAAAATTCTGCACACTATGTTCTGGGTTCACATATGTGGTGCTGCTTTAATTATTAGCCACAGGTATCATCAGTTATGTTAATTTAGAAGGAAAAATATTTTCTCCATCTTATGTATGATAGCATTTTAAATGCATGGCTCTTCTCTGAGAGCACAAAATAGAGGAAGGCTAGGCAAGGATTTTGAATACAGTTCAGCTGCCCTTGGCAATGGATGTCTTACCTGTCTGCATGTGCAAATAAACTGTTCTGGTGGGAGGTGCTTCTATACAGTGATAAAGTGCAACAAGAGCAAATGGGATGGTAAAAGGTTTATGGGATTAAGGATGTCTGACAAGTGTTATAAAAATGTTTTTGAGCCACCATATTCTGAGAAGGATAACTGATATTACCACATTAAAATAATTTGCTTGGGAATTTCTCAGGCTCATTTTTAAAGAAACCACACAGTGGAGTTCAGGGCTTACTGAAGGGTTCTGTTTTCAAAAGAATCCATCTAGTGTGATGAGTCTAAGCAGAAATAGATGTACCTGGAGAGTACACAAAAGGAACACAAACTGAAGCTTCAGGAAGAGTCTTGACCCCATGTGCCAGGATATGAAGACTTGGTCTGTTATTCTGTAAACTCCTCTTATTTTGGAGATTGTTTTATACCACAGGGTGTTTTAAATACTGCTGGTACAAAGACCTGCTGTGGAGCACCCAGTCATCCAGTTCACTCTTAACAATCATAAGCAGGTCTGTATATATAAGCTTTCAGTTTAGCCATCAATATCAAGGGAAGAGAGAAGGCTTTCATGATTTTCTCTGCTTTTGGTCTAACTGAAATATTTCAGAAAAGTGCTCTCTGAAAACTGGCTTCTTTTGTGCATATGTGGAATCAGGTATCAGTGAACCCTATACTGAAATCCTCTGTGCTGAACTTTATTGTTGTATTCACCTTTGCAAAAAAAAAAAAAGGCATCCCAAGTTCAGGCATAAAAGAGGAGCACCATACTAGAGAGGAGATGCTGAAGAGGAGCAAATACAATCCCATCTTCAGAACTGGCTTTAACAAATTTCTGTTTTTCCATCTGGACAGCAACAAAATCTGTCCTGCTTGGGGTGGGTATAGACTCATTTTAGTTGTGACCATCACATTTTTATGCTGTTAATTCTTGCTGTGGCTACTCCTATATGGAGGCTTTATAGTTTCATGTTTTTAACATTTTTAAAATTAGTTTGTGAGGCAACTGCAAGGCCTGAGATATTTAGGGGAGAGAGAAAAAAATATCAATATAATGATGGTAAGTATGTTTATTATTCATTAAAATGTCAATATTCTTACAATTTTAAGGAAGCTGAATTTCAGCTGAGGGAAAAAGAGTACCTCCATTTCTTTAGCCCTCACACACCTAGGCTGGCTGTATTTGATCCTGAATCATTGGGCATGTGCCTCTTGTACGAGTACTGACAGAGCTCTGAAAGACAATTCTTGTAGGAGGTATAGATCTCAAAATCAATAGAGTGCTGCAGAAAATAATGGAAACCATAAATGTCATGATAAGGAAAGATATTAATGTCAACTTATGGGCAGGAGACATGAGTGACTGAAATAATGTGAAACTGAGGTGACTGTACACTGAAGGAGCAGTGTACTTCATTTATTTTGCAACATAAGTCTTGTTGTATTATGGTGGCTTGAATCTTGAATAAGGGATATATCCAAAATCATATAAGGGACTTTTTGTGTTATATAAAATGGATGAATTTATACAATGGGGCAGAGGACCGTCTTTTATTGCATTACAACAGACTGAATAAAACATGGATATATGGCTGATGACCAAAGCTGTTCTGTTGTACAGGGTAGGTTTTATTGCTGTTGAGAAGTTTCAAGTGTTTCTGCCTTGAGTGCCTCTGATACCATCCCATGTCTGGCACAGGAAGCTGTACATTCAGGAGCTGTAGTTTGTGCTTGGTCCCAGCCAGGGTGCTGTGCTCTGAGAAGGGACCCCAGAGAGCAAGGCAGTGAGACACTCTCTGGTTTGAGGTAAAATCTTCTCAGGACATCATTAGCAAACATGGAACATTTAATTGTCTCCTGCCTGGTTTTAACTGTAGCAGTCACCATCTGATATTAAAATGTATGGTCTTTCTACTGGGGTTCATCTTGAATCAGTAATTGTATTCTACCCCACAGATTTCTGGACATCAGCCAGAGTTCTCATTCACCTGGATTTTGAGGTGTGCCTGAATTCTGTCAAAGATTGCTATTAGACTATATCCCTATATTAGAACAACTTCTAGTTTTTCTTTGCTATTGTTGGGGGCTGGTTCTCTCCCTTTTCCCTCTGTGGAATTTTCCCCATGGTCATGCTAAGATACCTGTTGACAGGGCCCTGGTGACAAAGGGAGGGGGGGAGAGAGAGGAGGGAAACCCCTCCATATCCAAACAGCCAGAAGAGCAGACCGACGGCTCTGGCTCGCCCATTTTCCCCCGCGGAGTTCGGACGAGAAGGACGATCGCCGCCTCAGCCCCATTCCTGCCATCCCAGCGTCGGGAGCCATCCTCACTGCTGTCAGACCCTGCCCTGCTGCCTTCTCACTGTAACCTGCCACCATCCAGCACTCTGCTGAGCACTGGGACCCACACCGTGAGCGGAGAACTCTCTCTCCATCTCTCTCCCCCCATGGGACAGCGCTGCCATCACCCCCAGCCCTCCTGCGGCTCTGCGGGACCTGCCCGCCCCCAGCACCGGGAACTGCAGCTCAGGGAAAAGGTGCCTGCAGCCAGAAAGGACTGGGACTAAGTTATTGTTCTGTTTGTGGCTAATTTCATAGCTGTTGTTCTTGTTTGTCGTGTTAGATATAATAGTAAAGAACTGTTATTCCTACCCCCATATCTTTGCCTGAGAGCTCTCTTAATTCCAAAATTATAATAATTTGTAGGAAGGAAAGATCACATTTTTCAGTCCAAAGGGAAGCTTCTGCTTTCCTTAGCAAACACCTGTCTTTCAAACCAGGACAGATTTTTGGCGCCCAACGTGAGGCCCGAGGGCATTGAGAGAAAAGGGTGAAAAAGGAATAACAGTTCTTGAGTTACCTCAGTTTTGTATTAGGTGGCATCATGTTGTCCAGCTTACCATGGTTTGGGCTCCATGTGGCCACAGCTTTATCTCTCCCATTTGCAATCCCTTACTTGAACATGGGTCCTATAACTCAGGCTGCTGTAACTATTATCCAGTTCCTTTTGTGGGCTGATAACGTGAGAAATTCATGGATTTTTAACTTCCTCTGGAAGGTGGGCACATGGATTCAGGGCTATCACACTCTAACTGTATGGTTTTGGGGTTACTTTAATAATGGTACATACTGTGAGGATATGACACCAGGAAAAATTTTGTCCCAACCCCTTACACAGTTTTTTGGGTCTGCTCCACCAGCTTTTGAGGGGTTCAAATATCTTCTAAGTAGTAATGATATCATACAGTGGCTGACATTGCTAATAGGCCTTGTAAACCTGTTCTATTTAACATTCTGAGATGAGGGGAGATTGACTTGGATGACAACCCTGATACGTCCCCCAAGGAATAGGGATCCTGCCCCAGAGCCTGAACCTGCCCCTGCCCCAGAGACTAAGGATTCTGCCCCAGAGACTAAGGACTCTGCCCTAGAGACTAAGGATTCTGCCCCTGAGCCTGATTCTGCCCCAGAGCTCACCTCAGAAAGGAACCATCCAGAGTGGGTGAGGTTTCTAGTGAAGGAGATGGGCCAAATGCTGAAGGAGTACCTTTCCCCAGATCTTGAGAAACTCTCCCTCTGCCTTAAAGAGGGAGAACTTGATGGTGCAGCAGTGGAACCCACAGATGTTACATCTCTCCAGGTTCCAGCTGAACTGCAAGGGCACTCACAGCCAGCAGCATTTGCCCCCGTGGAAATTAGAAAGTCTAGGGTGAAAACAAAGCACCTAGATAATAATGATCAGAAAGCAGGGCCCTCACAACCAGCAGGGGAGCCAGAGGTTGAGATCATCACTGAGTCCCTGTCATACGAGAGTCTCCGTAATCTGCGTAAAGATGTTGTACGAAGGGGCCGTGCTGCTTTTACAACGTGGTTACTGCGGGTCTGGGACCTTATGGGTACAGGTGTGCAGCTGGATGGTACTGAGGCAAGGAATTTGGGACCCCTGACCCAGGACTCAGGTGTGGATCACATATTCGTAAGGGAACCAGGCCCCCTTTCCGTCTGGGAGCGGCTTTTAATGAGTGTAAGAGAGAGGTTTGTCCATAGACAGAGAATGCAGGAGCACCACCATAGAATGCACTGGAAGACCCTTGATGAGGGGATCCAACAGCTGAGAGAAGTGGCAGTACTGGAGGTACTCTTTGGGAGGGGTGGACAACATGACAAAGACTCCAACAAGGTCAGGTGCACAGGGCAGATGTTGTGGAATCTGGCACACCTGGGGCCATCTCAATACACCACATTCATTGAAGCCATTAATGCTGACACCAACCACGAGACAGTGGGTTCTGTTGCCAATAAGCTCAGAAATTTTGAGAGTATAATGAACGGCCCAATGCAGGCTCAGGTCTCTGCTGTGATTAGGAACTCAGAGAGGAGTTCAAGGAGGAGATAAGAGGGGTGAGGGAGGAGATGAGGAAGGTCAATGCAGCACCAGTGCGAGTCACAGATCCCAGAGTTAGATCCCAACGTCCCCCAGCTAGGGAGGGAGGATACACCCCACGAGCTGACCTGTGGTTCTTTCTGCGTGACCATGGGGAAGACATGAGAAGGTGGGATGGGAAACCCACTTCTGCCCTGGCAGCACGGGTGCGTCAACTCAAGGAGGGAAACACTAACCAAGGGATCTCCACTAAAGTGAAGGTAGCCTCAACTTCCCATAACCAAGATGCAGGGTATTACAAAAGGGAGGATGATTTGTCAGATCCCCTTGAGGGAACTTCCAACATGTATGCCCAGGAAGGAAATAATAACCAGTGCTAGAGGGGTCCTGCCTCTAGTCAGGGAGAGGCACGGGAAAACCGGGTCTTTTGGACGGTGTGGATCTGATGGCCTGGCACGTCAGAGCCACAAAAACATAGGGCATTAGTTGATACTGGTTCACAGGTCACCCTAATACCATCAGAACATGTGGGGGAAGAGCCTGTTTCTATTGCTGGGGTGACAGGGGGATCACAGGAATTGACTTTGCTGGAGGCTGAGGTGAGCCTGACTGGGAAGGAGTGGCAGAAGCATCCAATTGTGACTGGCCCAGAGGCACCGTGTATTCTAGGCATAGACTTCCTCAGGAATGGCTATTACAAAGACCCAAAGGGACTCAGGTGGGCTTTTGGAATAGCTGCTGTAGAGGCAGAAAACATTAAGCAATTGAACACCTTGCTTGGACTGTCAGAGAACCCATCTGCAGTGGGACTCCTGAAGGTGAAGGAGCAGCAAGTGCCAATTGCCACCTCGACAGTGCACCACAGGCAGTACAGGACAAATCGAGATGCCGTGATCCCCATCCACAAGATGATCCGTGAGCTGGAGGGCCAAGGGGTGGTCAGCAAAACCCACTCACCCTTCAACAGCCCCATCTGGCCTGTGCGCAAATCTGACGGAGAATGGAGATTGACTGTGGACTATCGTGCATTGAATGAAGTGACTCCACCGCTGAGCGCTGCCGTGCCGGACATGCTGGAACTCCAGTACGAGCTGGAGTCCAAGGCAGCAAAGTGGTACGCCACCATTGACATTGCCAATGCATTTTTCTCCATTCCTCTGGCAGCAGAGTGCAGGCCTCAGTTTGCTTTCACCTGGAGGGGCGTGCAGTACACCTGGAACCGACTGCCCCAGGGGTGGAAGCACAGTCCCACCATCTGCCATGGACTGATCCAGGCTGCACTGGAAAAGGGTGAAGCTCCAGAACATCTGCAATACATTGATGACATCATTTTGTGGGGGAACATGGCAATGGAAGTCTTTGAGAAAGGAAAGAAGATCATCCAGATTCTGCTGGGAGCTGGTTTTGCCATCAAGATGAGCAAATTCAAAGGTCCTGCCCGAGAGATCCAGTTCCTGGGAGTAAAGTGGCAAGATGGGCGGTGCCAAATCCCCACTGAGGTCATCAATAAGATCACTGCGATGTCTCCACCAACCAACAAGAAGGAAACACAAGCTTTCCTAGGTGCCATAGGCTTTTGGAGAATGCACATTCCGGAGTACAGCCAGACCGAGAGCCCTCTCTACCTGGTCACCCGCAAGAAGAAAGATTTCCACTGGGGCCCTGAGCAGCAGCAAGCCTTTCCCCAGATCAAGCAGGAGATTGCTCATGCGGTAGCCCTGGGCCCAGTCAGGATAGGACCAGAAGTGAAGAATGTGCTCTACTCTGCAGCCGGGAACAAGGGCTTGTCCTGGAGCCTTTGGCAGAAGGTACCTGGTGAGACCCGAGGCCGACCTCTGGAATTCTGGAGCCGAAGTTACAGAGGGTCTGAAGCCAACTACACCCCAACAGAGAAGGAGATCTTGGCTGCTTATGAAGGAGTTCAAGCTGCCTCAGAGGTGACTGGCACAGAAGCACAGCTCCTCCTGGCACCCTGACTACCAGTGCTGGGGTGGGTGTTTAAAGGGAAGGTTCCCTCTACCCACCACGCCACCGATGCCACATGGAGCAAGTGGATCGCCCTCATCACACAGCGCGCCCGTATCGGAAACCCAAATCGCCCTGGGATTTTGGAAATAATTACAAACTGGCCAGAAGGTGAAAATTTTGGTCTTGCCGATGAAGAGGAGCAAGAACAAGTGACCCGGGCTGATGAAGCCCCGCCATACAACCAACTGCCAGCAGATGAAACTCGCTACGCTCTTTTCACTGAGGGTTCCTGTCGCATCGTGGGGATGAACCGGAAGTGGAAAGCAGCCATATGGAGCCCCACACGACAGGTTGCACAAGCTACTGAAGGAGAAGGTGGATCAAGTCAACTTACTGAACTCAAAGCTGTTCAGCTGGCCCTGGACATTGCTGAAAGAGGGAAGTGGCCAAAGCTCTACCTTTACACTGATTCATGGATGGTAGCCAATGCTCTGTGGGGCTGGCTGGAAAGATGGAAAAAAGCTAACTGGCAACATAGGGGAAAACCAATTTGGGCTGCTGATGAGTGGAAAGACATTGCCAGTCGGGTAGAGAAGCTACGCGTAAAGGTCCGTCATGTAGATGCCCATGTCCTCAAGAGTCGGGCTAATGAGGAGCACCAACACAATGAGCAAGTAGATCAGGCTGCAAGGATAGAGGTGTCACAGATAGACTTAGACTGGCAACACAAGGGAGAGTTGTTCCTGGCTTGATGGGCCCACGATGCCTCAGGTCACCAAGGCAGAGATGCTACCTATAAGTGGGCACGAGACCGAGGGGTGGATCTCACCATGGACAGTATTTCCCAGGTTATCCATGACTGTGAGACGTGTGCTGCCATCAAGCAAGCCAAGCGAGTGAAGCCCCTCTGGTATGGGGGGCGGTGGTCCAAATATAAGTATGGGGAGGCCTGGCAGATTGACTACATCACACTGCCTCAGACACGCCAAGGCAAGCGCTACGTGCTGACCATGGTGGAAGCCACCACTGGATGGTTGGAGACCTACCCTGTGCCTCACGCCACTGCCCGCAACACCATCCTGGGGCTGGAAAAGCAAGTCCTTTGGAGACATGGTACCCCTGAGAGAATTGAGTCAGACAATGGGACTCATTTCAAGAACAGCCTCATAAGCACCTGGGCCAGAGAACACGGCATCGAGTGGGTGTACCACATTCCTTATCACACACCAGCGGCTGGGAAAGTGGAACGGTGCAATGGGCTGCTTAAAACCACCTTGAAGGCACTGGGTGGGGGGACTTTCAAGAACTGGGAGATTAATCTACCGAAGGCCACATGGTTAGTGAACACCCGAGGTTCCACTAATCGAGCAGGCCCTGCCCAGTCTGAGCCCTTGAGAACACCAGATGGGGACAAGGTTCCAGTGGTGCATATGAGAGGTATGCTAGGAAAAACTGTTTGGGTGAACCCTGCCTCCAGCAAAGACAATCCAATTCATGGGGTGGTTTTCACTCAAGGGCCAGGTTGTACCTGGTAGGTGATGCAAAGGGATGGAGAGACCCGATGCATACCCCAAGGAGACCTTGTTTTAGGGTGAACTACCTACACTACTGTGCCTGTATCTGTAACTGTATGGATGTCTATAATTTGAAGATTTTAATTTGATTTAGCATTATGGTAGGGGAAAATTCGGGGTGGATAATGTTGGGGTTTGGTTCTTTCCCTTTTCCCTCTGTGGAATTTTCCCCATTGTCATGCTAAGATACCTGTTGACTGGGCCCTGGTGGCAAGGTGGGGGGGAGAGGGGGGGGGGGGAGAGAAAGGAGGGAAATCCCTCCATATCCAAACAGCCAGAAGAGGGAGCGGAAGACTCTGGCTCGGCCCATTTCCCCGCGGAGTTCGGACGAGAAGGACGATCGCTGCCTCAGCCCCTCTGCCCCATCCAGCGTCGGGAGCCATCCTCACTGCTGTCAGACCCTGCCCTGCTGCCTTCTCACTGTAACCTGCCACCATCCAGCACTCTGATGAGCACTGGGACCCACACCGTGAGTGGAGGGCGCTCTCTCCATCTCTCTCTTTTTCCCCTGGGACAGCTCTGCCATCACCCCCAGCCCTCCTGCAGCTCTGCGGGACCTGCCTGCCCCCAGCACTGGGAACTGCAGCTCAGGGAAAAGGTGCCTGCAGCCAGAAAGGGACTGGGACTGAGTTACTGTTCTCTTTGTGGCTAATTTCATAGCTGTTGTTGTTCTTGTTTGTCTTGTTAGATATAATAGTAAAGAACTGTTATTCCTACCCCCATATCTTTGCCTGAGAGCTCCCTTAATTTCAAAATCATAATAATTTGTAGGTAGGAAGGATCACATTTTTCAGTCCAAAGTGAAGCTTCTGCTTTCCTGAGCAAACACCTGTCTTTCAAATCAGGACAGCTATAGAAGGATATTCGACAACATTTCAGAAAGAAAAAGAAACAAAGAAACAAACAAAAAATGAAGAAAACCGAAGTCCAAACTGTCCTGGTTTGAAAGACAGGTGTTTGCTAAGGAAAGCAGAAGCTTCCCTTTGGACTGAAAAAAATGTGATTCTTCCGATTATTATAATTTTGGAATTAAGAGAGCTCTCAGGCAAAGATATGGGGGTAGGAATAACAGTTCTTTACTACTATATCTAACAAGACAAACAAACAAGAACAACAACAGCTATGAAATTAGCCACAAACAGAACAGTAACTCAGTCCCAGTCCCTTTCTGGCTGCAGGCACCTTTTCCCTGAGCTGCAGTTCCCGGTGCTGGGGGCAGGCAGGTCCCGCAGAGCTGCAGGAGGGCTGGGGGTGATGGCAGCGCTGTCCCAGGGGAAAAAGAGAGAGATGGAGAGAGAGCTCTCTGCTCACGGAGTGGTCCCGATGATCAGCAGAGTGCTGGATGGTGGTAGTTCACAGCAAGAAGACAGCCGGGCAGGGTCCAATGCTGGTTTCCCGACGCTGGGATGGGACACAGACAGCGATCGTCCTTCTCGTCTGAACTCTGCGGGAGAAATGGGCCGAGGCCCAGCCTTCCGCTTCCTCTTCTGGCTGTTTGAATCTCGCGGGGTTCCCTCTTCTTTCTCTCCTCCCTCCCCCCCCCCCCCCTCCCCCATGCCTTGCCACCATGGCCCAGTCAACAGGTATCTTAGCATGACAATGGGGAAAATTCCACAGAGGGAGAAGGGAGAGAACCAATCCCCAACACAAACACAGACCAAAAAAGAAAAAAATCCTATTCAGGACAGAAATGAAAACTGGATTTTTCATGAGAGGGCCTTTGTTCTCCAGTAAGTGTATCTGTTTGCTTATTAAAAATTGTCTGGGTTTACTTAAAGATTTACCAGGAGATTCTCCTTGCTCTCCTGTTGGGAGGCACACATTTAAGTAGTTGAGTATTAAAAAAAAACAAACCACCAGAGAGAAGATTTTCACTTATAATGTAAGCTTTGAATCAGTGGCATCAGAGACAAAACTGGATTAATATAAATTCTTCACGGGATAAAACAGAATTGCAGATTAACCCTGACCTCTACTTAAAAAAATCCAGAATTCTCATTTCCTATTGATTTATCCAAACAGGGCTGCCTGGCTGCACACAATGAAAGGCATCCTCTGCAGGTCAATTAGCAGGCACCTGGACAAGATTCAGGCTTTTGTGAAAATCCCATTAGATGCTACAACAGGCAGTTGCTGCATGTTTTCTACCAATATGAATATTGTATTTAGAAATGCAGAGTAGATGGTATGAAAATTCTGACAGCTATAAATCTTAGATTTGAAGTGGATGACTTTATTGACTGCTTCTGTCTCTGAGATGGAGAAAAGGGAAAATCTGTTCTAGTCTTTTGATTTAAAATGAGAGACCACTATTTAGGGATGATTGATGGTTGAAAAGTGAAGTACCAAGTGCTCCACAGGATTATATTACCCTAGATAATAGGTAAAATAGTAATTTTAATGCAAATGAGAAAAATCAGCACGAGTATGAAATGGACGTGTTCATTTATATTCTATACCAAAATAAAAGATCATTCTGTAAATTATTAATTCCAGTCTAGATGTGTGCCACCTTGAACTATTGTCTGTGTCATGATACATTTCATGATTTTTCACACCCTGAGAATATTCTGAGTCCATACTGAAGCTGTTCCATGTCCACTCACCCCAGAAATTTAATGTTGCCATAGAAAAAAACTGAGATATCAACCAGATTGCTACCGTATGTTGGGTTGCATCTGTCTTGCACTCAGTGGAGTTGTAATTGGGAAGGTCACCAGATTTTTTTTAAAATGTCAGGAAATTTCTTGTGGATTGAGGATAAAATTATGTCTCTGTTGAATCAAAGAGCAAAAGTTATTTTGCTTTTTGTGGAGCTAGCATTTTACTCGAACCTTTCCACATGTCTATATTTAGGTTATGCTCCAAATCACACAGAGAACAGATGGGAAAATCATTCAACTTGCCTGTATCTCAAGTTTCTGATCTATACAACTAGGTGGATAATATACACCTCAAGTATTTTAACAGTTATTAATGTTAGAGTATTTGACAGCTTTGAATTGAGATATAATCAATAGGAAGTTTTTAGACATTGTATTATTTATAAAGCTGTATAAAAATACAGTTGTATTGTATCACTGACTATAAACATGGCTCTCAGCGAGAGTTTATCAAGTAAACATTTTTGAAGAATGATTCCCAGTGCACAGTGAAAGGTCCTGTTATTGAAATATATTGAGGATTACAACTGACTGCAAGAGTTGACTGCATAGCTGCAAGGCCCAGCTGCTTTTTAAATGGCTGCAGTCAAACAAGAGTTAGGACTGGAAGAAATCCAATGAGTTATTCAGTTTCCACTAAATGAGAGAGCCTTTAACCATCTTCTATTACTCTTAACATTTCAATGTTATTTCCTTAGAACTTCTGAGAATATGCCATTCCTACACATCTATAAAACGCACGGTATTTTTATACTTTGAACTTTCTGTTGGCATTGAACAAGCAAGGTGTTTTCATACCAGCTAAAGTGTTACCATTTTTATGAAATGAGAATCTGTAACATCCCCAAACCTTCAGACAGCTTAAATTGCCTTGAAAAAAAATTACTAGGAAGGGCATATTAGATCATGTTCCTGTTTTGAAAGCCATTAATCCTTGAAAGCAGTCAGACATTAAACTGAAGTGACACTTGCTCTTAGTCTGTAGGTAGTTCCTTTAGGAGGAACTAAAATGCAGCTTGTTCTTGATGTCTTTAGTAACTCTCCTATGATATGCCTTTAAGAATCAAGGTACTTTGTTGCTTTAAAGGCATTAAAATTTTAGAGGTGTTGAGGCGTAAGCTAGGTGTTTAAAAAGTACAATAAACACGTTTCACCATAAATTATGTACACATTATAGAAATTTTATATTTGTTTGTTTTATGAGTTAACTTTACAGTTAGGTAAACATAGCTTAATAAAATATTTGTTAGTATAAATATTATTCATGGATTGTTTAGATTATTCCTTGGATACACTTTCTGTCTGTCTTGTATGGTGAAGAAAGATGCAAAATGTTATATGTGGAAAGCAGGTAGGCACAAAATGTGAGTGGAGGATTTACATATTATTAAAAAAAATCCAAGTTCTGGCAATCAGACATGTCCAGCAGTGCATTTTAAAACACTCTTGGAAGTCTTGATTGTTTGATAAGCCACAGAGCTAACAGGGAGAGAAATCCCTTCAGAACAAAGGTTGCTGCAGTAAGTTTATTACAGCATACGAATTTTGTCAGTGTTGCTGACTAATAAAAGCCTTGGGCCGGTCTCCTCAGAGGTAGGATGAGTGTAAGTGCACCACACCTGTCTTGTTCTCCAGATCTTTATAAAAATAGAAGCAGCAAAAATGATGCTAAATGCTAAGTCACTGAGACTTATGGATTCCTTTTATTGTATGAAATATTAACGTTTATTCTGATTTTTCATACTTTAAAAATTATGGAGGATAGATGTATTAATCTTGAAATGACAGGGAGGAGGCATAACCAAGAGGAATTTTTTTTGGAAATGGGTGCAATTGTACCTTGGACCCTTTGCAGAGAATTTACTTATTTTTTTCTTTATGTTGTAGAAACATGTCACTGGCAGACAGAGATAGTGTCTCCCTTTGGCAATTAGTCTCATCCATAAAACACTAAACATTATGAAGATTTTATACCAGAATTTCTGTAAGGAAAGTCCAGATATACATCTTACTCTAAGTGAAAACTATTGATTTTAACTAGTGAACATAAATAAAGAATAATTTGGGCTGAAAATTCAAAAAGGATCAATTTTATAGGGGGTGCTGGTTTTGTACGTTTGACATCTGGTGAGGAGGGAAAAGCCACCCACGGAAATGATTTTTCTGGGAGGTGCTGCTAAGAGCTTCCTTCATGTCTGACAAAAAACAATCGGTGATTAATTTTGAGAACTGACAAACTGTTGAACCTCTGAGAAAGCTGAACATGCCTCTGTGAACACATATTAAAAATAAACAAACCTGAGAAAAAGCTCTCTTGCTTTCTGTCCTTTGCAGAAGAGTTCTTCCTGCTCCTGGCACGGTGGCCTGGCAGGAGAGGGGAGGCTGCGGGCCCCGGCCGAGGCTGGGTTGGGCTGCAGCGGCTGACATCTTACCAACATTAACCTGAGCTAACATCTTACTAACATTAAGCCCTGCCCTGGCCTGGGCCATGCCGGGGTCTGCCGGGTCCCAGGAACAGTTCCGGGCTGGGCTGGGTCCCCTCTGCCTCCGCCCACATGGCCAGGCCAGACCCCAGTGGCTGCCATGTGGGGAAGGAAGGCCATCAGCCCCACGGATGCTGCCGCTGTGCTCCAGCTGGCTACTGGGATCCTGGCCTCCCCCCAGCTCAGCTGCCAAAGAACTGTCCACTTTAACACTGTAACTGTAACAACAACTGCTCTGGGCCACCCCAGATCCAGGCAGGGATCACAGGGCTATCTGCAGGCCTTGGGCAACCTATTAATTATTTCACTGCACAGATGAGACCTCCAAACCTTCAATCTCTTGAGTTGGAGAAAAGTGAAAAGTGAAGATACAGAGAGAACAACATAGAGCCATTGAGGTCAGTAAAGAAGGAAGAGTCAAATGGGAGGAGAAAGAGATGCCCGAGCTTGGACTGGAAATCTGTTGTAGGCTATGGTGAAGATACAATTGATTCATCAGACTCTTTTTCCCTGTAACTCATTGAAAACCATGGGGGGATGAAGTGTTCAAATTGTAGATATAAGCAAAGGCATCCCTGCTGAACAAGCAGATGTTGAAGTAGTTGTGATTCCATGAGAAGCTTGAACAGAGAGAGAGGAGAGTGATAAAGACCGTTTTCCCCAGGGAAGAAGATCTCTGTTCTTGGAGATGAAGATGATCTCAGAGTTAGATGAAGAGAACCTTTGCTTCTAAACAACTCTTTCTTAAAAGTGTAGCCCATTAGCCAAAGATTGAGCCCTCAAAAAGAGTTGTGGGGAAAGCTTTAAGTTGAAGGGAGGAACTTTTACACAGTGATCAGATTTCCATTCTCCTGGGCAGCTGATTTGCTGTGACATTAAACCCATGAGAGAGCAATTTCTTGTGAAGTCTCCATAGTATGACAAGAGAGACTACTCTCCCTAAGTAGACTAAAGAAAGACTATTTCAGAGGTGGTAAACTGACTGAATTGCTTCTGTACATTGTCAGTAGGAAAGAAAAGAGGGTTTGTGGGGGAGAAGAATTGTACTGACAGTTTTATTCTGATTCTTATTATTCTTTTAGTTCTGTTAATAAAATTTTTCTTTATACTCTTTAAAGTTTAAGTCTGCATTGCCTTCCTCCTAATCCTACCACACAGCAGGAAATGAAGAAATAATTCTAGTGGGTGCTCTAGCCATTTAGCCAGCACTAAATCCACCACATAAATTAGTACATTAGGCAAAAAATATCAAATAAGCAAACCAAAACCCTGTATAGGGAAAGTAAAATTTCTGGAAAATAGTAAGAGAAGTGTTTGTTTTTCACTAAACCCCTCTAGTGAAAAGAAAATTACCAGATTTGCAGACATCTGTAACATCTTCTGAGGCAGAACACAAATGTAATTGTGTGTCTTCTTGATGAATTACAAAAGCAATGGAATTTTAAAAGGATATGTCAAGTAAATTTTATTTCTTCTCCATTTTAGTTTATTTAATGAGTGTTTTATGGTTTTCATCACACACTAATGTGTATATGAACAGACAGCTAACATTCATATGTGTAATTGTGACAGAGGATAGTAGGAATCCATAAATAAAATAACAATGGCCATTTGGTTAAGTTTGTTTGTTTTGGTTTTAACATTTTTACACCTTTCTTTGTTAACATTTCCCTCCAAACTGTATGTGCTGTAACTCTCAGAAATTAATGTTTATTAATTGCTTACAAAAACATCACCACTGTAACAGAGTACAATCAGCATTTGTTCACCGAACCTAGTTAACAGAAAAGGGAATGGAAAAATACATTGCCCAAGGTCTAACTACAGACATAAGGCCTAACTGCAGACGTAACGTCCAACTGCAGCCATCCAGTAAAATAAACAAAAAATAAAAAAGAAGAAGCTGAAGGTTGTGTAACAAGTATGTAAAAGTTCATCAAAACACCAAAGAAAATAAAGGGCCTTCTTCCTCACGACCACCAAGAAGCAGAAAAAGACCCTCTGGCAACACAGCGCACTTGCGCAAAACACGATGGAAGATATACGTGACACAGGAAGTTAAAAAGTATATAAGTCGAGATTATCGGGTGGGTCCCAATTAACACAAACTAAACAGCCAAACAAAAATAAACCCATATCAACCGTATTAAAAAACCCATACAAAATTCCTCCCAACAAATTACAAATATCCCCAAAAATTTAAAAATTAAGTTCAAAAAACCATAACTAAACATAATAATAACAAAAGTGCCTGTAAGCCAATACAAAAAATTAACCGTGCCTAACCTATATAACCAAAACATTAAAATTAAGTGCAATAACAAATATTGTAATTATTACCTGTTCATTTATTTTGTTTATAAAGTGTACCAAAACCAATAATAATCCCATTACCACAATAAAATACCTCCTCAAAAAATATGTAACAAACAAATAAAAACTTACTAAACTATTCCTTAACACTAAAATAAAGTAAAAAAAATCCAAAAATAACCTAGCATACAAAAAATTCACAACAAAAATTACACCAAAATACTATTACTACCATTTCAGTAAACCTACTCCACTTATAATTAAAAATATTAAAAAATATTACCAAAAAACCTTAAAAAAATACAAGTCACCTTTAATAAAAAATAAAAACTAAAAATCATATAAGGAAAAACAAACAATTACAAACAACACCAATTCTCCTAAAAAATACTCTTATTACCAAAAAAAATAGTACTCCTCACAACTCAAAGCACCTGAGTCGGCAAGCAAAACAAAAAAATAAAAATAAACAAAAAAAAAAAACCAAAAAAAAAAAAAAACCAAAAAAAAAAAACCAAAACTCCACAAATAAAACTGTATCAAAGTACTAAAAAAATTACCTCAATACTAACAAAATATAAAAAACCCCGTTTAAAAAAACATAACCCTACATAAAACCAACAAACACCCAAAAATAAATTAAACCCAAAAATATTCTACTAACAAAATAACAATAACTTCCACCCTTCACAGCACTCTATAATAGTTATAATACTAATAGCATTTTTTAAACTAATTAAAAAAACTAACATGTCCCAGTATATTCACCAGCCGTTTAAATAATTATTAATACAAATAAAAACTCAATAATCATAAACTCAACAATGACAACTAAAACTCCAAGTTTCCAAACAAATTTAAACTCAATTATTCAAATAAATACTAATAACACATACAAAAAACAAGTACAATATTAAACTTTTTATATGTGCCCAAATCAAATCCAAAACAAAATTATTGCAACTAACCTAATAATTACTATTGTCCATATTAAAAATACAAAACTATTACCTCTAATTAAAATCCAAAAACAAACCAAAACAAATACATTAAAATTAAATAAAAAACACCTAAATATCAAAAACCCAAACACAAATATAATAATACAATACAAAAAAACCCATCAAAATACCTACTAAATAATTTACCTTAATATAACCAATCCACAAAATTCAAAATAAAATATTAAAAAAAACTAAAAAAATCCAATTTTAAAAACCTAACACAAACAAAACAAAAATAATACTTATAAAAAAAATCATACCTAATAACCCACAAGCCATAGGTCCCAATTTAATATTAACAAATAAATTACCCCAAACCCACAAAACTAATATAACAATCAAAAACAACATAACCAACCCTACACCTAATCAATTTCATAAATTCAAAAAAAGCAAAAAAAAAAAATACCCTCTAAAAACTAATAAAAGTAACTTATCAAATATTAAATACTACAAACTCTAACTTCACAGAACCTTGTAAACTATGTTTTAAAATAAAACCACCTTTTTACAAAACTATAAAAATAATTTAAAAACCTAAACACATTAATAGTTCCAATCCTCCCCAATGTACTTAAAAAAAAATCCCAAAAAATAACCTTAACCCAAATAACAAAAAACCCAAATATATTAAAAAGATTCCTAAATAAAAAAAATTATATAAAATTATAACCCAAACTAATAAAATAAAAAAAACCTAACTATATAATACCTACCAAAAACACCAAATAAGTTTATAATAAAATAAATGTAACACCCTACATATCCTTACAATTATTTAACAAATCCTTCAACAACTACATACAAATAATAATCTCCAAAATTTTATATCATTCTAAAAATTTTATATATCATTTTTACACAACACAAAAACACCATCTATTAAAACAAAAACCCTTCACAACACTAACAGTAACTATCCTAAAAATAATTAAAAGCACAAAAATAAGTACCAAAGTAACATCACTAATAAAACAAAATCAAAAATATAACTCATTAAAAATTACAATAAACAAAAATTTAACAAAAAATAAACGATCCATTAATACTCTAAAAAATCCCTTAAACCACTATCTAAAATAATATTACAAAATAAACCAAATTAAATTTAATGTTTTTACAACAAAAAAACCTTTACACTACTCTTAAAAAAAAATACTGCGTATATACAAATCATACCAAAATTATACAAAATACCATATCAAAACTACAAAAAAAATTAAAAAAAACCCAAAAAAACCCCAACAAAGTTAATATAAATCATAATTTAAACCATTCCCCATAACTTACCAACCTCTTGTCATCTCTTACCAAACCAATAACGTTACTAATTTTAAGTTTAAAATTTAAGCCATATATTTTTAACAAAGTAATTGCTATTATAAAAAAACACCTAAAAACTACTAATTTAATACTCATCCAAACTAAATATAAATCAACAAATAAAAAAAACAATCTTAACTAAAACTCTAAGTCATCAAAAATTACAATTCAATAAACAAAAAAACCAAAATTGTAACAAAATACAATCAATATTTGTTCACCAAACCTAATTAAGAAAAAAAAAATACATTACCCAAACTCTAACTACAAACATAAAGCTTAACTACAAAAATAAAATCTAACTACAGCCATCCAATAAAATAAACAAAAAATTAAAAAACCCTAAAAATTTTGTAACAAATATATAAAAATTCATCAAAACACCAGAAAAAAACCCCTTCATCCTCACAACCACCAAAAAAACCCAAAAAACCCTAACAACACACCACACATACACAAAACACAATGAAAAATATACATAACACAGAAAATTAAAAAATATATAACTCAAAACTATCAAATAAAAAATCATACACCATTAATAAAACCAAAACTCCCTGGCCACCCAACACTGTTTTACTTACTGTCGCTTACTCAATAAATTGTATTAAATCTAACTAAATTTATTTCTGTCAATTCCTATAACTCACTTATAACAACCACAATGCTTTAAATATTCAGTAACATGAAAGTTTCTGGATTATTTTGTTTCTCTTTAAGTAAAAATAGAGTTTGAGGTGTTTGAGTGAATATATTCGCAACTATGTAAATGTAAAAAATGTAGTAGATAAATTTCTCTACCAATGTTATAGTTTCCTTTAGAATGGTTTTCAAATTCATGCTTGTATTCATATATTTACATGTGTTTATCTGCATATTATTGCAGGACTATGAAAAATCATCCTGAAACAGCTGTTTCTCATTACAGTGCTGCAATTGGCACTTTAGAAAACGCAAGTACTTCATTGTTGTTCTGTTGCCATCCATGACTTGTCTCAGGAGCAATACAATAAATATGTTTTTCAAGGAAATAGGAAGGCTGTTCCAAAAAGTATGCTAGTGTTTTAGCAGAAGCCTTCTTTTTCTTTTTCTTTTTTTTCCTTTTTTCTTTTTCTCTTTTTCTTCGGTTGTATATGATGCCAGGGAACATAACACACTATTTTGGAACACTTTTTATTTTGTTATCATGTAGCTTGAATTGGTTATGACCAGCTGTGTGCCTTAGTTTTGGGTATTCATGCACAGTGATGTTGACTGACAGCCAGGGGTCCTCTGTAGTTTCCAGTGTTGAAAAGCTCTGATAAATAGATGTCACAAGATAGTCTATTAAATAATATTCTTGTTGTGTTTGAAATGCCTACATTCTCCTTGCCTAAATAGGATGATGTACTAAAAGGACTGCATCACTTCATACCAATTCAGTATTCAAGAGAGGGGTCTAAAAATAAATGAAACATTCATTTGCATTTTAAAATCTGTTTTCCTGGTTGTATTTGATCAAAACTAAGTTCTTTAACATTTCCTGTAGACAGGAACACTGCCAAATGTCAGCATTTGTGTTTATGTTGTATTTGGCTTCCGTAAGTACAAGTGTGAGCTTGTGAATAAAAATATATCAAGCAGAATTTAGCTTTAATGCAGACTGTGAAGCTTAAATATGTTACCAGTAACCAGCTCCACAGAAGAAATTTGAAATTATGAGTTTCATTGAATGAGTCAGGAATCAAAACTAGTTACATTTTTGCTTTTAATCAGAGGAGAATGTGACTACCTAAAGTTCAGAATTTAAATAGGCAACCATATGAAAATTAAATAATCTATGTGTTTCAAGGAGGATTTTTGAAAAAAACCCAAAACCCCAAGTATTTCAAAGAATTGATGAGTGAAAGCTTTCTAAGAAAGAAAGGCAGCACTCAGATAAATTGTTAAGTGTTACCACATCTTAAAATATTGGTGATATATCATTCTGTAACAGTGAATTCAGGGAAATAACATGTTTAGGAGCTCTCTTCATATAATAATTCTTAATTATTATTAAGAATTAAGTAATTTCTTAGCTGATAGAATAAAAAAATATTTTAAGTAGTTCAATCCTGAAGGCATTTATCTAAATTTATTTATCTAAATTATAGTATTGAAAAATGTCATAGATGGTTCAATCTAATAAGACACATTTTAACCTACAGTCTTGTCTATCTGCAACTCTGACCAGCACTGGCTGCTTATGAAGAGGACAGAGGGTCACGAGGTTAGTATGAGATATTTTCTGATCCAAAGGAATGTCATTCTTCCTTTAGTCATGTTTAAATATGTGCATAACTACCTCTTGAATCTGGGATACATTTATTTTCTTAAATCTATAATTTCTTTCATTGATGAGACAATTTATTTCCATCAGCATGAGAAGCATAGTAAAGGTGGCACTTACATGCTTCAGGGGGCAACTTTACTCAAACCAAATTGACATCAAAGTAATTGTGTTTCAGTATTGTCAAAAGTCCTTCGCTCAGTTTGAAGACCCAACATAATTGTGCTCAATTTCTCTCTATTTCCCCATTGTCAAGCTCTGCAGTACCATGCTCAGTCATACTGCACAGTGCTGACATCATCTCTCATAGCACAACACACCAATCTCCATGAGCCAGCCTGTATCCAAGGTCACATGAATTTGACCTGTAAAATATTCCTACCAGTACTTTTCATTTGGTGAGAAAGGAAAACATTTAAATCATTAGAAAACTGGGACTGGACAGACTTTTTTAGTTCTTGGGTTTCTTTTTGACTGTCACATTTTTTAACTGATCATTTACAGATTTTCTGGCTAATAGCCATTCATTCTGGTGTTGGGTCTGTTCTACTTATTTTCATCAGTCATTCCTTTATAGGCATATGCCTTCTTACAAGATAAATCAGTGGGTTGGGTTTTAATTTTTTGTTTTGGCATTGATCCTGCTATGGAGATGGTGTCTAGGAAGACATCTCATTGAGTCTGGTAACTCATCTGCAGTTTCAGTGTCAAGAATCTTGTTCCTTAAAGCAGAAGTAGACACTGAAATTGGCAATGCAAGGTAATGCAGATCATATGTATACGTTGACCTGTAAAGGCCTTTACCAGCAGACTAAGCTGATCAAGAGGGCCAGCCAGCCCAGAAAGCCAGTGGTATCCTGGGCTGCATCCAAAGCAGTGTGGCTAGCAGGGAAAGGGAGGGAATACTGCCCCTCTGCTCTGCTCTGGTGAGACCCCAACCTGGAACCCTGCACCCAGCTCTGGGGTCCCCAGCAAAGGAAGGGCATTGACCTGTTTGAGTGAGTCCAGAGGAGGGACTCACAGGTAATCTGAGGGCTGGAGCAACACTGCTGTGAAGACAGGCTGAGAGGGCTGGGGATGTTCAGCAAACTGAAAGATGTTACAATCTTTCAGTACATAAAGGACTTAAAAGGAAAAGAGAGAGGGAGACACTTTAATAAAGGCATATTGTGATAGGACAAGCAGGAAAGATTTTTAAAACTGAAAAAAAGAGATTTGGATAAAATGTCAGGAAGAAATCTTTACTGGGAGGGTGGTGAGACACAGGAATAGTTTGCTCAGAGAAACTGTATATTTCTCATCCCTGAAAGTGTTCAAGGCCCAGTTGGATGGGACACTGAGAAACCAGAGCCTACTGGGTGGCATTTTATTGCCTACAGTGGAGAGGCTGGAGCTGGATGATCTTTCCCTCACAAACCAGGCCATTCTACGATTCTATCAGTGTTCAGTGTAAAGAAAAATGCAAAAAATTGTATATAAAAATTCTGAAGCTGGCTTAATAATTTGGGTAAGGATTCACTTGCTGCTGGAAAATTACCTCTGCACTGTACTCTCTTTTATTTCCAGCGAAGATAAAAGAGTATGGTACCCTACAGATGCACACCTCTCTTTGTCCTTGGAGTCAAGAGATAATTTCTTCCTTATAAATATACTTGTGCTGTCGAACCTTTGCACTTTGCCTGGTGTTTAATGTTTAATATTTAATATAATGTTTAATGTTTAATAATGTTTAAAATGTATGCAGTGCCCAGAAAGGTTCTTTGTAGCGTAACTAATACAGGATGACAGAGTTGAAAGAAAATGTTGGGCTGAAAAGTTGAGGGGGAAACAATCAAAGACCTGTAGTTTTTAATTATTTTTTTTTCTTTTTACCTGTTTCCATTGAGCTCTGTTTTCATGTAGAAAAAGAACCAGTTGTTTCCATGACCACCAAAGAGATTAACTATGAGAAACTGACTTTATGAAGCTGAGCTTGAGCTTTCTCATGAAAAATTTCATGAGAAACCCATCTCATCCATGCTCTCAGGCAGTTTTAAGAAGTCCATTGCTTTAAAGGGAGGAGGAAACCAACTCAAAAATGTGTTAGTCTTCTCCTTTCTTCTCCCTTTAAGTAGCAGTATTCTGTTTCCTAGGTTTTCCAAAAATGTGTGAGGAGCATATCTTTCAGGTGACATGTCTTTCATTTTCAGGAAGGCTCGGGTAGGAGTAGAAAGGGAGATTTAAACACAATGGACCCATGTTAGTAGCACTGCACAGGTATTAAGAGTGTAGTAGTGCATTCCGGGAAAAATCAAATTTTAAAGTTTGTTTACAAAAAACCCAAAGAGATAAGAAAATGATTTCTTTCAAGTTATCAGGAAGAAATAATTCTAACTGTGTCTAATAAACAAATTTTTATTGTGTGGAATTGAACAACATTTTAAGCAATATTTGAAAGCTGTCCATCTTCCTGCAACATAATTGGGAAATAAGTTATTCTTTAACTTGCATTGTTCTATAGGCTGGATTTATAGCAACCTAAAGAACTTAATTTAGTTACAGATACATGAAAAGTAATTTATTTTTACCTAGAATTAATTTTTACATAGCAGGTTTAGCTCAAAAAATGTTCTCAGATAATTTCCCAACCAAGGCTACCCCTCATTTTCTTGGACAGCATGCATGTTGCTGAGATACCCTTTGACTTAAGTATGTTTCTCACTTATTCTCTGATGTATAATCTCTGGAAGATGGTGCTCTTGGGTACAGCAGTCAGCTTCAGGAATGCAAATTTATAGATGCAATCATTGCTCTTATTCTCAGGAGTTTATGCCCTAGAATGTAACACCAGAGTGCTTATGCTGAGGAGCCATGTTTTGGTAGGTACCCATGTGAATACGTTGTTACTCATCAGCATTCCAGGGGAGAATCTGCCATGTAACTCTGATTTTTCAAATGAGGCTGCTTCTAACATGGTATAACCCTACAAATTTGTTAATGCTCTTTTCTTGCTGGTGCTTTCTAGACCAGTAATCCTTTTTAGAACAAGTACAAAATTTTTGCAAATTAGGAAGGTGTTGGTGGAATTTGCAGTCCTTCTGGAACAGACTGGTCTGGTGTGGATTTCCCACGGTGTCACAAGTCCTGTCAGCAAACCTGCTGCAATGTGGGCTCTTCTCTCCATGGATCCACAGGACCTGACAGAGGCTTGCTCTAGTGTGATCTTTCCACAGAATCACAGTGTCTCCTGGGCATTCATCTTCTTCAGTGTGGGGTCCTCCCTGGGCTGCATCTGGACTTCTGCTCTGCTGTGGACCTCTGGCTGCACGGGCACGACTGCCTCTCTATGGTCTACACCATGGGCTGAAGGGAAATCTCTGTGCTTGGAGCATCCCCTTGCCCTGCTTCTGACCTTGGTGCCTGTAGGGCTGTTTTTCTCACATATTCTTACTTATGCCTTCTCTGACTGCAATTGTAGTGAGTGAAAGTGCTGTAACCTTTCCTCCACCTTAACCGTTATTCCAGAGGTGCTGCCAGCATTCCTGGAGGGTTCAGACTTGGATAGTGCTGGGCCCATCTTGGAGCTGGCTGGTACTACTGGCTCTACTGGACAAAAGGGAAGCTTCTTGCAGCTTCTCACACAAGCTGCCCCTGTAGCCCCACCTGGTATCAAACTCTTACAAAACCCAACATGAGGATTCAGCAAGTGTAAACCAGTGTGGCTCACACGTGACTCATATCAGCAACAATACTCAGGCCTTTAGTACTGCCTTGTAAAAGGAAAATGGAACCTATTATTCATACAGTAGAGGAGATGCTAAAATGCAGACCCCACAAATCCTCTAACAATCACTTTTCAGCTAGTACAACAAAAGAGAAAAGTGCAAAGTAACTGAACTATCATTCTCTGCCTTTAAACTGAAAGATTGTTATTGTATTACATAGTGGGGGGATAACCCCTTCCCCAAGGAATATTGAATCTTTTAGGCCCATTATGCCCTTCCAGTTCAACAGCATTTAATTCCTACTGCCATTTAACTGCTTTTAAAATTTCCAGTCAAATTAACACATTGCCTTGAACTGCTGCCTTGGGATTTATGTTGGTTAAATCCCTCAAATGTCATGCAATTTTTGTTTTCTAGTTCAAACACAAGCGTTAAAAAAACCTTTGCTATACAACCCATATCATCTGTCTCATACCTGTACAGTTCTGTTTTGCTGAGGCATAAAGTCAGTGAGTGAGAGTTTTGTCGTAGATTTGTTTGGAATGTACAGTGTGTGAGGAAGAAAGGAAACAGCGGAGTAAGTCTTTGATCTAACTGATGGGAAAAAGAACAGCAATGCTTGGTCTCTTATTTTTGTTTAATTAAAGCAACAATTTAAATTTTCTTTATGACCAAGACTTTTTTATTACACACAGAGTTAATTTAGATGATCAACTCTTGACCCACTTTTTCTTAGATGATTATTCATTTGAGAGTATTTGCAGGAGAGACAATGAAGAGATGGATGTTTCAGAATGCTTTTCTGACCCTACTCTGGCCAATGCTTTTATATAAAACAAAAATTGGAAAAATCCCTGTCATGGTTTAGTTTGTTCGTTTTCTGGCCAAAGCACCAAAAATGTAATAGTTTGGGTTTTCCAGTTGTAATATATTTACCCTTTAGTTCTGAAATAGAATTAGGAGTAAAAGTAAAGCAGGCTTAAAACTTAAAAGGGAATAAAGAAAAACCTTATTAACAACACAAAGAATAATGATAAATTCAGAACAGATTTTCAGACCAGTCCTTATTTCCCCTTTGTCACAGCTTAACATACACAGACACTTCAGTCAATTTCCTTACTTAAAGAATCTTTTTTCAGTTCACTTTAGGGAGGAGCTTCTTCTTGCTTAGCTATAATGATCTTTTATCAAGAGAGGAAATCACCAGTTCTCCCTTGACTTTACTTTTTCATGATTAACAACCACCTGGGATCTGCTATCATGAATTTCCTCCCACTTCACAGTCTTCCCAGAACTGTGTTGTGGGCCATGTTAAAGTCATGGGGTATTACTTTTAAGGATGAGCTACTCAAAGGCAAAAGTTATTTTTAGCTCACTTCTCTCTATTCATACTTCATTCCCAGGAACAGAGATCCCCTTTTTCCCTTGAGGCAAAGGATCTTCCAAACACTTTGCACCTCACCCCACCCCCCCATATCTTTCTGCATGGTTTAAAGGGATTTTTTAGTGTAGTACAGTCCAGCCCTGTAACTTACGAAAAAGATTTTTCAGCCAACCTTCATGGCGTCTCCTCATTCTCCTTCCATCTAGAAACTTAGCTTGTGCTTCATTGACTTTGGTGTATCCTTTCTGTTCTTCTTCCTCTGACCCAAGGAAGGATGGAAAGTCTGTAAGTCTCATCTGAGCATTGGTAAAAAAGTTAAAATCTCCCCCAGAAGTTTCAGGGGCTGTGCCAGGCCATGCCGGAGCTGTGTCAGGATCTCAGGGTGCCCAGGCCACGCTGGAGGGGCAGGACGAGAACTGCAAAGCGCACGCAGAGGAGAAATGGGTGCCAAGGCCGTGTGTCCATGGCTTTCCCCCGGCGCTGCCCGCCCCCAGCTCCAGCCGCAGCCCGGGGGTTCTCCCTCTGCCCTGCCCAGCACACAAAGCCCTGGGGGCTCTCCCGAACCGGGCCCGGCTGCCTCCCCCCAGCCCGTGAGGGCGGCCGGGCGGGCTCGGCCACCCCAGGGCTGCTCCGAGCCGGGGCAGGGCAGGGCAGGGCCCCCCGAGCCACGGACACACCGGGAAAAGGGCGAGGATCCCAGCAATGGGCTCTCCTCCCCTTGGCCACTGGGGTCCCTGGTTAAAACAGGGCCCAGTAGCCTCCAGAGCCCGCTCCCGCCTGGGCTGCATTGGAAGCGGGCTCAGGCCAGGTCAGTGTTACTTTGTAAAAGGCCGGAAATGCAAGAGAGCTTTCTTGGGGTTTACTTGCTTCAAATGTGATTCATGGAGCGAACCGACTTTTCCAATTGGTTTCTCAGGCTGTCAACAACTAAACCAGCCTGCAATTGGTCCCATCAATCCACAGAGGAAGTTTTCATGGAGAAAAACTTCCTAGTGTGCCCTCCCCCCAGGGTAAAACCAACACATTCCAACCCTTGCTTGCCCCAAACTTTGTGAAAGCTCTTTGAAAACTTGAGGCATGAAAAGGATTTTGGATTAAAATTTCTTAGACTTGCTTATACCCATTCCATGGGAGCATGTTGCTAGATTTATTTTGAGCCGAAGTTTTATGTTATATTTTCTTTTAAATACCATGAGATACTAAAAAAAAAAAAAAAAAAAAAAAAAAATTTGCAGCAAATTTACTGTTGCCCAGTTTGACTTAAGGTAAAGGGTTGAGACCTGAAAAGTATGGAAGTCATCAAACACCATGAAATGCAACCTTGTTACAGATTTAACTATGGGGACTAAAAAAGATGTCAGATGTGTTAAGAATTACTTTTTCACCGCCATCCTTGAGCAAAGAAACGCCTCAGGAAGAGGAAAGAACAGTTGCTTTAGGAAACTTGGACCATTTCAGAACCCTGAGTATTCTGCTTTTAGCACAAAATGGATGTTAATTGTCCATTCTGTTTCATATTAATAATTTATGTTGTTTTTGTAATTACATTTATATAAATATTACTAGTATGAGACATTTTTGAAATATATTTTTTTAAACAAAAGGATTAAAGACTAAAAAAAAAAATCAACCAACACTGAAGAATGCCCCCGCCTTAAACTTTTACCCTCATTTTATATTCAGTGTTTGAAATTTCCATATTAATATGCTCTTACAATGTGTATGTCCTAAACTGACACAATTTCTATAGGAAAAGGTAGGCATAGGGTTAGTTGGTGGAATTCTAAAAGTTTTTGTCCTTAAACTAAAGACTGGAATAACATAATCTTCTTTATCCTGCTTCAGCTGGGAGGGGCTTGGTGCAAGTGTGGAGGTGAATGTGACTTCAGTGTGGTTCACGTAATCCTGCTCCTTGGAGCTGCTGCAGTACCATCGGACCTCTGATGCAATTCCTCCCACACCCTGTGCTCTGTCCAGGTGGTGTGGGAAAGACACAGGAGAGCTTTTCGGGCAATTACCTCAGACCAGGAAATGTGGTTTTTGGTGGGCATTTCCAGAACGATATGGAGAGGGTCAATATTATATCCTGGATTTTCCTCCCAAGTATTTTATTTTTCTGATGAATGACTAAGCTCTGAGTAGTGATCACTGTCTGAAGATCTGTCTTTAAAGAGTCAGTGCCTTTGGTCTGAGATGTGTTGGGAATGCTGATGACTAAGTAACTTTATGCAATGTTCCCACTGATTGCAACAAAGTTCTGGTCAGGCATGTGGGGTTTTTTTCTATTTTTCCCTCTGTGTACTACTATAGCTGCTTTGTCAATAAAACGCTGAGATAGCCACCTCTTTTTTTTTTTAAAGTACGTCTATAAAGCATTGCAGATGAGATTCAAATAAAAGCTCATACATTACACAGATTTTGTTGTTCTTTCTCTTCAAAAATCTATCTGCACTTTTCATATTGACGTTTTGGTGGGTTCAGCTCAGGTTACTTAAAAAGCAAAAAGGATTAGTGTGAAGCTTAGTGCAGGGCCTTTCAGATGAGACCTTTAAAAATGTCATCATTGCTCTGCCAGATGAGTGAAGTTCTTATCAACTCTTTAATCATTATGTGTTCATGGGTCTAGAATAGCATTCAGACTTCCAAGTGGAAAAATTAATTATCTTGGGTGTGCCACTCTTCAAGCTATTTCCTATTTTAGACTAGATATGCGTTATTTTTTTATATACAATCTACACTGGAGTTAGAATGGTATTTACATGGTTAAGGGGAAAACATAGATTTCTGCTTAAATAAAAGTATGATCACTAGTTATGTTCCCCAGTTTAAATTTCAGGATGCACATTCTTTCATGAAGTGCTTTTTACACACTGCAGAAAATTGCAAAAAAACCCAAATCTGAAAAAGCATTTATGTGACTCTCTCTTCTCTTGGTCTGTTGTCAGGTGTGATATACTCTTTTAATATAGAAAGGGTTATGGTGTGTTGCTTCTGGACACTTCAGCAATTTCCTTCTGGGCTATTACCAAGTTTTTAATCTCCTTTTGTTTATACTTTGTATTCTTGTTAACGTTTACTTAATCAAATGTTGATGTCACTACTTCTGCTCCATTTATTTCATATCATTGGATAAACACACAGGCTTTCACACGTATCAATTTAGCAAAGTTTCCTCACTGACTTTGTGCACCCTATAATGACTTTATGGTTTAGTTGGGTTTTTTTTCTCTTCTGTCACAGAGAAAACTGTGCCTAGTCTTTACACTTGGAAAATAAACAACTATAAAATAATATTTCTGCTGCCCTTTAAAGAATATTTTTAAAACCTGCTATTTTAAGAGTCAGACGTGTGATGTCTGGGAAGAACTGGGGTTTCTAAATGAGTTAGTCTTGATTTAAAATTCATGTTGACCACAGAGGAATTACTAAGGTTTGGTAGGGACTTCAGGATTATTCTCAATGCACTATCTCTGCACTGTTTGCCTGTCAGTACAGCAGTCATGCAATAGAGAAAGATGGAATGTTTGCCTATTTGCCTGTAAGAACAGTATTACAACAAACACAGAACAACTGTAAATTTGTTATCTTACTTTTGGTCCACAAACTATGCAGTACTAGGAAGAAAATTTGCTGTGATACCAGCAATTTAATTAAAACTGGTATCACTGCCTTACTCTGTAAGCTTTGCTGATGATAAGATTCTAACTTCCTTGAGCTAGACAGAGAAAACACATGAGAAGATATTTTGGTATTTCGCAAAATGCCTGCTTGGGATTAACTGAGCTTTCCTATAAATCAGAATTTAAGTTGCCAGCTGGGCAGTTTGTCATATGCAGGGAGCAAGAAAATGAGTTTACAAGCTGTCTGAAGAAAAACATTACACATATTTTTCTCACCCCCGTGTTCTGCCTTTTCTACCATAGTAATGCAAGAGACATCCAGAAAAGGTGTTTGCACTCCAATATCTCTTCATTCTTTTGCAGACAGCATGACAATTATGGACAAGTTCTTGTTAATGGCTGATTTTTCTAAAAGAAGCTGCTTCTTGGCTGGCATAAAGGTGCAATCATGAACTGATATACTTGATAGTATTTTTCCATGTTTTTATGTACATTGCTAAGTCAACACAAATGCTTGATAATTGTTTTAACAGTTTATACTTATGAAATATATGCAGGTAAGTCTGATTCAAAACATTTCCCATGAAAGTTGATTCAACTTAGAACTGTTTAACAGCTGATTTGTTGAGCTGGTATTTGTAATAATGATTCTTCTTTCATGTGTCAGAAAAAAATCAACTATTTTCACTGGGAATGTTTCTGTGCAAAACTGAGATAAGTGGCAACAAAACCAGTTTCAAGTTACAGGAATAACTTCTTTGTGAGACTGACAACATCCAGGCCTGAGGCAAGGAAGTCCCAATAAGTGCTATCACACTGCCACATGTGAAAACTTCACATTTAGCTGAGGGAAGAACTTAATCTTTCAGTTGCACAACCTTACATTTCTCTGGAACTGCTCCTATAAGGAGCTCTGCCTAATGAAGTTTTAATGAATGTCTTCACACACAGTGACCATATGCAGAAGAGATTTTTTATTCAGCAGGCTTAGTGAGGTCTGAGTTGGTTAGTTCTATGCAAAACACAAAATGAAATGTAATGTTGAGAAAATGGGGTATATTTTCCACTAACTACGTTCATTTAAGAAGCGGTATGTCTTTTCTAATCTCAGTGGGGTTACTCATGTTCTGCACACTGTCTGTACTTACTCAGGCAACAGTTTCAATCTGGGCTTCACTTCAAAGAAAGGAAAAATTGCACATTCTACTCTGTTTAACCAGAGATGATGAGTGCAGGAAAGGCCCCTTCTTGAGCTTTATGAGGAAAAGAATAGTGTTGTTCAATAAACTAGTGAGTGAAAGCCAGCATGGTGCAGTTTTATCTTGATACCAATGAACTCGTATTTGCCTTTGCATGTAGAAATTAGGACTTATCATCATCTCTACAGAAGACTTTAAATGTCCATGAACACATGGCCGTCTCAGACTCCCTCCCACAACATCTCCTTCATATTTTGCTATGTTTTGCATAGGTCCCACTTCTGATTCTTCTGGAGATGAGCCAGTTCTTGCTGCCAGAATGTCTGTTGCTTTTCTCCAGTTTCCCATGGCACTCAGCATAGCCAGATGTCCACAGGTACTCAGTATATCTGTCCTTTGTAGTATGAGTGAATACTACATGACAGAGAGCAGAATACCACATGTTCCCCCAGAATCTGTGTGTATCTAGGTCCTTTCCTGTGGCTGGCTGGGAACATGGAGCCCTTGGTCTGAGTCACATTGTTGTCTGAATTACTTGAACTAGATGTTTCCTGTAAGGGTTACCATATACTCTGCCAATGTCTGACCAAGTTTATTATGTGTTTGTCCAGGTATAACTAATTAAATCAGCTCTTCTACTTTGGTTCTAAGAGCTGGCTTCATATTTATCTCTAAAATTAACTATTAATTATTTACCTGAGCTATTCTACCTTTCTCTGTTTTCTGGTGTATTCACCTGTGATAGGAGGTGGGTGCAGAAGTAGATATGCAGCAGATATGGACTGGGCTCCAAGAATCACTTGGCCTATTGAGAATCTTTCTACAACAGGGAACTTTTCCGCTAGACACTGTGACCTACTATGTATGTGTACTCATTAGTATTAAAAGCTTCCAATGTTCTTTTTCTGATTAACTTTTCCAAAAAGTAAAACTCACTGCTGTTTGTCAGTATTGGCTGGGATAATGGACTTGTGCGTATTTAATCATCAAGGAAATGCAGTTATAATATCATAGTTGGTAGTTTTAGAATTTTTTTTCAACCTTTAACCAACATTTTATTGAATGCTTCATTTATTTTGAACAAGTTGAGAGCAATGAACAGTCATGGTACTTTTCCAAATTGCAAACAACCTCAAAATTACCCGTCTGTATTAACGAGTAGACCTCTGCAAGTTGTGTCTCACCTACTGTCACACTAATGATTGTAATGAGAGCTCTGTATGAAGTTAATATCCTCTTGCTTCACCATTTTTATTGCTCTGGAAAGTACTCAAGAATAATTAGATCTGTGTTAGCTATTTTGATCAAGAGAATTGAGCAGAGTGATATGATGGTTTAAAATGGGTCCAACTTATAGTAGGAGAGCGTGCAAGAAGCTGGATAAAATGACTCAGAGTGTTCTGAGACAAGAACTAGACAACAAACAACAAGACAACAAACTTTCCTGAAAAAGAAATGAGGGGAAAATGTCTTTTAATACAAGATTTTCAAGATTTTTATAGTAACTGGCAGGAGGTAGTGTGCATATAATCTTCTATGATGGAAGAATAAAACAGGGGTGATCTGAGCTGACTTTTTGTAGCACACTGATACAAACCAGCTCATCACTTCACTCTGAAACCAGCTCACAACTTCACTTTGAATTTAAAACCTGATTTTTCAGGTTGTTTTTAAAAAAACATTTATTTATTTATTTATTTAAGGTCTTAGTTGATTATCCTTTACTTTTGTGAAGAAAACCTTAGAAGTATACATCAGATATTCAAACTGAAACTTGTTCAAGACTGAGTAATCTGACATGTTGCCTGGAAAAGAAATGTGAGACTACCTGCTGTTTCTCCACTGCTCTGCTCTGTTAGCCCAGAGGCTGCCCTTAGTCTGCAGTGTGTCACTTAAGTGCCGATCTGTTTTACTTGTCCTGGTCTTCCTGCATATGAGCCTGGGAAGTGTGGGAGAGGAAACAGGAGACATTTGGAAATTTCTTTCAGGGATAAAAGAGAATAAGCAAGAGAATTTTGGTTTTGCTTAGCTTACTGAAGTTTTTTTTCCTGGTTCATAGCAGTACATAACTCAAATAATTGCAAGCCATGGAGTATATGCAATTCCAATTTATTACAAAATTCTCTTTTAGATATTTAGCCCATCGTGGAAATTCTGCAACATCCTTTCCTCTAAATGGTTTTCTAGAAAAATATTGTGAAAAAAACAATTGTTTCAGATTTGTAACATGTAAAGAAATTAAGTAGTAAGACAGGATAATGGTGCATTAGTGGAGTATTAATACACATCTGAAGTACTCTGTATATGTTAGGCTGAAGGCTAGGAGCCTTTAATCACCCAAAACTACAGTAATGACACTTAATGGAGTTTTAAATCCTTTAAGGTGTAACTCGATGTATACATAACATCTTTATTCATAAGAATAAATATGATCACCATAATCTTTGGTGAAATACAAAAAATATAATGTTGCAGTGATTAAGGCCAAACTATTAATTCAATGAGTGAAAAAAGAAGCAATACCTCTGGAATGTTTTCACATGTTTTCTAAGTGTACTTTCAATTTGCAATAAGCATAATATGGGCCTCATTTTTCCGGTTCCTATTTTTTTCATCTTTGTACAGATTTGTTCCACATAATCCTGTCTGTATTTCCATTCATCCACAGGAAGTGCCTGAAGCTGCAGCTATGTGCTTCTGTCTACCATGACATCAGACTCATGGGGGATGAAAAACATGTTGTCCAAAGAAAATGGGCTACTAAAAACCACTCATGCCAATTTACTGTGATTTGGCATTCAGAAGGTGAACATGCCCTTGTTGCAGGTGGAATTTATGGCTGTCAGTACATTAAATGAAAAGATGTAAATTTACATCTACACTGGTTGATTCCTCTGGAGCACTAAAAACCCTTGGAGGTCACTTCATCCAAGATGACTCTATAGTTCTGTGGTTTTAAAATTATGTAAATTGCTTTCATTTTCTGTAAAATGACTCTGAATGAAAAATCATATGTGGATGTGGCAACTGCAGACAAGAAAATGTGAACTTAGGAAATATAATGAGGTGCTGAATATGATTTAACATGACATTGTGTGGAATTAATTTGTCAGTATGGACTAAGTAGAACAAATAATTCTTAAAAGAAGTGAATTTTCTTACATAGAAGTTAAAATAGATAATTAAGATATTATTTGATCAACATTTAACAGTTAAACTGATTTGACAGTGGTAGACCCATATCCTAATTGATACAGGACCCCCTGCTTCCTGTGGCAGTGCACAGTTCTTCACATTGGATGCAAGAGGGTTTGCTCTCTGTGATATTTCTGCACATACTAGCAATTTCGGTCTTGATACAAGAGCTGTAAGAATCCTTTCCTCCTCATCCTGCTCAACATTGTGTCTATTTACATGAAGAATTCAGGAATAACGTAATTGTGTGTTGTGACTGGTAAATACTTATTTTTGCTTTGCCTTTCATTTTGCAGCAGTGTGTAGTGTGCAGACACACCATTTTAGTTTATTCGTGGTCTTTCTATTTCACACAGAGAAGTAAGTATTTGCAGGACAACTGTATTACAACTTCATATTTGGGACCCAGAGCATTTCATTTGTGTGCATGTTTTCCCATAGATTACTGTGATTTTCTTTACATAATCCTTGGGAAAAATATGCCTGGAAAACACATTTCTCAGCACCATAACTAATTTTCTGCAAGGCAAGGCTTTGCACAAACAATCTATGTCTGCTTTGGCCATTCTGTAAAAGTTAAAAAAGTATCAGACAAGGAAGTAGAATAAGATGTGTCCCCTGCATTTCAGTGAACCAAAATTGTATAATGTGCTTGAATGACTTTTGAAACAGCTGAACATGATGTGTATGGTGAGATATAGAGCACAGTATTGGCCTAGTCCTCTCACTATCATCTGATAACTGCCTAGGTAATGTTTTTTCTCTATTTGACATTATCATTTGGGAAATCCTGTTTTATCTGTGACAAGTTTTAAAGCTAGTATACTCCTGTTAAGGATCTAGTGCATCTTTGCGGTATTGAGATAGCAAGAAAAATGTTGCTGTAATCTTGGCCTAAGTTATGGCTCTTAAGATGGCTGTGCTCTGAAAAGTAGGCAAAATGGAAATGTTTTGACAAAGAAAAATATGTGTTGTCAGCTCTGTTTTATCCACAGTGGAGGAGGGAAATGGAAAATATACAAGGTTCAGACATTGATGACTAATGTGATATCCTGTAAAACAGATTAGGAGAGCACTGTTCTGCTTTATTCCTAATTTTTTTTTCCAGTGAGAAGCACAACTAAATGAATGGTTTGTATGTTGGAAAGAAATATTTAAAATAATGTAGTGAACATGAAAGGAGCACCATTTACATCATAAGATGGAAGAATATATGAACAATACAGAGTGAATTGTTTCTCTAATAGAGTATTAGTCATTTAAATGTGCATGAGGTACATTTTCTTTATGTTGTGATTAATGTCAGTGGCTTTAACTGTCAGTTTGGTTTAACTGTGGCAGTGATAGAAGGAGCTCCATAGAGGGCAAAGCATGAAGCGAAGGAGGGCACTCATGGCCACTGTTCCTCAAATCCCTGTCAATAAGGGACAAATTGGACCATTATGGAGCCCATTTTTACCAAGCTGTGCTTGTCTGCTTTCTGACTCATGAGCCAAGAACTCAGTCCACTGTCAAGTCCCTCTTGAACTTCATTATTACCTGCCAACTCTGCTCAGTGGTAGCTTAAAGTATGTAAGAAAATTACCTTAAAAACCCAGATGTTGATAGACTTGGAGTGTCTTTCCAAGACTTCTGCTGTTGATCTTCTCATGTGACACTCAGCTATAAACTGGGCACAGAGCAATTTCCAGGGCTATAGCTGGGGACTTCAAACCATCTGTTTTGGAAGCTAAAAAGCTCTTGTTAGGACAAATATGATGCAAGCCTGTTTCCCTTGGCTTCTTGCTATCTGCAAACCATTTTTGCAATCCTCAACTGCATCCCTTTGGTTTCTCAAGCTTTTCCAGACCAGGATCAAAGGATTCCCAAAACTGACAGAGTATTTTGGAAGCACACTTGCCCATGTTGGATCTTAGGTAACTTCCCTCTTACCTGCTGCCCATTGTCACATGCGAAGCAACAGTCAGTGGTGCACCCTGTAGGGAAAACAGAGACAGTGATTAGCCACAGATTTGAGACATGAAATGCTAGATTCGGTGTTCAGGTACTTAAATGGGAGAAATATATTTGTATATACTGTTAGCAGATGCTAATTTATGTACAGTTTTGATATCTAAAACCAGGTGCCTTTTATAAGTAACTTGTCTGTACCTACTTTCAAATCTACCTGCTTGAGGCTCTTTGTAATTCTTCTAATTATTTCGCTTGGGTGAGTTACAGGATCCTCTACATTTTAATTAATTTTTCCCTTGTTAATACACAAAATATATGAATTCAAATGAGAAATGTCTCTGAACATTTTTTGTGTGTTTGAATCTATAATAATAAAATGAATTTTGTTTTTCTGTGTAATTGAGATAGTTTACACTGGGGTGTATGATATGAAGAGTAGATTCCCTTTTCAGTTTGATATGCATTTTAGGGAATCTTTGTACACTCTAACACCCTTGATCATCATTGGTTTGCTTTTGCTGAACTTCTTCACAGAAGTAAAGCAGTGGCTTTTCACTCTGTATGCAAGTGAACAATGAATTTTCCCTCAAAAGCAGGCAAGTCATTGCTGTTTTGCAGAAGACAATACAAAATCAAAGTCTGTTCTGCACCCCTGCCTCCAAATACTGTGAACATCAGTACTCCCAGGGCTGAGAATACTCTCATTAACAGTATCTCAGGATTTTTTCAATCACTGATCTGTCTTCTAGCGATGCCAGTCCTTAACTTAGGGCAGGTTCAATGGATATTTTCAATTTCTTTCAAACCTGACTTTTTTTTGAGTTGTATTCTTGTGAGTTATAATGTTGTAGTTAAAAATCATGATATCTTTAGGAAAAAAAAATAAAAAAGCAAAAACCAAAGATCAACAAACCTTTCTTTTTCTTTTTCTTTTTCTTTTTCTTTTTCTTTTTCTTTTTCTTTTTCTTTTTCTTTTTCTTTTTCTTTTTCTTTTTCTTTTTCTTTTTCTTTTTCTTTTTCTTTTTCTTTTTCTTTTTCTTTTTCTTTTTCTTTTTCTTTTTCTTTTTCTTTTTCTTTTATTAACATTGTTCTTCCTTCCAAAAATCTCATTCAGCTTTCTTCTTTTTCCTGGAAAGGTGAGAATCTATGCTTCTTGATTTGCCTGTAATCCTATAAGGTCAATCAAAATATGACCAGAAATTTCACAGTATCAGAAATCTTTCCAATAGTAACAGTATCCGTGGTTTACAAACTCTGTTCAACAAGTACCTGACTCTACATAGTTCATCATCATCTCATGTATTTCATTCAGTTCCAGATAAACAGCAAGTTTATTTCATAAACTTGTTACCCTTAAATTTAGGTGGTAACACATGATGTGTACCACATGTTCTTCCTCTTCTGGACCAGATGCTGAAACTTCCATTCTCTGCTCATCCCTTCCTCCCAGCAGTCCAAGTACTTCCCTGCCACTTGCCTGCACCTTGTCTATTTCTTCAGTGTTTTGAGAATATTTTGCTTCATTAGTTAGATAATATTAATCTTATTAACAATCATTTGATATGCCTGCATATTTAACGTCCTAGGAATACTGCAAATGTCCATCTAATGTTTTTCTTGTGCTTTTTATAGAAAGAAACTTTTGATCTGAAGATCTCATTAAGATCAGAAAAGCAAAAAGAAACAGCAAAATACCATATGGTTATTTTATGTTACAATCTGGTAGACTAAATTGGTCCTATAGCCATTCAAAACCACAAGTGTCAAATAACACTGACAAATTTAGTGCTGTTTTAACTACAGAATCATTACGATTATTGGCTATTTTTGTTCTACTTTCTCTGAAAAAGTGGCATGTGCTATGCGCATGGCTACAGACTTGAAATACTAATTCTGGTAAAGACTTCAAAGAATGCCCTGCAGCCTTTTTAATCCAGATCAGAACTGTACTGTGAGAAGGCAGCAGTTGTAATGAAAAAATGGGTGATTAAATTTTTTTAGTTTAATGTCCTTGTAGACCTGACCTTTGCAGGTTAAAAAATAAGAGGCTATTAATACAGAATTGCTCTCCATTCAGCAATAGTGCATGGGCACTTATATGAATATAATTCCTTGTGATGGTTTCCCAGTAGACATCTTACTGAGGTGTGGACGAGTTTGAATGTTATGAGTGATTTGGGCATGAAAATCAAATTAAATCTGTTCTTCCAAACCAAGATTATGTACTGCAGAAACTCATGCTCCGTTGAGGAATATTTTCTACATAACTATACAATAATAATATTTGTTATCATATTTGAAGTTTTTAATATTGTCATTCAGCTGTAGTCTGTCAAGCACTAATATCAAATAGCTCTACTCATATTTTATAAAAACAGACCAGCAGAGAATATTATATAGAAAAGTAGTTTTCATTAAGTCTAGTCTGTTCACCCAGAGACTCCTTTTAAATGTGGAGACTGAGGTAAATGGAAGAGTAGAGGAAAATGAAAAATACACTTATGTCCAGTAAGACATATTTGATTTTTTGAGACTTTGGCAAGTGTCATAAAATAAAAACAGAAAAACATGCAAGGTTTTTAGAGTCCCAGTTTGCAGGATCCCTAGTTTCCTCAAGCAAATCTGAGAAGAAACAAGATACAAAGGGATTTCTGCAGTATAAGCTTTTTTACTGAGATTTGTTATGCTATGCTATAAGCAAGGTTGTTAGAGTTGCACATATTACTAATTCTATAATGACAAGCTGCAATACAATGAACAAATTAGTAGGTCAATTTGATATGAATGATAGTGAAAGTATATTATAGCATCTAGTAATATCAAAAGTATCTATGATTGAAATAATATATTAATATTTTCAAATTTAAATAATAAATATTTTTTGAGACAGATTGAGTGTATATGCTGAAAATTTTGAGTACTTTAGTGGAGTCAGTCAAATCCTCCAGAGCCTTCAAATTTTTACAATTTGCTAATTGCTATGTATATCTATTGCTTGCCTGTGTCTGTCTGAATTTTAAAATCTGCTACATTGGGTAAATATTCTATTAATAGTCAAATTCTGTGAGGTATGGGGACATTGGATGTACTATCCAGCGTTATGAACTTGCATATCAGAAAAGGTCCAACTTAAAACTACAGCAACAAACAAAAATAGAACATTGCATGTAAATACATTATGATGTTTTAGCTTTTCCCCTCAGTATTTACCAGCTGTAATATCTCTGTAATATCTGTTAGAACTGCCTTGAATGTGAGCAAAAAATGCTAAAAATATTAATACAGAAAATTTAATAATATAAGTGTTAGGCCTCCTAGAGTTGATCTGTCTGTAGGAGATTAGTAAGTATTTCTTCTGGGGCACAATGTGTGCTTTAAGTGCTACACTGATACCAGAAAAGTTATACTTTCCCTATTGAAATAGAGTAAAGAATGTAAAGAATGCCTGGAAGCACAGTCAAATTATTTCATACCAGTCATCCATGTTTTACAGTAGAATGTTTGAGATGCTTTAGTCTGAGTGAAGAAATGGCAGTGCATCCCATGTGTTCTGTTTTGTCCGATGGAATAAACAAATAAACAAAAAGGATGTAAAAATGGCTTTAATGATACAATCAACCTCATAGTGAAAAAAACCATGAGATCTGCATCTGACACCCGGAGAGAATTACCTTGGACTATACAAGAATGAAAATTTTTCATGATAGGAATAGTCAGGAGATGCAGTACTCCCCAATACCAGACTATCCAAATGAACAATTTGAGTTAGCATAAAGTGCATCGACAGAATATAGTAGATATATTTTAAAAGGTGGGACAAACCTTAGGACATAACTAGTGTAAACAGCTACTGCTCAGCCTCATGTCTGGATGCTTTTCTAGTTCAAAAAGATATTAGTAAGAAGCTGTTCCCAGCAGTCAATGACATGGAACCCATCCCTAACACAGGCTGGAAGTAGTGTTTTCTTCCTAAAAGCAGTGTTACATGGATTATTTAATCTAGCTATATAATTGTACATGCTTGACTTCTGTTAACTTGCTTTGTAGACAAAACAGTGGAAAATACAAAGCTTTATAAAGGACAAAGACAAATTTATGTAGGATTTTTTTATGGCTATTAGGGTAGAACCATCTAAAAGCTGTTTTGCTGATGAATGGTGGGGTCTCCAACAGTAGCAAATGGTGTGAATCCATGGTTAATAGTGATCTGTCTAAAGAACAGAGTGAAAAGACAAATAGCTGCCTTTTTTGGTATTCTGGAAACCAATCCTGTATGATGTTGATGATCCATTAGTTCTTTTTTTATATTGTCAAGTTTGAAAAACTGACTGATTTTGCTAATTGCAAGACTCAGTAATGCTGTGAAACCATACAAATTATGAAGTCTATTTACTGTGTTCTGCAATTGGCATGAGGTGAATCTTCAGAAAAAAGCTGATTAGCAGCTAGGTGTGAGACTGATTAATGCAGTCCATCAGATGCTAGCATGAGACACACATGGTTTTTGCAGGGAAGTTAAGCAAACTGAGAGATGCAGACACAGCATTTAAGTTCTATTGCACAGGTTAAATTCACTGCTCTACTATAGCATAAGCATCCAGAGCAAGGACAAAGTAATTAACTAGTGTGTGAAAAATTCCACTTTTAGCTGGGATTATTTTTTAGGATTATGTCTTTTATTATGTATATACACACTGGGTAGATATGCTTTTGCAAGGATGCTAGCTAAGAAATGGTAACTGAGGAGTTTGACATTAATTGTTAAGTCTTTCCTTCTGTATACCTAAGCATTTAATCAAGCAAATGGAAATCTTTCTGGAAGATTTATTCTTATATCCAAATTAACATTCTGATATGTCCTGCTGCACTGACAGGAGAGAAATATAAGTGAGACCTGCTCTCTGCTAATGGAATTAATAAAAATAATTTCCCTGGGATTTTGATATGTTATTGTATTCATCACCTATTGCTGCTTGCTGATAAATTTATTTAATAAAAAAATTAAAAAAATAATATTTGTCCCATTTATACTGAAGTTAAATGTTACTAGGCAAACATTTTTCCATTAAAAAATGCATACGTCTTGTACTGTATTGGGCAGGTTAATATGCTTTTTGCATTTTACAACAAGAAAGTTTATTACTATATGGACATTAATGCATGTGAAATAATGGTCTCCAAACCAGTTGCTGCCAACAGATAAAGGCTGATTTGCTAATTGATATCCTAAGGTGGAATCAAAGTTTGTCTTTACATTAAACCCAGTAACTGAAGGCGGGATGGTCAGGACCACAGTATGTTATTCCTAAAGGAGTGCATCACACCATGCAGATTAAATATGAGGAGTTGATGATGTGCCATATGGAGATGTTTTTTATTGTTTCCTTGGATACTTAAAAGCAGCTCTTAGTGCTGAGTTATACTATAGAAATGGTCTCACATTTTAATTTCTTCTTCTAGAGAAATCTATTGGTAGTAGCAGATGAGGGTTTGCTGCCAAGTGGGACTGTGAGTACCCTATTGTCTACCTGTGAAACCAACTTGGACAAAAATGATGGTTTGGAGTTGGGGTTGGACTCACTCCCCTGCTGCACTACCTCCTATTGCCTTTCAGTGAGTTCTGTGGTTTTTGCAACATGGGAAAGGTGTATGAGGGATTGTGTATATGAGGTTTGGACTGGAAAGCAGAAGCAGGAGCCACGTGGTGAGCTGGCTAGTTGTGACTGCTGGGTGGTGAGTGGTCTCTGCAGTGCTGTGAAGCTTTTGTGCAGGTAGAGGTGTTGAAACTTCTCCACAAGGGTGGATTTGTAGAAAAGGCTTCATAATTGCAGGTTTCTGTACCATTCATGCTGATGAAATAAAAGCATAGTTCGAAAAAGTGTTGGCAGATCTGAAATGAACTAATTAAAACAGAGGTTTCTGGAGTTTTTTCTTCACTATTTACCTGACCTTTTTCTCTACTAATCATTCAGTTCTACTTTGGTCATTATGTGCTGTTTGCATCCAGAAAATAATATTCTTTATGCTTTTATTCACTGAATCTGCTTTGATGTACTTTTGGAGAACTTGTTCCTTTTATAGTAAATGAAATCAGTCTCATCTATATTAGGTAGATTAAAAGAATAGGATATGGTTTAGAAGGCTCCTATCCCTCACTTCACATCCAGAAAATGGCCAGGGATAGTGAGCTGGAGCATAACTGCTCAGAAGTTACTGCAGAGCTCTGGCATCATGCCTGAGTAATTTATGTTGCTACAATTTCTAGAGTTCTTCTATCTTATTATTTTATGTCTCTGCATTTGACAGTGCTCCACCTTCATTATCTTTAAAGATCAGCACTAAAACAAGATATTTCCTCCCTTTTCTCTCTTTCCAAACCAAAACAAATAAATCACTTAGCTTCTTTGCTGTCTCTTTAGTCTACCCGTGGGTTATTTATAATAATTTTGACCTTGTAAATACAATGACTTTTACATGGTTCTCAAGATATACTTAAGAGATTCCTCTGTATCAGCAATAAATTTTTAAAAAGTTCCATTATGTTATTATACGCTCTCTTTATTTATCACAACTTTGGAAATGTTTTCATGGCCTTGCCAGTCTTTCAACTAAGTGGCTTTGTATTATATCCATCAAGGAGATAATTCAAGTTTTATGTTTGTGTATTAAGCGTTATGTCTGAAATTGAAGATAGTACTCTTTATAAATTTTGAATATTCATTAGGCACTAAATAAAAATTGGTAAGTACCTGTGTGAAGAAACTTTGTATTTCCACTGATTTTTCTGCAGAGGTATGTTTTGGAATGACTTCCATATTGTCATATATCAGTTTAATGAGATTTGTCAGAGAATTATTGTCATTGGTTCATTTTATCTAAAGTTTTTGTTGTGTTCTTGTGCTGTTTTATTGTTTCAAAATAAAATGATGCTTTTGTAATTCCCTATCACAAGCAAGAAATACAAGTATATGGAAATAAAATGCTATGTTTCAATATGAGGTGAAAGTTTATACTCTCTACAGTTTACTTCCAAACAAATGTTGAAGGATTGAAGCTTTGTTAGGTTGAAGATTTGTTTTTTAAAGAAAAATATATGGAGTAGGTTTTCACAACTGAAACATTTCAGTTTGAAAATTTTATAACTGTAATCTATATTAATTTTCAATTGAATAATTTATTATCAGCACTACAGGCTGTAGATCCATTTAAACACCCAGAAGTACTGAAGCATGAAACTTTTCTGAAATGGAAGTACTAATAGAGTTTGTGTAATAAAACAATGCCTTGACTCATCTCTAGTGTAGAACTGCAGCTTATGAAAGGAATTAATGTTTAGCATTGGGGAATAAGAAGAAAGTAGCAGCTATAATAGTTTTCAAAATCCACTTACTAAACATCTAGAGCAAACTGCCTTATGTTATTCCATAACTTCAGCTCAGTCAGATCTTTAACAAGCTAGACAATGACTAAAATTATGTAGAGAAATTATTGCTTTTTATATGAAAGTTCCTGATTTTTATTGAATATGGATTTGATTTTCTCAAGAAGGCTGTTGCTGCCTAAAACGTGGTTTTCACTCATGGGACAAAAAGCAAAAATAAATAGCATTTATGTCAATTTACAATGCAAACCAAATGTAAAAATGTTCAGTTTATTAATATTTCTTATTAGTCAATAATTAATTCTTTTAAAAATTATTATTAATTTGCTGGTCTTGTGAGATTGTTAAAAGTTAATCATTAATGGCAAATGGCAACCCCACAAGAACACAGCTGTACTTTGTTAAAGTAATTGAGGGTGTCTGCACTCATATGGTGATAACAAATTTTGAGCTACAATTCATTCATTGTTCCTAATGGTCTTAAGTTATAATTAAGTTTACAAGTTTTACAGTCACACAAGAAACAATGTAAAGGAAGGATTTTCTCACAAATTCATGGAAATGGTGATAAATATAATTCTCCTCACTCATTCAGGTTATTGGGAAAAACTGAAATTTTTATTTTTCTCACAAAATTTCTTATGCTTTCCTGTCTTCCATGTTCTTTGTTTAATAAAAGGCAAAAAACAATTTTGATATTTAGGGAAGAAGACAGGAAGGTTGTGTTTTAGATTTTTTTTTTTTGGGAAACTGGGAGGTTAGTCCCAAGCAGATCTTTCTTAATTTTCTTCAACATTTTGCATGCAAAACACCCATTTTGGCTTAGGCAAAACTTAGCCTCAGGTAGCCCAGAGGCAGAGGCACTGTTCTTATAAGCAAGGAAGTTGCCCACTCATTGTATATAACATAATTGAAGTTAACCAGAGCTGCTACCAGGCCAGTGTTGTTTGTGCAGCTGCTGGCTTGGTGAAGCAGAGGGAAGCCTCAGCATGCTCAGATTTTAGGTCAGTGACTGCATGGTGCAGTTTTGAAGTGAGACTGGATTGGCAGCTGCTGCATGCACAGGCAGCCCTGCATAGCTTGCTCCACTGTTAATTTTAAGTTTCTGCCTGAGTCTCCCTTGGAAACAGTCATCTGTAAGAATTCAGTTGCTGATGTGGGGTAGGAGCGGGCGCAGAGCCCACTGCAACCATACTGAGAGTCAACACAAATTAAGGGTCTAAGGCACGGACTGAAAGCAAGAGGAATCTTTGAGGGAGGACACTGAGCTCAACAAGGAGTCAAACACAGGGCAGGAGGTAGCTTGACAAGGAGTTTGAATTAGGGGAAAGTCTTCAGCTGTTACTGACAAAGAAAAGGTAGGCATTCCAGGAAAAAAATGCTGGAAAAATAGAGGTGACACCAAGTGAAAGGCACCACAGCAAGCTTTGCAGAGATGAATGGAAGTGATTAGCAATGGAATGAATATTGAGACCATGCCCATATCAATGAAATAAGTATTTTTGGCATTTTAAAAACCTTTTGACAGAATTAGACTGCTTCATCTAATATTAATGAAAAGATAATATCTCCATCAAATCCCACTGATTTTAGAGGGATAATGGTGGGCTGTGAATTTGATTAATAATTTCTCTTGAAGTAAACATACAAATAAAGGTGAAAACCATATAAAAAAACAACTAGAGATAATGAGCTGCTTCTTCATGTTACAAACCTTGAGAGATTACTTGCTTTGTATGGAAGGTCATAATAACGGCATAATAACAAAGCCAACCCTCTTGAAAAATAGAAGAGATAAAAAATCTTCCGTTGAACGCCATATGAATCTTTGTTTCTCTTGTCCTTTCAAAAAGAACCCTGCCAAGGTTTCATGGTATCATATATGAAATACAAAGTTTAAGTCAAAGACATTCCTCATAATTGGAAAGGAATTTTCAATTCCTTTCAAGAAATTTATCAAGTAGGTTGGGACCCTTTTCCTGAGTCTCTTGCAATTGTTTTATGAACTGTCCTATTCATTATAGTGTAATTCACTTACAGCTCTGCTTTCTACCTATGTATTGAAACACTGACTTCTGAACTGCTCTCCCTCTGCAACTATCTGTCTCTTGCTGTGAAATTCACTGAAAGATGAAGCTCAGAAACCAGCATGAGATTAGAGAATAACTGGTAGAAAAAAAATTCATGGTCTTGCACATGTTTAAAATTCTAGCATATATCTGATGAAATGAAGACAGCAACTGAAAATGCCCCAGGATATAACTTTTTTCTTTTTCTTTTTTTTTTTTTTTTTTTGGCAAGAGAAATAAGCAGAACTTCCTCCCACACTGAATAGCTTCCTTTTGAAGGACTGTAAGACTCTTTTTCCATCCTCTCAAATCTTGTAATCTTGTATTCTCCATTTCATTTTTTGTTCTTCTTCCTTTAACTTTTTTTCCTTCACTTTTTTCTTCCTGTTTCTTTTGGAAAAGTGCAAGTGGAAAAGTGATTTCATATTAAGCTGATTTTCAACATGAGCAAGTAGACACAGTGAGGGATAGTGGCAATGGAAAGAGAAGTATTGTTGTGATACACATGATGACAATAGCCTCCTTTACCTTTGCCAAAATACAGATGTCAGATACTAGACTATTACAGTGTTCACAACAGGAATTGTCTGATTTTGGCGATTAAATCCTGAGAGCTGAGCAAAATTATCACAAATCTATGAACCAATACCATCAAAAAGATTCCATTTAAAGAGTCTGTAACTGAGAAGTCAAATTTGTCAGGAAATGTGAATTTTTTTCAGTCTAACTTGAATAGTCTTCAAGCATACATGCAAACATTCAAATGCAAGAAAATTACATTGCTTGAATTCTTGAATAGACTAGATTAATTCAGTTTTATTCTCTAATACTAGCTCTGAGGATCATGGCAGTTGTTGCGTACCAATATTTTTTTGGTTTGTTTGCATGTCAGCAAGGGCTGAGTGTTTTGTTTTCTTTTGTAATAACTTCCCTAAGTTACTGAGCCTCTTACTATTTTTCCAAATAATTTATGAGAGTACTTCATAAGACATAATGGCTGAATACCAATCCTGGTTACTTTATTTGTCCTGTGGGCCACTGAATGTACCTTACAGTTTGCATTGTGCTGTGTAACTTGATAACATTTTATTGTAACGGTCTGGCACTGCCAGAGGGACCAAATTGTAATGCATAGGAGAGGTGGCATCTCAGCTTTGGAGAATGAGTTAAAAAATCCTTTCCTTTCAGAAGAAAGCATGAACAACTTTATTTGGAGGGGGATTTTGTATCTTAGTATAGAATGGCCAAATTAATGATGCATGAGAGCCAAACACATCCCACGCTGCTGCTCTGGGACATGGCCAGCCATGAACAGAAGGGTTACTTCTTGTTATTAGCTGGACTCTTTGCTGAAAGACATCAGGTCCCCAGAGAGGACAGCTGAAACAGCATAATAGAGATCACAGCATCAGTTTCCCACAGCGCCCATCAACTTGTAAAGATTAAGAGGAAAAGGAACTTGTGTATCTCTCCCTAATGTGTGAGCAGTGTCTGTGTGTTGCAGCCCTTCCTGCCAAAAAAAGCAAGGGTTCCCTGAACTCCTCAAAGAGCCATGTCTGAAGAGAAAGCAGAGAATACTAGTTCAAACAAATTGGGGGTCAGCCAAGCTGTTTCATGTAAGGGACTTTAAGCAGGAACCACATTAGTTTATGAGTCAACCCAGTATTTGGCCCAATAGAAAAAGGCAGCTTTTTTGGCCTCTTATGGACCTATATAAAAAGGGCATACTGAATGAATATTGCAATTAACATTATTTTGTGTGTCAGAAAAAGTTTAGAGTGTCATATTAGGTAGTCAGTGGAAGTGGCTGTGCAGAAAGATTTTGGACATGCATATAAATATAGTCTAGAGTCACAAAAAATGCACCTGCTTTCACTTTCAGTTGACTATCCCTCCTATTTTGAGGAGTGTGAGAATTATTGGATGAAATGGGAATGAGAGTTATTGGATCAAAAGGGAAATGGGAGCCAAATTCAAAACTCCTAACCAGAGAGCTTTCCTTTTACAAATTCAATTATTTTTATGTATACATAAATGAAATGGAAATTTGTTAGCTGTTTTATGTAAAAATTTCCGCTAATTTTTGCATAGGCTTTTAGCTATCTGTCCTTGGAACTCACAGAATATGTGTTCATTTACGTTTGGTGCTCCAAATCAATGCTGACAGCTGTAAATTTAGTCTAATAAATGAATTACACAGGTAAGGAAAACAAGCACCATCTCCTCAGAGGTTTTATATGCCACATAACTAATGCTATCAAGAAAACATTGATCAGACACTATCTGATTGCTTTTTCCCCTAGGTAGGTATTACTCTGTGCAGCTGATGAAATTGTAGCTACTCATGTTTCTCTATCCTTCATATTTCATGTTATTACATTTAATCTGTTTGTTATACTTGATCCTCCCTACAAAACCAAGCCTCCTAGGCAAAAGCAGAGACAACCTTCCCTCTCTATACATGGTCTTTAGGACAAGCAGTAAAATTCCTTGAAAACCTTGCCAGCTTTTGCTTTTGGAGAGGATGAGCTCTCCTGGCAGAGCTGTGATGCAGGGCAGCAACAGCTTTGGCTCTCAGGCCATCGCCCCATGCCCTGCCTCAGCAATGCACCCATATGACTGCTGTGGGAGGTCAGGCTGCAATTCTGTCTCGTAGGGACAGAATTCTGCAAATCACAGTGGCCATGAATCATCCTACAAGGAAGCAGTAATTAAGGATGGCTTGGAGGACTGTCAAAGTTATACCCTGGTGAGTGGAAAAACAACACGAAATCAAAGACCATTCTGAGAGCAGCAGAGGGCACTGGTGATTTAAAGTCATCCTGCTAAACCTCCAAGGATGCTGAATGCTCTGTGGAATTTCTTCTCCATACAATTTTCTTGCTCTGAATCTCACTTGAAATCCCATCTGCTAATGTGAATGTATATATAATAGGGCTAATTTTGCTCTTTTATTCTATAGCTACTATTAAGAGTGACTGAAGTTAGGACAAGGCATTAGAGAGCAAAACTGAGAGTGGATTAAAATGTTTTATCTGGGAGTGAAAACAGGGGAACAGAAGCACAACAATTTTTTATTCCTGTTTAGAGAAGTTAAAAATTTTCACAGAATAGACTACCTTAGGAAAACTGTTCCTTATCTTCTCAGTCAAAAATATCAGATGCTGCAATCCAAGATGTTTTTTCAAAAAGTAACAAAACTTCATGAGTGTTGAAGGGAAAAAAACCTGCCAATTTGTAACATTCTTTACAGTCCTATAGGTAGCATATCTAGATTCAATGAGTGCTGGAAAAAAGCATATAATATTGACAGCTGCAACTTATTCTGTATGTTTTATAATGAAATACATTAATCCCTTAAAAATTATAAAGTTCTGCACATTTCAGTGTTTGATTTAGCCTGGTGGTCTTATCATGTCTTCTACTACACAGCTGAAGGAAGATCCATGAAATTCAGCAGAGCTATTCATAACTTTGTATTCTTACCTGTAGTTATTACTGTTTATTCTTGCCTGTCAACACTTGTTTTCCCCTACCAGTCTTATTTTTTCCTTTTTTTTCTTCCTTCTTTCCCCCCTCCCCCCTACTTTTTTATTCCTCTGTGCCTTCCAGGACTGTCCCTTCTGCTTGAGTTACCATCTGATCTATGGCTCTACCTAAATAAATTATAATATCCATTATGTTTGAGATTGTAGGCACCAGAGGAGAGAGTTAACAAAGGACTATCAGTAATGTGATGTCAAAACTTGCTATCAAAGTGAAGATCTCTGCACCACTACGTTGGCATTGAACGTTTTCAAAGTACTGACATCTTCACAGAAAGCTTTCCTTTTAACTGCCTTCAGCCAAGGAAAAAACATTAGCTTGCTTCTGGCGGCTTTATGGTTCCAGATGTCCAGATCTCTCATGATGCCCTAAACCAGAAGCATCAGGGTTTTACATTTTGTTATTGAGTTGTGCTACTGACTCCCCAGCATTAGAGTGTGTTACTGAGCTAGCTATAGAGTATAGTACAGTGTAGCTATACTAAAGTTATTATTCTCTATAATGTTTACCTACATCTTACAACCATAAGAAAACACACCTCTGGAGAAGTGTCAGAACAGAGCATAAGAATTTAAAATGTTGTGATTCACTTGAAGCTTTTCCATCTCTGTGAGGTGAAGATAAGGGAAATAAACATCCCAAATTCAGAATGTCACTATTTAAAATGTTTGCTCACTTCCTAATGCAGAATATTGTATATATCACCACAACTGATGCCTCAGAAAATCAACATTTCTCTCATTTTTAGATTATCAGATCTGTCAATTAACAGATATCTAAATGTAGAAGTTTATTCTTAGTACAGTTCTCCTAATGGTTCTGCCTTCTTGAATGGTGAGAGTGGTCCAAGACAGAAATAAACTTCAGTTGTACTCATGGATTCTGTACTTAAACTATGCAGTTTTGCATTTTGAAGAAGCTGTTTAGTTTTGTTTTGAAGAGGAGAGATTTTAGAGACTGGACTTGAGCCTTTTTTTTTTTTCAGAATATTAATACAATCCTCTTCAGTGTTAATAACAGGCCGGATGATGTAAACAAAAGGGAGATAAACTCTTACACTAAGTAGACCTCTCAAAGTATTGGTCAAGGTGCCTGGTCATGAGACAAAATCACATCTGCAAGAAATCATGAATTTTCTTCAGTAACACTTTTCCTTAGACGAGGTGTAGTTTGCATCTTTCTCACTGTAATCCAAAATCCTTATAAATTCATTTTGGTTAAAATTATCCCCTTGCAGGTCTGTTTCTTATAGTGCTGTAACAATAAATTAATTTTAAAAGTATATTAGATTGGTGCTTAATCACCCAGAAGGGTGATGCAGAATATAATTTCTGACAGAGGTAAAAATTAAAACTTTTAGGTATTAGATGAGTGATGTAGAAATGGCAATTATTTTTTATTAAAAATTTATAGAAAAATAGAAATTACTCTACAGACTCTAGATATTATAGAATTACAGAGTAATAGAAATAGAGAGAACCAAAGAGGAGGAAATGGAGATAAGGTCCTCTTTTTAAAAAAGCTTATTCTGACATTTTGCAGAATAAGAGGTATTTCTGTATAGTAGATTCTCTATTTTAAAAAACATAATTCCAGAAGTAAACAGTGTATTTTCGAGTGTTTTTTTTCTTTTTTTTGGTGTATATATGTTAATTAATTTATTTATATCTAAAAAGTGTTCGTAAACACATAAATTTTCTCAAGTATATTTTCTGTTCGTTGCATTCATAGCATAATTTCTACTCTTGTAAAATGTTCATGTTGAGATCTATGAAGAGACAGCACTTCATCTTTGGTCCTCATTTGTATAAATTGTTTAAATAACCATCTTGTAATAAAATTTGTAGTAAAATTTTAAGGGGTAACCAACAATAAAAAAGGGTGAAAGTAAAAGGCCTTGTGCAAGATATGTTGTGGTACAAATATTTATTTTGAAGTTAAAAAATTGCATTCATTTTCTTTTGCCCTTTTTACTAAAGTAATTCTGTCCTCTCACTACTGTTTTTATGAGGTCAGTTATTATTAATTTATTTTCTTGCTTCTTTTAAAGCTTGTTGTAAACAACATGCTGTAAACATCCAGTGCATGGGCACACGATTTGGCTCTGAGAAACAGCCTTAACATCCTGCAGTTCTACATGTCTAGCAGATGGAAGCTGAATGGGTAACTTAAATTGCTTTTACTTCCAGAAGGAGCCAAAAAAAGGCATAATCTGGGTTTTAGACAGTAAGCATTACTATTTATTTGATTAGGCAATTTGATGATACAGAGATCACTTGCTGGCTACTGGCAGTTTTTTGCAGGTTTTTAACTATCTAAAATGGATTGTTTTCCAATTGATAGGGTTTTCCTTGGTTTGAGAAAAATCTAGATAAATTCAGGAACGACCTATCTTATTTATTCCATAGTGTGAATAGATAATCTTCACAACATCAGGAACTGTGTGTTGTTCTGAGTTTCTAGGGGCTAGGAGAATAAAGAAAAGCCTTATGTTGTTAAATGAATGCAATTTGAAAGTGTTTATCTTGCTTCTGTCTAGCTACAACTACTAATCAATTAACATATTTTTAGTTGTCCCTTAGCTTCAGGAGAGGGGCTACTTTCTTTATTTTTTATCTGTCTAGAAGCATAAATGTCTATCACTTTATGTACAATATTTTGTAGGTTTTAAAAAAATGGCTCCTCCTATAAAGACATATCATTGGTTATATGCCTTAATTCATACCTCTTCATTATTAAGCAATTAATTATAGTTATTTGGAACATAATCAGTAAGAGTCCTTGTCATGAAAAGTAGTATGTGAAGTGCTCTTTTAGTCCCCAAACACCACCCCTAAGTCACCTAACTGACTTCATATGAGTGCAGCCCATGTTGTCCCTCTTGATAATGAGAGGTAAATTGCAAACTGGATGGTTTGGAAAGGCTAAATGCAATATAAGGTGCAACTGCAGCCACAACACCCCATATTGGCAAAATTAGTGAATTTTTGATTGAATTGTGCTCTTTAATTTTGTTTTTCTGCTATCAGTGCACAGTAGTTTCTATGACACCTGACTACTGTTGTACTTTGGTTGACTCCTGCCCATTCTGGTTTTAACCTTTTATGAAGGTGTTTGCATAATCTGAAAATGTGTGAAAGTGAAACAGCTGGCTCAATAGATTTACTTTACATTTATCTGATAAACCATCTTTAGTGATATCTCTAAGGTTCTGTTGCCTCTAACTCTTCCTAAGTTTCACACATCAAGAAGGGAATAAAACACATTCTCTTCCGTTCAGTATATTTTCAGCAGTTTTGCTTACATTAGTTTCCCTCCTTCATAGGTAACCATTGACTTTAATTTGGAGTGGTTTTTTTTTTTTTTTATTTGTAGAAATGAATGTTGCTTTTATTTTTAAGTGACTGCATATGGTAAGAATTTGATAAGAAACCCATAGCTTTCTGTGCCAACTTTAAATTCCAACTTCATTCACGTTTCAAATGCATCAGATTAACTGCCATTGTAAATTAATTTTGTCAGCTTCTGAATATTACTTCCATTGGTTTGCTTTTTTGATATTTATTTCTTAATATTTTAGAGAATCTTCTGAAATCCACAGAAGCCCATTAGATGCAGATTTGTCCAACATGATCCTTGTAATATTTTGAAGTCTTGTTTGAAGCTATTGCAATTTTAGACACTAATTTGCTTTGATATTAGAATATTCTCCCTGGTGCTCTAAGTTGGCAGTAACTGGCAGCAAAAAATATCTAAAAAATCACTCAGTTCCATTCCACACTAAAAATATTGATGCAAACGTTCAATTTTAGTTATTGATTCACTTTGGGTCACACTTTTGGAGTTGGATTTACCAGCTGAGACACAGCTGCTCAGTACCTGTTAATTTTCACACCTTTATACCATGTGCAAAACACACAAAGAGTGTGAATATTGACTAACTGCTATGCAATATGTAAAGCCTTTCTGTTTATCTGTTCATGCAGTGCATCCTTCTCTTTGCTCCCACAAGTTTCAGTTGCTTCAGTTTAGGTGAGGCAGTTTTGGTTATGATAATTCAGTATACAGAGGCGAAATACATTTAAATATTTCAAAACTTAAAGCAGTTGGTAACCTGCATTACGTGTGTTGGGCTTTTTCTTGTTTCACATTGGACTTCTTCTCTTCAGTGTCTGTGATTCAGAGATTTCGCCTCCCATTTTTTTGCACCTTTCAAACAAGCTTGTCCGCAATGTTTCTTTGCTCTCTGAAATGATATCTCATTCCCTCCCCATCTATCCTGGCTCAGATAGAGCACACTCTCTTTTCACCTTGCCCCTCTCCATCCCTTGTGTAATATCTTGCACTTGCCATCTCTCACACTAGATTTTTGTAGATAATTCATACCCAGCACCTTGATTATGTGTTTCTTTACCCCTACTCCTTAATTTGGGCTTGGTTTGAGATGTTGGACATACCCTTTTCCTACTTAGCTTTTCTATCCATGCGTACCCTTTCTCTACATCAGTCCTAGTACATAATAAATCCCCATGCACCTATTTTCAGGCAGAGGTTGCAGCTAGGGCTCTTGTCCTTCACTCAGAGTGGTAATAACTGACCTGTTAACATCAGGCTCAGTCTTCATCACTTTAATAACTTCAGTTATTAAACATGCAGCTATTTTTTTCCCAGAATGACTTGTATAACCCTCTCTCTAGTTCCTCTCACTTTTGTGTAGTGTCTATATAAAAAAAACCTTAAACAGAGTTCAATTGTCAGTATGCTGCAACAGTTTCAGAAATGCACCCCCTCTGTCTTTCCTGGTTTTCTCTTGCTTTTAATTACCATTTAATCTGGTTGAAGGCAGTCATAATTTATTTTCTGTTTCTGTATAACATCAAACAGTCCATAATTAGGGCTGCTAAACAGAATGACAACATTAGTAATATACCCATGTGCAACTCTTGCATTAAATACACTTAAGATATTGGTAAAGTTACTGAGAGAAGGGTAGTGAGATAAGAGATCTATTGAAATAAGTACTTTGATTTACTGTATTTGCTGAAGTTTTGATAAACCAACAGAAGAGAAAGACCTTGGTGCTTATTTCCCCCTAAATGAATGGCTTTTGGGATGGATTTTTTTAACACTAATGAAGGTTTCAATTTGTGCAGGGCTCTTGCAGGTATTTATCACAACCTGCAGTGACAATGTGATATACCAGAAAGACTACTTTGGAAAACAAGCAAATTATCCAAATATAGTTCTCTATTTCCAATGCCTATATGTCTAGAAATTTTAGTCTGCTCATTTTGGATTATAGCATATAGAGAAATAATTTGAAGTAACAGAGCAAGGCTCTGAACACTTAATATTTTTCAGCTTATGAAGATGCAATGAGATTATTTATTCCTTTTTTTACCCTGGGATGTCTAACATGATCCTTGTTTCTATCAGATTTTTTCAACTACTAAATGCCAGTAAATTTTAAAATGGTCTTCTCCAAATAATAGAATGTTCTATCACATTTTTTTCAGACTGTTTGAAATAAGAAAACAAATTTTGTCAAACTATTAAAATTCTGTAACATAGGCAGTAAAAAACGGGTTTTTGGGGGAGGGAGGTGGGGTGAAGTAATATAATGACTTTTTAAAAATAATATTGAGGAATAATTATAAATTTTTGTATCCTTGATTTTAAAATTATAAGAAACTGACTGCAGTGCAGAGCATACATCATATATAGAACTAAGATTTTTTTCCTGATGATAACTCTTAATGTACTTATTGCATAATGTGTAAGATTATACAGTTACACTCTATCTGCATAAAAATGTCTCCCGATGTCCAAACTGCATGGAATTTTTCATTAAGGTTAAGCATTTAGCATTTATTTTTATCTCCTTTTAATATTCTTATTTCTTAACATTTAGTTTGCCTATTAAAATGCTTTAAAAAACCTGTATTTACTCTTTGAATAAAATTCATTTGTACACCTCTCCTGCCAGAATTTTGCATCCTCTTTTGAGGTCATGAAAGGCAAACACACTTTCTTACTTACATTTCATTAAGAATTATAATACTGCTGTCAGCAGAAAAAGAAGCCTGCTACCAAAAGTCTCTTTTATAACACGTTCTTTATAAATATGAGCCAATGGAATGAGGACTTGATTAATATTACTGAATTTATAGATAAGCCTTACTTAGCATACAGCACATAAGAAAGAAGAAAATAAGTTTTACCACCTTTCTTTTTGCCAGTTGGAAGTGTCTCACTAGGTCTATGGAGGCCTGGGAAACAAATTTTTAAAACGCCTAAAGCTCCATCAATTACAGGTCTGGTGTAATTAATGCTGACATATATAGCTGTATTTTAGTGCTCCTCAGCAAGAGAAAAGGAGACAGGCAGTGACTTATAAGGTAGTGGAACAATTGCGATCTCCAAAACAACACAGTGAACGATCTAAGCTGAATAAATTGCAAAAGTTGACTTTCAGAACAAGAGTTGTTACTTAATTATACAAAAGCAAAAAAAAAAAAATACACTTTAAAATTAATAGGCATTTTGCATTTATGGTGATAAATGGAAATAAAAGTGCTCAGGATTATAATAAGGAAAACAAATGGATTACAGAATGTCTTCGAGCTGTCAATGCTACAAGGTGAAAGATCCAGTGTAATGAGAGAGTAAATAGCCAACATGTCTGTGTAAGACTCAGGTTCATACAGGTCAGTTAAGTATGTGAAACAAGAAAGTGAGTTGAGACTGGAAGGAGTCTGGACCAGAAATATGTCTGTGTAAAGAAGAATAGAGGATCTTGGCCTGAACTAAGGGGAAAAGAAAGGCTCAGATGGATGTGGTGTATGTTGAGAGATAAGATGTAAACTTCAAACAAAAGAAGTTGCTTAACTGGTGAGAAACAAGGGAAACTATCAGTAAGCAGTGTGTGATAGGAATTAGAACATTTCTGACCCTCAGACCTGCAGTGGGGGTAATAGCAGATATATTGACGGATCTATATATTTTTCTATCTTAAGAAAAACACCTTAGGTAATGCCAGCTAGTTTGTAAAGGTGATATTCAACTCATTTTTTCTTGACAGCTATTCTGTTACTTTAGAAATTTGCCTTTTATCCTATTTTCATGTTTCTGAATATGCTTCAGTGGGGGAAGCAATTATTTCACCGAAGCAATGATTTTTCCAAGCCTTTTTTTGCTGGAGAAGGGAACAAGGAAACAAGGCCCTTACACTGCACCTGCACTTCCAGGCTGAAAAAGGCACACTCATGGTGAGAAAAGCTTGTGCTTGTTTGTTAAGTAATTTTTCTGAGAAAGATGAATTTAGAATAAGTATTTTTAACCCACACTGGTGCTTATGAAAGAAAGCAGGTGGGATCAAAGGAAGTATGAAGAGAAGGGAGAGGCTTAGATAAGATTTTGTTTTGAGCAAATGAAAATGAAGTAAAGAGGTCCTTATACTAGGTCTGGCATGTATACCTTTTGAAAAATGCATGGTTTATAGAAGCATTCCCTGAGTTTGCGTTAGCAAGATTGTGACACACTTTTCCCAAATGAAATTTGGCACAAACAGATTTACAGACCTCTGGGAGCAAAAGAACTTCTTCAGAAGGCAGGAAACACTTCCCTTGTGGACGAAAACTAAAGCAATTGGTGAGCAGCAATATATGTTTCCTAGTTTCCTTCTAAATTGCTGAATACCAGCTGTTGCTGGAGGCAAGACATTGGACTGGATGTATAAATGGTGCAATTTAGTATAGGAGATCCTATTAGTTAATTTATTTTAAATTGAAGTGCTACAAAACCACATAAGAACAAGTTATGTCACAGAAAAAACTGTGAGAATGTGTGCTGCTGAAATTCTTGTATAATAAGTAGAAAATGAAATACTGCATAATGATCTGGATTTATGCATTACAAATCCAGAATTAGATTGAGGAAATCTAAATAATTTTCATATACTCTTCCTTTACCTCTGAAAGAATGTTTAGTGTCTCTGAAAGATTGGTTTAACTGTACTAAAAAAGGAAAATACCCTTTGGTTCAGTTATTAAATTGTGCTTACCTGGATCTAAGATTACATTGTCCAGTGGGTGAGCTGAGTATATTTTTGCCTTCCTGTAGCATATTTAAGTGCCATTAGACAGTGGGGTTTTGGTAGCCCTTTGCCATGAAAGGAGTTATTTTAAAGACCATTATCTACTGGTAGCTACATTGAATAGTGTGCTTTTAAAATATTATCTTGTACACTGATTGCGCTGAACGGTTAGTGAAACACATTTTTGTTATTAAAGTTAATGACCCATTTCATTAGTAGTGATAATGAAGAAAATATAAAGGGAGGTTTCTTGCTTTAATTGGAGGACTGTACAGTTGAAAGGAGATTAGTATCATTACACTAGAAATGTTGGTCTAAGAAGACAGAAAACATCTTTGTAGATGCTTTGTACATTAGTAAATCTTTTCTCATGTACCTGCTATATTTTCAAAGATAGTTTGAAATCAGTACTTCAAGTGAAGTTTCTAATTTGCTATATTCAAGTAAAAAGATGAATTTACATTTTATTTGTTGCTAAGTAGTTTCCTATGTTGAAAGAAGGATTAGCAAATTCCTTGTCTGTGATTTGGAACACAGTAAAAGCAAGACGAACAATCATATGGACATGCAATTTCTTTTCTGACCCCAGAAATCCCATTCTTCATTTATGCGTGCGTGCCTCCAGGCTGCAGAACTCTCCAAAGCCCAGTGGTATATGGAGGAATATCACCCTATGAAGGAGCACAGCACTGAGTTTGTGCAGGACTTCCTTTGCGGTCAGCATCTCATGAATGGCTTCTTTTTAGGGACTGAACAGCTGATTTTGTTCAATCTTAGACTATTACAAACATATGGTGTGAGCTTTATATGGTGTGAGTTTTGTGGTAAAATGAGTATTTGAAACATGGAAACTTGCATTATCTGAGACTATTAGCCAGTTTGAAAATTCCTGTTCATTGCAGCCTGACTCCTATCCAGACAAAACTTTTCTTTCTCACAATTCATTTGTTAGTGATACTCTGACTTCAGATGGTTTCTGCTAATTTGCAGCTTCTCCCTTATGCTGTTGCATCTTGGCCACAGACTTTTTAGAGCAAAATTTGCTTTATCCTTATTTATCCTTTATTTTTTTCTTCCTTATAAAGGACCATGCCTCCTTAGTGAACTGTGAAAGGGGAGGGCGAGGAGGAGTGGATGTTGCACATGTTTCTGGGTTTCCAATGATTTCTCTGTCCCATTAAAGAAGCTCTCACGAAGTACATTGTGCTGGTTTGGCATAAAGTACAGATTGATGCCTTCCTGTGAATGCTGTATTTTGTAACAGCTCCTTGATTGTTATTTAGAGGTGTCTCCTACAGTGGCCGTGTTTGATTTGAAGTCAGCTGTGGCATGGGCAACTCCTTCGGTCACCACCATTTCATTTGCAGGCTCCAACGAGATCTGGTTCCCATGACACTGTAGCCTGAGTCAATGTCAGGGGTCTGGGTGTGCATGTGAGGCATTCCTGGAATGGATTCAAACCCTCTTCTTGGCCAAAAGGCTCTTGTAAGTTTGTTAATATATTTGTTAATAGTTTGCTTAATTATTTCCAGAGAGTTAGATGTATGGAGAAGAGGGAGTTTCTCAGACTTTTTAAAAATGACTGCTGTACAACGCAATTTGCGTGGTAGTTTAGTAGCTGGCAAGATTTTTAGCTAATCTGCTGTGAAGCTATCCCTGGGTGGGTTAGACAGTTTTTAAAAGCTGAAAACTAAGATATGCATTTTTTTTGCCCTAATGTGTTTCTTGGATTATGTTGTTTAGTACAGAGGTTCTGTGACATTTCTATCACAGAAAATTGCAGGCTCTTGCATTCTTAAATAATACTCTGACAGATGAGCTCTCCAATTACATCCATGCTGTAACCTCTCCATTACTTATAGTTCTGCATGCAGCTATTTTCAAATGTCAGGTTACTTTCCATTTCTTGTATTGTGTTTCTTCCAATCAATCTGCAAACAAAACTTCTTTAAGTTTTCATACTCAAGTGCTGGTTTTATGCAAACCCCAGAATTTTAATAAAGCCAGACTGCTAAATTGTAACTTCATTATGCAGAATGACATCTGTTAAATCAAGCTATGTGTATTTATATAGTTTGAGGGCATTTTTTTATTGTTTAGCATGTTTTTATGATGCAATTTTTCCTCTTACTGAAAAAAAAATTACTCTATAAATAAAGTATTTTACATGATATACAAAAAGAAAAATAGCTTTCTTTCAAAACTAAATTTTAAATTTTGCATTTCAGCAGTCTTCTGTTTAAGGACTAGAAGTTTCATGGCTTATCTCTTAAATCTACTGCCATATTGACATAGTTCCTAATAAAGTAATTCTTGTAATTGGAACTGCTTAATGAAAAGGTACTTAATCTCTCTGTAGGTTATCACACAAGCTTGTTACCACACAAAATGATTACTCATCAATCTTACCTGAATGACAGGTTCAAGAACAGTACTGAGTGTTATAGAGCGCAACTTCCAGAAATCCTGGCGTTTTCCAACATGCCCTGCATATTGTGTACTGTACAATTCTCTTAAGATACAGCATTAGCAATATTACATCCTTTACCTGCATGTGCTGGTCTGTATACAAGGAGAGGTCTTTCACTTCAAACCCCCTGACAGAGGTTTGCAGGTAAAAAGAATAAATTAACTTAAATGTGATATTCAGAAGCTCCAGCAGGTTTATTTTCTTCAAATAACACATTTCCGGTAGAGAGAAAGATGGAGAGTAAGGACATGTAGACCATAGAGTTGCCTTCTCCATGAAAATGTGCTTTTTATCCTTGAAATGAAATTATAAAAAATATATGGAAAGAACAAGGTTAGAAATTTGGAGCTTCTGTTGATGTGGAATGTGACAGAAAAAAAGAAAAATGCTTGGATATATTAAATGAAAACGTGAGAGACTTTTCATGTTAGAAACAATTTTCATGCCGCACAGTGCTTACTTATGTTGTGAAGTGGCAAATCCTTAATAAGACTAACATGTAATAAGTAGCTCCTCCTAATAAATAATATAATATTTTGAAGAGATATTCAATGACATATTTTAGGGCTTCATCAGTTGTCAATTTTAGAGCAGATTAAGGCTCTCGCTGTGGGCAGTGCTGACATACTACATCCACTGGTGACTTCCTTTACCCTCCTAGGAATATCTGATATGGGCACACAAAGTTTATTGGAGTTCAGTAAAGATGTTTTATGATTGGATGATAATTCTTTTATTTCTGAAGGGAAAATATTGTGTTTGGGGGCTTATTTACGAGTTTCATAGGAGAAATGAAATTGTATTGTGCTCTGCAGAGGAGATTTCCATTACATCTGCCCACATCATTCTGAAGCTCTCTTTCAAATTGTTTCTCTTACTGTCAAGATTTCCCTTTTATTTCTGTGCCATCAGTTATACCTCTGCAGAAGCATTCCTCATAATTTACTGTCAAACACTGTAACCACTTACATTAATTTTGTTGTTGTTGTGAAACTGAAAATGTTCAAATCTGTAATCCAGTTCTGAAACTATACATTTTTAAAATCTTTTTTGCTTCTCCCCCTTAGTTTCCTCATGCTTTTTGGAGGTATTTCAGGAGGTATTGTTGTCAAATATTAGAAAATTTGCACTGCAATGCAAGAGTAAGGCTCTGAAAGGTAATTAGTTTTGTGTCCATTCATAGTCAAACGGAAAATCAAGGATAAAAATTTAATTGTATTCATACATAGCATTCCATGAAAACTCTGTGCCTAATTACAGTGGGGAACACACAGCACGGACACTAGAAAGAAAAGACACCTTTAAACCCTTCATCTTTGAAGAGGCCTTTTGTCACCAGATATGATCCAAGAAAGATGTCCAAGAAAGAAGTCAACTTGCAGGTTATACCCCATTAAATGTGTAATTGATGAGTAGGTTGCCTGTGAAGCATTTGTTACAACACATAGTTTTGCCTATTTATTAATAGAAAGTGTATTTTTCTCTGTTTTTTTTTCTAATTAACAATTTTCTATGTTTTAAGACTGCTTGGCAACGTCAATAATTGGTATAACACAGTGATTTCATGTGCTCTGTTGAAGATTCCAGATGAGCTATTTGATTAATGAAAGTGATACTGGACTTCTATATTTTGTCCCAAATATTATCCACAGGAAATTATTCTTCTCTTTTACACATTTGTTATGGGATTCTGATTGTGGTACAAATGTGTTGCTCCAAAAATGGTGGCATACATGCTTCTTCTGGAAAGTGTAACACAAGATGGCTGCATGGAACACTACAGCAAAATAGACTTTATAGCAACCACCAAAAAAACCCCCATTATTAGCTTCTCAGGAATCTTCATCTCAGGAGAAAAACTTTGGCCATCATTCTGGATCTAATACAAAAATTTCCAGTGATAATACCTGAAAAGTGAATACATATTAGCAGTTACACTTTTCATAATGCACTCTCTTCCTGTTTGTTTTTTTGTTTGTTTGTTTCTTTCCTCTACAACATTTGCAGTATATTTCAGGCTTTCTTGAGATAGATCACATTTGTATTTTGAGCATTTTGCACTAAGTACAAGATATCTGTGCATCATAAAATTGTCTGTAACATCACCACCCTACTTGCTGAAATTATGTGCACATTTCTACTGTTCTTTAGCCATTTCAATTCTATCTGTCAAGTTAGGGAGCTAACTGACTGTTTAACTAAGAGCCTGCTAGGAAGCCTGAAATTTTGAATGAAATGATCAGAAAAATAAAGGTTACTAATAAAAAATTCTGAGATTTGATTTCTGGGACTACCATTGAAATCTCTCAATCTCAACAAATATTTGCATGCTTCCAAGAATTCATAAATAGGAAAAGTATTTGTGGAGTTTCTCTTGTACTTCATAAAGAGAAAGACATTGATAGCATATGCTAAAATATCTATAACATAGTGTTCCTTGAGTAGTTTGGAATGCATTGCATTGGAGGAAAGGGTCTCAACAAATCCTGGGATGGAATTTACAGTTTTAAATAACTGCAAACATCCAGTCTATGTACTGGATTTACACGAATGATAAAGAGAAATGCCACATATGCCATTTTAACAAATTTTGAGCAAAGCTTTTTTTCAATGCCCAGTTCAGTTTATGGACTTCCTTGTTTCTTCTGTATTGCATATTCTCACTGTATTACTTTGGCATCTGGGCTACCTGTATAATATTTAGCATTTTTTTTGGAATCTTCATTCTTTCTTCTTTTCTAGTGCAGATGTTTCAGCCAAGTGAACCTTTGTTACATAGTGGGCAAACAGAAATTTCACTCAAAAATGATGCAATGCAATATTCATGAGGCTTTGTTAATAATATAATTTTGATTGTCCTTTTGGTAACTGAGAGACATTTTTAGTAGTCAGGCTGATGTTAACTGTCTTTTCAGACACAGGTGATCCTTTCAGACCTTTGGAAATACACTTATCATTCTGCTGAGCTACCTGTGTTCATCTCTGGAGCAGAAAAGCTCAGCCTGTAAAGCCATAATTAAAAAAAAATTGTCATTCCAAACACAAGTTGTGCCTTAGAAGTTGTGACTGAAATGACAGTAAGGAGGGTAAGAGGAAAGGCTGCAGGCCCAAAGGAGTTAAAAGGGCTAACTACAAAGGTTTTCATCAGAGCCAGATTCATGGGAATCAATGTTGTGTGAACTCCTTGCAGCTTGGCTGATTTACCCTTCAACCCGAATTCATCTAAAAGGACTGAAGGGAGAAAGTAGAGAGGCTTGTATGAACTCACAGCTCATATTACTAAAATGATTGGTTTATCCAGCTGTAATTAGGGAATCAAATTCTTTACATAATAAGCTTGACCATCTGCCATTTAGGTCTTAACATTTCAGTTTCAGAATGAAGAATTTTGTATGTGCAGTATTACTACCTTCTCAATAAATAGAGGCACATCAATGACAATATCACTGGAAAACCCATTTGAATGTGCCTAACTTCATTACAATTTGATGTGACATTAGCAGCTATGAATTGCTGGAAGAATATTTGCAGGATGAGGAATCCTGCTGGTCCAGATGGGATGCAGATTGAATGGCCAAGTTCATTTCCCAGCTGGGAGCTCCAAAGGGGCTCTGAAAGAAAATCACTTACCAATTACAGCACTGCACTGAAAACATTCAGTCCCTTAGTTAATAATGACAAAGGGACACATCAAAGCTGCTGAAGGATAGCTATCATGAGGAGACAGGGTGTAGAAGTGTGTGTCTCCTCAGATGCTGCTTGTTTTCCTTTCCAAGCTGCCATGCTGGAAGAGCAGGTGCTACTGCTCAGGAAATCTCTACAGCAAAAACACTGGCTCTGGCCTTTGGGACAATCAAATGATTTTGTCTTCCTGACATCTGAAACCCCTGAAAGCACACTTTGTCCTGTTGCATCCTTTTCACAGAGCAGAAAATAAGGTTTATGTGTCATGCTCAGAGACCTGGAGGAGGACATGTGCTTAAATGACAACTGTTTTAGTGACTGCATAAAAATGTAAACCGCGACTAGCCAACAAGACAGTTCCTAGGCTATTTGCAACACTGTAATTAATTTGTGCTTTTCCGCAAAGCTGAGCAGAACTCATCTCATACATGCAACCTAAACTTATTTTCAGTTAACAAAAATAACAGGATAATGTCAGCTTGCTAGTGGGTCCAAAGATAGATTTTATTTTGCCTGTTTGACAGACTTGATTCTTCTGCACAAATCCATGTCTTGCCAGGCTATGCCTGGAGGCAGATACACAGCTCAATGGGATTCTTCACTTCTGTTTACGGGCGCTGTTCCACCAAGCTCCACAAGTTCCACATTAAGCTGTTTCTGTAGATAAATCATGCACAAATAAAAGAGCATATGTAAAATCTTAATCCTGTTTCATCATGCATGAAGCAGTATTGCTAAAATAAGAACCCCTTTCCTCCTACGCTAAATCTTTGGACATAATTTGGGTCTGAACCAGTTGCATATTTCATTTTGATAAATATTCCTGAAGGAAGAGCCAGATCCGTTGTCATTTGATTTTAATCACTGCAGCAAGCTTTCTTGAAGGGAGCCATTGGAACAATCTATCTCTACTGGCATCCCACAGCAGTGGATGCTCCCGAGGAGCATCACCTCCAAGGAACATCAACGCCAGGGAGTGGTAGGATGAAGCTCACATGGCCCTGTGTGGAAACTGCTGACAGGTCTCTGTCCTTCACAGGAAACTTGTAGAGGCCTACCAGTTAGCTGCCTGAAAAAGCAGGATGGAGCAAAAGCCCGATAGCTGGCCCATCTATCCACCTGCAGAAGAAAATAAAATAGTGGAGTAATGGCTGGCCCAGTAAAACTAGTTTTATTGAGTGACTTTTTTCTGAGGGAATTAAGTAGTGTTGGCAAGCATTATGCCTCTACATATAAAACAAAGCCACATGTGCAACTGGTCCTCAACATGGTATGAAAAATATTAATGATTTCTTTCCACGGTTTTCATTGAACACTGTCTCCAACCCTTGGCTTGAAGATCTATCCTAGACGCAAGGGCAATAAAACTGTAAAGCTCTCCTGACCCTCCCCAGGACATGGATTCACTGCACAGATATATGATCCATGCATTTTTGGCAGTCCTGCATTCTGGAACATGTGTTGGATCAGAGATGTTTGGATTAAAAGCCTTCTTGCTCTGACACTTTCTACTTTAAAGCAAAGTTTTGTAAAACAGACTAGATGTTAAAAGTGGTAAAATGTGGTGATCAACATAATTTAAGTGATGAAAACAAGTTACAGTGGTCATAGAGTGTGTTCTGTTTATGGTTAGTTGACATACCATAACTAGAATATTTTGATGAGGGGAAGAAATCTTTGTACCTTTAGGAGTTAATGAGCAATTAAGCATTCCATAACTCTCTGTGAATGAAACAAAAGCCTGCAACAATCTCAGAGATCAGAAAAATATATAATTACAGATTTAATTGTTAACAGTTTATATTACTCTTGTTAGAGATTTTGGATCAGAATGCTACTCAAAATTCAGAAACAAAGATGTGGAACTGGCACTACTCTACAGACCCAATGATATACAAAAACGTTATTGTGAGAGTGCCAAAGATTTTTCTTCAGGTTAAGCCAAAAAGGAAAGATTTTGTCTGGGCTTTCTTGTACAATATTTATATGTGGAATGCAAATTCATATGCAAAGCATGTAATGTGGTATTACATTGCAGCTGATGTGAGACAATATGGTTAAATCCTTCCAAGATATTGAAAATGGACAAATGGAAAAAAAACAGGAACCCAAAATTTATATTGAGCCAAAGGTTCTGCAGGTGCTTCATTCAAAGCTCAGTGTTGTTTCTCCATTGCAAGTAACAGACTTCAGTATCAGCCGTGGCTGAGTATCCTAAATATATCTGAAATCCTGAAGTGATGTTAATATATTGTTAAAGCTCTTGTTCTGTCTCTTGCCTGTTAAAATCTTCATTTGAACTGTATTTTTATATTTTATGAAGACTGGAAAGATGTTTTTCTTCATTTTCAAATTAATTTTTGTATGCCAGCTATAAAAATTCTAAGAATTTCAGCTTCTGCATGTTTGCAGCGTGACCTAGTTTGTTGTAGAAAGAGGTTAAAATTAGCCTTCATAAAAAATCTATTTTCATCGTATAAAATATGTTTTAGCCCATGTCTTTTTGTATTTCATAAAGTGTCTATCTCTTCATGCTTAAAAAGCTGGTGTTGTTCTGCATAGCTTTGATCAAGTCACGCTCATTCAGATCATGACAGCCTTAATTACATCCAGAGATATGGTAACAAGGCAGAGATTTTTCAGCCCGGTATACCTAGTATCTTATATTATATCATTGAGCCAGATTTTTAAATATTATGTATTCCTTTGCTTGTAAAAAATTATCAACTGATATAAAATGTAGATTATTGTGGTTTTTTTTTCACTTTTAACACGTCTGTATATTAGCATTCTGAGATAAGTAGAGCTGTGTGTTATTCTCACGCTTAAAAATTACACATGCACTGTAAGAAGTCTCAGCTCACAATTCCTAGCTGCCCTATGTGACTTTTTATGACATGCAACTTGATAAGTTTATGCTGATCATATTCTTATTTAGTTTTGCTAACTATATTCCACCATTGTTATAGCTAAGGCTTGCTATCTGCACCCTTCAAAATAATGACACACTGCATTTTTTATTCCTCTTAGCAAAGCTGTAGCTGCACAGAGAAAGGATTAGTGTGTTTATGCAAACACATGATTGCCTGAGACCTTTTAGAGCTGTGTCAGAAACCATAAAAATAATGACTGTTTTTTACTGGATCAGATTTCAGCACAGCTATAATTTCCTCTATGTGGTCCAATGTCATGAAGAAAATACACTACTTGTGCTTACAGATTTGCTTTTAAAAATAACTGGTTTTGATTGTTCAAATCCAAGTATAAAAAATTTCATAGCAAACAGATCATATCATATTTCTGCAGAAGACCTCCCTTCTGAACACACTACTGTTCATTTCTTTTCTCTGACTTTGAACAGTGTTTAAGAGTCAGTCCATATTAGATCCCATTTGCATGGACATGTATATCACTGATGGCTCAGAAGCTGCTTGTTTCCTCACCAAGTGGTTATCACATTTCACAGAATATGTGTTTCTGGAGGATGTGGGGCTTGACCCCAGTCACTATCTTGCTGTAAGAGAGCAAAACTGGGCAGAGTCAGTATTAATCCAGCCCTTGAACAGTGGAACTGACAGTCAGGGAAACTGGTCTGTGTTTTACAGAGGTCAGTCCAGATTACTTTCCCATGAACAAAGCAAAATACCATTTGGTTTTATTTGACATAGAAAAACAGAGGTTTAATATTTATTTTATGTCCACAAAAGTAGTAAAATGAATGCTGAAAAATCAGCTTGTTTCCCAGTCTTTCTGCTGGGTAGGACATGGCTGTTCAGTACTTGCACTTGCCCACTCACTTTAAGAGTAAGTTCCATACCATTGTTATTATCTCATTTATACTGTAATAAACCCCAGAGGCTTTAGCAATATTTAGAGTTTATTCTCCTATGCACTGTACAAATAAGCAAGGAAGAAGGACCTTGCTTAAAGGAGCACACAGATTGAATGGTCTAAATTTAATTTTCTCCAGCATGCTAACGATTGGGATTATAGGTATTTTCCATAATGAAAAAGAAGAAAGCTGGGAATCCCTTTAGGACTCTCTGAAAGTATATGGCAAGGAATTTTGAGAATCATATGTTCTCTGTGGTTCACTAGGTTGCCCCTTACCTACTCAGTATAGTGGAAGTGCATTTATGTGCACAATTATAGTTTTCAGGTCTCTGTCTTCATCCCCATAAGTCAGGAAAATTCACTACATATGCATGAACTCCAGACCTGTTTGGGTGTCTTGTCTGACCATGTGTTGACTGGTGATGACAAAAGAACTGGGTTCTTCACCTCACTTGACAGACAAAAACATAAAAGACAAAACATAAGACATCAGCTGACTTTACAGAGGGTCAGTTGCATTAGCGTGACAGGTAGGAAATATCACGTTATTTTGTGCTTGACTTATTTTTAGTTTTGAAGATTTCAGTAATCACACAGAAACATTCCAGGGCATGACCATGCTGCAGTAGTGGTAGGATTTACTATTAAATATAATTTTACTGAAGAAATTACAATGAACTGGGGAGATATGAACTTTCCTGCAGATGTTCTTAAGAGGTTAGGTTTGGGGCTAAGCTTGCTGTTAAACAGAAGTTCACGAAAACAAAAGAGTTTAATTTTCACCTTTTTGGTTGTTAGAAAAACAATTACATGACCAGCTTGGCTTTTTTCCTTTCAATTTGAGGTAGGCTTGGGGAGGTTGAGATGTTTTACGTTATGTGAAGTGCTTCTGGCATTAAGCTATTAGGGAGAGTAAGACTGGTTTACCCATTAAGTCATGGTAAGTGAATGCAGATGCAAAGACAATGTCAATTGTGTCAGTGACGAAGGCTTTACCACACAGATTGTGAAAAATTAGAGGAGGGCAGGAAATAATTTATTTTTCTAACAACTTATTTCACATTTATAACTTGTACCTGTTGAAGCTGAAAATGTTCCCTTTGTTTTGTCCTTTTGCTGCTGGCTATCTCTCTTCTTTATTTGACAGATATTCAGCACTTGAGGCCTCAAGTTCAGATGAGTATTATTAACAGCAACCATTATGGTCCCCGGGGATTAATTTTACGTAGTGTGTGTGTGTGTGTGTGTGTTTTCACAATAGTTTCAAGATGCTGGAATGCAGATATATTTCTAGTAAAAAAAATAGTTTAGACAGGTTGATTCATTTAGTTACCCAGCAGGTTCTAATTGCTTTTCTAAAATTAATTCCCAGTGAGGATTGTCCCAAAAGAAAAATACTACAGTAGCTATTACTCTGAATGAAAGTAGTTTGAGTGAAAATTTAACTTTTCCAAATTCTTTACTTAATTGCAGTTTTTCAAGTCTCTGAAAGTTACATGCCTTAATCAGATAGATGCTTTCAAGATATTGTTCTAGCCATGCCTTGTTTTTAAGAACTAAAGTCCCTGAATTTTCTGATGAAATTAAAAGACTGTTTGTCTTGTTCAGAGTCAGGGTGTTTTTTGGTTCAAGTTTGTTAGGTTTGGGGGGTGTTTGGTTTTCTTACTTGGTTGCAGCTGACAAAGCAAAAAGACCTCTTTGTCCCTGTGTTCAAGCTGTGTGTGAACTCTGGTGGAATTCCGAAAAGGTAAAACAACATACAGCACATCTTGCAGATATTCTAATAAGAAGCTCCTCTGTTGCAGACTTTCCAAGCAGCAGTTTTGAAACTGAGATGACAAATAAATGGTTTTGCTGGTGGTGGCATGTAAATGGTGTTTGATATTCTTAAAATAAAAAATGAATAATACATTTTTGTACTCTCACTGGGGACTGAAATTCAGATTAAAATTTCTTATCTATTTACAGGTTGCACCTAGGCAAAATCTAATATAATTAGGTTGCAATGGTGACTTTGATAACAGAACTGCAGCAAATGTAATAATTTTTCACATATCTGTATTGAGAGATTTAAAATAGCCAAAAGTAGCTCAAGTGAAGAAATTTCATGTACATTACAGCCCATCTTCAGTTCATTTGATGCCACTTAGACACTTGCAAGAGGTTCAGGTAGGGTATGTAGGATTCTCCTTTCACTTTCTGTCCCAGCAGAGGCAGAGGCAGGATTTTCAGTGATTAAATCCAGCACAGTGCCAGAGAAAGCAAACTTTAGGATGGCAGTTCTGTGGAATGCCACTGTGGGCAATCACAAAGACAGTTTTGAGGCCGTTTCCCTATTTGATGTCTTAGGTGCTATGTAACCTTTCTGAACCCTCCATATTATGGTCTTGCTGTAAAACCTACTCTATTTTGAAATTAAATATTGATTAGAGTTTGATCAATTTCAAATTTTGTAATGAATGTGTTTGAAGGTTCAAGGAACAGCCTGAATGGCAGGCTTGCAGTAGAATTCATCCTTGGTAGAGGGTGGCAAGCCCAGGAGTAAGGTTTTCTTTTTAAAGGCAGCATGAGAATTCTTGAAATCCTTCCTAGTACTTACTAGCTAGCATGGACCACAACAACTGCTATAATATGTCACGATTAAACCTTTTTGACAGTTAGCTCGTGTACAGTGTGTTCCCTTTAATTTATTTTGATTCATTGGATTAAAGAGGTCATTCTCAAGTGGATGTTCTTTGCAACAGAACCTTGACAGCCATTTTGGTAGTGTTTGGCCTACAGTGATGTCTGTTTTGAGCTTTATTCTAAAAATGTGAAATAAATATCTTGTGGAAGAGACAATTGCTTTATTTTAGGCTAATTTAAATTTTTAGTCACTTGTGAATCGATCTTGTTTCTAAGTAGCAAACAAATATTAAGAGCTAGGATTTTTTTTTTAATTGCAAGGTTATTTAGCTGTAGAACTAAAAACAATTACAAAAATGTACTCTCAAATTTTTAAACAGTTTCAACAAGTGAGAGCATCTGTCTTGGCCCTTTGTACTTATGTACAAAGCAGACAGTCAAATTCTCAACAGATTCCATGTGGAATTATACTAAGCAGGGAAATGTATGTATATTAATAGTCATATCCCTTTAAATTTGAGGAAAAGTAAATGCAGCTTTGACATAAATATTAATGGAACACCTTAAGGCAAAACCTGTGCATTTTAGCAACCTTAATTAGCATCTCAGAAGGAATGCTTCCAATAAATTGTCTGGTAGTGCTATGTGAATCGCTTCAAAGAGTGAATTTGCCATTAGTTTCATGAGAGATAAAAGAGCTGAGCAGGAAAACAGCAGCTAGACTTCATGGTGGGATTAGACGTAAGGCTAATTTGGAGGTTGGTGAAAGAATAATTTGGTGCAATAATAAGGCTATTGTTGAGTATTACCAACAAAAAAACTTGGAAGTGTGTTGTACATGTAGGAATGAAATGAAATTTAGGACTGTGATACTTTGTCCACAGAAGAAGAAGAAAAGCTTATATTTCCCCCTCTAAATTTTAACTAAAAGTTTTCAGTCTATGAAATTAAGCCGTAATTTGATTGTTACAGAGTCGCAGACTGACTAACAGCATTATTTTGTTTAAAACTGTTGCCTCTTGACATGTCACCACTGGCCTTGGTATAAAATCTGACAGAAACCTAGATAGATGACATCCATAGCTCATCACTTGCCCACTATTGCAGTTACCATAATTCTAAATGATAAACACTTCAAATCACACATCTAGATATAAAAGTGTATTAAAACTCACAAAAAAAGCTTTTTTTTTTCTGTTTGATAAAGTATTAAAAATGTAACTAAATAAGTACAAAATATTAATCCAGTAACTTCCTTTACCAGTAACTATGACTTATTAGGGTTTTTAGAAATGTTAAAGTTTTCCCTTTTTGAAAAAGAAAGGAAATTAAGCTTTCACACAGAGAGGAAGTTAGTTATAACTTTCACTGTTCCTGATGTTTTTTAGAAAGGCCTCTCCTCTCCTCTCCTCTCCTCTCCTCTCCTCTCCTCTCCTCTCCTCTCCTCTCCTCTCCTCTCCTCTCCTCTCCTCTCCTCTCCTCTCCTCTCCTCTCCTCTCCTCTCCTCTCCTCTCCTCTCCTCTCCTCTCCTCTCCTCTCCTCTCCTCTCCTCTCCTCTCCTCTCCTCTCCTCTCCTCTCCTCTCCTCTCCTCTCCTCTCCTCTCCTCTCCTCTCCTCTCCTCTCCTCTCCTCTCCTCTCCTCTCCTCTCCTCTCCTCTCCTCTCCTCTCCTCTCCTCTCCTCTCCTCTCCTCTCCTCTCCTCTCCTCTCCTCTCCTCTCCTCTCTCACATTTATGTGCATTTATGGGCATTGATTTATCTGTCAAAATATGTGACCACTGCCAAGTCTACATAGATAGGAGTTTGAAATTGCAAAGAAGTCCCTATAAAATAAATAGCTCCAGATTCTTCTGCACTTTACTCATATCCTCATTTTCTCTTTTGTGCATTTCAGAGTGTTTCTAATTCCTGTTTTTCACTGAATTCTTGTTTTAGGTGCTCTCATTAGACAGGACTGTGTGCCATGAATTTCACTGGCCTTGTGGGATGTGTGTCATAGCCAGGAAAAGGCCTATGTGTTTAGCAAAAGATGGAGTCAGGCTTAGTCCTATAAAAATTTCAGTCCTATAAAATTTTCTGTCCCAGCATCATGCTTGTGTCATCCTTAAAAGCAGACGTACCCTGCCAGTATTGCTCTCAGTAATGGCCTTAACTTTAACATATCCAAATCATGATACCTACACATTCACATCAATGCATGAGATGTGACACTAGTATTTCAGTGCAAAGGGGTTGAAAGTCACCTTGCCTTGTTTGTAAAGACTAAGCTGAAATGCAGACTTTCACTGCCAGTTTTTCATATTAGAAATTCTCTCCTTAGCACTTCTTATGCAAATAATTCTAAATTCTTTAAGGTGGAATGAGCCAATTTAATTATTTGAGGTACAGGCACTGATTTCCTTCTTTTAGCTGTGTTCTTCAGTTCCTTTGGGTCATATAGGAGGAAGATGAATGAATCTAATTTTCATGAAAATTCATATGCAGATTTATTTAAAATCATACCCCATATCAGAAATATCCTTAATGTTTGTAGGCATGAGTCAGTATGCAGAATAAGGAAAATCTTTTCCAAGATGAAAAGAAACCAATGTCACTTGGGGAAGAATAAATAATCAGAGAAATATATCACCATCAGACAGTCATCTAGTTTTCCTGCTGTGGTGTGAAAATCCTATAGGCATATAACTTTTAAACAGATCCCTGAATACTCCCTGTTTGCTCTTATCAGCTCCTCATATAGGAGCAGAGTGCAGGCAGTGCACATGGAAGGCCTGTAAGTCTAAGTCTGAGGTTCTCTCTGCAGGCAAATGATTTTTTCTTCTCCTGGTTGTTTCAACAGAAGGTTGTCAGAGATATGTATGCTGTGCTTTGCCCCTAAGATGATATTTATGCTACCTTCTGGATAATGTCACCACAAAATTGTTATTGAACCACAACCCCACCAAGGAGGCAATACCATTCAGCAAGCAGCTTCCACTTCTCAGGGGGCCACAGCATGCCCTGGTGATATCTCCATCTCCTGTTCTGCATATTGCCAGACAAAGAACTTCCAATGAGAGGGCTTCTAAGCATGTTTTCCAGCCAGTTGATACTCTGCATGAGAAGATACTGTGAAAGGGTTTTTCTTATGACTGCCCTTTCTCCCAACACCCAGAGATGGCTAGTAACATGCTGTCTTCAGTTTTTAAACAGTGATGGTTTCTACTCCCGAATGGGGAAATGCCAAGCTCCATTTCTCAGTCTGTGTGTGGGTGGTTGTGTGCATGTGTGAGTGAGCCTTTTGCACAACTTTGTGTAACACAGAAAATGGTCACTGTCAATCTGTCAGAACTTGGGTACACGCTGCTGGGAGATGCTCCTTTCTTTAGGGTAGTTGATGAGGTTTAAACACACTGGAGATTTTTCCAGTGGTTTGAGTGAATTTGACCTGCTCTGATACTCATTTGGAGCAGATTCCTGCGTTAAAAATTAAGAATAAGAGGACACTGTACACAAAAATCAGATTTGTTACCTGGCATACAAAAAGCTGATGGTTACACACTTGTGGGAGACATTGATGATTTATTTTAATGTTTCAGATGCATGGATGCTCAGTAGTATTTCACAAATCAAGCACACCATCAAAACTTTTTCCCATTTACATATTTTATCAAACAAAGGCTCTAGTGTTCATTGGTAACAAGTTACCAATTAATCTGTTTTCTACTGGTTAATGATTCTCTCACTTCCCATGCTAATTAGTCTGCATGCTCAGTCTTTCTCTTCTTTTGAGCCAGTGGATTTCTTGGGCTGGTGTTCTGTGAGCTGATGGTTGCAGATTCCTCTGCAGGAATTACCTTTTACCCAGTCAGAGCTTATTTCAGCACAGTTGCTGAGTTGGCTTTATCGGTTTCTCCCTTATCTTGGGAGTTCTGCTAAATGTCCTTGATGCCCATAAATTCTGCATTCTTTGTGTTTGCCATCAGTGGTACATCCTTCTTCCCAAGTTTTGTTAACCTCCCTTAGGTCTGAGGTCACTGATTCATCTCAAGCCCTAAACGTTAACAAGGCAATTCTTCCAACAATTAATTTGTCTTTCTTAAACTGCAAATCACTTAGAGCTTGTTAGCTGCTCTCTGTTTCATGGATTAAATCACCTTTCCTGTTGATTAGGCTTGAAAGGATACAAGGATCAAACATCAAAGAACATCCTTTCCCAAGAAAATGTTTAAAATTCTACATTTTACAGCAGTAATTATTAAATGCCACCTGAAGTAAAGTGTAGGAAATAGTAGTATTATATGGTTAGTTTGCATCTACAGAATTGGATGCAACACACTTTCTTTTGCTGTAGTCATGGAATATGTAAATATTGGCTGACCTACTCTGGTTTGTTTTTTGGCACAACTTATTACAGTTATCTGAAAACTGCCTTTCAAACCTTGATTTATGCATAAATAAGACCTAATAATTCATGGGCACACTGAAAATCAGCGCATTATGTTGATAGTTAAACAGTGACAATTTTTAATGTGTTTCACAAGACCTATTTACCACATTTTTTTTCTTCTTTAAACAAAGTTTACAGCTGGATAAGCTTTATATTGCTCAAAATAAAATATCTGAGCAAAAAGATTGATAAAAAGCATGTCCAAAAGCATGTTTTGTCTTTACTGTGACTCCTTGCTTTCAATAACCTGATATGATATGATACATGATATGATATGATATGATATGATATGATATGATATGATATGATATGCAGGTTGAAAAGACGTCATATGTTATTGAAAGTGACTCTGGCTAAGTCTTGAAGTGATGTTAGCTTTTGTTTTTTTTTTAAACTGTCATGTTATTGGTAATTTTTTTCACATATGACAAGACGAAGAATGGATATAAAGAACTGTTTATAAATGAAGTGAAAAAAATGGTGACTTTACTCCTATTCTACATTGGCATTTAACTGAATTTATAATGCATACGTAATAAAGGGTTGATTAGGGTAAGTACAATCAGTTGGAAGAATCTTTACTCATTGTGTGATGCAGAATGAAGTTTAGTGTGAATTCCCAAAAATTATAATGAAAAAATAATTCTATAGATATATGTGTCTAAGGATATATAGATGTGTATATATTCTTGGGCAATATATAAATGCATATATATTTGTGGGCAAAATTAAGTTTACTGGTCTGCTGTGGGTTAAGTGGAGTTATGGCATGATTCCAGCCCTTTGAATTCAAGTCTGTTTGCTTGAATTTTCTAATATTGTAGAGTTGAATCACTCTTCTAATTTCATGACACATCTTTTCAAAACGTGATGCAACTATTGCATTTTCCTGAAAATTGTTGCCTAAACAAACATAGGCAAACTCTGAAAATTGTATTCATAACAGTCCCTACCACTTTTTACATACATGTTTTTTCCCCTCCAAGTCCCTAAAAACATACACAAAACAGCATGATAACTACAGTCTGCAGGACCTGTTTTGAAAACAGTGTACTACCACAGATGGTCAAGAGATTAAAGAATTTACCTTTGCTCTTACAATCATGAAATTACTTGGATGGAGAGATCTTATTAATAGTAATCTAGTACAAGTCCCTGCAATGAGCAGGGATCTGTTTTCTCAGATCCCTGTTCAACCCAACCTTGCAGGTTACCATGGATGGGGATGACCTGGTTTGAAAGACAGGTGTTTGCTAAGGAAAGCAGAAGCCTCTCTTTGGACTGAAAAATGTGATCCTTCCTTCCTACAGATTATTATGATTTTGAAATTAAAGGAGCTCTCAGGCAAAGATATGGGGGTAGGAATAGCAGTTCTTTACTAGTATATCTAACAAGACAAACAAGAACAACAGCTATGAAATTACCCACAAACACAACAGTAACTCAGTCCCAGTCCCTTTCTGGCTGCAGGCACCTTTTCCCTGAGCTGCAGTTCCCGGTGCTGGGGGCGGGCAGGTCCCGCAGAGCTGCAGGAGGGCTGGGGGTGATGGCAGAGCTGTCCCAGGGGGAGAGAGAGATGGAGAGAGAGCCCTCCGCTCACGGTGTGGGTCCCAATTCTCAGCAGAGTGCTGGATGGTGGCAGGTTACAGTGAGAAGGCAGCAGGGCAGGGTCTGACAGCAGTGAGGATGGCTCCTGGTGCTGGGATGGCGGTGATGGGACAGAGGCAGCGATCGTCCTTCTCCTCTGAACTCCACGGGGAAATGGGCCATGGCCCAGCCTTCCGCTTCCTCTTCTGGCTGTTTGAATCTTGCGGGGTTTCCCTCCCCTCTCTCCCTCCCCCCACCCCCCCCCCCCCCCCACTTTGTCACCAGGGCCCAGTCAACAGGTATCTTAGCATGACAATGGGGAAAATTCCACAGAGGGAAAAGGGAAAGAACCAACCCCCAACATTTTCCACCCTGAATTTTCCCCTACCATCATGCTAAATCAAATTAAAATCTTCAAATTATAGACATCCATACAGTTACAGATACAGGCACAGTAGTGTAGGTAGTTCACCCTAAAACAAGGTCTCCTTGGGGTATGCATCGGGTCTTTCCATCCCTTTGCATGATCCACCAGGTACACCCTGGCCCATGAGCAAAAACCACCCCACAAATTGGATTGTCTTTGCTGGAGGCAGGGTTCACCCAAACAGTTTTTCCTAGCATACCTCTCATGTGCACCACTGGAACCTTGTCCCCATCTGGTGTTCTCAAGGGCTCAGACTGGGCAGGGCCTGCTCGATTAGTGGAACCTCGGGTGTTCACTAACCATGTGGCCTTTGGTAGATTAATCTCCCAGTTCTTGAAAGCCCCCCCACCCAGTGCCTTCAAGGTGGTTTTAAGCAGCCCATTGCACCGTTCCACTTTCCCAGCCGCTGGTGCGTGATAAGGAATGTGGTACACCCACTCGATGCCGTGTTCTCTGGCCCAGGTGTTTATGAGGCTGTTCTTGAAATGAGTCCCATTGTCTGACTCAATTCTCTCAGGGGTACGATATCTCCAAAGGACTTGCTTTTCCAGGCCCAGGATGGTGTTGCGGGCAGTGGCGTGAGGCACAGGGTAGATCTCCAACCATCCAGTGGTGGCTTCCACCATGGTCAGCACGTAGCGCTTGCCTTGGCGTGTCTGAGGCAGTGTGATGTAGTCAATCTGCCAGGCCTCCCCACACTTATATTTGGACCACCGCCCCCCATACCAGAGGGGCTTCACTCGCTTGGCTTGCTTGATGGCAGCACACGTCTCACAGTCATGGATAACCTGGGAAATACTGTCCATGGTGAGATCCACCCCTCGGTCTCGTGCCCACTTTTAGGTAACATCTCTGCCTTGGTGACCTGAGGCATCGTGGGCCCATCAAGCCAGGAACAATTCTCCCTTGTGTTGCCAGTCTAAGTCTATCTGTGACACCTCTATCCTTGCAGCCTGATCTACTTGCTCATTGTGTTGGTGCTCCTCATTAGCCCGACTCTTGGGGACATGGGCATCGACATGACGGACCTTTACGGGTAGCTTCTCTACCCGACTGGCAATGTCTTTCTGTTCATCAGCAGCCCAGATTGGTTTTCCCCTACGTTGCCAGTTAGCTTTTTTCCATCTTTCCAGCCTGCCCCACAGAGCATTGGCTACCATCCATGAATCAGTGTAAAGGTAAAGCTTTGGCCACTTCTCTCTTTCAGCAATGTCCAGGGCCAGCTGAACGGCTTTGAGTTCAGCAAGTTGACTTGATCCACCTTCTCCTTCAGTAGCTTGTGCAACCTGTCGTGTGGGGCTCCATACGGCTGCTTTCCACTTCCGGTTCATCCCCATGATGCAACAGGAACCGTCAGTGAAAAGAGCATAGCGAGTTTCATCTGCTGGCAGTTGGTTGTATGGCGGGGCTTCATCAGCCCGGGTCACTTGTTCTTGCTCCTCTTCATCGGCAAGACCAAAATTTTCACCTTCTGGATGATTTGAAATTATTTCCAAAATCCCAGGGCGATTTGGGTTTCCGATACGGGCGCGCTGTGTGATGAGGGCGATCCACTTGCTCCATGTGGCATCAGTGGTGTTTTGGGTAGAGGGGACCTTCCCTTTAAACATCCACCCCAGCACTGGTAATCGGGGTGCCAGGAGGAGCTGTGCTTCTGTGCCAATCACCTCTGAGGCAGCTTGAACTCCTTCATAAGCAGCCAAGATCTCCTTCTCTGTTGGGGTGTAGTTGGCTTCAGACCCTCTGTAACTTCGGCTCCAGAATCCCAGAGGTTGGCCTCGGGTCTCACCAGGTACCTTCTGCCAAAGGCTCCAGGACAAGCCCTTGTTCCTGGCTGCAGAGTAGAGCACATTCTTCACCTCTGCTCCCGTCCTGACTGGGCCCAGGGCTACAGCATGAGCGATCTCCTGCTTGATCTGGGCAAAGGCTTGCTGCTGCTCAGGGCCCCAGTGGAATTCGGTCTTCTTCCGGGTGACCAGGTAGAGAGGGCTCATGATCTGGCTGTACTCTGGAATGTGCATTCTCCAAAAGCCTATGGCACCTAGGAAAGCTTGTGTTTCCTTCTTGTTGGTTGGTGGAGACATCGCGGTGATCTTATTGATTGACCTCAGTGGGGATTTGGTGCCATCCGTCTTGCCACTTTACTCCCAGGAACTGGATCTCTCGGGCAGGACCTTTGACTTTGCTCCTCTTGATGGCAAAACCAGCTCTCAGCAGAATCTGGATGATCTTCTCTCCTTTCTCAAAGACTTCCATTGCCGTGTTCCCCCACACAATGATGTCATCAGTGTATTGCAGATGTTCTGGAGCTTCACCCTTTTCCAGTGCAGCCTGGATCAGTCCATGGCAGATGGTGGGGCTGTGTTTCCACCCCTGGGGCAGTCGGTTCCAGGTGTACTGCACACCCCTCCAGGTGAAAGCAAACTGAGGCCTGCACTCTGCTGCCAGAGGAATGGAGAAAAATGCATTGGCAATGTCAATGGTGGCGTACCACTTTGCTGCCTTGGACTCCAGCTCGTACTGGAGTTCCAGCATGTCCGGCACGGCAGCGCTCAGCGGTGGAGTCACTTCATTCAATGCACGATAGTCCACAGTCAATCTCCATTCTCCATCAGACTTGCGCACAGGCCAGATGGGGCTGTTGAAGGGTGAGTGGGTTTTGCTGACCACCCCTTGGCCCTCCAGCTCACGGATCATCTTGTGGATGGGGATCACGGCATCTCGATTTGTCCTGTACTGCCGGTGGTGCACTGTCGAGGTGGCAATTGGCTCTTGCTGCTCCTTCACCTTCAGGAGTCCCACTGCAGATGGGTTCTCTGACAGTCCAAGCAAGGTGTTCAATTGCTTAATGCTTTCTGCCTCTACAGCAGCTATTCCAAAAGCCCACCTGAGTCCCTTTGGGTCTTTGGAATAGCCGTTCCTGAGGAAGTCTATGCCTAGAATACACGGTGCCTCTGGGCCAGTCACAATTGGATGCTTCTGCCACTCCTTCCCAGTCAGGCTCACCTCAGCCTCCAGCAAAGTCAATTCCTGTGATCCCCCTGTCACCCCAGCAATAGAAACAGGCTCTTCCCCCACATGTTCTGATGGTATTAGGGTGACCTGTGAACCAGTGTCAACTAATGCCCTATGTTTCTGTGGCTCTGACGTGCCAGGCCATCGGATCCACACCGTCCAAAAGACCCGGTTTTCCCGTGCCTCTCCCTGACTAGAGGCAGGGCCCCTCTAGCACTGGTTATTATTTCCTTCCTGGGCATACATGTTGGAAGTTCCCTCAAGGGGATCTGACAAATCATCCTCCCTTTTGTAATACCCTGCACCTTGGTTATGGGAAGTTGAGGCTACCTTCACTTTAGTGGAGCTCTTTTGGTTAGTGTTTCCCTTCCTGAGTTGACGCACCTGTGCTGCCAGGGCAGAAGTGGGTTTCCCATCCCACCTTCTCATGTCTTCCCCATGGTCACACAAAGAACCACAGGTCAGCTCGTGGGGTGTTCCCACTCTCCCTAGCTAGGAGACATTGGGCTCTAATTCTGGCATCTGTGACTCGCACTGGTGCTGCATTGACCTTCCTCATCTTCTCCCTCATCTCTCTCATCTCCTCTTTGAGTTTCCTAATCACAGCAGAGACCTGAGCCTGCATTGGGCCATTCATTATACTCTCAAAATATCTGACCTTATTGGCAACAGAACCCACTGTCTCGTGGTTGGTGTCAGCATTAATGGCTGCAATGAATGTGGTGTATTGAGATGGCCCCAGGTGTGCCAGATTCCACAACATCTGCCCTGTGCACCTGACCTTGTTGGGGTCATTGTCATGTTGTCCACCCCTCCCAAAGAGTATCTCCAGTACTGCCACTTCTCTCAGCTGTTGGATCCCCTCATCAAGGGTCTTCCAGCGCATTCTATGGTGGTGCTCCTGCATTCTCTCTCTATGGACAAACCTTTCTCTTACACTCATTAAAAGCCACTCCCAGAGGGAAAGGGGGCCTGGTTCCCTTACGAATATGTGATCCACGCCTGAGTCCTGGGTTAGGGGTCCCAAATTCCTTGCCTCAGTACCATCCAGCTGCACACCTGTACCCATAAGGTCCCAGACCCGCAGTAACCACGTTGTAAAAGCCTCATGGTCCCTTCATACAACATCTTTACGCAGATTACGGAGACTCTCGTATGACAGGGACTCTGTGACGATCTCAACCTCTGGCTCCCCTGCTGGTTGTGAGGGCCCTGCTTTCTGATCATTATTATCTAGGTGCTTTGTTTTCACCTTAGACTTTCTAGTTTCCACGGGGGCAACTGCTGCTGGCTGCGAGTGCCCTTGCAGTTCAGCTGGAACCTGGAGAGATGTAACATCTGTGGGTTCCACTGCTGCACCATCAGGTTCTCCCTCTTTAAGGCAGGGGGAGAGTTTCTCAAGAGCTGGGGAAAGGTACTCCTTCAGCATCTGGCCCATCTCCTTCACTAGAAACCCCACCCACTCTGGATGGTTCCTTTCTGAGGTGAGCTCTGGGGCAGAGTCAGGCTCAGGAGCAACATCCTCAACCTCTGGGGCAGAGTCCTTAGTCTCTGGGGGAAAATCCTTAGTCTCGGGGGCAGAGGCACGGCAGGTTCAGGCTCTGGGGCAGAATCCCTATTTCTTGGGGGACGTATCAAGGTTGTCATCCAAGTCAATCTCCCCTCATCTCAGAATGTTAAATAGAACAGGTTTACAAGACCTATTGGCAATGTCAGCTACTGTATGATATCATTACCACTTAGAGGAGATTTGAACCCCTCAAAAGCTGGTGGAGCAGACCCAAAAAACTGTGTAAGGGGTTGGGACAAAATTTTTCCTGGTGTCATATCCTCACAGTATGTACCATTATTAAAGTAACCCCAAAACCATACAGTTAGAGTGTGATAGCCCTGAATCCATGTGCCCACCTTCCAGAGGAAGTTAAAAATCCATGAATTTCTCACGTTATCAGCCCACAAAAGGAACTGGATAATAGTTACAGCAGCCTGAGTTATAGGACCCATGTTCAAGTAAGGGATTGCAAATGGGAGAGATAAAGCTGTGGCCACATGGAGCCCAAACCACGGTAAGCTGGACAACATGATGCCACCTAACACAAAACTGAGGTAACTCAAGAACTGTTATTCCTTTTTCACCCTTTTCTCTCAATGCCCTCGGGCCTCACGTTGGGCGCCAAAAATCTGTCCTGGTTTGAAAGACAGGTGTTTGCTAAGGAAAGCAGAAGCTTCCCTTTGGACTGAAAATGTGATCCTTCCTTCCTACAGATTATTATGATTTTGAAATTTAGGGAGCTCTCAGGCAAAGATATGGGGGTAAGAATAACAGTTCTTTACTAGTGTAACTAACAAGACAAACAAGAACAACAACAGCTATGAAATTACCCACAAACAGAACAGTAACTCAGTCCCAGTCCCTTTTTGGCTGCAGGCACCTTTTTCCCTGAGCTGCAGTTCCCAGTGCTGGGGGCAGGCAGGTCCCGCAGAGCTGCAGGAGGGCTGGGGGTGATGGCAGCGCTGTCCCAGGGGGAGAGAGAGATGGAGAGAGCCCTCTGCTCACGGTGTGGGTCCTGGTGCTCAGCAGAGTGCTGGATGGTGGCAGGTTACAGCGAGAAGGCAGCAGGGCAGGGTCTGACAGCAGTGAGGATGGCTCCTGGTGCTGGGATGGCGGTGATGGGACAGAGGCGGCGATTGTCCTTCTCCTCTGAACTCTTCAGGGGAAATGGGCCATGGCCCAGCCTTCCACTTCCTCTTCTGGCTGTTTGAATGTCGTGGGGTTTCCCTCTTCTTTCTCTCTCCCCACCCCCCCCCCCTCCACCTTGTCACCAGGGCCCAGTCAACAGGTATCTTAGCATGACAATGGGGAAAATTCCACAGAAGGAAAAGGGAAAGAACCAACCCCCAACAGGGGATTTTACCACCTTTTTGTATAACCCATCCCAGTGCTTCAGCTCCCTCATTTTAAAAAATATCTCTCTTATATCTATTCTAAATTGACTTTAAATGTAAGGCCATTAACTCTTGTCAGTACATTCCCTACTAAAAAGCCTGTAAAAAGCCTATCTTTCATATAACCCCCCTATAAGAAAGATTTTAATAAGATTTTTGCAGAATTTCTTGCTTCTCAAGAGCCCCATCTCCCTGCCTTTCCTTATATGACAGATATTCAATCTGATCATTCTCTGGCTCTCCTCTGACCCACTCCAATACATCCATGTCTTTCTTGTGTTGAGGACATCTGAGTTAGATGCAGCATTCCAAATGGAGTCTCATGAGAATAGAGAAGAGAGTCACAATCACCTCCCTTGAACAGATGGTCTTTCTTTTCTTTTTGACACAGCCCTGAATGCATCTGGCCCTATGGGCTGCATTAATACATTATTGGCTCGTGTCCAGCTTTTCAACCACCAGTTGTCTGAAGCCCTTCTTGGTAGGGCTGCATCTTGATATCTTCCTCCACAGTCTGGTATGATACCAGGGTGCCTCCTTTCAGGTGCAAGAGCTTGCACTTCACCTTTTTGAACCTCATGAGGTTCGCCTGGGTCTACTTCTCAAGCTTGTCTAGGGTGGATGTGACAACCAACCACTTCCTTATCCTTTGATTAGCGACCAAACAAAAAATCCACCTCTTTCCAGTTTAGAGATAAGGATGTTGTGGGGTGGCTGTCAAAGACCTTACAGAAGTCCAGATAAATGGCATGTGTAGCCCTTCCTCATGTACTGATGTAGACACTCCATTACAGAAAGCCACTAGGCTGGCCAGGCATCTCTTTCCCTTGATGAAGTTGATCTGGCTGTATCAGATCTCCTCCCTGTCCTCCATGTGCCTTAGCAGAGCTTGTAGGAGGATCTGTTCCATGATCTTCCCAGGTGCAGATGTGAGGTTGACAGTTGGTAGTTCACAGGGTCCTCCTTTCTATCCTTTCATGCAATGGACACAAGGTTTCTCTTTTTTTGGTCCCCTGTCACTTCGGGTGACTGCCTTGACTTCTTAAATATGTGAAGATTGACTTGTCAACTAAGCAAATTCCTTCTGGGCTCTGGGATCCATCTCATTCACGTGTCACTCACTAATATATGTTCAGGTTCCTCAGGAAGATTAGATTTGTTTTCCTTCACTGGGAGGAATTTTGCTTCCCCAGTCCCTCCCTTTCAATCCATCCCCTTGAGTTGTGTGGGAAGAGAGGCTGCTGTTGAAGACTGAGGCATAAAGAAGTGGTTGAGTATCTTCATCCATTATTACCAGTTTGCCAGTCATTTTCATCAGACTTGTTCATACACATTTTTGATCTTTGTTTTCAGGCTGACATGCCTATTGAAGTTCTTCTTGCAAGTATTTTCATCCTCTGATTTTCAGCTCTATCTTCACCTTGGCCTTCCTCATTCCATCCTTGCACAACTGGACTGCACTGTTCTACTTTTCCTGGGGTATCTTTCCCTTGCCGGTACATTTCCTTCTTGCCCTTTTGTTTTTCCAGGAGGTCTTGACTCAGCCATGCAGGACTCATATTCCTGATTTCTTACACCTCTGAACTGAGATGTTTGGACCCCTGTGGAAGGTGTCCTCAAAGGTCTGCCAGCTATATTCCTCTCCTATGTTCCCGAGGGCAGTTTCCTGGGGGGTCCTACTGACCAATACCTTAAACAAGTGAATGTTGTCTTTCCTGAAATTTGGGGTCCTGAAATGACTCTTTGCCTGCCCCCATGCTTGAAGACTATGAATTCTGATGGTGCATTATGACTGCAGCCCAGGCTGTCTCAAATCATGCATCTCTGCCCAACTCACTCATGCTGGTCACATTCACATCCAGTACCACATCCCCTCTGCTTGGTCTGTCTATTACTTGGCTAAAGATGGTTATCCTTCGTGAATTTCAGGAGTCTCCTGGATTCCACAGCTTGCTGTGCTCCTTTTCCAGCAGGGCGGTGTTGGTAAAAGAAGCTCTTCAACTCATAGTTAATTATGGCATGCCCATTTATTTATTCCTTATATTTAGAAGACGAAGCAATTCTAGAAAGTAGTTTGTCATATTTATACAGTTATGCTGGAATTTTCAACTTGCTGCATTTATGAAAGGGAGTAGATGAAGTAGCTGTAGGATGACCAGGAACAGGATGGAAGAAAGTGATTTTTTCAGGCCTATGTGTCCTGTAAAAGAAGTTCCCGCAGTTAAAAAAAAAAAAATCTCTTTTAATGTAGGTTTTATATTTAGAGATGCTAGACATTTTCATTTTCCTTCATTGCTTAATCAGGGAAGACTTAAAAGTTTTTATTATCGCAGCTATTTTACTCTGTGCACTTTAATCTCATCCATTAATGTCTGCCTTGTTAGAAACTTTTGATATGCTTGAGGTATGCTTTAATGTATCAAAATTACAGACTGTTTTTGTCATCAACATGTTTTTGTAAGAACTTAGTCTGAAAAATTTAATATGGAGTAAGAATATATTTCAAGTAACCATAAAAAACGTATGTACTTAAAATGATCTAAAATTACTTCTTTAAAAAAAAGACCATGAAGAAATTAATTACTTAGTTCAACTGCAGCCTAGTAATGCTGTCTGCAAAATGTATATTTTGATGCTAGATACTGCTGTTACCAGGGAAAGAAATATGTTCATTTGACTGTTGAGATGGTGCAGCTTATTTCTTACATTTAAAAAAAATATCAAGGATGAGAAAGTCGTAACAGCTCTGTGGAGATTGAATCATCAAAGACCATTGCCAAAGTGATAGATGCTTTAGAAAGATAACTTGATTTTTGCAAGGCTCTTCCTGTTTATGTGGCATTTCATGGTCCCCATCAAAGACAAACTCTATGTGGTTTCATGTCGACAACTCTCACTCTCATGACAAGGAGGTAAATTATACATAATGTATCTAAAATTATATATGGTACATATGAATAAGTTACATACCACATGCAGTAATATATTATGTAGCTCTTTGTATATATGCATTCCTACACACCCACACACATACATACATGCACAAAGCCAAGTTCAAAAGACAAGTATTTAGCTCTTTAGCCAGCTTTTTGTTCCATCTTGACAACAGTTTCTAGAAAACATGGAAGGGATCCATGTTGCATCTGTTTGTTGTTTGGGGTGATAGCAATAAAGGAAGCAGGAAGAGCCTTTTGCATGGGTTTTACAGAGATGTTTATTTTAGTCACGTGTGTGCACCACCCATGGTTCAGAGAACTAAAGGCAAAGAGGGGCTGAGAGGGTCCAGGTTAAGAAGCTTTACAGACCAATTACCAGGGGACATGGGGGTGTCACAAGGGTGGGATTAGAGCAAGGACCAACAGGAAAACTGGGTGGGAGTGACCAAAAGGCTGACAGGGAGAGGGCGCAGGGCTGGGGTCCTCTCATTTTCCTTAACTGGGAATGCCTTTCTGGGTCTCCACAGATCCAGGTACTGAAATGAACCAGCTATGCTGGAGAGGTAAAATATCCATTTTACACCAGGGACTAGAGGGATATGGCTTATCTCTCTAATGAACACTTTAAAAGACTTTAAAGAAATGCATGTGGAAATTGCCACAGCAACTGTTACACCTTTTAAATTCTCTGACTTTATTATTCAGCTTCCTTTTGTCAGACTTTCATTCTTGCTTTATTGCAAGAAAAATATATAAATGACCTGTAAAAAGTACCTGCAGCTTGTCAGGAGCAAGTCAGAATATTTTATATAGTCTCGTATATAGCTGAAAAAATGTAATCAAAACAATTTATTTCTAGCTGCTGATAGCTGGACTTACAGATGTTTCTATAGCAGCATAAGTGCTTTCCTCTTCTAAGCTAGGATTTTTTGCACATGTGAAGAAACTTTTTTTTCCTTAGTCATCATATGAAAAGTTTTATTACAACAAAGTTGGTCGAATGAAAAAGATTTACAGAACTAGTATAATACATGGAAGTTTTTTACAATTTTGCAGCCACTCCCTATAAGTTTACTTACATACTTCTGTGTGTTTATTAATTTCTTTACTATTGATGATTGATTTAGTGTTCTTATACCTAGTTTTAAATTTTTTACTGCAGAGTCCAAAGTTACTTTTAGACTTCTTTGAACCAAATGATAGTTTTTAATGTTTTTTATTTTTTTAATCTTGTATCAACTACCATGTCTAAAATAGAATTGGTGATTGGAAACAGAAATTGAGAGAAACTAAATACAGTTGTAGGTAATACCAAACATGACTAGGTGGAGTTTAGAGTTTCATCTAAAAATAAAATCTTACAGCAGTTTGTAAAAATATCTTAAGGTGTAGTCTTCAAAGAAGAAATAGTATGGCTACTTCCTAGTTTGCAATATCCCTTAAATTAATTTTAAAAATTTTTATTCTACTTATTTTCAATAAAATTGAAGAAAATGTCACTATGGAAATTCTGTCTTACTTGCAAATGTTACCTCAATAATTTCAGATTGGTGCAATAGTTTCCTCTGGATCTCGGCCATATCACACTTGTTCAGAAATTTACTGTGTAAAATATTCTGCATACAGGAAAAGAAAAATATGCATGGTGCTGGTTATAGAAGCAAAAAGTCCCTGATGAACTTGGTAAACCAAAGAAAAAGGCCACAAAGGACTCTAAATTAGAGTCATGTCTCCTATTACATTTCATGTGAGACTTCAACACAGGGTTCACTCTCCTGCTAGAGTCTTTGGAACATATAGAAAAGCCCTACTAACTGTTTTCAGACTTTTCAGAGATAGGAGAGTTAAGGGAGTGTTGAGTAGTGAGAGACTGTTGAAAAAGAGAATTCTTTTACATTAGTTACATTATGCAGGCACTCTCTAGGACTTGTTGGAGCTGAAGTAACAATTGCATTTTTAAAGTGGTTAAGGGTGTTTGGAGGCTTAGAGATGAACTGATGCAGCTTTGGTCTACAGACAGCAAGACATTTTTGCCATCTATTTGATTTCTCACAGAATTGCTAATGTAAAGAGAAAGGTTCCCTTTTTTCATTGACTTAGATTCAAGCACAGGGTTAATTTGCAAAACAAGTTTGTATGGGAATAAAAAATGTTTTTCTCATGTGTCAAAGAACGAGATTGGTATCTTCTATGTCAGAATAGGTGCACTGGGAGTACATAACTTATTGCTTCACGTTCATACCTCAAGGATTTGAGCCTTTTTGTGCCCTTACAGAAGAAAAGCTATCACAAAACAGATACAGGACTGCCTCCCGGCCAGGTGTTAGTGAAAGATGCTTCCAGATGGTCTGTAAGAGAGTGTTTGGGATGGGTGATTACAATACATTACAGTACACTCAGTGAAGACGGAGTGGCAGGTCAGAGCTGTGTTGCCCCTGCTGCAACTGTGCCCCAGAGGTACATAAGGAAAGCACAGAGCAGGTCTTGACTGCAGCACAGATGCACTTATAACCTTTGTATCAGTACAGAAAATCTGTGGTGTGCATTTGCACTTGTGCCTGTTAATGATTTTTCGCCTCTCAGTGCTGCCTGCCCAGAGCATGCAGTGCCCCTCTGTTGTATTGGCTTTGGTTGGCAGAAAACTTTGGGCACACAAGATGCATTCTGTGTTCTCAGATCCAACAATGAGGAAGGATTCTTTCTTTTCTTTGCTGTAGAGTGACTCCATCAACCTGATATTTATGCTGTCTACATTATCCTGTATTCCTTACTATGAGATGGAAAGGAATTATAAAGATAAGCAGAAATATTTCAGTATTAATTTTGTGTTCAAACTGCTGATTTGCAAGCAAGTGTTGGTGTGGGACATATGTAAAACATCCTCAATGCAGTAAATAAAAAGAACAGTGTTACTTTCAGTAACAGGATTGGTGGTAGCTTTCTGGTGCATAAGTAATTGAGCTGAAGTTTCAGGCCTAAATTGACACATGGTGAGATGGGCAAAGGATGTTGTTTCTGCTCACATCAACCGGGATTAAAGATGGAAAGTGTTGCAAGAGGTGAAACATTTTTGAATGGGAGTTTTGAAGACCAGAGGAGATAACAGGATGGCTTTGATGATAATGACAGCTGATTATGTGTGCTTACTCTGCTGGAAAAGGATTTAAAATCCACTATATTTTATCTCATTGACCTTGTATTTAACTCCAGACTTTCTAGTGTTTCTAGAATACTGTATGTTGCAAACAGAATCTCGAATATTTTTATGCTTGTGTTTTTCTTTGGTTTAAGCCATTTCTATAAAATAGGGGGAAAGAGTGAAAAAAATATACAATATGTTCTGGGTAAATAACCTTTCTATTTCTTTTTCAGACAAAAAATTCATAGAGGAGTAATTTAAGAGCCACCTAAATAGGATACAAATTTATACCTTATACAATGAGAAAGAGGTAAAACACTACAAATGTCAACACTTTCTTGTTGTCTTGCATGATTTTAAATGACTAGAGGTGATTTTATGATTCCTGACCAGTGAATCTAATGTGGGAAGAACTGCAGACAATGAATTGCAACCTTTGGCTCATACAGATCTGGAAGATGTAAAACCTGAAAGTGAAGGCAGGCAAATTTTCTATTCTCTACTTTTCTTTAAAAAATAATAAAGCAAACACTTCTGGACTCTTCTCCTATACTTCTGGACATTTCTCTTACTTCTCCTACTCTTTGACCTCACTCTGTTGTGGTCTTTGAAGGCATTTGTGGTGGAGCAATGGAAGACCAGTACATGTAAATATTTGACAGAATTAATTGATTTATTAAAACAATCCTATTATAGCTCAAAGTTTCCTCAATCCTCTTAAATGTTATTTCACCTGCTCAAAGCAAAGTAAGAAATGTTATCACTTACTGCTCAGGACCTTCATGCTGTTTCAGATTCTGACATTGCTAAACAATGATGTTGGAAAAAAATGAGTAGAGACAATAGGAAGAAAACAGAAATAATAATTTTTCACAGCAATACAGTGTTCTTCTGAAACACTATTAAGTCATTAAATCAGCTGTACTTTGCTTCAGGTCCCTTCTCACAGAAAGGAAACACACGCACGTGAAAAGTTAAAGTGTCAGAAAAGTTTGACTTCCTATAAAAACCAACAAACATGAACAACAGCTTTTCTTGCTCATTATAATAAGAAAAAAAAGCATTCCTGTGTACACTCTGAAGGCCCCTTTCATTATACAGTGTCTGGCTGGGAAATGAACAACAAATTCTTTCTTCTATTTATTTTTTTCTTCTTTTCCTATTGCAATTAACAGTTTCTCAGCTTTCAGAAAGGGACTCCATCTCTTCATTCATTATATATTAATACCTGCTCACTAGAAAATGGCCTTCTCTCTGCCTGGTACTTGCCACTTGAATCAGCTCTTACTTTACCTAGGAAGAAAACCCCAATACCTTTAAAGTTTTTTAATACAGTGTTTCTATTTCTAGTGGCTGAAAAGAAATGTTTTGAAATATGCAGCTGGAAATGTTTTGCATCAAGCTGAGTCTTATACAGATACACTTCATTAAACCTGCAAGACTTTCTTTTTTACCCCATTAAATTCCATTATCAAAATTGCCAGTCTGTGGCTCAAAGTCTTAAAGTTATACTGCTAATAATTGAGTAGCTTCTTTCAATACCAAGTACAAGTTAAGATGAAACAAAGTGATTTTCTTTGCCAGCTGTAAATCTCGTTGTTGGAAATGGTCCCAAAATTGCAAAATTTCTTTCTATTTGACAAGCATTGAGGATCACACCGTGATTAATCTAAGAAATAAAACCAAAAAAATAGAAGTAGCAAAGTGTCAAGAAGGATCATATTAAGAGGATTAAACCTAGACAAGTAAATCAGTTAGTTCTACTCAATATGAGTGAATAACACCTGCATCGTGAACTTATTCAGGCTTTCACTCAGACAAACATAGAATTGCAAGTCTGTCTACATCAGATTTTACCTTCACTTACAAGTATGAAGTGAAAGAACAAAGACAACCTCTCTGGGATTTAAGGAAGAGAACTCTCATGCATTAATTTTGGTTCCCAAAATGTTAATGTGCTTATATATTTTTTCCCATTGAGAAAAAAAGATTAGTTTCTTTTTAAAATCCTCAAATTTGGCTTGCATTTCACCAACAGAAGAGTCCATATGGTATTTCAAAACGGATTTTAAAATTTGTGTGAGCTGACTTATCCAAGTGGATAGTAACCATCTGGACTTCTCAATAAGTCAATATGCATCAAGCAAAGAAACAGAATTCTAAGGGCAAAAGGAGGTGTTTTCAATTACTAAGCTTCCTACCTACCTTTTAGTCAAAAGGCTTGGAATTAGAATAACAGCCCTATACTTTCAGTAAGCCTGGAACTAAAATATGTACTATTTGTTCCAGTTTTGATATAGCCATGAAAGCTCCTACCACTGACACAAATTGTCCATCACAGTCAGCACATATCTCTTGGTGTTGTAAATGATTTGGTTGTGTTATTGCTTTATTGATTGCCTTACTGAAGTAAGCTGGTTTCTCTTGAGTAATATCAAATTGTCCACATGTTAAGGTGTCAAAGACAATCTCTCTGAGGATAATGGATGTGTCATCTCCTCTATAGATCCTTCAAAGGAGATCTGCTAGTTTGGTGCTGTCCTGGTTTGAAAACAAGTTGTCCCCAAAAGATGACATGACTGTGTCATGAGCTGTGTCCACAGCAAACAGTGCAGGAATTGAATCAGTTATTTTTGTCCAGTGTGGTGCAGCAGTTCTAAATACATGCATTGAGGGGTGTTAGTTAGTACAAGTTATGTTCCCAAAGCCTACATGGCTGTGTTGACGAAGTGTTAGACTGCATCAAAGGTATCTTATACCCTCCTAAACCTATTTTCTTTCAAAAATGAAGTCCAACCCCCATTCTCTGTGAGTTTGAATGATCAACAACAGCATGAAGTACTCATCCAAGAACAGGGAAAATGTCTGTGAACAATAAGAAACCTGTAAGGTTCTTCTGTGTTATTTCTCAAGATGGTAGAACTGCTTCAGTTATACATACAAGAGGACTTTAGATGTTAGTAGCTTTCACTTAGCTAAAATTCAGTGAATGAAACAAAGCCTGGTGTAAGTTTTTCATGACCTGCCCTTCTGCAGTTACTTATTTGTGCTCTCATGATTATCTCAACTCCACTTGCATTTTACAACTGAAACATTTCAGTCTGAAAGAATTTATAGTGAAACACAGCAGATTATGATCAAAAGAGTGAGCAGAACCACTCTGTCCTCAACCTCATGGCAATCAGTTAAGCTACACTGAACTACAGATGACCATGATTACTGCTTTCACAAGGTGAAAAACCCCCACCCTGAACTAATGTCTAAATATAAATTCTAAAGACTGGAAGCTTTGTGATGTTTTTGTAATCAATTCACACCAAGTAAAAAAGGCAAACTCCATAAATTGGCTGTTTGAACTGAACAGAATAGAAGTTCATTATTTGCATTTATCCACCACTTTTCTTTGCTGTTTGGATTCCTAATGTGTTTTGAAAATGATGGATGGTCCACATGATTTTCTTCCTCATATTTGAAAAAAATATTCCTCTAGATCATCTGTGGGATGTTACACCTCTCATCCAATATGTATTAAGGAAATGGTTAATTTTTTGGTGATGAAAAGCTCTCTATTGTTTTAATTAGATTCTTTGTGTTAAGGAATTTCATAATATCACTGTGTTTTTACAACTTTTTTTTTTTTTTTTGCGGTTTTCATAGCATCTCCTTAGAAATAAAAAAAAAAACAAACCTTTTTCAATTGTAAGTAAGGGTGAAACCCAGTTAAGAATCTAATGTTGAGACCCAAGACACACATATGTCAAATGACTGATGACAAGAACTTGAGTTGACTTCTGATACTCTACATGTGGTAAATGTATGACTAGAGAGGGATCACAGAATTAACATAGGAAACTATTGGACTTTCTCTGAAAAATCGGGCTGTGGTAGCTGCAGAGAGAGGAACTGGTAAGGCAATTACATGCATCCATTAGGAATGGTTTTCTTGTTTCAGGTTGTTGACACTGCATAGATATAATCCTGGCATATTTCATTTTCATAAACAAAGGGAATTTTACTGTTCATGAAATAATTAAAGCCAATACAGTAAAAAAAAAAAAAAAGGTATATATTTTCTCTCCCTGATTCTAATGTGGGCCTGCCAGAAGACATTGATAATAAATGTGGAAATTTAGGCATTGCAAAGAAATCTACTTAGTTTTGGGGTTAATTTTAAACAAATTCTTAATTATTGTGAGATTTTATTTAAAAATAGTACTCTAAGATCATAAACTGTGTTTATACCTCAGGTCCTGAATCTTCATATCCTCCTGAAAAAAAGTGCAATTCAAGAAAGTTTTTTTTGAGACATTAGGAATTAGGTAAAACAACAGAAAGAGGGACAAGCTAATTCTAGACTCAATAAAGTCAGAGAGGTAGAGAAGAAGGTACAAAGAGATATTAAACTATGGATTCAAAATCCTTGAGAGAATAATTATTAAAGGTTTTGGTAAGACATGAAGTCTAAGCTGTGGTTAGATGACTTTGTATGACATCCTTTGGAGGGTATGTGAGGTACCTATCTTCTACTGTATCAGTGAGGTGGGCAACTGGTAAATTTGAACATGCTGTTAGTAGTCAGCACTGAATTCCCAGTCACAGAAGTCAACTTAAGTATATGAGCATTTTTGGCCACTCGTTTCACAGAGACTCAGGCTCTGAAGTGGAATTTGAAGGTTATGGACATTCAGTTAAATGATATGAGCTGTATCTGTGAAGGAGACTGTAGGTTAAAAGCAAGTTTTTAACACAATTTGTAACTTTATTGGAAATCACTTTAATAATTAACAAGAAATACATGAAATATGATAGTGTTTCATATTGGCACCTGACCTTGCCTGTGTTCTCTGAACCTTTTTGTCCCCTTTGATCCAGGACAGGTTTAGAAACACTGTACTGTGAAAGTGATAATCAGTGAACAGGGGAATGATATCGTGAAAACGTAATGTCAGGAGTAGGAAGTAGGGATAATGGTCAGGCAAAGTGTTGAAGTGTAGCTTCTCTTCCTTCTAATACATTTTATGTAACATTAGATATCTCGCTGTGACCTCTTTCTAGTTTTGCCCCTAATGCTGAGGCTGAAACTAGAAATAAAGCTCATTGCTTCAGACTAGATACAAATGCTGTTTTAAAAACAATTTAAGTATCATCTTTCTAGAAATACCTTCCACTTTATGCAGTATGAAAATATCCTCCGAGTTCAGGAGCTAACTTCAAGCTGTCCTTTTCAACAGTTTTTCAGATGAGTTGTTGTTTTCTCAATTTATTTTGTTCTTTGTCTCAAACACATTTTAGTCCAAATTTGTATCTAGTCTTGATACATATCTGAAAGGAAGAGAAAGGGAAGGCACTGACAGAACCTGTGACTCACAGGGAAATGTGGCAATGAGCACCTGATAAAATCTGATTTAAGTGCTGATAATAAAATCTCCTATTTAGGAGTTTTTGAAAAATCAAACTGCAACATATAGCAGAAACACTAATGAAGACATTCAGGATATTTTATTACTATTTTTAAAGAGGTGTCATTTGGCAGATCACAATTTTATCAGAGAAATAAGGAAAAATATGGGAATGTTATTTGGGCTCTCTGAAGCTCAGTGACTCACTGGAAATAAAAAGTTCTCAATGGCTCACTGGACTGGGCTTTTACTCCTTTGTCCTATATCTGCAAGTAACTTCAGAAAATTCATAAAAGTCCTTTCTCCTTCCTTTGTATAGACTGGATTAAATTAAAATCTCATTGCAAATGAGATCTTTGGTGTCTCTTTCTAATTCTTTCCAGACCTTCAGCAGTCATTCCCAGGCTGGGAATGTTACTGGGTGGGCCAGTATAAAATAAGGGGATCCTGTTCTGAAAGGAGGCAATTCAACAGTAGCATGGTGTAAGTACTGTACTTTGTTCCCTGGAATTTACATGGTAACATGCTCAGTTAACTGCTGAAAGTATGTATCTTCTGACTCTCCATTCTTGATCAGGGAACTAAGAGTCATATTGGAGCCAGAAAGCAGTTTTAATAAAAAAACCCAAAGTATAGAAACTCTTTTTCTCATGGTATAATTTGCTTGATAGGATTAGCTAGTGTGAAAAGAAAAATTAACACATTTGGGTTAGCAGAGGGATGTGTGAGTATTGTGCATGTGTTAGTAGTGGCAGTCATAAAAACCTTTTGCCTAAGAATGGAAAAAGCTGTTTCCACTTTAGACTTCCATGTTAGTTATGCCTACCCTTTGCATTATCTGTCATACTGGCAGGGCTCAATAAATCATTGTCATCAGTTAAGACTTTAATTCTTTGTGGGTGACAGGCAAGGCAGCCTAGCACTTGCTCTCTGTTGTCTCTCCTGTTGACTTGAACGTAGAAATATGAAAGAGTTGGTGAATAGTGAATAGTGAGACAAATTATTCTTCTTCTCATTCTAACTGATCTCTAAAGTGTCTCTTGTGGTCTGTTCTGGTGAGGTGCCAGGGCTCCTTCACTGGGTGGTCAGTGCTCCAGGGTTCTCAGAGGACTGAAAAGGAGTTTGCCCACCTTTATTACATTCTGAGAGTTATCTAAAAGCCGGGCAAACACAAAGGCGTGGAGCACTCAGGTAAGAACAAGGAAAATAATCTGTGATCTTGTGTCCTACTTATTATTACTGTTTACCTCTCTTTCTGTCATTTGCAGTTAAATCTCCCATAGAGATGCAAAGAACTGACAGCAATATGCAGATAATCACTACAAAGACTGGTAAAGATAAGGGAAAGCTGTTACACAACTTTATTTCCAGCACAGAAATAATCTCTGAGTGCTTAACTGAAAGGTACAGCACACCTGGCTCTTCAGCCAGAAAAGTCAGTATATCACAGGACTTGTTGAAGAGGAGGTCTGTGTGAAGTAAAACACTCTTGGTTTGGTCTCCATGAGGCAGAGAAGGTGTAGTAAACAGAAAAATGTATAGTTTTGACTACATCATATAGTGATATAAACTAAGATGCTGCCAAATGCATACTATGAGGATTGTACTAATTTTTAAACATCTAATTCCAGATGTCTACATTTGGATGTTGGTTGGAGTAAGTTGAGAAAGTGTTGTAGGTACTGGTAGGCATCTCCATCTTTTTTGACCTAAAAATCCTCTAGGGACTACTGCTTGCATTGATTATCCATCCCTATTGACTATAACAAGAAATAGAAAAGAGCAGATAGGTATCCAAGAGTAATTGCATCAGTTTGGAACTGTCTCATTGGGCTTTCTATGGAATTCTGTGTCTCACATAATTCAAGGCAAAGATTTTAAAGATAAAAATGGAACAGGCACACCCTAAATAACAGGTTTTTCAGGTAGATGAGTGTGAATTGAGTTATGTGTGGGTACATTATGTGGTCTTACTACGTGCAGAGATTGCTAGTCATGCAAAGTATGTAGCAGCTCAAGGAGCTTATATATTTCTTCTTTATGCAAAGATGCCTGATTTCAAGTTGGTCACAGAACCTCAAAATATATAAATCAATGGGCAGTATCATGATGTCTTAATTTTACTGCAAATATTTGATAATATTTTAATAAATTATGATGATGAGCAGGTTCTGTGATAGGGAAAAATACAAAGAAATTGCCAAAATCAAACCTCATCTTCTACACAATAGGTTGTAGTCTTAGACCACATTTTCGAGCTATACCATTTGATTTGCTAGCTGTGGTGATAGTGACAGTGATAAAACGTAAGCGTTGCATGAAAATAATAAAATAGAAAATACTGGAGATTTTCTGGGAGAAAAGCATAGTTTTAATTAAGATTATGTTTGTGGAACTTGTCTTATGAGGTGACTTAAATTTTGCTTTATTAATTTATACATTGATCCATAAAGGGATTACTCTGTGCTAAGTTGTAAACACTTAAAATGGAATAATCTTACAAGAATCTTGGATACATTTTTTCCCTTCCTCCTTTTCCCCAGGACCATGGAGCACATATAACATGCACAGTGCAAAACACATTAGTCTTTTAAGTCAGTAATGTTTTTCTTCAGTTTCTCTTTTTTTTTTTATCTAGCATCTTCTAATTTTTGAGAATTACTGAACAAATTTTATCTGATCATCCATAAATGACAAGTAAGATAGTGCTTGATGATTCCATGGAGAGCATTTCAAACGTGCTGCACAGAACTGTGGACAAATCAGCCAGGTAATGAAGAGTCGTTGTTTAACCCCAGCCAACACCAAGCCCCAGGCAGCAGCTCACTCACTCCTGCACCAGCAGGACTGGGGAGAGAGTTGGAAGGATAAAAATGGAAAACCAGTGGGTTGATATAAAGACAGTTTAATAAAGGAAGCAAAAGGCATATACATAAAGAAAACAACACAAGGAATGAATTCAGTGCTTCCTATGCCAGGCAGGTGTTCAGCCATCTCCAGGAGAGCAGTGCTCCATCAGACAGTGAGTGACTTGGGAAGACAAACACCATCACCCCAGTGTTCCCCCCATTCCTTTTTTACCCTCCTCTTTATGTAGAGATCATGTCAGATGGTCTGGAATATCCTTTGGGTCAGTTGGGGCCACCTGTCCCAGCTGCATCTCCTCCAAGGTGCTCCCAACTTCCTCACCGGAATGGAAATACAAAAGAAGAAAAGGCCTTGGCTCTGTGTGAGCACTGCTCAGCAAAAACAAGAACTTCTCTGTGTTACCAACCCTATCTGTGTTCAGCACAAATCCCAACCACAGTCCCATACCAGCCATTGTGAAGAAAATTAACTCTACCACAGCCAAAAATCAGCACATGTGGGTAATTATACACTCTGGAATAGTAAGCTACAGAGTTCAAAGTCAGGAATATAGCTGTGGTTTATTCTCTGTTTCTTCAACTGAAAGAAAAGAAGATAAACATAATTGGGAATAAAATACGAGCACTATGGTTAAATTTGACTTTTTAAAAGAAATATGCTCAGTAAAAATCCAAGGCCTCAAAGGAGATGTTATGTTTTGAGAATTATCATGGATCTGGGAGTACACTGGAAAGAAAAGATTCTGAAAAGTTGAATGGTCAGGAAAAAAGAAAAATTACCTGAATTACTTCTTTTGAGGGACAAAAAAAATTGAAAATGAAATATTTATATACTAAGTATATAAATACTAATTTAATTTTATACTACTACATGTGACTACCATACTGAAATATTTAATATCAGATATTTTCCAGTCACTATTCCACTTGAAAATGCTCTTTTCATGTTTATATAGTGTTTTGTGATTACTTGGTATAACACCAGTATTAAGGGGTTAGTTTCTTATTAATTACAAAGCTTTTATTTGCCATTAAAATGAACATTCCATACGCACCTACTGCCCTAATTACGGTGGCAGGAAGACCTCCTGGGTCATCCATGCAGGTCTCCTGACACCTTTGTTTGATTCTTTGTCATGGGGATGCACTGGTCTTGAGCTTGTAGGAATTGGTGTTTAAATACTGACCAGCATTCTTGGAGTCCTTTCTTTGCTAGAGCTCTATCCCATGGGTTTCCTCTTATCAGAATTCCTCCCTGAAGAAGCCAGAGCTACTCTCCAGAAGCCCATGGCCATAATCTTACTCTCTGTCCTGCCACCTCTTCATTCAATACTCCACAATTTCTCTGGCCACCACAGCTGAGGCTGCCCACAGCCTTTGCATTGCTGAAGCCTTTCTTGCTGGTTAGTACAAGGCTGAGCAGCAAACCATGCCTTGTGGGAGTCTCCCATAATATACTCAACCCAACCTGCTTAGGTTAGGGTAATAGGTTAATTAGGTTAATAACTAATCTAAGCCTGCCAGACTTGTTACTTAGATTGCTCACAATTGAACTAAAAGTGAATTATTGGTTACAGGCTGTTTCTTTTGAAGCTGTGAGGAAAATTGTTGTGTCCTGGTTCTGTCTTTCCCTCTTTTTAGGTGAAAGTAATGTAAAACATAAATAAAAGTTAAAGTGAGAATAAAAGATGATTTTATATACATTCTTTCAAGAATACTTTAATACATTTCCTTTTTAAAATGTGATAAGGCAGCACTCATTTTCCAGAAAGACAGGACATTTGTCTGTTTCTATCAAGAAAGAGCTTATATATTTTTAAATAGTTGTCAGACTTCTTCACCAAAGAGCAAAACAGGACTTAAATGCTATAAATTTCTCTGGACCTGGTTTCCCTCCTATTGTCCCATTCAGTTATCTCTATCTTGCAAGTTGCCTTAATTTTATTTCCATGAGAGTAAAACTCAATTACCCATTTCTTTTCCCCGTCTTTCAAAGTAATTCACAATTATGTAATCCAAGGACAGAAGAGAAATAAATACTCCATCATATTATTTCATTGACCAATGAAGCCAAAAATTGAAATAATAAATATTAAGTATTCAAATACACCATTTAAAGAATTGAAAAAACATATCTGCCTTCTCAAAGAATTTCAGAGTGCTACATAGTCATGATTGAGATAATTTCCAATGGCAAATCCTTAGGGCTACATTTGATGGATAAATAGGTTAGTATTATAAACTACACCGAAATTAATGTTGATTTGAATGGCATTTAGCAGATGAGCTCATCTACTCTCTATACCTGCACTTTATGCCATATGAGAGATTCTACTTTCACATACATAGTGATTTCATGCTGCAGCTAATCATTGTTCACAAAAGGCTTTCAAGTAAAGATGTGCTACATGTTTTGAAACTTAAACTTTTCAAGGAAAGAACATTTACTTCAGTAATTATATGACATTTTCTTGCTAAAATTGAGTGTTGATTTTTTCCCTTCTTGTTTCCTGATATTCTTTATATTATCTTGTTACTGAAGTGTTGACAGAAACATTGCTCCCAACTTCAAGTTTTCTTTATACAGGCAGGAAATTCCAACAGCATTTCCCTGGTCATAGCATTTACACTGTCTACAATAAATCAGTAGGGATTAGTAGATGAAGAGAGACTATTTTTACAGATCTTATGAAGTCATCTGTGAACATTTTCTACATCAGGGCCAGAAATTTTAGGTGTTTAAAGTAGCCTTTCAGCGGGTGGATTGCAATACCATTACAGAGCCGTCACTTGTTCTCAGTACTAACCTATATTCAGCAGTTCAACTTTGTCTAATTGTGATTCATGAATATTTGGTGCATTTATGTCTTAATATTTTCATCTTTTCTTTGTATAGATCCCTTTAAAATGTAGTTATATTACCTCCAGGATAAATGAACAAATTGAAACTCTTGATGGTGTAAGGCTGCTTTGAGAAGTCTGTGTCTCTTGACTGGTTTCAGCTGAATCACTTTTCTGAATAATTTTCCTTTTTAACATCTCTGGATGCTGATAACAGAACTGAACATGACTTTTCCAGAATGAAAGGAGCCATTTTGGTTACCAGGACAGGACTGAGTTCAAGTTTATTCTCTGCTATTTCTTGTGTATATGCTTGGGATTGAATATATTAAAAATGGTACATTATTAAGGAAGTAACTTTGGCTTTTGTGCATGCAAAAGTCTGGCCTAAACTTTTAAGCTAGAGGGTGATACTTATAATAACTAATCATTAAGCACATTGCTTTTTGACTTCTTATCATTTAGAGGTAAAGTTGGAGAATAAAATGTGTAATCACACTGTAGCTATTGAGTAGTGGAGGGTCAGATTGTGGTCTATGAACGATGCAGACATTTTTCTTCTAAATAACAAACTTTTAAGTGTCAAGAAGAAACAGTAGCTGAGTATCTTATACAAAGCCTAATATACTTTATTTCAGATTAGATAAGGACTGCAATCCCATGTTTTATCACCAAGCACAAAATATTCTAAGAAAAAAATATTTAAATAATTTCTCTTTTTATATCACATACTGAACTAATTTAAGGGAAATTATAGTCACAGAAATGGGATGACATTAACTATTTTCTGTAGTTTCCTTCAAATCCAGGTAGGACTAATGTTTACTTAAATGGTTTTAACTCACCTACTTCATAAGAGTACATTCTGAGTTGGTTTCAAAAAGAAAGTTAATTTCAAATCTCAGAACATAAATGAAACTGGTTTAACATTATATCTACAAAAGATAACTGAACACATAAAAAGAATCAGGAAAACTAATATCTCATAGGTAAGGTAATGCCTTGCAAGGAGGAATTTGAAGGTCAGTGATTTTTTTGACTGCAGCAAAGTCTAGAGTCTACTTGTCCTGATGAGAAGATTTTGTCTTCCAGGGTTTATCCAAATTATGAAAATATTTTTTAGCTGTAGAGAAGGCTGCTACATAAATATGCTATAGAATGATGCTTGACTATCAGACAGAGCACAATATTGAGGATAGTATATATAATTACTGTAATTATAGTACTTACTAAATTGCAAACATTAAATGCTTACCCATCCTTTTGCACTTTTTGCCTCCAGCTATCATGCTATCCTTCATAGTACTGTTTTGCAGTACTTATCATTAGGTCTTATGACTATATTGTAAGACTTTATTTCTGTTCTGTTTTGAAAGCAATCAATTCTCTGGGTCTAGGAGCATAAATCCCCATGTCCACATTAACTTCACTGGAATTTTACAAATTTGCAACAGCTGTGGACTTGGGTCTCTGTATTTTTATCAGGCTGATATGGACCAGGCATTTGGTATATTTTGCAAATGCAGCTTTCAGGAAACTACTGCACATTGTGTGGACTGTGAAATACTAAACATGACGGAGCAGAAAGCACAGGGGACTCTTCCCTGTTGAAGAAAAGTCAGATGCAGCTCCATTGCCTTGAAAGTAAGTACCATTTTTCTATAGCCTTACAGTCTTGTTCAGTCTACTTTTCAAAAGCAGATTGAATGTTCTGATTTAGAGGAAATGTTGCAAGCAACTCACAGTCAAATCCAAGATCCATGATGTATGCACCTCTGGTGACCCCTCAGGCAGCACAAATGTGTTGTGCATTTGTTAATACCATAGCTGTTAGGCAGGTCTGACTCCTTGGGAAGCAGCAAGAAGCAGATCAGCAGCCAGTAATTTAAGCACTCCAACAGTGCATTGTGCACTGGGGCTGCCTCTGGCTCCCACCACAGCCTGCCCTGCTCCCTTACTGCCTCCCACAGTGAGCTTCTGGCCCTCTCCTTTTCAGTTCAATTAGTCTTAGAAAAGGTGAAAATTCTACCAAGAAAAGGTGAAATGCAATCCAAATCCAATTGCAATTCAGAGATGATGGTGTGTGGCCATGTTTGAGATTCTAATGACATACAAAATGAAATGGTTGTTACAAAGAGAAGCTGCCTACAAAAGACCAAAAGAAGTAAGGCATTTCCTGCTTGCGACAAAGCCAGTAGCCTAATTTAGGAGCATCTCAACATCACCTCTTTTAAATTAATGCAAAACTCAGTGCACATCACCAAATGGCAAATATCCACTGTACTGTATACATACTGTTTTCCAAAAATTTTTCTTTCGTGTTCTGGCTCCCAAGGAATGCCAATGGTAACATAAACATGTCATTGATAATTTGTCAGTCTGCCCTACTAATGACAGAAACTGTGACTGTAAAAAATAATTTAATAAGATTTCTTAAATAATAGCTGACACTTAGAATTTCATTGAAGCGCCTTATTTAATAAACAGCAAATACAACACTGCTTGCAGATAGGCTGTATAATATAATATTGTAAAAGTTCATGTATCTAGCAAAATCAAACAGTAACTAGAGCCCAGGCAAGTTAAATATACAGTACAGAAACTAATTTTTTTCTTCGCCTCCCCTTCCTCCATTAAGTCTTTTCTGGTGTGGGAAAACTATGTAGGCTCTCTAATACTTGTGCTTCATTAAAAGTGCTTTATGATCTCTAAAAAATCTCTAAAAAAGATAAGAGTTTTGGGGGTGTCCATGATTTTGGGAATATAAGCTCTTAAAAGTGTACTTTTAATTTTTTTTTTTGAGTAATTACTATTTTATCCTACAAAGGCTAACAACAATTTATTGCAATTTTATACCAAAACCCCCTCCAGAACTTAGGGTGAGAGACTTGTGACCTAATTTTTATTATCCATAGTTAGATTTGTGTTTATGATAGCTAGGCTCATTCTGCACTCAGTAAATTCCAGCCAATACTTGTGGAGGGTTGTTTAGTCCATTTATTTCTGTCAGCTGACTTACGATAGGTGAAATTGCCTCCTGGAATTGCACAGATTTTAGAGGCATATTAGATGAACAACAAGTAAATAGTGGGCTTGCAAGAACATTTGGGTTGACCCTCAACTGCAACTTGAGGCTTGAAATTTAAGAAAAATACAGAAAAAACTACTTTCTGTATTGGTTTATGGAGTGCTGAGAATAAAAATAGGTAAGGATTACAACAATAGACTGGATTCATCACTAGACAATAATCAGTCAGAAATTAATAATTTCACTGTAGTTTACAAAAAAACACCAAAAGTTTGGTGTTGGCACCTTAGAGGTACAATGAGATTTTCTCATCCAGGGCTGGAAACATGATTTTGTTTTGCAAAGTCTCTCAGTAACTGTGAGCATGAAATATTTTGTTTTGTGACTTTATCATGTGTTAAATTTAAAAATAGATTGTGAATGAGAAATTCTGAGGAGAAAAATGAATCAGGCAGTAATCTATTTTGAAAGTACTGAACTGAGTGGCAAATGGGCTACTGACATCTGTGGGAGGCAAATTTTCCTCTTCAATTTATATGTAATGCAAAAATGATTTTTCTAATTAAAGGATGAATGATGATGATAGAATTAATTCTTTGCACATTAAAATCAAACCTCAGTATTCATAAGTATCCATAATTCTGGGAAGAGCTTGTTCAGCTCTCTGGAGATTAAAAATTGCACAGTTTCCACTCTCCACCTTTTGTCATGCAGGCACCATGTGTGTAGACTGAGCATTCATGAGAATATATCAGCGAGTAAATTTATTGAAAGAAATGAGAAAAAGAGTGACTTGCGCATAGCAAAAGCTGAATGAAAGGGTAATAACACATTTCCCAGGTCACTTTTAAGTGCAGTTTGCCAGGGAAAACATAAAATGAGAATTTTTGCCAGATTCACAAGAAGAAATATGTTCATATGATGCTCTGCACTGTGTGCTGGTTTTGTGTTATTTTTTTCCATGACATAGAAGGCAACACATTAAATCCTTCTGACCACAAAAAAAATGGAGCAAAAGAAGCTGGAATATAATATATGACTTTATATAAATTTCTTCAGTAGTTGTTTCAAGGAACTAAGTCACTTCATTTCCAGGAATTCCTTTCAGGGAAAAATAAGTTTACTTTGGAGATATTCCATGAAGAAGGGAACTGACAAAAATCAAACCAAATGGTAATGCAGGCTGAAGAGCAAAAGTAAACGCTTAAGAACAAATGAAATGAATGAAAGACCACTGCAACAAACTACCGTAACATCTTTCTTGAAAAAGTTAGTGTATTTTGGCTTATAAAATACAATTGTGTGGGAAGGTGACAATTTTTTGGATAGGAAATCACCACTTAGTTCCTTCTCCAAAATTAAATTCTCATTTTTGTATTCATTTATCTATGCGTCTTAATATTTCTTAACCATTTCTTGTAAGTTCTATTAAAAGGTTTAGACCCCCCAATTCTTTTGTGGAATAAAATATAATATACATGATATAAAATATAACCGATATATTTTATAATATATAAAATTTCACACATTACATAAAATATAACCTACAGCTCTTGAAGCAAACCTTTTTCTTTACACTTTAAAAGCTTTTATATTTAGATTAATTACAACGTTACCATTGTTACTAACATTCCTAGTTGTATGATCAGATATATGATATATATATAATATTTCATATATGAATGAGATAATATACATATATAATTAATTATATATATGTATAATCTATATCATTTATATATATATATATAAATATATATATATATATAAAAATATATATATATAAATCAGATGTAGCCATGTGATTTTTCTGCCATCAAACACCACAGAAATTAAGAGGAATACACAGTTACCTGTATGGCAGCTTAAGAAAATACAATTTTAGATACCTACACCACCTTAAAAGGTTCACAACTATTAACTCTGAGGTTGTCTTCTTTGAACATCTAGGTATAGATAAAGACTCAGATCCATTAAGTTTTCTATAGAGTTCCAGGTTTGTCAAAAAACAGCACGGTTCTGTAACTTACTTCCACCCTGTGTCTGCCCATTATTTAATAGCAATTTTGAAAATATCCCTTAGGCAGTACAACAGCTGACCAAACTAAACCATTAAATAAACGGAGAGGAGATTAAAGTATTTTCTATAGAACTCTAGAATTGTGTGCAGAACTCAGAAACACTGTGGGGAATTTCCCAGAAAGAAAATGTATTTCCCAGCTGATGAAAGCAGTTTGGACTACTGAGAGGTGAAGATAAAAAGGTTTACAAAGAAAGATGTCCCAACATTAACTAAATAGCTCAATAAAGATATCTGGTATAACATATGCACAAATATTTTATTGCAGAAAGTGGTGTTGTGTTGTAACATTAAAACCAGTAGAGCATTTTTAAAGTTCTTCTAGAATAACCTTTTAAATTATTGATATTGGGATGCATTAAAAAGTCAAAGATATTTATTGTTGTTGGATTCTCTCAGAAAACATCCCTGGAGAATTGAGGCACATTTGGAAGTACAGTAAAAGTAGGTTTTCCTTCTCAAAAATCAATGGCAAGTTAGAACATAATAAAAATAGTGAAAATGTTCTTTGCCTTTCTGCAGGTAGGAGAAAAGAATTTCCGATATCAAAGCTATAAGTCCTTCACTTTTCCCCTTGCTTTGGAAATCAGCAAACCCTTCATTTCTCCCAATCTGTTTCATCAAGAAAATCCATCGCCATTACATTTCAATGTCCTTCCTGTCCACCCATTCATGTGCTTGGTTTTCAGGGTTTTCCTCAAATTCCTGAGGATTGTCCTAGCCTCTTGCTGTCCTCACCACCAGCAGTTATCCTCTGCAGCAGGGAATGCTGCTGTGGAGGCTGGAGCAGAGGAGCAGCAGTTATCACCACTCTTATACCAGACTGGGGTATATGGGACATATTGCCTCCAGTCCTTTGCTCTATTTTCTGTAGCACTTGGACGCCTTTACAGATTTGTTTTAGTGCTCTGAACTGGATCTGTAATCTTTGCAGGGAAGCATACACAAAAGTGTTTCATATTTTCCTTCCCAATTTCTGTGTACAGAGGGGAAATTACATTTCAGTCTTAATATTGCCAGGAAATTTATACGATGCCAAGAAATAGTTTTAGCTGACAATTTTTTGAAGGGGCTACCAAGAGGCTTCTCTCAGCCTTTCTAAATGCTTCATTTCTCAGGGCATATCCATCTGTTACAGACAACCAAAACCTACAGTTGTATCTATAAAAGTAGATTTTATAGTATTTTTCTTTAAAAATATGGTAGTTTATAATTGTGGTCTTTCTCTAACAAGGAAAGATAATACTATAGCTTAATTACAGGTAATAGCTACATTTAATCTCAAATTGCACATCACAAACTATTCAGGAATTTCATAACTGCAGAGCAGTTTTGATTCTTTTTTAATGCAGTGCATATTCAGGTGTGTCCATAGTGATATAGGACTGTTGTTTAATAAAATAAATTATTGCTCTCTTGTTTCAGACTAAAGAAGTTTTTAACTGAATAAAAACAAAGGAAATTTTTTCTGTAATACTCTTAGACACTTTGATGGCTTTCCCCCATGTATTCATTGGGGAATATATTGATGAGAAAAATATCTCTTTTGGTGAAGGCACAATTGAAATTGATTTGTCAAAGCAAGATATGCTTTTTTCATTGATGCAAGCAGTGAAGAAATGGAAACTGGATTAGGTGGAATGTGACTTTCATGGTAATATGACAGTATTGGTTCTGGATACCATAAAAAAAATGATTAGGTCCCAGTCACTTCCTAAAAAGAAATAAAACCAACCAACCAACCAAATTCCCTCTTCTCCCTCAAAGAAAACCCAGCCTAAAGCATCTTTCTTTGCTCTTGGCTTTTTCTATTTGACACATAATTTTTGTCTTCTTCTTGTGCTTGGTCTGATACAGAATTCCACTGTACAAAGTGTAAAATGCTGCTCTAACTCATCTATCTTTTGTGGTTAAGTATATAATTATTAAAAAAAAAACTTGCTTAATAATTATCAGAAATGTATTATTAACTCTTCTCATGTAAAACAGTTCAATAACTCAACAAAAATTTCAGTATAAGTTATAAGATGAAATATATATCCTCAGAGAATTAAAGTTTTTTCCTCTTATGTTTTTTTTTTCCCCAAAAAACTTTGCTTATTAATTCTTCTAATTGGTAATTAATGTCCATGTAAGTTTATCTAGGAAACTGGGAGAACACTGGAAATTTTCAGAGCACGCTGATGAGGAAATAAATTTAATCAAGACCTCCCTAGAAACATTGCTAGAATACTTACAGTGATCTTAGGTCATGGTGAGAGCTGGGAGGAGATAACGATGTTTTGAAGAGTTTATTATCCATAGCAAGTATCCCCTCATCTAGAAAGTGTTGACTGAAGCAATTCTATCTTACTTGGACTTCTTTTCCCTCAAGTTCCAGTGTGTTCAATGGGATTTCATTCACTCCTCCCCTTGGATGACAGGATAATCTCCCCTGCATCATTACACCACAAATCTGTGGACTATCAGAGGTATTTTATAATATTGAAGAATCTCAGCCCGTAAAGTGGCAAAAATTGCACAATCTGCAGGCATTACAAAACCTGAAAAAAAAACCAAAACTTCCTGTGCCCCTTGTAGCTGTTGCTGAGAAAAATAACATAATTTTCTCTAACATAGGCAGAATTTCCTATGACTTTACATGCAGAAATTCATGAAGATGTTTTTTAAATAGTGCTTCTGTCACTTGGAAATTTACCATGGAGTAAATTGCTGGTTATGCTTTTCATGCTGAATATTCACTTTAGTTGACAGAAAATGTAGTAGTATCCACTTCCAGGGTAAAGTAAGAAATTGAGTCTTTTTCTGATAACTTTAAATACTGATCATAGCTTTAGGGAAATATTTTGAAATTTGCTTTGCAGCTGTGCCTCACAGCATGGTTTGTTTTTTTTTCAAAGAACACTTCAGCTACATAAACAGTTTCTATATTGCCTGGCTTTTCTTAAAGATAATATCTTAAATGCTTACTCATACAAAGTACTTTGAAAGCAACTGTTGAAGTAGAAAAAGTGTGATGAAAATGTATTTCTGCAAGAGTAAGGGTGAACTTCAAAGTGATTTTAAAGAAGAAAGTCTACATCTCATTTTTTTTTTTTTATTTTAATTTATTTTGTTCATTCTTAAGGTACCTAGGAGTCTTAAACATAGGAAATACTGCATAAAATGGTTCATGAAATATATTAGAACCCTTTTCCAGTTTTCAGAAGTCAAATTACTTCTCATCAAGGTGATTGTGTCCTGTAGGCAGGCTCTGGTTTAGGTTTAAAATGAGAAAATGGAGAGGACATCCCAGCCTGTAGCCAGAAGCACAGCCCTTGCTCTGTTTCCTTCTGGCTGCTGAGACCATGTGAGGCCAGTAGAAGTTAACAAAGGTGGATTGCACTGGGCAAGTAAGGACAAGGGGAAAGAGAATGAAGGTAGAGGTGCTATTCTCCTTTAACTGTTTATTTCCAGTGATTGAGAAAAAACACTTTCCTGCAACAAAAAGAATGAAAATATCCAAACATATTTTGCAAATTCACATGAGAGTCCTTAACTTTTATTTAAACAACAAATTACAGAAAGAACAAAACTGTGTAAGACAGAAGATGTTAGCAAAGAACTCCAAATCAGTATTCTTATTGCATGTCTTTGCCTTTATATACCCCACACACTTTACTCCAGAAATAAGTGTCTATATAAATATGTTATTCAATTATAAATAAACATACTTTAAATTACTTTGTGTGACCTACATGTGATTTTTTTGTATACTACTAATTTCTTTTTTTTTTCAGTTTTGCATCTGACAGAATATAAAGATTATTGAGTACAAAAAAGAAAGCCTTGTATGTTTAATTTTTTTTATTAATGAGAAAATACTTCTGTCTTACTCCCCTGAAAATATATGAAACAACATGCAGAACGGCTGGCCTTGGTGTATTATAAGGCATCTTATGCAATGTCCCAGTTACCCACTGTGTTTTTCCTTCAAAGCTTTCTTTTGAAGGAAATTTTGCTTGTTATCAACCTGGGAAAAAAAAAAGTAACTTGTTAAGGATTTTTTCTTCTAATGTTTTTACTGTTTTTGTGGCATCTCATAGCTCAAAATATTGCTACTTACCTCTAAGTAGAAATCATTTAAGTACTACAACTCAGAAAAATGAAAAAAAAATCTTTATTAAATTTTATATAAGATAACAAATTTAAAAAATACATTTTCTACTTCAAATTGCTTTCTAACTTGATCTAAAAGGAAGTAGCAAGTGTTTTTATTTTATAAATTATTTGATTTTCTAATGGTATTCTGATATTTTTACCTGAGAGTAGTTATTAAAACATAGCTTCTTTAAGCAATGGGAGAGTTTATTTTATTTTTATTAATTAAATTTAATTTAAATGTGTTTTATAGCTCACCTTTTAGTAGCACTAGATGCCAAATGGACTCTGTTAAGATGAAGGATGAATATTAGAAAACAGCCTTGATAAATTGTTTCTAATTTACTTTCTAATAGTGCACTTCTTTAAACTTAAAGACCTTTTCCACTTTCATTAACTCAACAATCATGAAGCTATAATAAATAACACTTACTCTTTATTACAAAATTAGTTTTTTCATGTAATTGTTCTGGGGTAAATGTTCACTGGAGTTCCAGTCTCGTTTGCAAAGAGAGTTGCTTTCCCTCAGCAGTTCACTCAAACATATGCAGTTTTATAGGGGAGCAGAGGGAGACATTAGATGCAAATACAATTGCACAGTAAACATCATATAGGCAGTGGGGATTTTATAGATGAAGGAAGAAATCATGGCTTCCATAAAAACATAAAATTATTTCAAGAATAACTTTAACACATAGGATAAGCATACAAAAAAATTGCATTCTGAAAGGCTCATGTTTAAAACTGATATATATATCTATATATATATATATATATATATCATAAAGCAATAACTTGTGCAAGACCACAGGTTATCATCATGTAAACCTGGTACCAAAATCTCAGATTCTACTGCCAGACAAATGTCTGTTCTTGGGTAATGGCTGATGCACTATGTATCAGCTGTAATGAAACCAAATCATAGCAATTATCTAAATCACAGGTGCAAAAACTTTTAATTAGGTGGAAAAATCTTTCCATCCAATCTGTCATTAAACATTAAAACCACCTCAGGGGATAATATTTCAAATTTGCAGTCAAACCCCTTTAAAAGTTTTCCACTTTCCTATTTTTATGAAAAATAAACTTGCACAAATATGATCTTAGTACTATGAATATATAAGGAGAATATAGAATGTTTGTCACTGCTGACAGAAACAGTTAGTTTGTTTATTTATTGTAGTTAATTTGCAGTGTCATTCATACGCATGCACATTTTTCCCCATATTCACAGGAGTGTGCTGGCAATAAATTTAATGTACTAAAAAGGTAGGACTGGCAGACATTAGACGGGCAGAACCAACCCTTGACTGGTAACTCAAAGGAAAACGAGTCTGCTCAAGTGAAAAATACAGCCATTCTTTGTGCTGCGAGGATTTAAGTGTATTGTGTTCTTCCATACAACAAACTTGAAATCTCAGAAATTTCTCCCTAACCCATGAAGGCAAACATGTATGCTGCTGTCTGAATGTGCAGCAAAATACCACCCCCAGCATGTGCCTCATTTTCTGACTTGACCCTCTCCATGCAAGCCGTGCAAACTTTGCTTTGCCAAGACCCTCGCTGTCGGGAAGGTCCTGCTGCTCACAGTGGCTGTGTCAGCGCTGAGCTGAGTCTGTCTGATAAAGTCTTGCAGGGCTGTGCAGCGTGACTGCCTGCCATCCGTGCGTGTTCTGTCATTCCTGACCCCTTCAAGACTTTTTCTGAATTCCTTGTTCTTGGCAGCTGTACATCCTTTCTTCCAAACTGTTCTGAATTCTAGGCCACAAGAGGGGCTTTTTCTGTGATGTGCACAATGTAATGAGAATGAGAGGACTTTTTTGTAGGCAGACTACAAATTTGACATCTTGTGATCTTTCCTTTGATTTATTTTTAACTTAACTTTACAGTATCCTTTTCGTATTTGAAAGTCATATTCCTGGTCTGGATTGGACAATTTCCAAGTGCCTTTTCATTCTTTTTTTTAATGAACTTTTACTAGGGAGAGAACTATAATTGTCTTCCATGATCTACAATATTAATACTTTAAGTAATCTATGAAAAATTACCCTTTGTCTTACACCCCCCTATCCTTCCCAGTGTTCAAAGGCCTTCAATAATTTAAAGAGTTGTCCATTTCTGTGTGGCATTAACAATAATAAATAGATATTTCTTATGTAATTTGCAAAGAATTGAGTGAGTTGAAAACAATTCAGAGTAGGTCATGATTGAACTTTAAACAAAGTCTTAACAGGGAACAATTTGTCTTCATGAATGTTTTTGAATTTTCACTGCTCTGAAGTGCTCCCAAGGGGTAGGAGTTTGAAAGTTCTAGCTGATCTTCGGGCTGCAAAGCCTTTTGTATTAGCTGAAGCTCCCTTGCTTTCCTTGCTAATAACCTTAACAAGAGCAGTGTTTTTTAATAGTCAGGTTAGGTTAACAGTCATGCCAAAGGTGAGAATACACAGCTGCAGTCTCCTGGTGAGCCAGCTCCCTATCTGTTTTGGACTAGGCTAAGTAACTTGACCTAGTGGGCAGAGCAAAAAGGAGTATCCAAAGTAAGCATAAAGGACATTGTACTTCCCTTTAATAATCAGAATGTGGATGTTGACTGGGGAGGAGACTGTAATCAAGCTAGAGCTTTTCCCTATAGCTAGTAGAAAGAGAACAAAAGAATGTTAATTTACCAAGAGTTTGTTCAAAGTTACAAGCATATTTCACAGGAAAATCCCAGGAAAATACATTACTTAAGAGCTAGGTAATGAAGTGGTCTTGATATTTTTATTGGGCTTTCTGTGAAGTCAAACAAAATGCTGAGGTCTCTCTCTACTGAAATCATCACTACCCGAAAAGTCCCTTGACACTTTCCAAGTTCAGCAGTGTCTGCAGTCTGTATCTGTGGCTTCAAAGGTAATTTCTGTACTTCAAACAGAGACTATTCATAAGTACAAATTTTATTCTAAAGGTGAAAGTGCATCTGTCCAATAATAAAGTGAAAACCACTTTTTACATATTCTTTTAAAATACTTGTTCAGTAATTTCCTTTCTATAGAAACAAATATTGCTGTGTAGTCCTACTGTCCTTTAATGAGCATACTTTACATAATATACATTTTCTTTTACATTTTAAAAAGTGTTAAAAACTTTTTAATTGACAGTTTAACTCTTAAATACTGTCTTTAACAGCAAGTATAATTCAAATATTTTTAAAGAGATGAAGAAGTGTCACTTACAAAGCTTAAATTATAAGATTATTATGTTCCCAGTTGATTTCTGGTGAGAGGGACTGCCTCAAAATGAATGAAATTGTTTATGACTACAGAATATTTTCCATTACTGAAGCCAAGCTAGACTACAGATCCTGTGGAGATCTCTGTAAGCACAAAACCATGTTTACTTTCTAGATTATTGGAAAATTCAACAAAAAATATCCTTATGAATTTTCATCATATTTTAGAAACTTGATTGTTTTAATACATTTTGCCTGACTATTGCAATATTTTCTATATGAGATTGCTGGAAAAAATATTCGTGAAAATTAGGTCCTAGGAACATCTATATGAAATAGACTTTAATACATTAAGCCTCAGCTATCCCACTGTAAAACATAAAAATACAAATGTCCCCAAAATCTAATATATTGTCAATGTTTATATAGAAAGATCTAGATAAATCAGAGTTTGAAATAATATAGTTTAAAAATGTATTTCAGGTGTCTTTATGGGCTATGATCAAGTTAGCCATGTCTTTCAGTGCATCTTCCAAAATGAGATGATTAAAGCCTAAGAAAGAAGGACCCACAAAATATATAAAGATTCCAAGCTAGGTAATTGGAGTAATGAAGAGGAACACACAAATCTCCTATTTTTATGGGAAGTGGTCATTGTGTTGACTTGTTTGTAAACATTACAGATTTAAAAAAGAAAGCTGAGAAGAAAACTGTCTACTAGGATTAATTTTTATTTTCTGAGAAGGAAAGCATTGGCACCAGGAACAATTTCTTAAAAGTGTGGCACATGGTATGCCAACAACATTATGTTGAGAAAAAAACCTTCACCTATGTCTTTCTCTTTTTCTTAGAAACTTGTTTGGTTTTATACTCACCTCTCTCTGTACTTGATGGCTGTAGAAGAAGTGAGCAGACAGAGGCAAATTTACTATTACCTTAGACCTTGCTGCATGAAATACAGGGTCATTCTGTCCTTTGCACGAAATCTTGTGATATAGGAGACCTTCTGTCTTTCATGAGATTTGTGACAACATTTGACAATATATTTCCTCCTTTGTGGTTTCAAGAGGACAACAGGAAACTAGTATTCTCCCATGGGCTATTTCTTTTCACATAGCTTTGCTTCTCATGAGTATCTTCCAGCTTTTTCCTCAGACTGCTTTCCAGACGAGGTATCAGCATATCCTTATTCCAAAATATCACCACATCTCTCAGGAAAGCTTGTTCTATTACTCATTTTTCCCTGCTACATTAAGGTGGACATACAGACTCAGTAGACTACAAAATGAAACAGCAGACTGAATATGCACTTCTGGCTCCTAAAAGTACCCTCCTTAAAACTGTCCTGCTCTGAATATGAGATTTTGTTTCTTGCTTGACACTGCAACTGCTCCTGTCCTACATTCATACATATATACATATATATGTGTAAACATATGCATATATATATGCATATATATAAAAACTTATTTATTTATGCATATCTACTATTTCCCCATTATTGCACATCCCTCTTTGGCTCCCTCAACAAACAGCGTGATTTTTATTTCTGAATTATTCTGTTCCAAGCCTGAAAGTATACACTTGATTCAGGAATTTAATACAGTGTCAAATATACTACAGTCTGATTTGTTTCTGAGCCATACAATTATGAGAGATTTAACTGCTGTGGCCTACATTTGCTGTCCTCACTTATTATTCAGGCTCCCATCACGCAGTGTATTCACTGGAGGTTATAGGGAAGGCGTGGCACAGCAGGCTGAGTCCTCAGATCTCAGAGGATGGCTGCCCTTAGGACATATTGTACTGTCATGTGACAGAGAAGAAATATAAATAATGTTAAACAAAAGAAAATGCAACAGCTCCTTGCATGTTAAAATTAAAAGTTTAGACATTACAAAATAACCTCTAGGAGTATGTTCGTCTTTGATCTCTCACAGATCCTGGGTTGATTTCTCTTGTTACAGTGCAAATGAGCAAAATAAATTAATTTCTTAATATCGAATCAATTCCAGGATACAGAAATAAATATTCAAGAATTCCTAGCATGTATATTACTGTGATGTCTGGAGGGAAAACTCAGCTACAATAGTTTTCACAATAACTTGCAGACAGAGGCAAACTCCTCAGCACATAGAAGAGTGCCTTTAGAAGCATATAGAGCTGCAGAGAGTTTTTATTTTTTGCCTTGGAATGAGTCGCAGCATCTTCTGTAGTCTCTTCTGCTTTATGGAATTAGCTCAGCTAATTGAGGAAGCCTGAAAATCCCCATGTAACTACTCAGATTATTCCTACACAGTACAGTTCAGAAGTAAAATGAGGGAAGACCCTGGAGTGCAATGAGAAGTAGCAGGAGAGAGGAAGACATGTTGGGCACTAAAATGTTTTAATGAGAAAATAATTTGCCTGGCCTTGAAATGTCACTCCAAGAATCAGACAATCATTAAAAAACTAAATAGTGTGTTTTTGGCGTTTTCAATAGAAAATGATGTTAAAATAGAATAGGTTAAAACAGAACATCCTGTACCTGCTGACTAACTTCATATTTATAAACCAGTATAGAAAACATGCCTGGTTCTGATTGTTCTCTGGAGATAGTGTCCCTGACAGTGTTAAACCAAGTGTTCTAAATAGCAGAAGTAGAGACATACATTTTAAATATGCGAAGTGCAGTTGGATTCCTTATAGTGAACTAGTGAGTAAAATGAGATGTATAGTAAAAGATACACTTAACGGTGCAGAGTGTAGCAATGTATAGATGCAATGTATAAAGCAATTTATTTATTTAAAGCGTTCTTTTCAATTGCACTACTATTGAGGAAGTATTTTAATTGCATATTACATACACACAGTACAAGATCTGCTCATTTGCTTTTATTTCTGGCAGAAAGAATTTTCATGTCTATGTATTTTAAGATCCCACTAAGGTTATATGTACCTCTGAGTTTGCTCACTTAAGTAGAACTCTTATTCTGTGTTTGATATTAACCCACTACTGTGATACAGTAAATAATTTGGATATTAAAGTTTGCAGCTTGATAGGAGGCTAGATTAACAGGAATTTATTAATGGCATTCAAACAATTAATGAGTATTAACTGATTGCTTTGAAGCTGAAGACATTTTTTGTTAACTTTAACATTAAAAGGTAACTTAAACCTCCCCAAAACAAACAAAAAAGCCCCAAATTTGTATGACTGACATAAATTTCGTGTCGCACCCTTCACAAAAATAGAGAATATCGATTAATACAGCAATTAGAATTGCTGCTTTCATCAGATAACTAAAATTTGTAGTTTCACGGCCCAAATCCAACAAATCACTTAAGACCATGCTAAAAGTTAAATTTATGCTTAAGAGCTTTTCTGGATCAGGTCCTGAGATATGAATCCTCACATCTCATGGCTTAGAAACACCAACAAATTTTCTTAAAAACTGTTAGGAAGTTTTTTTCTCCTACTACAGAAAAGAGGGATGTTTGGTTTTCTGGCACAAGCCACTGGCTTTATCCCAAACAGCAGCTGCAGAGTACTGTGGGAGCAAGGATACTGTGCTTGGCTTGGAAAGCCATTTGACATTGTGTTGCATATGCCACTCTGTTCATAAAATAAATCTGTGTGTCCCTCTGCAGAGTGACTCTCAGCTGCTTAAAAAATAACTCAACTGAGAGTCATTTCAACTAAGCATCTCAGCTGAGATTTTGGCAATACACAATTTTAATAACAGGGAGTTAAACATAAATGTTAAAGGAAGAAAAACCTCACAGGTTTTCTAATCAATTGTTTGTCAAGCTATTGTAGGTAAATTATTACTAGCCTGAGGAGATTTCATTTATTTTACTAGTAGTGTAGAATTCAACATTATTCTTTTATGTTTCTATTTTCACAAAATCATTAATACAAGTTTCAGGAAAAAAATTTGTCTGCACCACAGTTAAACAATAAGTCTCTGAATTTTATTGTGTATGATTTTACCTTCAATATATTTATTCTCAGTGCCTCTCTTCTAATTTAAAAATAAAATTAAATGACTACCTCAAAGAGAGCTAGAGTGTGACAGTAAAATCCAATATGGAATCAGCATTCCTGACAACTGAAAGAAAACTGTATTTCTTTCTCCCTTTCATGATTGCTCTGTTCTTTCAACTCTCATTTACACAATCCGGAAAAGAATTTAGCAACATGAGCTGGAAATTATCAGAAAGGCAAGCTAAGATGAGAGGAATTTCAGAGCTACAAAGGAACTGCAGACCAAACTTTTGATCCTCTGCTGTGTACAGTCTAGTTTTAAATATTTATTTTGTTGCCAAGAAGCTCCAATTTTCCAGTCCTAAATATCTGATCACTAATATGTCACTCAGGTGATAGTGACTCCATTTTTGACAGGAAATTCTGTGAACATATCCATCTGATGAAATTCTCAGTAATGTACTCTGTAATTTCTCTTTTATTACTTCCATCATATATAATATATTTGAAAATATTCTCCTGGAGAATTCTTAAAATTAGGAGGTTTCATTCCTTCCTTTCCTTATTGTTTCTCAAAACTGTGTATATAAAGATGTTTTAATAACCCCAGATAAACTAGCTATGTTGGAGTTTATTACTGTGCTTTTTTGGCATAACTTCCCACCAATGCCTTTCTGCATTATACAGACTTGAATACTGTAGGATACATTTTCATTTTCTAAACAGAGTCTCTTGAAAATGTGGACTGAAACTTGCATTAAATTCTACCTATTCAACAGAGAATGAAAAATATTTAGGTGTAGAAAAAATTGTTTTGTTGTTAAACTAATATGTGTATAACTTACCAGAATATTCTACTATTTGCTAAAAATCAGGGAACCATTAGCATAAATAAACTGAGAAAAAAATGCTATTTTTTGACTTTTAAGTTGGCATACACCTAGAAAGAGATATTACTTTTGAGGCACTCTGCCTCAAAAGTCAATTTCCCTTTTACAGGCAAATGGAAAATAAATCACGTTATGCCACTTTGTTGAGAGCAAGGAATGTTTAAAACAATAATGTCAATATAACATGATACTTTCACTTCCATCAACTCTGATATCATGTTTGATACTATGTTATTGTGTTATAGGTCCCAAGATGAAATGATTGGCATATGAATCATTTTCACTTTGACCCAGGAAAAATTGGGAAATGATAGGCTTGTCTAAAGGATTTATATTCTGACTGTTGGAAAGTGTAAAACAATCTAAAAGTGTTCTTTAACGATGCATCTTTATATCCAATGCAGCTCAGGAAAAACATGACCTAGTACTATACTATGAATTGTGCTGAAATGTAACATAAATGAGGCACATGTATTTGCCATGAAAACTGATTGTAATGTAGGTGCCCAGTGTCTAAAATCCTGGTTTAATATATCAGACGTATTTGCTGTGACAGTTACCACTGAAAAATAAATATTTACAAGCAGTTTGGCATATGATGTTTTTTTCCTGAGGGTTATAAATCATATAAGTGTCTAGTCTCCCAGTTTTGTGTCGGACTGTAGGAAAAAATATCCTGTGTGTAGTGCTGACTGCCTTGTACTTTTTGAATCACATTGGGATATTATTGCAGACTACCAGCAACCCTGTCTTTCCTAATGTGTTCCCATAACATAATCTACCCTGGAAATGGTAAGTTTCTCCTTCTTTGAGCTGTGCCCTTTCAAAAGTTTTTCTCTTGGGAGACTATGAATAGTGCCAACAGATCAAATAGAATTACCTAAAAGTAGAAGCAGAACAGGTCAGACCAATTCCCAACTATTTGTGATTAATGGCTCTTACATCCAGAATCTTCAAACTAAGAAAAAAACTATTTCCCAGGTATTCTGGGAAAGAACATCTCCTGGATTCAGCACAACATGCTTTTAATTACATAGTATAGGATCAAATCACTACAGATCTCCTTTGCCAAGCTAACTTTTTAAATCAACTTTACAATAGTTTTATATTGGCTGTGGGTATGTAGGAGTAGAGTAAAGCTAATCCTGTCGGATTTTCAAACCATCACGATTTAAAGAGCTGCAATTCATATTTAATGAAGAAGAATTTATAGGAAAAGCTTTCATAACCATTTAAAAATAGACTATGAGCAGGTTCCTTTTTTGCTTTGTTAAAAGCCCTTCACCTTATCATTTCATTTTACAGGCTGATGCAACATGTTTAGAGAAAGTTGGATATTTTGATAATGTTTTTGTAAAAAATCTTAATATTAGAAGTAACACATTGTTTAGATTTACAAGGGATGCTGGCAAATTTCCTGGAATCTTTATTTTATTTTTAGAAATCCTTATTTTAATGAGGAAAGTGACTTATTGCAAGTAGAATAAGAAAAAATATCAAGTCTTCATGTCACCAAAACTGATGATACAAATTAAAACTCAGAAGTTTACTTCCCTTTTCTGTGTAAGTATTAAGTTAGAGCATAACAGCAACACAGTGAATAGGACTGGATTTCTGTAATGCCTTGGCAAAGCATGATGAAATCTTAATCTGACAACGGCTTTAGATATACCTGAATACAAACACTTGAACTTGCTTTGCAGTCTGACTTAAATAAAAAAATAATGAGAACTGGAAAAATATTGTGAATCTGATGTGGAATGATAGGGCCTGAATCAGTTAAAGCCTAATTTTAAAATGCTCATCACTACTCTGGAATAGAGTGTTGTCAATTACATGTCATGGGGAGGAGCTAAACATACCTGTGATCTCAAAAAATTAAAGTTTAAAATAATAGAAAAATTAGAAATAATAAAATAATTAGAGAAGATACACTAATATATCTGGCGAATCCAAACGTTCATGGAGAATTAATGTTTGCATTCATCTGCATAAAACTTATAATGCAAGAGATGTCTTAGTGCTGAAAAACTGGTAGAGTAGCATTGAAAGTATAGGTTATTCTTGCTCTTGTGTCTCCTACCCAATGCAGCTGTGAAAAGAGGCAAAGGAAATGTTGGAAAAGGGCACAGCTAAAGAAGGGTTAGTGTGAAACACATCTCTCAAACACTGAGGCATGGAAGAGTTTACAGACTCTATTTTGGGGGAGAATCAATGTCTATCCACAATTTCTCCCAGCATCTATTACAGATTTTTGTGTCAGACTTCTGCCTATACCATTTGAGCTACTTGGTTTATCATCAATTCAGTGTTAGGATCAACCTGTGTGAAAGTTGAAGCTGGACTCTATAGCTTTTCTCCCATCCCCTGCCCATAATGGGTCTGTTTTAAACACCAAACAGATTTTTTTGGCCAAGAAGGTCTTGCGCTGTCTTGGCCATAGAAATAGGCACAGAAAAAACGTAAGAAATATCTCTGGTGTTGACAGAGAGCTGGGATGAAAGACCCTGTAAGGGAAGAAATATCAGTATTTAAATATTGAGTGACATTGTCTTGGAGGGAAGATGAACCTGAATCATGCAGAGAGATTATATTGAATTATACTAAAGGATTATATGTGAACATATTTTCCCTAAAGTGAAATGATAGAAAAGCCTCTAGGAAAACCTCTAGGAGAATGTATTAAGCCTGCTGATAGTATATCAACAAAAGTAGTTAACATTATATTTCTTTGACGTAGTTAATACTAAATTTGGAAAGAAAAAATGACAATAGACTAAAACTGATTTTAGTGAACAGTTTTGCACAAGATCATTCTTTTCAAATATGCGTATCTTCATGACTAGAGATAATAAGTTTTACAGTATTGAAGAGGCACCTTGCTACCTACGTAGTTCAAGACTCAAGTATAGTACTGGCTCCAAAGCTGAAAGAACCACTATTCTGCCTCTGATCAAAGGCTATAACATGCAGTGTCTGACAGCAACTTTAGCAGAAAAGGAGAAGCCTACAAGAATAAACCAAGTGACAAGCATTGCTCAGGTTTAGGTGACCAACGGTGTCATCAAGCATAAACACTAGATTAAAAAAGTTGTATTATGACGCATGAAGAGGTTCCATATTTGATTCCCCTGTATCAGTTAGAATGTGTATATTTCCATTGTACTATTACTCTGTGTTCTGAGCTGAAAAATCTTTTTCTAATTATTTATTCCTTTGCTTTAAGATGCTTCATACTGCTAATTATCTTTGTCACCTCATACATTTTGTTATGTATAGTTTATTTTCTAAGTTGGAGCAATTGGTATTTTTCACAGAATTCAAGATATGGGTGCATGTATTTATTTTCTTTATTATTTTTTCATTCTTTTTATAAGATTCCTAATATTTCCATCCATCTCTTGACCTTTCCAGAATATTGCCCACAATGAGTCAGAGAAAACTTTCTTGAGAGTTAAGTACAAGTTCAGACTCTATGTCTGCAGTTATTCTTCCCAAAATTTGTATGAACTCATGTAGTCCTTACTGGATACAAAAAGCCAAGAACACCTACTAAGGTGAGGTAGTTTATCCTCTTTTTCTGTTCTTTCATAAAAAAAAAATAGACAATAAATCCTGTACACTAAACTATAATTCCATGAAGTGTAATTTCTGGCAAATGTTGTTTCAGAGATTTTGGAGTAAGGGAAACAGAATAGAGGTTTCTAATGTGAGTACTGCTTCTACTGACCATGTAAAATTTTGTGCAGATAAATCTTCAAATGTGAAATTCTTTTGCAGTCTAAACCGGTTCAAAAACATCTGTGATTTGGCTCTATTTTTCATTATTTAATTTTAAATAATCTGGAATTTCAAATTAAAATCCATTAGATTATATGAACCCTAGGAAAACTTTATCACTCCTGATGTTATTTACTTCTGTTCTAGTAAATTGCTTTTTTTTTTCTGATTCAGGAACTGCTTGCTTCATTGTTTCCAATCAGATCTACAGGCTATAAAATTCAATATGTCATCAAGGGTTATTCAAATAAAACACGGTCAGCTTCAAGCATGATGGGACTTTTATGACTTTTGTGAACATTAAATGTTTTTTGCAGCAATTCTTGTCAATGACCTCTGTCAGTAGTATTGGTAAGAGGTTGATTGCTCACTACAGACTTTTTGCTTTTAGGCCTAGAAAAAGCAAGAACAGACTTGCTGTTAATAAATTGCTCATTTTCTGTGATTTCCAGGGAGAGCTGGAAATCTGCATATACATGGTATTAAAGGACGATGCTTTGCAATGGGAATGAATTTGGAGACATGTTCAATTACTTTGATACTCTGCATTTTCCTGATAAAATGACTCTTTAAATGCATTACAATGTATATCAAAGTTTGGTATATTTATGTTTCACTGTTTCAAGGCTTTTACAATGCTGTCATCGGGGTATAAGTCTCCTTCCTATTGCTTTTACAGGCACTTTTACCATTTACCAACTTCCAGCAGAAGTGTATCTTCCCTCAGAGGATTTAAACTAAAACATATTGATTTTAAAGTTTTTTTCTCTATCAAGCTCATAAATGTATTTATTTCACAAAATGTATTTTTTTCATTAGAAATATATAATCAAAGAAATTGCTTAATGAAAAAAATTTCATTTGTACTGATGTATACTGTACCCTAGAATGTCACAAAAAAGGCCAATCTTGACATAATTCAGATGAGACAAGAAAAATAATCTAAACTACTCTGTTATGATTCTTATGAAAATTGCATTTTTTCCTGCATCGCAATGGTTTGAATACATCCTAACACAATGAGGAATTTGTTGGAGTTTTTAATTTTTTTCTCTCCCCTCTAACAATGAATGAATCAATAAGAAATTACAGTCAGTAGAGTATTTCCTGAGCTTCAGAAATAAAATAATTGCTTTACCTAAAATTAGAAGTCTTCCAGGATGAAAATGGGAAAATAGCTATACTTATGACCATAATTTTTACAAAAGGAATTAAGTAAGATTTAGAGCACATCCTATTCTTTTTGTGGTGGTACAGGTAACTCTCATGTCAAATAATTTCAGGAAGCAAATAGACAAGTCCGTGTAGAAGCAAGCATAACAAAAACATAGAATGAACACAGCTGTCCATATGTTTACTGTTTTCCATCTGAACCAGCTGTGATGTTGAGTCTTGACAAACTTCTGGCACTTTTTTTGCATGATTTTCACAAAATTAGTAATTTATATGGGCTTACAAAGCTCCACATCTTTGTCTTCTTGTGAATTTACTTTTTGTATACTGTTGTTTATGTTCAAGAATTGATAGATCTTAGTGCCTGTGTGTGAAGGAATTTTTGTTTTCAGAGAATTAAAATGAGAGATGACCATTTACAAAAATAAAAAAAATATTTTTCTGCTGTTTGGTTGACATGAGATCAAAGACAACTTGCAAGACAAAAGGGTGGAACATGAGTCACTGGTTGCAAGCTTCAACAACTCCTGAAGAACAGTCAGATGCTAATTTCAGAGAGTCTGTAACGTGGTAATAAAGGCATGGCATGAATAATAACAAGGAATAATACCTGGTACTCAAACATCATATTTTATCTGATGATCTCAAAGTACCTTGCTCATATTTAATTATTGAACTCCCACAGAATCCTAGAGAGGTGGCTGAATATTAATTTAACTTGCAAGAGATAGTTGTCCTGGTTTAAGTCCTGCTGTCAAATAGGCACCACACAACTGCTTGCTCAGGTCCACCTTGCCTCTCCACCCCAAAGGATTGGGAAGAAAAATCAAAAGTAAAACTTGTGGGTTGAGATAAGAAGAATTTGATAATTGAAAACAAAATAGAATACAATAATAATAGTAAATGTAAATGACAATAGAAAGGGAAAAAATAAATCCCAAAAAGTGACGCACAATATTATTGCTCACCACCTGCTGACCAATTCATGAACCCAGTCCTTGAACCCAGATCTGCCTCCCTTCCAGGTATCACCTCCGATTTGTATACTGGACATTACATTTGGGGCACCTATCCTTACGCTTTTGTGTTTTTCCTTTGTGTATCTCCTAATTGACAGAGCATGAGACACACAATAAAAAAAGAAAAAAAAAATCCTTGATTTAGGTTAAATATGACAAATCAAATACTGGTGTTATCTACAGTATACCCTTTCTGAATCCAAAACACAGCAAGGTACCAGCCACTGAGATGAAATTAACTCAAAGTTGAAACTTGAAAAAAGCTATAATAGTTCTGTAAATATATTTATGGCAGTTTAAATATTCTCAGTTAGGCAATCCTGACTTCCAGTCTTTTTTTTTTTTTTGTTTTAAATTTAGGCCTCTTAGAAATGCTTGTGGAATATAAGACTCTTGAAATGGGGAAACTAACTGAAACTGTGATGGAATTTTTTTTTTAACAGCAGTAACCTTCTTAATCTGTTCCAAAGAATGAGAGGATTTTGCTGTGGTCTGAGGTTGGAAGCACCTGCCTTTGCTTTTTCAGTATAGACTTCTCCACTTGTATTTCATGGGCCAGGGGCCAGAGGAAATCCAGTTATGACAATAAATTATAGTATCTTGAATCATGCCAACCTACTCACTGAGATGAGCCTCAAATATCAATATGAAAAAAAATACAGAGAAATTCATTTTTGGGAAAGATTTTTAATTTTTAAAATAAAAAAATATTTTAAAATGTTTTTGTACTTCTACAGCTGTCATAATAGCTTAGATATGGAGTCAGTCAAATACCTATATATAGTCAAATTCAGAAATAAATGCCACTGCTTGCAAGACTGAAAACCTGATAAAGCTAGTTTGTAGCTCTCTTCATGGAGTTTTGGGCAGTAGGAAGGTGCTACTGAAAGACATAACACATGTTGAATAATGCAGGAAGAGCGGGCTGCACCTTTAACAAGAAAGTTAGCAAATTCACTTGCACAATCCCTTTCCAGACTCTAGTTTCAAATGCTTAGGCATGAATGTGCAGGTGCAGAACTTTCTTCTCTAAGCCCCAAAATACAGTAAAAAAAGAATAAAATCCAGTGAAGAGCTCTGAAGTTTGCAAAAGTTTTGTGTGTTGGGTTGATTTTACAAGTTTGACATAACTGGTCAACTTAATTAGCTCGGAAAATAAATGCTTTGCAGAAACACTTTGGTTTTCTTCACAGGTAGAGTGATAAATACGCAGCCTGGGGACATGGATTACATCCCTCACTTCAAACACAGCCATTTGCCACAAAGTCCTCTATTGGTCAGTTGGGAGGTAGGTATTAATGTGTTGCATGCCAAATGTGTCTGAAAGATGCATTCAGCCTACTGGTAAAACAACACCACCACCACCACCACCACCACCAACAACAACAACAGAAGTTACACGTTCATGCCTTGAAGCCTGAAACTACCAAAAGATGAATATTGAGTGGAAAGAAGTAAACAAGAACAGATTATTCCATTTTTTATTCTGTGGAGACAGATGATTCAATTTTTTATTCTGTGGAGATCTGAAGTGCACAATGAATATTTTCAATTGTTTGGTTTAAAGTCCACTCAAGTAATCCCTGAAAAAAAAAAAATCTGTTGTGATTTCAATATTAGAATTTATGGGATCTTTAATGATATAATAAAACATCTATGCTTTTTATTAACAGGAATTACCATACTGAGATAAACATTAATGCACCTTTCAAGAACTATATGTAACATCCCTGAAGTTTGTCACTACTCACAGACAGTATGTGAATCAACCTAATTTCTCTAGATTTTTAAAATGCCATTTTAGTAGATTATACATGTTATATCGATTTGCATCAGAAGACCAAAATTTATCCAGACTTTGTAATTCTAGGGAAAAAAGGAATTTTATTTGTTCAGTTCTAGGAAAAGTTTTTACTTAATTTCTTTTGTTGGAAGATACCAACTTAAAACTCAAATATGAAAACACAGGAAATTTTTTTATGCTGATCAGCTGGGGGCAAAAATTCATAAATCTAGGAGGACACATACCTCAAAGAAATTTTTTTTTTAATATTTAAAGAAGACGAAAGTCAGGGTTTTCAATGCAATTAATCTATTAGTGCAGTTATGAAATATGGAAGAAGCACACTGAATTCCTCCTCCAAGTAGATATAGCAAAGAGTTTTAGAAGTCTTAAAATATGACATATACAGCTTCTAAACCATAGTGTTTCCTACCTAAAAAATATTTTATAAATAATAGAGTTGTGTTGGAGAAGAACTTAAGCAAATGATCCTCATAGTCTACAGGGGACACAATTTCGTAGTCTACAAGATTTTGGCCAGGAAAATTTTTTACTGCACCATAGTGCGGGTGAAATCTATTTTTAGGTTGATGGAATCATCAATTGTACATTAGCTGATTATGTATATTATGCAAATTAATATAATAATAGAATCAAATGCACACTGCAACTTTTTACTAAAGAATATCTTTCTCATAAAAAAAAAGTGAAGGTTTATTGCTACCAAGACTGATGACATTAATTTTGATTTGCAAAGTCTCTTGCAATAACTCATTCTGAAAATTCTGTACAACTGAAAGGGAAAAAAATGTATATGCCATTGTACTTGACTGTAAAGACTGTAAGGAAGAGATTTATTTTCTATTTTACTTTCTGGGCAATTATGTTTAATGAATGTGATTTTGAAGAAAAATGGTCATTATAATTTTTTTCCAATTAGAAATAGCAAAGGAACTCTGTGTTAGAAAGGGTTTTTGTCCGTAAAATACTGCTTTTTTTGCTTTCCTAAGCCAAAGACTTAGCATTTAGTGAACTCTTAAGATAGATGACATGTTATAGATGGAGAAGGGCTTCCAAAGTAAGTAAGTAAATAAAGTAGAAATATGTAGCTTGAATGGACTCTTAGTACCATGACGCTTCATGGAACAAACTAAGACCCATTTGGTTATGTTGACTTGCTTTGTCCTCCTCCCTTGACACTGTAATGGTGTCACATGCTGTTCTCTGACAGGAGAGCCTCTGATCTTGCAGTTCTGCCTCCACAGGTGGATGCTCACACTTCTATGTATCCCCAGAAGAGTCCTCAGGACAGTGAGAATACTGCTGTTCATTTACATGGATCCTGAACTGGACTGGATCCCCTGTTAGCTGCTAGGTAAATAAGTAAGTAGTGAATAGGACCTGGTAGCTATCTCAACCCCTTGGCTGTATTTCTTGTGTTTCCTATCTTGATTCAGGTTTTTGAAAGAAAATAGCTGTTTTGTATTTTTATGACAATTGTTTTGCATTGGAGTTTCACACCTGGTGCTTTCTTTCAAAAAAAAGAAAAAGTTTTTTTTGTTTCTTTTAAATTATTTTAAGTAAGTTGTTCTTTTTGTCTTCTCTACATCCTAGACACCTGTCCATGAAAGAGGAGGTCATGCCAGTTATATGCTGACTTAGATCAGTACTTACTTAGCTAAAGCCAACAAAGCATTACCCATTTGGGGTAGTTTCTGTCACAATACATATTTTTTTTTAACAAGTTATTAATTTATCTGTTACTGCCTTCTGGAAACCACAAAGCAATGAGAATTATTCTCACTATTTTTTTTAGTTGTTATGGGTTTTAAGTATTTGTACTCTAACCTATTATACCACTTAGATAAAAGCACCATGTGTGCTTTGTTCATATTTTGATTAAGTGGTAAATGGCTAAGTAATGCCCATCCTGTTGAACACAGTGTAATAAATTGGATTGCTATTGGAAAATTATATAATCTTATTGTTTTACTGGGGTTTGGCTATATAGTGTTTCCTGTTAGTATATTTAAAAACTTGTCTGTAGTGATTCTTATACCATGAAAGCATAGGAAGTACCATACAGGGATGAAAAAACATTTCTCATGAAATCTGGACTAATGCATAACTATCCCATTCCTACAAATTCAAAACACAAATTAGGAACTTTAGAAATTCATGCATTTTTTGCACAATTTAGTTCCATAAGTGAACATGCAAGTTCATTATATATGATTATATATGCAAGTATTGGAAGAAAGGTCAATTCATAGAATAGCATAGGTTTGACATGAACCCCAGTGGTTATAATGTCACTTCTCTGTAATTATGCAAATACAGCCTTACCTGAACTTCAAAGTAAATTTTGGTGTTTCATGTCCACACAAAGTGAAAATTTAAAAATTTGTTCACATTTCTATGGGGCAAAACTGTGACTCACAGTAAGACATAAAATCAATTAGCATGCTCTATGGATGACTAATACCTTTTCCAGGGGTTCTGTAAATATCTCTTTTCTAATTTGCTCTGCTGTCTTTTGAAGAAGGGGAGCAATCTGCTGTGCCCGGCCTCCCTGAGAATTCCACCTGCCTAGACTGGTATCCCAACCCAAACTATTACCTCAGGGGTTACCTCTGACAAAGTACAGCAGCAGGGCAGATGTTTATGACAACCACTTGTTAAGCCTTCAGGGTTGAATGGCTCCGCATGCGATGTTTCTTTCTGAGTAGGCTTAAGATGTTAGGAAAAAACTGTCTCAGTGATCATACTGAAAGGAAGGCAATGGTCAGTCACAGGTGGTGCGTGTGTCTACATGAATACATGGTCTATCTCAATTTGGGCTGTTTTGTACAGTGGCTCTTTCTTTATTCATCCTTTCATTCCTTCTCTCTGTAACCTGATGTCTCCTCATTTGGGTATATTTAACATAAACAGTTTATTTCAAACAATTTTTACCTTTGACATTGTTTGCTTCTACCAAACAACAAATATTTATAGAAAATACTATATAAGTGAGGGACATTCAAGAAACTTGTGATGGAGGAAGGGAACATATAAGATAAAATAGGTAACCAGGGGAAGATGTGTTCAGCTGAATCACTATGTGTCATCCTTCTAGCCATGCAAGAGATGTCTCATATCTAGCTAGGATAATTAGCATCAGAGCTGTGATTTTGACAAATTTTTCTCTTGTGGTGTGTTTTTATTCATGTTCATAAACTTCCAGTTATTTACACCTGAGTATAATTACAACACATATTATGATGTATTTTCAGAAAGAGCAGGAGGTGTTTTTTGTTTTGCTAATAATATTTAAAAAGCTGCTTTATGACATCTTTGCTGTATTTACTTTTACCTAAATTTACCTCAGATGAGATTTCTGTTTAATCTTCACTGAATTAGTGATGATAATTGATTATTTTTTTGCCAGCAAGGAATTGTTAAGTGTATATATTAACTACAGTGCAAATTAGCTATTATGGTACTAATTTGATATGAAAAGCAGCTTTTTGTGGTATGCTGAGTGCAGGACAGCCTGTGGTATCTAATTAGTATTACAGAAATCATAGCATTAAGAAGATTAAAAAATATATTGGTACAATATAAACTAAATAGGATGAATCCTAAAATAAAGACTGCAATTTTTTCACTGATTCCTTATTGAATTGAGAGGCAAATTATGAGGCAAAATGTGTTTCACAGCTTTTTTTTTAAAAAAAAAAACAAACTTTTGCTTCTAGTGTCCTCCAAACTTCTAAAAATACTGAAAGATATAATTTAATTGCATAGAGCATTGCAGAAGGATCTGCCAGGCAATATTGCTGATTGAGTATGTAATGAGAGCTGCTGGCAATTGGCAGGCATACTTTGTGCTGCTTTCTAAAGTTCTCTTCTCCTGTCCTCTGTCCTTAAGGTTCAGGTAGTTTTTAAATCACCCAAAGTGGGAGGTACTCCTTAATATTTTTTGTTTTACATGTTCTTTTACTTGGAATGAGCTGAACAGGCAGTGAAAGGGAAAAAAGGGGGAAAACCCTAGAGTACAAGAAACATACCTCTCATTTTGCCTACATTTTTGTTTTCACAGCAGTCTGGGTTTGTTTTTGCCTTGCTTTCTCTCCTGAAGGCTGGAAAAGTGCCAGTGATGCACGTAAGCAGATGTTTAGAGTCTTGCAGTCAGCTACTTCGAAAAAGAAAAATGTTAGGGAAGGGACTTCTCATGGGGTAGACATTTGCTAATAAATGATAGAGTTCTTTTTCTCTGCAGATGTTCCATTCTAACAGAAGGAAGATTTTTTCTTCAGCTTAAGGCTTATCTTGATTTAGCTGCATTCTTTTGTTCTCTGCACTAAAGATGTGAGCACTGTGGATGATGCTGTGTGCTTTCTATGTGTCCTCCATGCTGTCTGGGTAGCTGAATTCCTGTTATGTGTTACTCCAGTGAACTGTCCTGGGCCAGATTTGCTCCTTAGACAGATTGACCCCTTGCTGAGTTGGTTTCAAAGGGCCCAGTCTTACAAAATGTTAAATAAGCTCTATTTCAATATCTAGGAAATTGGACTGTTCTTGGTTAGAAATTCTTTTTATTTCATTTCATCTTTAAACTAAATATAAAGGTTTAAATAAATATCAGTGCTGATTGTTTATAACTTTCTCCCCATCATGGCTTTAAACATTTATTATTCTGACTCTTTGAAAATACACTGGCAGCATTTTATGACTATATTAAGCAAACCTTTAGGGCAGCAGACAAGACGGGATATTATTCTGAGATTAAGGAAGGAAAATGAATAAAAGTATATGAACAAAAGCAGACTGAACAGGAAGAGAATCACACTCTTTTTCCACTGCTGGAGGAAACCACAGGCCCTATTGTGTGTGCTCTGAAAGTGATTATCTCCAGTCACTAGTTCTCTCAGAGCCTAATCCGCTGATTCATTGCTTTTTTTTCATCATGGCTGGAAATGAGATGTCAAAAAGCATTAATATCCATTATAGCAAAGATCCAGACCAAAGGGAGCATTATCTTATCTGTGTTAAAATATTTGCTGGATAAATTTTATTTCCCAAACACATTTTGAGGTGATAATTTACTATTCTCAATCCTTTCATTTTGCAAAGGGGTTGACATTTATTGTGGAAATGAAATGGATCTGGCACTGCAACTTCATGTGCTATCACTTTGATTACATTATGTATCTGCATCCAAGGATTGTGATTGTGGAGCCACAGATGTCTGGGGCTTGGCTAATAACAGACAAAATTGTCAGCTGCCCTGTGTCAAGGGCATCTTCCCATCTCTCTCTGGGAAGCAGAGACTGAAGCGCCAGACCTATGTCTTCACACTGTGAGGATGCTAATTAACTGCAACACCCAGAGTGGGCCAGACTGAAATCTATATATTAAGCCCCACTGGTGGTAAAAAAATCCTCAAATCCACTAGTAATTTGGAAACAAAAGCAATGCATGAGTGTGAAAATACTGGAATTTATCTATTTTTTAGGAGGCTGTTCAAGGCTTTTCTAAGATTTTGATAAGACTAATTTTTGTTTCTCTGTATATCACAGGGCTGTACTACCACACCGCTGCATTCATCACCTTATTAAACTGAATTACTTGCTTAATTATATATTCTGTGCAATAGCAGTACCTGATGTTCATAACAGATAGCAGTGCAGAGAATGTCACGCTGCAATACTGGGTTTTAGTTTATGAATAGCATTGACCGGGATGTCCAAAATCTTTCACCAGGTCTCAGGGCTCCTTCTTCCTTTGGTCACCTCACCAACATTCTCATGCCACCAAGGAGCCCAGGCAGGTTCCCCAGCTGCTCTCTCACAAGCTCTTGTCTGCCATCAGGACAGGTGGACAAAATGCAAAAGATTTGCCAAGAATTGTCTGCAAGCTGGATCTTTAGATTAAGGGGTTTTAATATCTACTCTAATGCTAAGATCAACAACAAAAAAGCCCCTGACAAACACCAAAGCTGCTTGTGTTCTGGATCATTCTCTCTGAAACCTAGGTTTGTGGGTGAGAAGGAACACCTGTTCCTTCTGTTTATACTTGGCACCTAGACCCAGGTAAAACTTTTTTCTGTTTTGAGTGTCTTAGGTGCCATGAACTGTGGGCAGTGGGGTTTCACCTGGAAGGCAATTAAAGTATTTGATAAACTGAAAAGCACAATGGTTGTAGAAAGTATGTGTGGACAGAGAGGCCTTCTTAGATCACCCACCACTGAGCACCTTGGGAGACTTGTCAGTGGGGGAGGACAAATCCTTTCTCAGTAACTGGCCTGTGGAATGTCTTATCTGGAAAGAAGAGTAACCTGACCATTTTCAGAACTAAACCCATTATTAATTTCTTTCATTTAGGCTCTCCTTCAGCAAGACTTTTCATTCCCTTGCCATCTATAGGTGGGAAAGCAGATAGGAGTCTAACACCGTATACTGTCTTGAACACTGGTGCACAAAGCATCAATCAGCCGTGTTTCAAGGCGGCATAAAGCAGCGTGTTACTGCTAAAATGACAGCATGAGATACCTGCAAAATCATTAATTAAAGCAAATTTGGCACATTAGATAAGTAGAGGATAGCCTCCCATTATGTGTGCATAAATAAAAAATAATATTCAGATCTGTTTGTTCACTGGGCTACTTCTTGATGAAAACCTGAAAATCTGTAAAATTGTATATACAAGATGAGTGATATTTTAATATCAATCTCATAATGGTTATTATGGAAGTCCCTTTCCAGGATAAGCTGTGTTTCTTATTAATAAGATATAAAAATCTGCTCTGATTGTTCTACCATCAGTGGAAAAGAAAGGTAGGTCAGGTTAAAAAACCCAAAAATTTCAATTACATTTGCAGCAGCAGCTGAAGGGGAACAAAATCAATGAAAGGAGCATACTTATTAGAGACCTGCAGTTGCCATAAAAGTAAAACTAAATCACACTGACAGTGTCTGAACTTCAGATAAATTGCTTTGAATTCAGAATGGGAGCCTGGAGAAATAATGGAAATTATATTGCAGTTGTTGACGAAAGGTATAAAACTTCATATCTGTTGCTCCTCTAGATTTTCTTAGTATTTCAGGGATCAAATGCTGATTTGTTGTTTTATTATTATTTTTTGTTTCTCTAAGAGATGGAACAGTGCTGTCAATCACCTTGGCACTGACTGATTAGAGAATTATGTGGGTTTTAGAGATGTGATATTTTTCTTTGGTAGTCATTCAAGGTGACCCATAGTTAAGCTCTAGTTCTTGTTAAAAACCCAAAAAACAAAATAGAAATGCAAGACAGATGAGATAAGGGAAGATTAAGATAAAGTAATATAAAATAAGATATAGATAACTACTTCAAACTCACTGTTTCAATAACTCATCTAAAATTCAGTTAAATTTCTGTGACATCTGCATGGAATGGAATCCTCTGCTGGTCCTTATGAATCTCTTTATGAAGGGCAGCTGCACTTTTTAAAGTCACTGTAGCTTTTGGTTTAGAAAGACTCAAAATTTAGCTGTCATATTAATTGTCATAACACCACAATTTACTTTCTCCAATATCCCTGAAAAATCTGCTACAATCTAGATTTTACAATAATAAATTTTATAAAATTTTTTTTGTTTCTTCATGAATGGAAATTTCTTGCACAGATATTGCTCATGATTCTTCTCAGAGTCCCCTTCTAGAATTGTCAAGTTACTATTACTTATGCAGAGAAGGCAAATAAAATTGGGAAACAACCAGAGTGCATTGGGAGAGAACTTTCTCCAACGCTTGTTCTTTTTATGGAACCCCTCATACCAGCGTTGTGACCTTGCTGCTGTGCTTTCCAGATTACCTACAGTTTTTTTTTGCTTGATTTGAAACACTATAGCTTGTTAATTGCATTTTTTTTTTCAGTTTTGTAGAACATATCTTAGATGTTGATAATTGTTAAGATATAAATATTTATAAAGTCATGAATTGTTGCTAATACCACTTTTATGTTAAACCATTTTGTTGATGAAGAGAGTTCATCCACAGTTGCCCAAGGCAACTTCACATTGTATTTGTGTGGAAAGAACCTAAACTCTGGACTAAAATCCTAGCCACTGTATACTGAAATGAAATTTAAAATGCTACATTATTCTTTAAGGGAATGGAAAAACAACTTGTGATAAGAATGCAATTTTAAAACTACCTTTATCCAAATGTTTACTATAACATCACATTTTATTAAACAGGTCATACTGAAAAGCAAACCCAAAGAACATCAGATATTACAATAGACAGTGCAAACTGAATCTTTCTGTGAATATGTGTGTGTGTTTGTGTGTTTGTGTGTTTGTGCATGTGTGTGCTGGGGATTCAGGAAAGATGTTAAATAAGAATTCTCAGATTCCATTTGATTTCCTTCAAGTGTTGGGAAGATCTGAGTGCTGGATGGCATTATTCATCCATTCCTTCAAATAAAAGAGCTTTTTAATCTTCTCTAAGTTTATTTCAGCTTGAAATTCACTATGACAGACCACCCACTATAATCCAATATTGATTTCATTTCCTATCTTCAAATAATGTTTCAGTTGAAAAGTCTTCCATAATAAAAGGTCTTTCTGGATATTAATTTTCTGAGACAAATGGGCAGAAGTCTACAAGTCTGTATTGATGAACTTTCACATATTTATCAATTTTTTGAGAGCCAAAAAAAATGATAATTTCACCTGTAAATAAGAACTACTCCTCATCTGTTTCTAATAAAATTAATAATTCATACACTTTAAAGGGATGTCATAATTGAGTAAGAGGTCATTCCTGAGACTGTGAATTGATTCACAGGGTTAATTTATGATTCTGTATTGTGGATTATCTTCATTAATTTTTCTTCTCAGAAAGGTTGATGATTTGCTCCTAAAGCTGTATTACACCATTTGTACTGGTCAAGTTACACAAAGCAAAGCTGGATTGCTATGCAAGTAGTAACCCAACACAAATTATGCTGTCGCCTTGATGAAGAGAATTTAAAAGAATTTTGTAGGATCCTGGATAAAGTAAGAAAGATGTGGAGTTCACAGTGTGTGAAGGACTGCTTGCAAATTTGGGAGTGTGGGTGTTTGGCCCTTATGATGAACAGTTTGCCTATTAAGAGCATGGGTAATCACATACCATAGTTAACAATTTGCTGTAAGTAGTACACAATTTTCTTATTCTGGAAAAAAAAAATCAAATATTCATTTTATTTAATGGAAAACAATGCGCAGACATTCAGGACACTTCCATTTGGAATTAAAATCAGACCTTTGCTTGTCTTAGAAAACCTTGACTACTTGAGATGTGCCAGATCATGATCCACCTCTTGATGTATACTTGTTTGCAATCTAAATCAGTTCTGGCCTAAATTATATAATCAAATCTTCCTTAAAATTTTATACAGATATATTTATGTTTTATTTTGTGTTTGATTTTTTTGTAATATTTACATTTATTGTGTATCCTTGCAATGAATTTGTATAGTAGCTTATTTCACCACCAGCCTTTCATGTAGCTGTACTCTATGCCATTTAAAGACAAATATTGTTGATATTTTTTAAGGGATTGTTTCAAGATGTTCATTCTGAACACATATTAAAAAAATGTCTGGAGCTTAAAAAGAGGTGTTTTTTAGATGGTATGAAAGAATTCAGATCTGTCTGCATTCAACTTGTCCCTCAAAATCAAAGAATTGTTTTGATATCCTTTTGTTTTGATATCCACACTGATATCCTTTATATTTTTCTGAGCTTTTTCTGTGTTCTTCATTCCCTCTCCATACTGTTCCCATTTTTCATCTGGCAACTGAGAAACATAATAATAAACCGGTGGCATTCACAATGATGCACTGAAGAAACAGCCATAAGGTAATCCAAGAGTAGACTTTATCAAGCTGACCCACTCTAAAAGCCAGGCTTAATGGATTGGATAGGCTGGAGAATTTGTTGATATGCATTTTCCATCTGGAATCCATAGCCAAAATAATCCTGGAAGCAAATAGTCCTCAACCTACTTATCAGAGAAGAAAAACAAGGCAAGGGAAAGGCAAGGCAAGGTAAGGAAAGAAAAAATGGATGGCAGAAAAAGGAAAAGAATGGGAAAAGAAAGGAAAAAGAAGAGGGGAGAAGAGGGTTGAAGACGGGAGGGGAGTTCCAGGAAGGGAAGTTCTGGGAAGGGAAGGGAATGGAAGGGAAGTTCCGGGAAGGGAAGTTCCGGGAAGGGAAGTTCCGGGAAGGGAAGGGAAGTTCCGGGAAGGGAAGTTCCGGGAAGGGAAGTTCCGGGAAGGGAAGGGAAGTTCCGGGAAGGGAAGTTCCGGGAAGGGAAGGGAAGTTCCGGGAAGGGAAGTTCCGGGAAGGGAAGTTCCGGGAAGGGAAGTTCCGGGAAGGGAAGGGAAGGGAAGTTCCGGGAAGGGAAGTTCCGGGAAGGGAAGGGAAGTTCCGGGAAGGGAAGTTCCGGGAAGGGAAGTTCCGGGAAGGGAAGGGAAGTTCCGGGAAGGGAAGTTCCGGGAAGGGAAGTTCCGGGAAGGGAAGTTCCGGGAAGGGAAGGGAAGGGAAGTTCCGGGAAGGGAAGTTCCGGGAAGGGAAGTTCCGGGAAGGGAAGGGAAGTTCCGGGAAGGGAAGTTCCGGGAAGGGAAGGGAAGTTCCGGGAAGTTCCGGGAAGTTCCGGGAAGTTCCGGGAAGGGAAGGGAAGGGAAGGGAAGGGAAGGGAAGGGAAGGGAAGGGAAGGGAAGGGAAGGGAAAAGTACTTCAGTGATTTATGCATCAAATTTTCCATGGCCTTATTTTTTATTATTTTGAGGGTTCTGTCCATTTGCATGACAGGTGGTCAAAAGGAATTTCTGATTCTGTTGCTGGAAAAGTGGCTAATGTGCAGAGGCTCATTAAGAAAAACATTGTCATTAGAATCTTTATTCTGAAATGAAAATTATTTGTTTTATATAACATCCCTTTGTTATGAAGACCAAATCCATAACTCTATGACAATATAGAATGAAGGGAGACTAATGAAATCTCTGTAGATCACCAGAAGTGGAAGCAATTTGAGGCTGTAATGAACTCTGAAGTGCTATCCAGCTTTCCATATGAAGTGATTTTTGACACTTAAAAAAAGAAAAAAATCAGTGGATCAGCAATGCTTCAGAGACTAGGGGATGAGATAAGGAGACTCAGGCTATTCTTCATTCTTCCTAGATACACATTGTGCATCACATCTTACCATTTAACGTTAAATAAACTATCCAAGGGATAACAATAAAATTAATTAAGTATATTTCTATAGTTTTTTTCTCCTCTTATTCATTAATAAAAACCTGTTAGCTGAAAGAGTTGGAAGCACAACCAGGAGGTGCTTTGATTTTAACTTCAGTTGATGAGTGACATGGATCACAGGGTATGTAGAAACCTTTGGTTGAACACCTGTATTGAAGTATTAAAAATAATCTTTCATTCCAGTAAGCATTATACCAGTGGTTTTTCAGTTAAATTCCAAGAGTGAAAAGAATAATGATCTACTTGAAGGAAAATATCTATCAGATGATTTTACATGGCAAATAAATAATTGAATATTTAATGTTGGTAATTTTGATCCAAAATTTCTTCTAAGCATAAAGCTGCAGCATTACACTCTGTAGGAAGGGTTGGATATGTTTTAGCATCATAGAAAACTTCACAGTCATATGAAGTATATGCTGTCCTCAGAACATAGTTCTTTATTCTGTCTCTCTTGCAATGAATGTATTTGAAGGAATTATCTGAACATTTAATGTATGACTCTGGGTACAGAATTAAGTGCAAATTTCAGTAATGTTGTTATATCTGGTCAAATAGAAAGTATTTTTTAGTTATCCCACAACCCCTTCCCTCAAATTCACAGGTTAAGGTGAGAATGGCTAAAATAAGTGAAGAATCTTTATCTTCCTGCAGCCAGTTTCTAAGAAAAATCTATAATTTTCATCTGATGCAAGAAAACTTAATATTAAGCTCCAGGAGATGGTCAGGATATTTTTTTTTTTTGAGGAAGTTTTTTTCTCCAGAACTGAATTATCTAGTTCAACAGAGTTCTACTAAATAATTTTGCTTTCATAGGAAAGATTATGCTGCTCAAAAGTGAGACATAAGTTTCTGAATTGCTTGAACAACCCTTTCATGGAAAGCAGATGGTCAGTTAAAACACAGAAAAAGAAGAAATTTGCAGTGAAGAAAACACTTAAAATTATATAAGCAAACAATTGTGATTAGCACCTGCTTCATGACTTAGCTGAAACCTGTGCTGACAAACATTGCTTGGAATAAAGTCAATACACATAGGCATGGAAGAGAGGCATGTATGTATGAATCTGTTTAAGTACAGGTATACTACTTATTTCATAAACTGTTAAATTGCAGGATGTGAAACACTATCATGAGAAACACTATCTTTCTTATTCCTGCTCATTTATCTGTATTTTCTGGATTTGTGCACAGGATTGCAAGGTGGAATTGCAATATGACTTTGCGTGACTTTGTTGTCTCTCTGGTGAAATGAAGCAACTCATTGCATGGAAAAATGGGTTAATTTAAGCTGCCCACCAATTTAATCTTACAGACTAATCTCATGACCTTTCTGTGTGTCAAACCCTCTGAAAGTATGCCTAGCTGATCTCTGGGTGTCTCCCTTTCAATATTGTTTACATACCTAATATTACAGGCAGACATCTGGTGGGATTTTCTTTAGCTTTGAGGCATCAAAATGAAAGGATTTTAGAGTCTAAGTGCTGCAGCAAATTCTGCAGTCATTATCTGTCCTTACTTGAAAATTTAGGCACAAAACCTTTTATTTTTAGAAGTATATAGAAAGCTACTTTTCTTCATAGGAAGGCAGAAGAGTAGCATCAATTAAAATGGTGTAAGAAAAAAGGAGGTATTCCTTGAATTTAAGTGGCCTTTTTTCAGCAGTTACATCTATTCTCAGATGCTCATTGGTAAAGTCTTTCTATTATTTTGCTGAAATACCCTGTTAGTAGGATAAATACCTCTTCACTCTTAGCGCCTTGCCTTAGCCTGACAAAGTAAAATATGAAGGTAGAAATAACATAAGTGTATAACATGCATGTGTGTTGCCTGATCTTTAGCTGATGAAAACCTGTCATTGGTATCCTCATTTTTAAATCAGTCAGAGATACTGAGAGTTTCAATTTAGATAATTTCCCACAAAATAATTATTTAGTATTTGTAGCTGAAAAAAGTCTCTGGATATTTTTATTACTAAAGCAGCCACCAGGCAACCATTGTAATGAAAGAGAACATTGTGAAAGGTATTCTTTTCTCATAGACTGAAGAATAAAGGCCTACAGTTATCTTCCTTAATATTTATGGTTTGACTTAATTGTTTAATTTCAAATTTCAATTTTACATTTAGCAAGGTAGAACAGTATACTATCAGTCTTACAGGTTTCACCCACAGCATATAGTACATAGAGGGTAAACACACAACACAGAAAGTAACAAAAAAGTAAAATTCTTGTCTGTTGAATAATTTGATCTTAGAATAGACTAGAGTAGACTACACTAGACTACACTAGAATAATTCCAGGTGGAAGGGACCTACAGTGGTCATCTAGTCCAACTGCCTGATTACTTCAGGGCTGATCAAATGTTAAAGTATGTTCAACATGGGGAATCTTGGGGCGTCAACCATCTCTCAAGTAAGCCTGTTCCAGTGTTTGGCCACTCTCTTGGTGCTGGGGGTTGGTTCTTTCCCTTTTCCCTCTGTGGAATTTTCCCCATTGTCATGCTAAGATACCTGTTGACTGGGCCCTGGTAGCAAGGGGGAGGGGAGAGAAGAGAGAAACCCCTCGATATCCAAACATCCAGAAGGGCAGACAGAAGGCTCTGGCTCAGCCCCATTTCCCCCGCGGAGTTCAGACGAGAAGGACGATCACCTCCTCAGCCCCATTCCTGCCATCCCAGCACTGGGAGCCATCCTCACTGCTGTCAGACCCTGCCCTGCTGCCTTCTGGCTGTAACCTGCCACCATCCAGCACTCTGCTGAGCACTGGGACCCACATCGTGAGCGGAGGGCTCTCTCTCCATCTCTCTCTCCCCCTGGGACAGCGCTGCCATCACCCCCAGCCCTCCTGCAGCTCTGCAGGACCTGCACGCCCCCAGCACTGGGAACTGCAGCTCAGGGAAAAGGTGCCTGCAGCCAAAAAACACTGGGACTGAATTACTGTTCTGTTTGTGGGTAATTTCATAGCTGCTGTTGTTCTAGTTTGCCTTGTTAGATATACTAGTAAAGAACTGTTATTCCTACCCCCATATCTTTGCCTGATAGCTCCCTTAATTTCAGAATCATAATAATCTGTAGGAAGGAAGGATCATTTCCTTAGCAAACACCTGTCTTTCAAACCAGGACACTTGGTGAAGAAATATCTCCTGATGTCCCATCTAAACTTCATGTGTTGAAAATTTGAGCCATTCCCACTGAACCTCATGGCAAAGAACTCAGCACTTCCCTCTCCCCATCCTCCTCCTCAGGGAGCTGCAGAGTCATGAGGTCATCCCCAGACTTCTTTTCTCCACGTTAGACAATCCCAAAGTCCTCAGCCTCTCCTCAGAGGATATACCTTCCAGCCCTCTTCTCAGCTTGGTTTTCTTTTTATGGAAACATTTGAGGACTTTGGCATCTTCCTGCAGTGGTGGGGCCCAGCACTGTGCCCAGCTAAGGCCACTCCAGTGCTGAACACAGCAGGACAGTCCCCACTCTCGACTGGCTGGCCATGCTTTGTTTGATGTGCTCCAGGGTGTGTACCCTCCTGGCTGCCTGGGAACACAGCTGGCTCTACTTGAGCCTGCTGCCAACCAGCATCCCCAGGTCCTTTCCCGCAGGACTGCTCTCCAACCACTCCTCTCCCAGCTGAGACCTGTGCCAGGCCTTACTGCCTCCCAGAACTTGGACTGGTTCAATTTCATGCCACTGATGATTGCTCAATGCCCTAATCTATCCATATCCCCCTGCAAGGCCTCTTGTCTCTCAACTGGGTCAACAACACCTCCTGATGTGGTATCATTGACAAGCTTGTTAATGGGGCATTCCACTCCCACATCCAGATAATGGATCAAAATATTGACCAGCCCAGGAGCAAGAACTGAGCCCTGAGGAACAGGACTGGTGACTGCTCAGTACAGAAATGTGCTCTGAGGAACAGTAACAAAAGATTCACTAAATGCCAAAAAAACAACACATTCCCCACATTCCCTTCCCTTGGCTGTGTGACCTTACCTTGAAGGAGATCATATTTGCTAAACAAGACTTCCCTTTGTGAACATATCCTGATTGTGCCTGATTGAGTTGTCCTTTAAATGACTTTTAATGGCACCCACTCTACCAATCTCTTCCATAATTTCTCAGGTGTTGAGGCTAGGCTCATAGGGATATAGGTTCCTGGGTCTTCTCTCATACCTTAAACTGGAACAGCATGGACCAGTGTCCTAGTCAGTGAGAAGTTCCTCAGACTTTTCAGACTTTTGATAGCTGATGGAGAAAATTCATGCCATAACATCCCCCATCTACTTCTGTTCTCTGAGATGCATCCCATCAGGCCCCATGGACTTGTGAACATTCTGCTGATATTGCTGGTCTCTGACAAGTTCAGTGTCCAAACAAATGGGAAGTCACTGTTCCCACACTCTTGGGACAAGGCAGTCCAAGATATATCAGGTTAGTTAAAGACTGAGGCAAGAAACAAACAAACAAACAAACAACTACCGAATGCCTCACTTCATCTTCAGCCCTATTTGTCAGGTGACCACCTCTTGTTGACATTGTCAACAGGCATCACTCTGCTATTTTAGACCTCCTCTTACTCTTATCATCCTTAAAGTTTCCTTCTTGCTGCCAGACACAAAACAAGACAGTTTCAAATTGGATAGAGCTTTTCATGCTTTGGCATAAAAACACACTCCAGGTCTGTTATCTTTCTACAAAGCTTGACCTTGCTTCCAGAGACCCTAAAATTCCTTCCCTCCTCTGTAGCTCTGTGAGGACTTCCCTGTTCAGCCCAGCTGACATTCTTGCTTTCCTTATGACACAATGGAATCGTCCCTTTTTTCTAGGTTTTCAAGATTGATAAGTGATCATGATCTCCTCATCCAACAGATTCCTAGGTTACTCTGCTAAGTAGCTCCATGGATGACTTTAAGTTTGCTCTCCTGTAGTCACAACTCCGGTAAGTTTTTATCTCACTACACTGAAAATATTAAACTTAACCATTCCATAAGGACCACAGCCAAGATTACCCCTTACTCTGCCTTATCCCCCACAGCTTCTTCTCTATTCACAAGCAAAGTCTAAACACCAAGTCTAGGAGGATATATTTCCTAGCTGATTCATTGAATACATTGATGAGAAGTTTCCTACAACCCAAGAATTCTCAAGATTGCTTTTTGCAGCAGTATGGTATTTCCAATTGATGACTGTAAGTCGAAGTCTCCCATGAGAACAAGGGCTACCAGTCTGGAAATCTTTCCTAATTTCCTGTAGAATTACAGATTGGTGCTTCCATCCTGGCTGGGTTGTTGGTATTAGACACCCACTACATTGTGTCCTTTGTCTTCCCCTAATCCTTATCCAGAGGTTCTTAATCACATCACCGTTACTGTAAGGGCTGCAATGAAACTTCTCCCTTATATAAAGTGTGACACCTTTACTTCACCTGTCCAGTCTATCCTCCCCACATAGCCTCTCACCCTCCACCCCTGCACTGCACTCAGGGAACATTCTACCAAGTCTCCCTGATAGTGAAATTGTAGATTTGGGAGCTGACTAATCCTTCAATTTCATCCTATTTTTTCTTGTACTATGTGTGATTGTGCACAAGAATTTCAGATGTGCTCCTGAGCCCCCTGTGCTCCCAAGAGTGGTGTAAATGTTCCCTCTGGATTTCTTTCCCCTGGTGATTGCCATTTCCCCATGGCAACCCTTGGCTTAGCTACTGCAATCCTGTTGGTATCGTTTTCCACCATCAATTCTAATTTAAAGACCTCTTGATCATTTATGCCCAAAGGCATGTTTACCCCATCAGGATGGACAAATCTTGACAGGATCAAACATACCTGGTCTCTTGAAGGCTCTTCCATGGTTTTTAAAATCAGTTTTGTGAGAGACATAAGTCTTGCAGACAGGTATTGATATCCTGACCTCAATAATATCTTCTGACATTTCCCTTAATTACTACGAGGATTGAGGAAGGTATTTTCTATGCTCCCATTTTTTTTGCCCAATTTGCAAGGCTCTGAAGTATCTTTTAATTAACCCCAGACTTTTGGTTGCACGAATACATAAAGACATGGATACACAGAGCCATATGAAACAACACAAAGCCAAACCCAGTGTGTTAAAAAATAATGTAGTTTCCTCAAGAAAATGTAAATTCTCCCAAATTTGTGTGAGATTTGCAACCCTTGCTTGACAACACTTTTTCTGTGCCTTGATTTTGCATGAGGAGGGAAAAATTCCCCTCAGCTATTCGAGTACTATTTGGGATTTCCTTATAATTTTATTACCATCACTTTTCAGAAAAAAAAAAAAATCCTATGGTGTTTTTAAAAAATAATTTTGAAATTATCTTTAACCCCTTGAATCACAAACATGGCTATGTAGTGAACTTAATGCAAAGATGCAACTTAAAATACCTACTTATTTTTCCCTCTCATAAACACTGTCTGCACCTGAATTAAGCTGCCAGTCTGTTTTAAAGTGAAAGGTGTGTTAACATCAAAGTACTGTCACTTCTTGTTGAGGGCACTACAATGCCACACACTCAGAGCTACAGGACAAATACAAGAAATTCCTAGTTGTTAATACAAAAATATGGAAATAGCCATATTTCTTTAGGCCACAGGCCTGTAAAGACACAAACTATTTCTCTGATGATTTTTTTGTAAAAGGAAGTGTAAAACCAAGGCAAATATGACGGTTACTTCACCCTGATAAATGTGTAGCCTCCAACTCTATACAGTACAGAGTGTTTTCTGGACCTGCTATGATTTGTCTACTTAATAAACCTCAGTGGATCTGTTTTCCGAGTCCTTAGCATATTCAGTCTTGAACACATTTGAACTTTTGTTCACAGCATCCTTTGTCAAAAGGTTTTGGGATTGATTTTGTCAAAAGTCTTTAGAAAATTCAGGCTGTAACAAATGACACACTTCATGAATATGTTTGTTGATCTTTCAAAAAAACCCAATCCATTTCTAAGGCTGAATCTTTGCTTAAAAATGTATTCTTGTTTTTTCTGAAATAAAATTTATTTATCTAGAAATCTACTAATTATTTTTGTGTTTTAGTGTGATGGCTACTGGTTTTGTTTCCTCTTTCAAAATTGTCAGCTTGAATGCTGCATTTCATAGCTTACTATGGAATTTGCTTCAGTTTATTTGATGATCATGCACAAAAATAGGGTCCACTGTCCATCTTGATTTTTGTGAGGTTTAAAGTTCTTAATTTTTCTTTTTTATTTTATTTTGATTTGTTTTTTGTTTGGTTGGTTTATTTTGTTGTTTTATATTTTTCTTTGTTAGAGTGGTTTATTAACACAATTTTGGCACTTTTTAAAATTAAATATTTTTTTTAAAAAATCAAATATACAACAATTTTAGAGTCCCGCAAAAAATACTTTGCAATGGCTGTTTGATTAATGGTAATAGTCTAAACCCTGGAATTTTCCAGTTAAATCCAGTTACTGAACTTGTACTTGGTACTTAAATCCCAAATGTTCCTTGTGCGATTTCTTGATCTAATTTGGTGACTTGTATTTTTTTAGTTTCCTATCTCTTACCTAGTCTTCATTTATCACATAGCACCCAACTGATAAGGAGTAATTTTGATGTAAAACCATACATTTTTTTATTTTGGGGGTACACTTCGTGTTTGAGGCATTCCCTTCCCTCTCCTCCCACTTCCATCTTTGAGTTTTCCAATGTGCTTGTCTGAGGTTTAAGAATTGCATTAACTAAAACTAAACAAACTATTTTCCAAAGCTACAGGCAGTAAAGCATAACCATAGCTCAGAAAGGGTCTTCATATCCTTCCTGTGATTCTGTTTAAATATGTCAGGAGCTGGTAATGAAAACTGACTTCGGCACATTTCCCTGCCCATTATTAAAGGTCAGAACCCCACAATTAACAGAAGCACATGGAACAGCTTTTGGCATCTGCAGAGCTTTCAGACCTTTGCTAATTTTATGGAGATTGGCCAAATACTAGACAAGACAGAGTCCCAACTAAAAGCATGTATCTGCATGGGCTAAAAGGAAAGTATGTCATAAATAATGATGATGAGAAAGCAGCTAGTGAAAAGCATAAAGAAGCCAAGAAAATTCATTAAACATAAGTAGGGGTACTTAACAATTCTCTGGATTAAAAATGAGACAGGAAGAGGTAGGAGTGGTCTTATGAAAAAAAGGCAAGAAAATCTTTAGTATATATGTATATCAGACAGAAAAGCTTTAAAATTAGAATTATGTCATCGTGCTATAAAACTTTTAAATCTTCCTTCTATGAGTTGCTTCTTCCTCTCTCTCAGTGCTTTGTCAAGATTGATGAATCTTGGTTTACTCCAGCTAAAATAAACTTTGAATTTGAGAACTTCAGTTCTTTCACATATTTTTCCTTCTAGATTTTCAAATGGAAAGATTTACACATACTAAGATTAATTCACAACCAAACTCAAGAATTCATAGCTGAATATTTGTTATTTTGAAAAAAGTTGTAAATGAACAGAAAGGTAAATGTACCTTTGTAACCTTTCAGGATAATGCTTTTGGCTCTGCTCTTTATTTTAAATGAGTGGTATATAGTTGCAAGTAACAGTTGCATGGAACTTGCAGTGTTGAAGTGTGAATTTTTTCTTTAATGCAAACACAAGATAACAGGAGGTGAAAAGTGGCTGCTGTCAGTCCCTGAATAAATGAAAACAATGAATTTGTGAAGGAAAGAAAAAAACCAGCAGCAATCTACAAACTGGAAATACAACAAACTATTTTCTTAGTTCGACTGAAGAAAGGGAAACTGAGGTAAACAATGGAAGAACACAACACACAATACATTTTGCTTGACTGTCATCTGCACTGTTTCTGAATGAAAAAAATGTTAATAAATCAAGTGTAACAACAGTGTCTTTAAGAATGCTGTTACAGCGCTCTTGCAGGCGCAGGAGCCCACATTAAACCAGGACTAATTAGAAATCTTGTGGGACCTAGGGGCACTGTGTCTCTCACCACAGAGTTTCCTTTCTGATTGCTTGTAGGATATCACTACAGCTCACCAACTTACTCCTGAAAAAGTTAAATAATGATATTGATGGACTGCCAGCCCTGCAAACATGAGAAATGGAATGGAATGGAATGGAATGGAATGGAATGGAATGGAATGGAATGGAATGGAATGGAATGGAATGGAATGGGGAAAAGAGAAAAAGAAAAATAAATAGAAAAAGAAAAAGAAAAAGAAAAAGAAAAAGAAAAAGAAAAAGAAAAAGAAAAAGAAAAAGAATAAGAAAAATAAAAAAAAAAGAAAAAAAAAGAAAAAAGAAAAAGAAAAAAGAAAAAATAGAAAGGGGAGGGGAGGGGAGAACAAAGGGGAAAAGAAAGAGGAAAAAGGAAAGGAGAAAGAGGAAAGAAAAAATGAACCAGAAAAGGGAAAGGAAGAGGAAAGGGGAAAGGAAAGACTATTTCAGTATGGAGGAACTTATAAGGATCATTTAGTCCAACTGATTGGGGAGGGTTTATCAGAAATTACAGCCTACTGCAAACCTCAGCAGTCGTGGAGAGCATGGCACCGAGTCTGGGAATGCAGAAATAGGCACACAAACTCTTCTGGCAAATCTCTGACTGCTGCCAACATAGATGCTACAGGGACCCAGAACTCAGCATTGTAGCAGTAGAATATTGAAAGCACATCAGTAGTGATTTTTTTTGTGCTGCTGTAAATCAGTGAGTGTTTGCTCTGGTCAAGGATTAAGCTGAGTGAAATGGAGGGATAATGCATCAAAGTGTGCTGCTACAACACTGCTCCTCTAACCAGAGTCACTGTATCCTGCTTCCAGTGGGAAGCCAGCTGTGAAACAAGGTGCTTGCTGCTCCATTGCATAGTCGTGCTGGTGGATGCAGAAAACCCTTACATTTCCCCCTGAGTGGAATTTATAACCATGTGATAAAGAAGATAGTTCTCGCAGAAGTTGTTCAGAAATAAAGAGATTGACAGGAAAAGGACCTGATTTTTAGGGTGACAGGGCTTTAGCACATACTCCCACACATATATTCACAAGGCATATCTGCCTCAGTTTTGCTGTACTACACAGTAGGAAATTTTCTAGAACTAATTCTACTATGAATGTTGATGGAGCAGATATTTTTCCTTGTGACATCTAATATCCCAGCATATCTGTTAATCATGCAGGCAGCATGAGTTCTTTCTGAATTGGGAAGGAATACAAGGTAACTATGTTATTACCACAGATCTGTTTTCACCACTTGCATGTGTTATTTAAAGCTAGGTTTATGTAAAGAGCTGGGCATCAAAGGGTATGACAAACAAAACTCGATTATATGTCAGACCTTTAAATAAAATAAATTCTGCTCAGTTGAAATGTGCAAATGCAAATTAGTCATTTGGTATTTAACTAAGATAGTAATCAATTTAAAGGCTCCAGACATTTAAGATTTTATTTATCCATTTATTTCCTACTGCCCATCTGGTATGCATGCCAGAAATGGTAATGTTCTACAAGGCAACTGAGAAAAGCATAAAAAGCAAAGTTAAAAAAAACCCAGAAAGCCAGATTCACTCTCTAAGGTTTCCCCTCCAGAATCCCTTAGATAGAATTGCCTAATTTTTCAATTTCAATATGATAGGGATAAAGAAATAGGTTTGGGTTTGGTTTTTTTTTTTGGTTTTTTTGTTGGTTTTTTTTTTTTTTTTTGTTATTTAGGAAGTGATCAAAGATTCTGATGATTATTCTAGTAAAGTATGTATAGTGCTCTTGTCTGTTTATCATATCATCGTGATCTAGCAAAATTTATACAAATAACTCTCTCCTCATGTTAACTGTCCATGATTCTTATTCTGGGTAATAGAATTAAATATAGATTGCACTTTTCAGGATAATGTTCCTCTAAGATTAGTTATGGAAACATCCAAACTAGCAACCCGGATGTGAATTCAGTGACCCCTACTTTAAAAAAAAAACCCAACAAAACACAGTCAGAGGGGTAAATAGAGCTCCTCTTATAGTATCTCAGCAACTAGGGCACTTATCAAATGGTGATGCCCAGACTATATTTTACATGGAACAATAGCCTAGGATCCTTGAACAGTCTTCAAAGAGGGTTTTGGAAGATATGTCAGCCTACTACCAGTCAAATGTCAACAGAACCAGACATCTCTTGCACTTGTCTTCGGCCAGTCAGCAAGTGCTTCAAATCTCTCTGCTAAATGGAAGAAGAAAGCGGGTGGAAAACTCTTTCATGTAAATTAGACTTCATATTATTGTTTATATTTTGAGAAAGGTAGAAAGGATTGGCATATAAAGAAACAATATTTTCACTTAGTGCCTACACTATTGAGCTCCTTACGTCTTGAAGACACCTGAGGGGAGGGCACAATAGGAAGTTTTCCTCCATGAGAATTTCCTCTGTGAATTGATGGGACCAACTGAAGGCTGGTTTAGTTGTTGACAGCCTGAGAAACCAATTGGAAAAGTCGGTTCGCTCCGTGAATCACATTTGAAGCAAGTAAACCTCAAGAAATCTCTCTTTCATTTATTTCCATCCTCTCCCAAGGTAACACCGACCCGGCCCGGGCCCCTCTCATGTGGGGCCAGGCAGGGCTGGGCTCGGGAGCTGCCGGGCCCCGTTTCCAACCAGGAGCCCCGATAACCAAAAGAAGCCGAGCCCATTGCTGGGATCCTCGCCCTTTTCCCGGTGTGTCCGTGGCTCGGGGGGCCCTGCCCTGCCCTGCCCCGGCTCGGAGCAGCCCTGGGGTGGCCGAGCCCGCCCGGCCGCCCTCACGGGCTGGGGGGAGGCAGCCGGGCCCGGTTCGGGAGAGCCCCCAGGGCTTTGTGTGCTGGGCAGGGCAGAGGGAGAACCCCCGGGCTGCGGCTGGAGCTGGGGGCGGGCAGCGCCGGGGGAAAGCCATGGACACACGGCCTTGGCACCCATTTCTCCTCTGCGTGCACTTTGCAGTTCTCGTCCTGCCCCTCCAGCGTGGCCTGGGCACCCTGAGATCCTGACACAGCTCCGGCATGGCCTGGCACAGCCCCTGAAACTTCTGGGTGAGATTTTAACTTTTTTACCAACGCTCAGATAAGACTTACAGACTTTCTATCCTTCCTTGGGTCAGAGGAAGAAGAACAGAAAGGATACACCAAAGTCAATGAAGCAAAAGCTAAGTTTTTAGATGGAAGGAGAATGAGGAGACGCCATGAAGGTTGGCTGAAAAATCTTTTTCTAAGTTATAGGGATGGACTGTACTACACTAAAAAATTCCTTTAAACCATGGAGAGAGATGTGGGGGGAGTGGGGTGAGGTATGAAGTGTTTGGAAGATCCTTTGCCCAGAGGGAAAAAGGGGATCTCTGTTCCTGGGAATGAAGTATGAGCAGAGAGAAGTGAGCTGAAGAGAACTTTTGCCTCTGAGTAGCTCATCCTTAAAAGTAATACCCCATAACTTTAACATGGCCCACAAGCACAGCTCTGGGAAGGCTGTGAAGGTGGGAGGAGTTTCGTGATTGCAGGACCCAGCCGGCTGTTACTCATGAAAAATGTGAAGTCAGGAGAGAATTGGTTTTTTTTTTTCCCTTCTGTTAAAAAGATCCCTAGAGCTGAAAAGAAGAAACTCCTTTCCCTAAAGTGAACTGAAAAAGATTATTTAAGTAAGGAATTGACTGAAGTGTCTCTGTATGCTAAAGTGTGAAAAAGGGAAGGAGAGAGTAGTCTGAAGATCTATTCTGAATTTATTATTATTTTGCTTTGTGTTGTTAATAAAGTTTTTTCTTTATCCCCTGATAAGTTTCAGGCCTGCTTTTCTTTTACTCCTAGTTCTGTTTCACAACAATCGGTAAATATATTAAAGTTGGCAAATGCAAACTATAACAACTACTCAAGATTGACTGTAACCGAGTGCTGCAGTAGTGAGGTGCAGGATAAAGCTTTGAGGATAAATACCACAACTGTATTTTTCTAAAATGTTATTACTGTTTTTTTTGGACAGAAAACAGAGCTGTGAATCCTCTGTGCAAGCTGTGCTTTCCAGTTACAGTGAATGAAGTATCTGAGTCATAGAAAAGAATAAATTTTGATTTGCATAGGTATCTTATATATTTGTTACAGTCTAACATATGAAATTCTGACTTTAGGCAGCCACATTTAAACTGGACTGTGCATGAACTGTGTTTTTGCATCTACCACCTGGCTCCACTCAGTTCCCTTTGGGTGCAGTGTGTGGCAAGCATCCAACATGAGGTCATGGATTGTGCTCCAGCAGTCAACCTAACTCCATATGTAGGTGAGTAGCAGGTTTTCGAAGGAATATATTAAAAATCTGTTTCAAATGAAAGTAGATGTTTTCGGGCATTGCTTGGTCGTCCAAAAAATGGAAGAATTTAATAATCAGCTAATAAGTGGCTTCTGTTATTTAGACTTGTTTCTAGTCCTGCAGTTTTAGAAGGGCCTAAGGAAATACTGCTGAGGAAAAGCATGTATTTCTACTGTATAATGGAACTAGAAAGGTGGAGTAAAGCTTTTTTACTGCTATTTTGCACCTTTATTCATCAGAAAGTTTGTTTCTCTGAAGCACCAGAAAGATTCAAAGTTGATTAATAAATAATAAATAATAATAAATAATAAATATAACAGCAACTTATGACTATGATATTTGGACTATGAACTAGATTTGCTTTCTCACTGCACACATTTTTTCCTACATCAAAAAACTAACACTCTTTATCATTCAACTCAAGTCTCTTCTTCATACACATAACATTCATCCATAACATACATAACAGTTTTAAAAATTATTGTAGACCTTAATTGTTGCAGTCCTAAACTCTTCTTAAAAAAAAAAAAATTTCTAATGTAATTAGTCTCACATTCCAAATCCCTTTTATCTAATGCCATAGAGGACCCTTCTATTGCAATTGTATGTAATGCAATTGTTTATATTGATACTAATGACTTTATAATTGGAGAACAGGAGGGAATTGTGCATAACATGAAGGAACAAGACAATTTGTGGAGTACAAGGGACCTATGACAACTTAAACATCTTGGTACAAGCCTCTAAATAATGAAAAATTAGGCAAAATCCTACTCCTCCATAGACCTGTTGCCAGCAGAGGATGTCAAGATAAGTCAGTAACCACTACATTTCTTCAAATGGAGCTGTGAGTACTCCTACCACTCCTGCTTGAGACCAAAGAGCATAGTTTAAAACATTGCTGCCAGCTAAATGCTCTGAAATCATCTCAATAGATGCTTGTTTGAGTACAGGTCTTCATATGGCCTTTTAAATGTTACCCCAGTGGCCAAATGTGTTCAGATAAGGCTAAAAAGGGAAGTCAAGAAAAATATCTGCACTCATTATTGCAAAAATGTATACATTTGTGCTTAGAGAAATATGAAATTATTCTTTTAAAGTGCGAAATGGTGATTATATTCAACAGGACAAATTCCTGCCGTGAGCATACCTGTTTTTATTATGTTGTTTTCAGCTATAATAGCCCTGGGAGTTTGTTTCTTCAACTGTCTCACAATGTATGGAATTTTAGATCCTGTCATCTGTGCAGCACTAATAAATTCTTATGCAGGAAACACCCGCTTAGTACTGCTAAATCAGGAAGCCAGCCAGCTTTATATCCAGCTTCTTTGAAAACCTTTTGTGTAAAGGGTACTGTACGAAAGGCACCAATAAAACATTAATGACCCGTGCTTCCAATCTCAAACAGCAGGAACACGCTCAAGCAGCTCGTATTCCATTTCTGCTAGAGACTGCATCAACATGAGCATTTCTGTGTATCATGTTGTGTAAAATATTTTATTTTGAGCAACAAAAAATACAACACACGTTTCAGTTGGAGTCCTGGATATTAACTCTTAAGTATTTTGTGATTAAAGGTAAATAGTGTTTACTTGCCTAGCACTACCACAAAGTAATCAGAATATAAATGGGTCCTTTTTGTGAGGAAAAATAAACAATTCTTTGGCCTTGGTTGTAATTTTGTGCATTGCAAATCTTATTATGGGTAAAATTTAACGTATGATGATCGTTACTGTTCTGATGCCCAGCCATACGTAGGATAGGCAATAAAAGCAAAAATACTTTAGCTTCATTGAAAATAACTGAATACTTGCAGAACCTCTGAGTCTCATGATTTGGAGGCAATGACAGTGGCGTACCATGACAGTTGAAATAAAAACCTTTGCTGGATTTGGTGAGCAAATGTAACCATCGGAAGGAAATAATAAAAAAATAAGTGTAGTGCAAGATCTAAGTGAGGTTCAGCCTAACACCATTCTACTTGTTCTATGTTTGAACTGTTGTGGGGAAGATGACACATTTATTCAAAGGCCAAAGACTATAAATACATTAGTGCTTTAATTTTGCAAGTGGGAATCCTGATTGGTCCTTTTTTTTTTTCCTCCTCCCAGTCTACTTTCTTTCACTGTTCTGCCAGCCATGGGCAAGCTGATCACATTCCTCTGAAACTGCTACACTGACAACACCTTGCTGAGTTCTCTTGAAACTTTTCTTACAAGTCATGCTAAGAATAAATTAACTGGTTTTAATTTCTTTTTATTCTTCCCTTGTCTGTTTGCAAGTGCCCATGTACCATTATTGGTCACAGATTGATTTTCTTTTCATTAAATTTCTTTCCCTAATAAAAGCATCACAAAATAAAATAATTCTACCAGCTTTGACACCACTAAATGGATCTTGTTGAATCCAAGTGCCTTAATCACATGGAAACCAACACTGCTCTGAATGATGAAATTCACTGTTAGTGAGCTATTTAAAAAACAGTGCAGGTGGGATTGACAAGATGTTCCCTGCTGCAAGAACAAGTAAGCAATGTTGAGGTTTCACATTTCTTTGCATTTTGATTAGTTGACAACATATAACTGGGCTGAGTAAAAAATACTGAGCTTTCCTTCCATATCTAGAAGCTAGCTGAAAAATAAGAACTGGACAGTCGCCATCATTCACCTCAGCCCACAAACTGGTTAGATATGACCAAACATAAGACTAAGTGCTTTAATGTCTATCTTAAAATAGCATATTTATTGCTTTTGAATTCACATGCGAGTATATAATGTATTATTTACATATGTAATTCATAGACACCCATTGTATCTGAGGGTGAAAGAGAAATTTTGTCTATCTTGCTGGAGTGTCTCTCATAGTGAACAGTGTAAGAAGGAATATAAGAAACAGACACATGGAAAAACTAAGCCCTTGTTAATATTTTATGTCAGGCGGCAAGCTCAAGATTTTGTAAGCTGGATTACTGTATAGTCAGGTCATTGTTATGGAAAAATTGCAGATGGATTTGTCCTTAATTAATTTGGCTTATGACTTTTTGAAGGTATGTTTTGCTTTTGGTCTCTGTTTAGTGACTATCCCAATTTATTTCAGTGTTGTGTATAGAAGTCCTGCACTGAGGCAATAGATGAAGTAAATTTCCTCACTCTCATAGCAAGTGACCATGAACCTAAGCAAACTCTACTTCCCTGTCTGCCACTTAGATACTGACCTTGTTCTGAATGTAACAGCAAAAATATGTGGAGCACTATACCTGTAATACTTTTGTCTTCTAATTATCAGGAGCATTCAAAATGCCTTAACACCTGAAAATATCAAAGGTAATATGAACTTTATAAAGTAAATTGCTAGTATCAAATTAATCCCTTGTGTCCCTCTGCTGAAACCAGTAATGAAATATGAGGTAACATCAGGGAGGAATTTGGGACGTGATTTTTAAAACATAATCTAGCACAAATTAATTGCACACCAAAGGCTTTTAAACCATGTTAGATAAGCTATACAGTCAAGGCTAATCTTATTATAGTGACATAGTAATATTAGAACTACATTACAGGGAATTTAATTCTGCTCCTACGTGGCTTATTTAGGTGCCAATTACCTTCATCTTCTGCCCTGTAGAAGTGCAGTAAAAGCTAAAAACAAACCCCTTTGCATCTGTCACTTTAACTTAGTCTTGATTTTGTAGTGTAATTTTGATCATGGTCAGAAAAGAAAGACAATCAGTAAGAAAAGGATTTGATCTTGAAAGCACCACTGCCTTCTCAGTCACTCTTCTTCCCTCCAAACTGTGTTCTGAAAAGGAGAAACAGCAAACAGTTAATTAAAAAAAAAAATAAAAGCCTGAGTATGGAGTAAAGTTAGAAATCAGCTAGGAAAACTTACATCTCAATACATTTATGAATTTGGAAATGAAAGGATAACAGTAAGGCATAAAAGAGAATTGATCTTTTTTTTGAGATAAGATGAAGGTGTGATTATTAACAAAAGAGGAAAATTTAACTTGGTAATAAAAGTGCCCATGGCAACACTATCTATTGCATATTGTTAGGACAGAATTAAGGTAGAAAGGAACATAATCAATGCAAAGAAAATATTTTATATTTGATATTAAATTCATTCACTGTTTTGTTGTTTCAGACTGGCATTGTTAGCCCATGCGGAATTGTTTTTTTAAAGTTCCTCCTCTACTGAATGACTATGAGAAACAATTAATGAGAAAGAAGACAGAAAAAAGCTGGGATATGTTGAACTCTGAGATGGATAAAAAGGATAAAAAGATAAGCCTATGAAAGTTGATTTTTCTTTTGTGACATATTTGCAGGGCATATGTCAAAATACTGACTTACAACATGAGACTGTTGACAATCAACACTCTTTCTTAAAGGGCAAATTGTGCCTGACAAATTTGGTGGCCTTCTGTAATGGAGTTACAGAGATGTTGAATGAGGCAAGAGAGACTGACATCAGCTACTGGGACTCGTGTAGAGAGTTTGACACTATTCCACACTATCCCACCTTCTCTTCAGACTGGAGAAACACAAATTTTATGGATAAAGGCTGGGCTGGATGGTTGCTGTCAAAGAAGTGTGGTCAGCAGCTTGGCATCCAAGAGTAGAACAGTAAAGAGTGGCGTTTCTCAGAGGTCAGTATTGGGACCAGCAGTGCTTAACATCTTTGTCACTGACAGGGAAAGTGAGACTGAGAACACCTTCAGCAAGTTTGCCAGCAACACAGAGCTGGGTGGTGCAGGGGAAGTGCTGTCCACATGGAGCTTGACAGTCATGAGAGATGGCACTCTGCAAACTTGATGAAATTTAATAAGGCCAAGTGTAAGGCTCTACATGGTTTGGGGCACCCTCAAGTGCAAATACAGGCTAAATGGAGAATGTGATTGGGAGCAGCTCTATGGAGAAGGACTGGTGGATGAAAAGTTTTACATGATCTGCAGTGTGAAGCCCATAAAGCCAATCACATCCTGGGCTGCATCCAGTTGCCTGTCCAGCTGAGCAAGGGAGGGGATCCTGCCTCTCTGCTCTGCTCTGGTCAGACCCCACCACCCAGCTCTGAGGCTCTAAAGATGGAAAGGACACAGACTGCTGAATCATGTCCAGAGGAGGGACAGAAAGATGATCAGTGGGGTTCCTTCCAGCAAAAGCTATTCTATGATTCAGTGATTTCTAAAAACATTGCTGAAGTCTTACCTGCTTTGCAAAGGGGCTCTACTCCTTACCTCATTTCTCTGGATGTGGAAGAACATTGTGTCACCATCTCATCTCAGCTTTTTTCTTCCCCTCAATACTGCCTAAGTGTATTGATTAGATTAGGTTTATCATTAATTGGTAAAAGAAAATACAACTGGAAGCATATTATGTAGCCATATCTTTATATGTGCTGTTCCTTCCCCAATCCTTCCAAAGATGGTAATCTGTAACATGCTCACATTGGATATCTGATGGCATGGTGTTCTGACTCCTTGTTTTATTTCTTTGATGCAAAATGGCCTACAAATCTAATACAGAATTGCAATTAAAAGATTTGTTAGCAAGGAGAAGCTGTGGACTAGTGCAAGGAGCACTGGGGTGTTAGATCCTCATTTTAAAGCAGAAGGAGGAAGCTAAGGTGCAACTGAAAAAAGCATATTCCATCTATTCACAGTCATCTGACATTTTTCCTGGGAATAAGAGTCATTATTAACATAGTGCATTTGGGTCTGTTGTAGCACATATCGATGCTCTTCCTTTGAGTAAAATTTTCAGTGGAAATCAGAATTACTGTAAGAAGTAGTAGATTTCAGCCAGAGAACAGGCTATTAGGAGATAGCTACATGGAAAGGTCAACTTAAAACTTAGTAGCGGTCAAAATGCCAGCATATTGCAAATTATTAAGAAATGAACAGTGGAAGTTATTAAGTTGCTAAAATGCACACCAATTCTTCAATACTGACTGTAACTTAGCTTTTTATATCTCCAAAACACTGTATTAGAATTCAAAAAGTTTCAGAGGGAGGAGATGAGGCACACAGCTAGACTAACTGAGAAGAGTAGCTAATGCTAAAAACTCTGCATCTACACTGTAGATAGCTTGGGAGTTTTACTTACAGCCAAATATTTCTACTGTGCACACAGTTCAAAGCTTTCTGCTTGCTGCAAACCTGTTCAGATTGATTGTTTTTGTCTGGAAAAAAATCTAGTTCTTATGCATCAAAATTGTTCATTGTGAAGTGAGCACTACGAACAGGCAACCTTCTTCAAATCTACCTTTGCTGTTGGAATCAAAATGCTGTAGATGCAGTGGAAGGTGATCAAAGGTAGGTCAAGGATAGATCAAGGGTAGCTTCCTCAGGGGTTACTATGAAGATAAACAGGCAGCTGTCTGTCCAGAAGGGAATCTGAAAGACGATTAAACTCCTGGATGGCATAGGCAATGAAAAAAAGTAATTTACTGTATACTAGTATACTTCTGCTGAAAAAAAACTCAATAATGTACTTGATAAACATAGCAGGGGAGTAGTTACAAAACTGGAAGAGAGTAGGACTCTTCTTACTGCAGTAGAGTCTGTTATAGACTCTAGGATTCTATATGGACTCAAGAGAAGAGAAGTTTAATTTATGGAAAATAATCCATAAATATAAAAATTAACTCTATCCCAGCAAGTTTCTTAACTGAAAAGGGGGGACCCCCTGGGTTTTTTGTGAAGCATCACATCCTGTTTGCCATGTTCTAGCGCTCTTCCATCACTTCCATCACCAAAACCATGTTTTGGTTTTGAAAAGACAGGTGTGTGGTAGGTTTTTCCATTTAAATTAGCATAATTTTGGAATTCAGGTGCTCTCAGGCAAAGATGTGGGGATAGGAATAACAGTTCTTTACTGATACATATATATATATATATATGTATGTATGTATATATAAAACAAGGCAAACAAAACACCAACAACTAGGAAATTAAGAATGAACAGAACAGGAACTCAGTGAGAGCTCTTTCTCCTGTGGACACTTTTCGCCTGTGGTGCAGTTACGGTCACAGCTGGCAGGCAGTGCCAGCCAGGTCCCGGTGAGCAGGGGGAAACACGGTGATATTCCACGGGGCTGGAGGGGAGCTGGGGGATGATGGAGGCTGTGTCCCGGATGGGAAGGGTGGAGGAGACGCTCTGCTCATGGATCCTCGGAGGCAGTGTCGGTGCCACTGTTCCAACAGGATGCTTGGAAGGTGGCAAGGCTGCAGGTGGAGAAGCGTCCGAGCAGAGGGGAGCGGGGTCCCACAGCCGAGGAAAAGCAGCTCCCGGCGTTGGTGTGGCAGGGCGAGTTTTTCCAGCAACTGTCCTTCTCCGAGACAAACGAGCAAGAGAGCGAGTAGCTGCCCACTCTCTCTTTTACCTGCCCCCACTGGTACCTTCCCCCCCACCCTGTGAGAGAAACACCAAAAAGGGACAGGGACCCTTCCTCTCCCCCTGTCAGTAGCCGTCATAGTATGTCAATCGGAAACACATTCCATATAGGGAGAAGAGGGAAATAAAAAAGTTAAAACCAACCCCCAACACTTACACTTCTGACTTGGGACATTCTTAGAAAGAGGTTACTCATTTAGACAGACCTTTGATTTTATGCTGTTCGGTTTTTCTCACGAGTACAAATATAGGCATTTGATATTCTTCACAGGGCATTTCAAATTCTAGAGTACCTGTTTAATTCTTTGGCTTTATTGCTGTTCTTGACAATTGTGTCTGATCCTAGTGAACTCTCAGGACTGAAATGTCATTTTAATTAGATAGAAAAAGTTGGAAATATAAATGAATTCGAAACCCCTTGTATCATTTAGTTTCATAGTGTGTGTAGCTCATATTTAGACTGGATTTAAATGCACATTTCTTGAACTATGATTGTAAGGTAATTCCTTCAAACCTACTAAAGTAAAATTAACTTCTTATAATATGTGTCTTAAAACATTGGAAACAGAAAAGAAATATAATTTATTTTTTCTTCTTGTTCAAGAAATGCTATCTCTTTTGCATTGTATTTTCCTTTATGTAAAGATTTTTCCTTCCATCACAACTTTGTTTTGCTAATTTAATTATTTAGAAAACAGCTGAGCAAGTCCACTTTCTCTGAATTTACTCTTTTACATTAGAATCCAAATCTATTTGCTTAGATTTGGTAAGTGTTGTTTTCACTGTACTGTGTACAAATAACATTCATCATGTTTTACAGAGTGTTGGGGGTTGATTCTTTCCCTTTTCCCTCTGTGGAATTTTCCCCGTTGTCATGCTAAGATACCTGTTGTCTGGGACCTGGTGGCAAGGGGGAGGGGGGGGAGAGAAGAGGGAAACCCCTCGATATCCAAACATCCAGAAGAGCAGACAGAAGGCTCTGGCTCGGCCCATTTCCCCCGTGGAGTTCGGACGAGAAGGACGATCGGTGCCTGAGTGCCATTCCTGCCATCCCAGTGCCAGGAGCCATCTTCACTGCTGTCAGACCCTGCCCTGCTGCCTTCTCACTGTAACCTGCCACCATCCAGCACTCTGCTGAGCATCAGAACCCACACCATGAGTGGAGGGCTCTCTCTCCATCTCTCTCTCTCCCCCTGGGACAGCGCTGCCATCACCCCCAGCCCTCCTGCAGCTTTGCGGGACCTGCCTGCCCCCAGCACCGGGAACTGCAGCTCAGGGAAAAGGTGCCTGCAGCCAGAAAGGGACTGGGACTGAGTTACTGTTCTGTTTGTGGGTAATTTCATAGCTATTGTTGTTCTTATTTGTCTTGTTAGATATATTAGTAAAGAACTGTTATTCCTACCCCCATATCTTTGCCTGAGAGCTCCCTTAATTTCAAAATCATAATAAACTGTAGGAAGGAAGGATCACATTTTTCAGTCCAAAGGGAAGCTTCTGCTTTCCTTAGGAAACACCTGTCTTTCAAACCAGGACACAGAGTAACTTGAGAAGTGCAGTGCTTACAGCATTAGGTTTGTTGTTATTTTATCCACAACTGAAATATTTTATCCACTGTTTCATTTAGTCTCTGCTGCCTTTCAGGAGAGAGAAGGTATAACCATTTATTTGCTACACTGTAGAATTATCCAGTCTTCCCATAAAAAATTACCTTTCTTTTGTTTAGTTTTAGTTTTTTTATGGTTGCAGTCAATTTATTTGTAGTGACAGATGACCAGGGAGCATCAGGTGGTTCTAAAGACTTTATCTGAATGAGTTGTGAGGGATTATAAATACTTGTGTAACTTAAAGAGTCTTATGATCTTACATGTCTCAGCCTCACTTTGGAGAAAAATACAAGAGAATAGCTCTTTGCTGCTGCATGTTTAATACTATTGGTTTCTGAAGGAAACGGGTCAATGACCCTTGGTACTTGACGGTAGGTGTTGGCTACTATAAATTGTTTTTTCCTTTATTACAAGAAGATTTAGGCCATTATAAACTTGCCTACTTAAACATATGAGTTCAATTTGCATAAGGATGCTACAGTGTCAATGCCTTCCAAAGAATTTCATGAATAGTATGAGTGATTTTAGTAGTAGCTTGCAAAGAACTACCAATCTGTGAACATAAGAATGGGGAAACAGTAACAGTGCAAAGAGAGGTGCTGGAAACGGATACCTCACCCCTCCCCCCCCCTTTCCAAAAATCCAACCCACCCAGTTAAGCATTCTTCTGTATGGTTCACCAAAATTTGATTATAAGAGATAATGTTAACGATATGCATTACAAATTTGGATTGAACACAAAAGTCTGTTTTTCTTAAAAGCCTCTGTACTAAGGTATAAACCTGTAGTTTAAATGGTTTTACAACACTAGAAAAATCTCTAGGATCAGTACAAATGGATTCAATCCCACGGTTATCTATTAATATTCTTTCCTCTGCCAGACAAAAATGAAACTCTGTGTTACATTTTGGGATGAATTTACAAAGTAAAAAAATCTGTTTTAAAGATCGAGCTGAATCACAATCCTGCTCTTTATTGAATACTTAGTGTATCAGACTGAAAACAATATGTCAAATATGAGATGTGAAGTGAAATGTCCTTGTTCTACCAGTCTTTTTCCCAGGTTTATCACAGGATCACCTTTTGACACGTAAAATACTGAGATGAAGTTACTGCCTCCATACCCGAGGGACATGATATTCCCCCTCTGCCCTACTTTGATGAGATGTCATCTGGAGTACTGCATCCTGCTCTAAGGTCCTCCTCACAAGACGTGGACCTCTTGAATTGAGTTCCAATGAGGGCAACAAAAATGATCAGAAACACTTCTATGAGGAAAAGACTGAGAGTTGTAGTTGTTCAGACAGCTGAAGGCTCCAGACACACACTTTTGTGGCCTCTCAAGACTTAAAGGGGGCAGAAAGAAATATGGGAACAGACTTTTTAACAGGGCCTGAAACAGCAGGAAAAGGGACATGTTTTTAAGTTAAAAGATAGTAGATTTGGATTAAATAAAAAGAAAAGCTTTTTTACAATGAGAGTGGTGAAACACTGTAATGGGTTTTCCAGAGAAGTAGTAGGTGCCCTGTCTTTTCAAGGTCAGGTCAAATGGGACTCTGAAAAACCGGGGCTAGTTGAAGATATCCCTGCTCATTGCAAGTGGTTTGGACTAGATGACCTTTATCTCTTCTATTACAGTTTGATTAAAATAAAAAATCAGGGTGATCCATTGATTCTTTTTCATAGATGGCTTTTCCTGAGTGTCATGTTCCTTGAAAGTTTTGTCCACAAGGAAAGCAGAGAACATGAGAATTTATGGATTGCTGTAGTGGACCAGATCAGAATAATCTAGTTTTGATGTTTATTGTGAGATAAACAAGAAGTAAACATGAAACAACTTCTAAGCTTAAAATTCTTCCAGAAGAAACCATTTTGGTACACTTCTGCTGAGTGCTGTGGCAGTTTTGCACTATAGGGGCCTGTATCCATCCCTACCTATTAACTATGTTTTCTGAGAGGCACTGTCACCATTGCTGCTTGGCCAGTGGTGCATCCATCTAGGAGTCAGCTGGTACTGATTTTATGGGATACGAGGGAAGCTTCTTGCAGCTTCTTATATAAGCCACCCCTGCAACCCTTCTGCCACCAAAACCTTACCATGCAGATTCAATGAATTCCATGTCTAAACTCTCTGAATGACAGTTTTAAGATTTACTGTTAAAGCCAAATTCATTGCACAATGTTCACAATCAACAAGAAAGAATTTATCACATCAAAATCAATATAACATCATCATAGCACTGAATAAAAATGTCCAACTTTCATAAAATCCACTCCTCATCCCTTCAGAATTGGAACAACCAAAATTTCCCACCATCATTTTGCTCTCTAACAGCAGTCCATCCATGTTCTGCCCTTTATGTCTCCCGGTTACTATACTTATTTCAAATTACTTGAGCCTCCCTCATGTTGGGTACTGAAAAGTACTCTGGTGTGTTGACCCTGAAACAGGGTTTCCATCAAAGCTGTTCTATCAGTCTTTCATAATCATGTAATATTTTTACTACTTCTCTTGTATTTTTGAAACATTATATCTTTAGCTCTTAATCATCCAGAAGTTCTGAAAAGCAGAAATAATCTTGTTGGATCATTTTGTGGGGAGTTGATACAAATTCCTTTTTGCAAAAGGAACCAGAAATCTGTGGAGCTTGTGAGGACAGCTAGAGAATGAAGTAGGCAGGTTTGCGGAGTACCGAGTTCTGAGTCAAGAGTGCATGATTAATTATATCTGGAATGCTATCAGAGGTCTTGATCTAATTGAAATTGAAATGAATTTAACTGAGACCTCACTCATGACACAATGCAGATTTCACCAATTTAAGTTGGAGCTTTATCACGTGGTACAGAATCCAGGGTATAAACGAGAGTCTTAGCATTGCTGTAGTGGTCAATGAATTGGACTGGACTGTGTGGCCAAGATGTGCTTCTAGGACAGCAGCATTTGAATGAAGCTAAAGTGAGGTTGAGCAGTAGATTTTTGTTAGCTTGGTATGTGTTTAGGAAACTTAAACTTTCCTTTAGTACTGAACTGGGTTCCAAACTCCTATTCCAGAGAAGGTAATGTATCAAAATACCCTAGGCGGGGAAATAGTCATTGCCTAGGTCACACTTTTAAATTTCTGTGACATGGTAACTTACTGAAGTCTAAAGCAGACAACTTCATAGCAGTGGTGGGAACCAAAGATTATTTTTCAGTATTGTGTGTAAGGCACAGTGGGAGACAATATTTGAAATGACCTTCTGAATGGCTTTGGACCAACACAAATTGCATAATGATGATGGTGCAGCTACTGTGTTCTACACTGAGTTCCAAAAGAATAATTGTCAGTCGGTTGCGCTTTTAGCATGTTTTTTATACAACACATTTTACAAGTGAAAAATAAAAATCTACATTCTCAACTTTATTAAAAAGTAAAATCAACTGCATGATGTTGTAGTGTTGACCCAAAACATATGGCCAAATAATAAAACAGAACAGAAAACTAATTTAAAAGGCCTTATATGCCATGTTGTGTTGTGTAGAATATTTTATAACATTTTAAGTGAACTGTGAAAAGTTTATACCTATTTTCTGACCGCTCTCCAAGAGGAATTCTGACCTAAGGTTAGCTGCAACTGTGATATGATAGGAGTAATAAACTTTTCTAAGTACAGTTTTAAATCTGAATTCTTGTGATTTTGACTATAGCAAAAAGAAGTATGTTTTAAAGAAAATTCATCAATTGGAAATTAAAATACAGAAGAGCATTATGCAAATATAATATTATAAGTAATTATTAAGCAACTGTAAAAAGTACACATATCACACTATTTCTGTACATGCATATCTCCAAACTGTGAAGTGGTTAGATATTTTAAGTCAGATACTTGCAATGAGTGCTATGAAAGAGAACATCTTAAATCTGCTGTAGCAATCTGGTTTGGTTTATGTTGGCAAACCAAGTCTACAGTCAATATTTGTGGACTTCAGCTGAGAATTCAATTTGCAGCCCTGACAGCTCTTGGTGAAAAATAAAAGGTTTGTAGCAGAATGATCATCAAAAGTTCTTGGATCTAGCTCCCTGGGGTATTATAGCAAACTACGAGAATTTTCCACACAGAGATAGCTGGATGTTGTTGAAAAATAAAGATTTGGTTCCACTGATGCTTGGTCTCTAACTCTGTTGGCACACTGTATCTGCTGTCTGCTGTGCAAGCCCTGAAAGGAGATCCAGACAAGATTTTATACAAAATATCAGATACATCAACATCCATATTGAAGCTGATCAGATATTCTCAAAGAAATTAGAAGTATGGTTTTCCATTTCTTTCCATTTCCTCAGACTGAGCATTGGGTTTTTCACTGATATTTTCATCATATATGCTAACAAGCATAGCCTTCCTACTGACGTTTATTCTTGCTTTTTCTGCTCAGATTCTTTCCCCTTTCATCATATTCCTTCTCTACCTGATCTTAGGGGTTACTGAAAACTATTTACACCTTAGGAAATTAACTTGATATTTGGTTCATATGACAATTTATGCTAGACCTGCCAAATATCCATTTTTCCTAGTGTCAATTCCACTGTCTTGTAACTGTCAACACTATTTGTCGAGCTTTTTAAAAGCATTCTAATGACTTTCTGGAGCACCAAGAAAATTTATATTATGAAGAAAACACCAGTGACACACTTGGAAAAAGCCTTCTTTGAAAAATCAGGCTTTTCACTGTTGTTTTCACTTAGGGGGTTTTGAACTAGAGAGTGCCTTCCAGAAAGCTTCAAATTCTGCCGGTTGCAGCCCTCTCATCATTGTAAAGAGCTGAGCAGTAAGTCTGCCACTGCTTATTATTTACTCATGTAGCCCAGAAACCAGACCAAGTTTCAGAGTAGACTGCCTCTGACTTTGCAGAAAGAGGGGTGGATCAGGCTGGAAATGCCTGAGTATCTGACACGATGCTGACTTACAGGAGAGCTTGAAGCCCATAGTTTTCTTCCAGTATGCAAAACTAAAATTAAATACATTATTTGCACAGTCTGCCCGTTAGGTATCCATATTTCCATCTTTGTTTTGGAATTTTTTCCTCTCTTAGGAAATTACATTGTTGACCCACTTCAAACCCACACAGAACCCAGCTGAAGACGCCCTGCGTAAAAAGTTCATCAGCTTCCAAAGGCTTATTTCATATTCCAAAATTTACTGAATCCATAGGCAAGCATTAACCATAGAGAGATTATTGATCCCTTTTGTGTGTTTAATACATAAGTTAACTGCCCACTTCACAACAAATGTATTTAGCCAGATTCTTACATATCATGACAACTTAGAAGGAAAAATATGCAGAGTTGATTAATTTCTATGTAAAAATAATAAATAATTTATAGAAAGCATTTTGAGAGAGGTTAAACTGCAAATCTGTTCTCATTAAAAACTTAAATATCATAAAAACTGGTATGTGAGAATGAATAAAAGTCACTTGCTGGAAGACTGAAAATTATATTCTGATACTGGTGAAAGAGAAGATCCATGAAGATAAAGAGGTTCAGGCATCAATAGCATTGGCCTTCTGAGAGTGCAGAGCCCTTCAGATGTCAAGTCAAAAGCATATGAGAACAGATGGAGGCCAAAGATATTGGAAAGAGGAATTTCAAAGGAAGACAAGGGAATGTCAGCTCATCACTAGGAAAGATCAGGTAGATAGTATGAGACAAGGACCTCTGAGTAAAAGGAATAAGAACACGGAAACTGCAATTTTATTTTTCTTTAACATTTTTTTACATTTTGATATTATAATGTGGTAGTTCTTCCATGTATTTTCCTGCTGCTTAATCCCAAAAATCCCTCCCGTTTCTCTTTTGAAACTTTTCAAATTTTAGCAATTGAACTGATTTTGTCAAAAGCATCTCTTTCTTAATATCATAAATATAAATGGGATCCCCAGTCACGTTAGGTTTTCACTTCTCACCCTGTACCTTCACAGCTTACCATTTGTAATGGCTTCCTTCTCAAAATGAAATGAAAAAACTATAGAATAGCTTGTAGCCTAATTTTAATGATCTGAAAATGAGACAAACAGTAAACAGTTTTAACATAGTGCAATTAAACAACAATGCATTTCTAAATAAAAGAAAATTTCCCGAAGGTTTCAACTCCATTTATTCAAACATTCCTCAGCCACATGTTTAGCAAAAAAAAAAAGATGGATTTTGCTACCAGTTTTCTCATTGCCTCGCTCTTTCTAAAAAGAAGCAACCAAGGTTTTTTGACTTAATTAGAGCTTCAACATCTTTACTAACTGAATTGGACTTGAAAATATTTATGATTATTTATTTGCAAGGCTTACACGAGCTCCAAAAAGAGGATTTAGGTAGGTGATGTGGGTCTTGATGTAGCTGCTTTTGAAATCAAAAGAAATATTATAGGAGTTCTACTAGTTTTGGACAAGGTGTCTCATGAGTGATAACTGGGAAAGCAATACGGGGATTTTGCATCTGGCTAAGTGTAAAAAGCCATAATTGTATTCTCCTCATTATAGCCAAATCCTTTCATGTCCTAGAACATTCAAGGTGTTGAGGGCTCCTGTGTAAAGATTATATTGTACACTGAAACATTGCTACTGTTCCACTGTTTTTATTAGCATTCATTGCCTTGTCCCAGCATTAACTTATTGGAGCAGTTTTGATTTTATAGCTGCTAGGCAGCTCTCCTCGTGTTGGTTTTCTAAGTCTGCTTTCCTTATCTTATGTTGCTCTGCAGAAGCTATCAATCTCTATCAGATTCCAAGACATTGTGCAGAAACCTTTTAATTTCTCTGTTCCCTAGTATGGAAAAAAAAAGTGGTGAAAAGAAAAATGTTGCACTCAATCAGAAATAAATTTTCATTCCTGTATTAAAATTCTCCAGAGGTGTCTAAGGGAGAGAGACATATGTGAGTATGTGTGGATTTATATGTGTAAGCTACTGAATAGGAAAGATAAATAACTTAAATAACTGTGTTTCTGCTCTGAAAGCATTATTTTACTCACTCCCGAATATTGCATGGTATTTCTTTTTGAGAATAAGATACATCCATTTCAAAGCAAAGACTGACCTCTCTTCTGAATATAAATTACTTCAGGGAATTCTAAAATAATTTGTGGAAACTTTAATGACTTAAACCTGAGTTCTGTGATAACTATATATCTGGACTGAGCTTTCAGGGGATTAAACAGAAAAACCTACTGTAAGATAGTGTTGGGCTGGTTTTCCTTTTTTATGCAACAGAAATACGTCTCCTAAGGGGTTTTAAATGGATGAAGAGCAGGTGTTTTGATTTGATGGTAAATTGGTAAGCTTATTACCTTCAAAATTAACACAAGCTGTAACCAGAAATCATCCCACTTCAAAATATGAAGAGTATGAAACAACAACACATCACTTTTAATACTGAAATAACATAATTTCAAGTAACACGAATGCATAAGTTAGTCAATCTGTGCTTTTATATATATATATATATATATATATATATATAGTTATTGCTTAATACAGCTTTTATGAATTCTTTCTTCCTAATAGCTTCTTAGACCTCAATTAGAGGGGTAGTAAATGGAGATTAAAAATAATGCTAGTAGGTTGATGTTTTTGTGTCCCTCTTTGCTTGATGAGAGAAATTAAGTTTTCAGGGTGCTCTACATGGGTGCGAGCCATTATGCATCAGAGAATTCTGTCCAATTCTGATCCAAGTCTGGTGATATTAAAAATTTAAAATTATGACTTCACAGATAGACCACTTCCCTCTACCTTGCCTTCCCCCTAGCTGTTACTCTTCCTCATTCAGAACCACTCTCTCTTGTCTGGTCCAAAGAACCATGAGACACCAAGTCATAGGAAAAAGCATACGTTTGTAACAAAATTACAGTTTTGAAACATCAATTCCATCAACTTTTAATGTGGGAAAGTGAGTCCATTTTCTGTTTTATTCATATAAAAGCCAAATTCTGTGTTGAAAAACACCCCTTAATATATGCAGTTTCTCTTAATTCTATGAAAACTTCAAGGATATCCAAAGAAATCATGACCAATTCACTCTTTAGAAAGAGGATATGTTCTGTCTCAAACAGAGAGAATGTGTTATATAACTAGTATAAGCAGAATGGAAAGATTAGTATGAATATAGTGAAGAATGTTTGTTTTTTTTTTTTAATGAAGTGTGGTTTGACACATACAGTTAAGTAATCAGGAGAAAAAACTCCTGAATTAAACATGCTTACCGTATGAAAAACTAGGTTGAAGTAGTTTCAGTAGATTAGAATTAGTGCAGTATGAGTAATATTAAGTCATTTATGGATAATCTGTTCTTGCCGTGTTAAGTCAGATGACCTATGGTGTTTTGAACCATGTGTGTTATCAGAAAGTTGTGTTTCAAAACACACCATGTTTTCACCTTTCATATAAGCAAGAGATTCATTTTATAAAATTGATAGATTTAGCCTTAATAAAAGAGACAGGATGTTTTCATGATCATAAAATTGTCACTTTTTAAAATAAAGGTACAGTACAAATTTATTTTCAGTATTCCACTCAGTATGTCAGTCCTTTGTCAGTTGTAAAATTCTTCCTCAGATAGATAAATATTCTCAGGTCCAGGATGAGGATATTAATGAAAAAAGTATTTTCTACTGCCATGATCAAGGTATCATAGGAATTCACTAGCTCCTGCTTCTTCAAGTATCCACAAAGTTTGTGGGGCTTTTTTCCAGCTTTTTTCTCCTCCCACCCTGAATACCATGGCCGTTTTTTCATCATAGTGCTCTCCTTGTTCTCTTGAAGAAGAAATCAGTTGTGTAAGAGCTACAGAAACCGAAGAAGAAGACCTTTACAATTAAAAATCTAATTATTTCCTGAACTCTATTTGCATTCAGCTGGCATTCCCCCCTACTGGTCCACTAGGCAGCATATCAGGTATGATGCTGATGAAATATTCTGATTATTCTTATGCTTTAGAATACCAACCAAACAACTATCACTGAAAATGCAGAAACACAATAACAGCTGGAGAAAAAAAATCAAGCCATATATATTTGACAGATAAAATCTTGGAAACTGCTTTAATTCACCTGGGCAGAAATGTACAGTTAGATTTAAGGAGTATAGTTGGTATAGCTTCACTCATTTCTTGCACTAAGTTGTCTCTCAAAATGGTAGGGAAGAGCACAAGAAATGAAACATTACTAAACTGAAACTTTTGAACTGAGAGTCAGTTAAATGCCAACTTCAACAACCAACCTCTCAAAGCAGCAGTGCTTCTTCTCTTTGATCCTAAGAAGGAGGCTATGTGAAAATTTACCTTTCTGAAATGCAAAGTGGCACTATGCCAGCAAAATCAGAAAATCAACATATTTAGAACACAGCAGCAGCTTGTGCTTTTGGGCATACGCCATGATATCTGCTAACCACTAGATTCAGGTGTTTTCACATCCCACACCGTGTCTTTTGCATTTTAGTACACATTCTCAGTTGAGTGTGCTTGAGCTAATGGCCACTGTAGCGCAGATGAATATGTCATTCTATTGAAGTCTAGGCACATTTCACTTGGCCAGTGAAAGTGGGAAATATTATGCCCTAAATAGCCCTCCTCTTTATGTCTATTATTGAGAAAATATTTTTTATAAAGTTCTTTGTTCTTTTTGTTGCCTGCTTTTTGGTTTGTTTGGTTGAGTGTTTTTTGGGGGTGGGGCTTTTTTTCAAAAAGCAGGCTCCGTCTTTTTTAGAATGCAATGAAAATGTCTACCTGATAAAATACAACCTAGTCCTTTTGTAAACACCATGCAGCTGATGCTCACTTGTGTCCCTTGATGTTATTGCTCTTCAGCAATTCAAAAAGAATTTGAAGTCTGATAGAAAACTGAGACCTCTTTTCTGATCTCTGCTGTTCCGTGCACTAATATGTCATGCTTTTTTTTATTGTCAGGCAGGTTTCAAGACATCAGCCATTTTTGTGTCCTTTTCTAGTGACTGAATGTCATTAGCAAGAAAAAGTAAATAAATCTGTGATACTATTTCATGGGTGTTGTACATGGCTGTTTATACAGGCAATTCAAATAGCTCTGTTGAATGGATATCAGACCCAGACACTTTGAAAGAGGCTATAAAAAAATCTATAAAAAAGTAGACCCTTTGGACTATGGTGGATCTCTATGTATGAACTGTCCACACTCATATATCTAATTCCCAAATATTATTTTTAAGGTCTATAAAGTGTATAAAGATTTTCTTACAAAATACATATTTGATGAATCTGTCAGGTGAATACATATCATATAAAAAATGTAAGTGTGAATTTAATGGTAAGGGAGCTTGAGCTATTTCCACTTCCCTCACTAGCTATTTCTCCTCCATCCCTTTTGGCAGCTGTTTACATTAGGGGAGATTTAATCTGGTCAGGGAATGTATTCACAGAATCAACTTAGTTGATTCACATTCACCAGCCCTGTGCTTGTTTGAGGAAAATTACACTTCCACTCCATTCCAGGAGAGAAATTATCTTCCCACCTGGAAGTTTGAAGGAAAACACTGTTTAGATGAAACTTGTATAAAATGATAGTATCTAAGATTGTAAAGATAAGTAAATAGGGTTCCATGGGAGTCTGCTATGAACTGCAGACAGATGTATAGATGCTCCAATAAAGTACATATCTCAATGCAAATATAGCATATCTTTACTCTCATTAGCAATAATCTATAGAATATATAGTCCATTTACTGGTTTTGCAGATTCTATCAAACCATTAAATTAGTTCAATACCAGAACTAGTAGAAAAGGTTTAGAATTCAAAATAATTTGAGAAATCAATTTAATTTATGCAGAAGAGTAATAAGAACAGGAGCAAATTTCTAAAGTAAGCTCCGATAATCTGCAACGCAAATAGGGACACAGTGCAGGAAAACTGCAGTTTATCATGAATAACAAGCAGAACATGACTCAGACCTGTTATGCTGTTTAAAAAACAGTAAGAACTAAATATTTTTGGTATTTCTGCTTTTTTTTTTTTTCCTGAAAACTGCAGATCAAGGTAGATGTTAGCCAACTGGCACCAGAAAATAGCTGAGGAAGAGTTAAAGTTGAGTTGTCTCCAAAGACTAAATAGAAGCCTCAGAGATGAACGGTGTATAATGTGGTTCCTGACCACTGAGATTAGGATAAGAAAAAACAAAATAAAATTACAAAAATAAAGATTTTGATGGGGTAGTCATCATCCACATGGTAAAGAGTTTTACTCCAAAATACTTGGTTGAAGCAAGTATTTGAATATGGTTCACCAAAGCTTTTGGAAACTACTTCACCAGAGTTGCAACAGACCTCATTATTCTTCTGTTGGACTTTCTCTGGTCTTTCTTATTTTCCTATGTTTTATAACATGATTTCTTTTATTCTCCATGAGTTATAAGAAAGGTTTGGTTGCAAAAACACCCCAAGAAAACCCAGAAGAATTATTCCATACATTACAAGGTACAGAAAAAGACCTTGAATTGTTTATCATTGAATGGTAATGGTGTATTATGAATTAGTTTTAAAGTGTATAAAAATTATATAACATAAATTGCATTTGAGATAATAATATTTGGCAGGCCTTGACATAAATCATGATTCAAGAATTTTCCTGTTCTGCAGAGGAGATCATAAAACGTACATTTCACTTATTACATAAATTAAAATTCACTCCTTTTATCTGCCCAGCATAGAACCCAGCCCTTTCTCATACATCAAAAGAAAGAAAATTACTTAAAAATTAATGATGTCTTTTCTGTGCGATGAATCTCAACTGAATTAATAACAAGCACAAAAACTGAAAACCTTGTTCTTTGAATCTGGTATTTCTGAGGAAAAAGATACATGAAATCCTGACAGAAACATATCTGTATTCATCTTCTTGGTCTTTAACCCCTGTCTACTTTAAGCATTTTGCATACAGGTAAGAGTTGAGATTTTATGTTAAGTTGTAGATCTGTGAAAGTAAGTTTTCAAGTAAGCCTTGAAAATATGTAGAATCAAAGAATCACTGAAGCATAGAATGCTGTAGTTTGGAAGTGACCTTAAAGATTATCTGGTTCCAGCCACCTTGATGTTCACTAGTTCAGACTGCTCGTGGCCCAATCCAATCTGGCCTTGAACCCTTCTAGAGCTGGGGAATTCACAGCTTCTCTGGACAAACTGTGACAGCATCTCACCACTCTCTGAGTAAGGCATTTCCCACTCACATCTGATCTAAACCTGTCTTCTTTCAGTTTATCTTTGCCTCTTCTCCTGTCACTATCTGTCTCCCCTTTCACAAGCCCCCTTCAGGCACTGGAAAGATGCAGTGAAGTCTCCCTTGAGCCTTCTTCTCTCCAGACTCAACAGCTTCAGGTCTCTCAGCCCGTTTTGACAGAAGAGATGCTCTGTGCCTCAGATCACCTTCATGGGCATCCCCTGGACCATCTGTAACAGGTCCACATCTTTCTGGTGTTGAGTTGACATGAATTTTAAATATAGAGAGAATAAGAGAGATTTTAAGAAAGATATCTCATTTTATATTAAGAAGTTTCTATGCTGTAAAATGCTACAAAATCTGAAGCTGACTCCCTGAGTTGCCACTTGCTGCTGAAACTATGGAGCTGTGGGCAACTGTAATATTTACCTCTTGGATTAAGAAGATGCCAAACTTAAAGCAAGTGTAAGTATCTGTCAGATGCTTAGCTCTTGTGACAGGTACTGGCTCTGTAAGAGAGAATAAATCTGTCAAACAATACAGTATTTTATATCATGGACATATATATGTATTCATATATAATGTGGTATATTTGTGACTTTGAACCACTTTGGGTATGAAGGGTTTGGAACAGAGATAAAGAAATTTTGATTCATCCAGAAGGAAAAGAGTAATAGAAGCATGATAAAGGTGTATTAAGTGTAAATAACAACCAGGCTAGGTTTGATACTGATTTATATGTTGTTGTCTAGGCATAACTTGACCATGAAATGTGATCAGCTCATAAGAATTTTGAAGTCTTTTTATACTAATTAAAGTACAGTTTGACAAAGTTTTGTTTAAAGGCCAGCAACATCATGAGGGAACTCATCTAGCTCACACAAGGTTTGCTATATAAGGCTCAACATTAACCTGTACAGTGGAAATGACTTAAAAGAGCTGCCACAGAGGCTCAGGCTTTCCCTGTCTCGTGGTGCAGAGCCACACTTCATCTCTGAGTACACTGCACATTTACATTCAGGTGGCAGAGAGCTATTTGGCCTTGCTGTAAGTAGGTGTGCTTCATAAATGAATTATGCTTGCTTTTTCTGTACAAAGCCATTTACTTCCAGTTTCATTAACATCATATAGATCAACATATATTTAATTATTTTATAGAACATAATATGTACAGCCCACAAGGACATTACAATGGATAAGCAAGCTTCAGAGGTATTTAAAAATAAGGGGAAATAGTTTTTCTTTGTAGGCAGAGAAGAAAAAATAAAGAAAACAAAATTTGATATTGTTTTGCTTTCTTCTGCTAGATTCACTGTAATTTTATATATTTTTATTTATGCATTATCTTAGTGTTCTAGATGTTTTATTTATGAGTAATATCTTATTTATATATTTTTATATATTAAAATTTTAGTATGAAAAAATAATTTACAGCATTATTAAAATAAGATATTTCACCGATTCCAGTGAAGTTATTAGCAATGCAATTAAACAAAAAGTGTGATTCAAGATTTCTTCTATAGGAAGATTTGCATACAGTGCAAAAATATTTCAGTATTATGTAATTAGTATGCTGATAAATGCAACTAAATTATGCAATTACTATTAGGCCATGAAGAAGTGCAGCTGTAAATAATATAGGTTCCTTCCAAGCTTTGGTCTAAAGAGACATGCCTTCAGAAATTACTTCAGTGAAAAAAAGATAAAAGTTAGGAGATTGGCACTGATATATGGTGTTCATCATCCATAGACGCACTTTTGACTCATATTTATGCCCACAGTGAACTCAAATCAATAGAAGTGATGGCTGGTGGGTATGAAACCTCTTAGGCCATTCTTTAGTTACAAGTAGGCAATCTTTTCCTCAAAATTATAGCCAGAACAAAACCTAGTGCTAAATTATCCCACGACCACCTGCCTCAGGTGGGAAAAAAAAACCATGCAAATTGATTTTTTATGATAGTTAAAACTTTACATACAAAAATATGATGAAATAATTTTTTGATTTTTGGAGGGAAGTGTTGGAAGGTGAAAAAAATAATAGTAAGTAATAATTAAGCTATTCAAACCAAGTGTGTAGGAGAGATTAATTGCTTTTCACATAGTCTATAGAGAAGTCTAGGCATATTTCTACTTTGTAATTTGTATGTATGTATGGAAAATTGTCTTGAGAGTGTTCTGGCTGAGATGTAAAATCTACCCATAATCCTTTTACCCACTGTGACAATGAAACTGCCATGTTCCCATTACAAACCTGTGATTACTCTGTGTGCATATTCAAACAGAATTTTTAAAAAAAGAGGAAAATCTATTAGTCCTGTTTTTGATCTCATACCATTTTTGAGTACACCAACATGTACTTTAGAGTAATTTCTGAAAAAGTACTCACATAAAACATAAATCAAACATCAATGAGAAAAGAGAAATCCAGAATATAATGAAGCTGGTTTTTTACTTGATAGAAAACAAATTTATATGTAAAATAAATTTGCCTCACCATAATTTACTATTAACTGTACATAATTATCATTAATAAATAATTATAAGTCTAGATATTAATGTACTCATGGTTATGACCTTCATTATAGGATACTTTATCAAACATTTTTTTATTAGAGTTATGAAGCTTGAGGTAAGATATTTTTATTTTGTTTGAAATGTGCTTTTGTCACTAGTTGTTTTGTGCTTGGCTAACAGGTATAACAGGCTTTCCTGAAACATCTTATTTTAGCACTGATTTTTGCTTTGATTTTTTTAATTGATCAAATTCCAAATTAGGGATATTGAGTTCATTTTATAACAAATATTCTGAGAACAAGTCAGAAAAGCAGTACAATAGATTGTAAGCAAGTTTGCTTATCCAATTCCACACGGGGCTAATTGAATATTTTGTGGTGTGCACTGCAGAAGAAACTTGAGTGCACAATTACTACAATATTATTTAAATTGTTTTTGAAAACAGGACTGTGATTTGTACAGTTAAAAGGAATTTGGTACAAGTAACCTTCTTCCAAAATTGATTTAGAAGAATGACAGTGCTAAATATAGTGGTCTTTAGCTCATGAATCTCCATATAGTTTGAGTTGTTGAAGTTTGTATGACTTTTTGAAGGACAGACTTCCTATAATTGATTAATGGTTAATGTTAAATATGGTTTTATACATTTGCATAATCTTAATGAAGTTAAGGTTTCAAAAAGAGCGAAATAATTAAAAAAATTAAAAGCTAATCCCTCCACCCCTCTTTGTAATTACCCACCCCAAATATCTGCTTGAGGAAGATGGTAATGAAGGATAGGGACTTCATGGTTTGATACAGACTCCCCAAGGTATTCCTTTGAACTGCTGAGATGTAGACACTTACTCTTTCTTTTTTATTCCAGTTTTCACAAACCTTGCCACTCAGTGTAACCGCATGTTCAAAGCAAAACATAAAATGATGTAGTTTTAAAGGACTCATTAATTTCCTTTGTACTCAAAAGCAGCTCCATTAAAAAATGTAATAAGCAAATTCTGAACTCGAACACATTCCAATTTTACTGCTGTTTACTTCAAAGGGTCCTCAAAAGAGTGCTGGGTAATTGAATTCTTGTATTGAAAAATTAATCTATTACTGACACTGACCCATTTTTTTATTCTCTCTGGTTTATGAAGTTTTAAGGTTTTTATATTTGTAAGACAAGTCCATGCTTAAATGTCTTTTAGGACACTACCCCTTGAAAGATTAAAAAGCAAACCATGCTATGCTTTTTGAAATCTGAAAAATAGTTTAGGAACTGCAATTGTGTCTCAGCTGTGTCTGTTGAGGCCAAGATAGCTAAATAGATTATGTTATATAAGCAATATTTCGATATTTTTGAGATGACGTTGCTCATATGATTGACATTAACTGAGAGGTTAAGATGGGTATTTTTGCCTTTACAAATAAAAGAGTGGTATAAATTATTTTAGCTGTTATTTGGAAAGAGTAATAGCTTTCTCTGTGTTCCACAAAGGTTATAAATCTCTATAGGCTACAAATAACACTGCAAGTGTTAATGCTTCTCTGGAGTATTCAGCTCCTCTGACAGACCCAAGATGGCTGCACCATGTGCTCACCCTTGTGTGTAGGAAAGACAAAAGCAGCTACAAGTGCGGTAGACAGGCTGCAGAACAGCCAATTCTACAACTAGAAGTTCTGTATCCAGAGAAAACTCCAATAACAGGGTTCAAATATATAGTAATTTCTAAATAAGCAAATAATATAAAATCCCACCCCATCCATTTTGATGTGGTTGATGTTCTACTGGGTAATGTAAATGTAAAGCAGGTACAGTTAGAAATTTAGCTCATGTATGGCAGGCTGTAGAGCATGGCATGATGCCCCAAATCAGTGTCTTCCCTTAGCCCTTCCTGAAAACTTTTTGAATCTTCACAGACATGCACATCAGAAATTACTGGAAGCCCAAATCAGTACACATCTCCTTTTGTGTAGAGGAGACAAATCCCTCTGCAGATACCCCTGTGAGGGGCCCCTGGCACTTTGAGATAAGAAAAAACTACTTGCTTAGAATGACTGATGCTAGAAAAAATGTAAGCTCTTCTTTATATCTTTTTAGAGTATTATTGGTTAGGTTTGGTTCTTTATAATCGGTTGTCCCAAAGAAAGATAATGTAGTTGGCCAAAATGTGTTAACCCTGTTTTCCATTGGTTTACTTGTGGTCCCCCCAAACCCTATAAAAGTACGTGTGTGATTCCCCCATCTTTGGATTTGTGGCCTGACCCCTTCACGGACGATAATAAAGCCTGTGGAAAAAGTCTGAGCTGCTCTCCCGGTCTTTTTATGCCGGCTGGAAACTACAGGTTTGTGTGAGAAACCATGAAGCTGAGTGCCTGAAAGGCCAGCACTCACAAACCTTGTAACTTTCCCCTGCCCAACAACAACAACTGGCCAGGGGACACAACAAAAAGTTACACTTCTGCTTTTTTAAAAGAACATCTAAACATTTAAATGCTTGGGGCATTACATAATGTGATTTTCATGTATTGAATTGCCCTATAATTATTATATAATTAGATTTAAATAAAGTGGGTGTGGTTTATAATATCTGATTATAATAATATTCTACTATTTAGAGCATATAATTATTGTGCTGATGGCAAGCTATAATTATTCTGTTTCGTGTAATAATTTCTAAGATGGAATTTTGAAAGTCTCCTGTAAAGATTCAGCAAATTAATTTTTCCAAGAAGTTTTGATTTTTCTAAAGCTGTTCTGATTGTTTTGACTGATCTAAATAATTTCTGGGGATTTCTCTTGTGCAGCAGTCTCTACTAGAACCAAAGGGATGAAATGCAGTGTTCCAAGAAGAGTGAACAATAATAAAACTTGCTGTGTTACATCTGCTGGGCTGTAACAGATGATACAGTACACAACAAATAGTACTTCCCAACCTATGACCAAAGAACTGGAAGAATAGAGTTTTATATTTAATTTGAAATATCTGCTTTCACAAAGAAATGATTTTTGTGGATGTGTGCACTATCAGATAGCATGCATTTTTTAGTATATATATGCAGTTAGTTCAGTGGTGCCATAGCATAAAACAAGGCATGGGAGGCTGCTGTACAAATAGACATATAATATCCAAATATTTTTCTGGTTTCCACAGACTTTTCACAGTGCGGTATTTTCTTATTATGATGTTGAGAGAAGTTAAAGAATACTATACAAATTGTAGTGAAGCCTTACAGTGAAGGAAAATACACATCTTGGTTATCCATTAAGCTTTCAAATAAGAGGAGGTCGCAAACAGAGTGCCAGATAACTTAACATAAATAATTATATTAAAAAATGTAATGCTATTTAATTATTTATATTTAATTCCTTATTATAAAGAAACCCCAAAATATTAGAGATTAGCCAACTGTCTTTCAGATATAAAGCAGTTATTGGAAGATCTCCTTAGTCATCTGAGTGTTTATCCATGAGAAAAAGCTGTGGTGTCCCAGGCCTCAGTAGTTCATAGATCTCATTTTAAGGAAGGCAGTCACTTCATGCCTTCCTGTGAATGCATTTGAGGGTAAGTCTTCAAGTGGCAGTGGCCTTGCATGGAATAACCTAAATAAAAAAAAAAAAAAAAGGAAAATCACACAACAATATAGGGTAACAAGAATGGGAATGTCCTTGAGGGTTTTGCTTCTTGTAGCATCTACTTGGCAACAACAGTTAAATAAATGTACAGCATTAAGAATGACTTAATCACCAGCCATTAACACAAAGACCAAAATGGAAAAGTATAAACCCTGCTCCACTCTTTTTTATATTTTCCGAATGTCAACTTCTGTATCCAGTCCTTATTCTCACTTACGCTTGTCTACACCTTTTGGCACCCAAAGCCATTGTCAAAGACAAAATAAATTATGGTAAATGCATCAAATGGACAATTGTTCTGAACTAATAAGGGTTTCTTTAGATTGAGTGCAGTGGGAAGTTAAAAATTTACTAAATTATTTGTACTTAAATGTTCTAAAAATATTTAGGGGAAAATCTTCCAGTTCTAGTTCTACTTCTAGTTGTAGTTCTAGTTCTTGTTTTAGTCTTGAAGCACCTGTCTTGCTCATAATCTGTTCCTTCAGGGATGAACCTGCATTTTGTTTTCTGAAACGCTGAATAACCTGAAGTCTTCAGATCATCTTTTCTTCAGGATTCATAACTTTGCTAATGGATGCCACCCCAGACTGAATTTACAATCATGGCTTACATTTTATTTTTTTTTTATTTATTTTTCTTTCTGTCAAGAAGCATAACAAATTGTGACATTTCCTACCCATCTACAGATGCAGGTCCTGTTCTATTCTTAGTTTCAGATATGATCTGAAAAACATGATATGAGGTTCAAAATATATATGCTGAGCTAGTTATGGTTGTAGCACTGTGTCAGGAGGGCAATTTTTCTCTAAAATGAGTGGAACACTAAAAAGTCTGATTTTCTAAAATGTCTCACATACTGTCTAGTTTGTTACCAGTATCTCAGACTGATTGTAATTTTAAATCAGGTTAGTTTAGGAGGAGTGCAATATGTTGAAAAATTACTGAATTATCTTTTAACCTATCAGCTTCCCTGGGAGAAATGTCATCCAAAAATAAATTCTTTTCTCTTGGAAACCAGCTGTCACTTACTTCAAAATCTGTGTCGCATAACACCTCAATTACAATTTTTGTGAAGAAAATGTCATCGTTGTTTGTTATTTTGTCTTTACCTAAAACTGAGCAATATGGATACTATAGATAAGTACAAATCAAATGTTATATGTTTACATACATAGCGAAACTGTTGAAATAACATTGTGCAATTGTCCTTTTCCTGGGCTTTGTGCACACAAGCAGAAGAGAGAATCTTATACTGTCTAAATCCTGTAAATCTGTTTTGTTTTGAGAAAAAATGGAGTTTTTCCCAAATTTAAGTAGGAGATACTACTCTTTCAGGAATAAAATTGTCACATTAACAGGATGCCTCTGGACACACAAGTACTTCATCACTCAGGTAATTTTAACAGAAGAACCACACCCTCACTTGTGTTTAAGGTTTTAAGGTTTCATGTTCTCTATGTGGTTAAATATTTGGCTGATTAGCCACAAATAAATTTTATCTCTAAGGGCTTTTTAAAATTTGAGTTATTGCTACAATATCTGAATGTTTTCTGTGCAAAATCAATAGTAATAGCTAGCCTCTAAAGATATATTTTTTTTATTTTACACATTTTTCTTATAATAAAAAATTGACCTAAACAGTTATGATTTTTATATTATCACATATTTCTGCTACACATTTCTAAAACTTTCCTTATGTCCTCTCCACGTTCAGAATATTCACCTGGGTAGTAGAGATCAATATGATGGGTGTTTATACGATATAATGATTTATTTAGATTTTTAAAAATTTATTAGTTTGGTGGAGGCAAAAATAGTTTGGCTTCATATATTTTCATTTATTCAGAATGTGTAGTTAATACCTTCTCTGAAATTATTTAGTGTTTTCATATAAATATATATATTTATATGAAAATGGGCCAGGAATAAAATAATACTTTTGCTGCTAGTCAGGCTCAGAAGTGAGCTGTCCAAAGAGCTTTTTGGCTTTGGTTTGGCTTTTGGCTCTAGATAAATATTATACAATGTGCAGTTGCTTCCTTGTAGCCATGAACAGTATGTATCCCTGCAAAAATAATTTGAACTTTTTAATCTAAAAAGTAAATTCCAATAACAGGGTAATTTCCAAATTGCTCTCACTTCTTTCCTTTTATGTATTTTTTTTTCCCAGAGGGTACTTTGTGTTTTCAAACAGATAATGGACATAAAACATATTTTGCATTTTGTTTGGTACATTAAGGTTTATTTATTTGTATAATATTTTTAAGCAAAAGCTTTTTTTAACTCATTTATGTACTCTCCTGAGGAAATCTAACTTTGTCAAAGGTGGTTTATGGGAAATGTGTCTGCTTTCATTTGCTGCATTCGATCACCATGTCCTATTAAAATTGTGTGAAGCAATTTTTGTTAGGTATCAAAATGGACATGTTGCAGTTTTATTCATCTTCTCTATACCATTTGCGTTGATGATGTCCCTTCTTTGTAATTGTCTTCCACCTTATGTATCTGGTGCTGCAAAGAACCATGCTGAGGCATTTACTTCCTCAGTTAAAAGTACATTGCACTGCAAAAACAGTACACACAAATATGACCCTTTATCTCTTCATGGCATGTTTCCTAACTTTCCAATAGCAGATGTACAGACATGAATCCTTGTATCTCCTGACTGCTCTGTTGCCTCTTCTGCTCCTTCCTGGCATGTTGGGGTGCATCCACAGCCATTGCAGGACCCCAGCAGGGACCGGTCTGCCTCTAAGTAAGGCCTCCATAGCATTGCTGCACCAATGGTAGACTTCAGGCAGCCAAATTCTCCCCTACACCTTTATTAATGAGGGGAGAAAAAGTCAGAAATGTAAAGGACTTGGTAAACATTAATAAATCCCAATATTAACAAATTGTGAAAAAAAAGGCAGAGGGAAATTAATGCATAATGAATCTAACAAGAGACATTAACTATACCATTAATTAATTGCACTGGATATATATTTCTGGTCTAATGAATGATCTTTATTCAACAAATTACCCAGTACCTAAACACTTTATAATTCCAGAACATGTTACTTGCTTGCAGTGAAACAGATGCGATAATATTGTAGCATGTTATTCATGCTCATATTCTGATATTATTTTCTTCCTTTGCTAAAGCACAGTGTCTCACAGGGGAGAGTTATTCTGGGTCTGTCTGTTAAATATGTCATGCAACTAACCCAGATTTGAGGAGCTAATTATGTTATCTGTGATGTTATTAAATAATTATAGTCCTTGAAATGGGGTCAGAAGTAATAGGACATCCCTGTAGTGCAGCATTCACAGTTCATATAGAGAGCTAGCTGCAAAGAAGAAAAAAGTAGAGAGAGGAATAAAAGGCTTGCAGGCCTTAACCCATTTACTTCTGTTGTCATCTGAACACTCATAGCTAACTTGCCTTTGCACTTTCCAGATTGATCCTACATATTGTGTCTGCAGCCATTGTTTTCAACATTGTCTGGAAACCTGAAAAATACTCATCTTTTAGCAGTTCAAAAGGTTGGTGTGTTTTTTTACTTCCTGGCTCCCACAATTCTAATTTTTTGTTTTTCTCCAGTGGTTTGATCACACACAGAACCTACTTTCTGAGACAAACTCAGTGTGAAAAGTAGGACACTATATGCAGTCAGACTTAATTATGTACTTTGAATACAGTTGATAAATGACCTGCTGAAAAGCTAACAATTCTGGTTTTGCTAATTTTTATCATAGAATCACAGAGTAATTTAGGTTGGAAGTGGCCCTAAAGGTCATCTAGTTCCAACTCCTCAGTCTCATAGATAAGACTTCTCCCATTGGACAGGTTGCTCAAAGCCCTATTCAGCCTGGTCTTGAACACTTCCTGGGATAAGGCATCTGCAACTACCTTTGGCAACTTGTCCTAGCACCTCACCACCCTCACAGTCAAGAATTTCTTCAAAAAAACTAATCTAAACCTTGACTTTTTCCATTTAATCCCATTCCCCATTGTCCTGTTACTGTATGCCCTTGTAAAAGTCACTCTCCAGCTGTCCATTTCAGGTTCTGGGAGGTAGTACAAGACCTCCCCAAGGCCTTCTCCAGGCTGAACTCTCCCTGTCTGTCTTCACAGAAGTTCTCTAGCCCTCAGATCATATTCCTGTTCCCCCTCTGGACTTGCTATAGCAGATCCATGACCCTAATACACTGGGGCCCGAGTTGGGTGGTGGGGTCTCACCAGAGCAGAGCAGAGCAGAGCAGAGCAGAGCAGAGCACAGCACAGCACAGCAGAGCAGAGCAGAGCAGAGGGGCAGAATCAGCTCTCTTGCCCAGCAGGACAGGCTGCTTTGGATGCAGCCCAGGATTTGGTTGGCTTTATGGGCTGCCAGTTCACATTGCCAGGTCATGTCAAACTTTTCATCCAGCACCCACAAGTCCTTCTCCCTAGAGCTGCCCTCTAACCATTCTACACTCAGACTGTACTTGAGCTTGGGATGGCTCCCACACAGCTGCAGGATCTTACAACCGGTCTTCTGAAATTCATGAGATTTCCATTAACCCACTCCTTGAGCTCATCAAGGTTCCTCTGGGTTCCATTCCTTCTCTCCAGGGTGTTGGCTGCACCCCTCAGCTTGATGCTGTTGGTGAAGTTGCTGAGGGTGCTCTGATCCTACCGTCCCTGATGATGACAAAGATGTTAAGCATTGTCAGTCCCAGCACCAGCCCCTGAGGAATGTCACTCATCAATAACCTCCACTTCGACTTGGAGACCTTGACTGCAGTTTTTTGAGTGAAACCATCTATCCAATTCCTTTTCCACTGAGTGCTACACCTGTCAAACCTATATCTCTGGCTTTGGTATGAGTAGCACATCCAGCAGTTCTGAGTCTGAATGGGATGGAGTGAGCTTTCTTCACAGCATCCTCTATGGTACTGTGCTTCAGATTTGTGACCAAAACAGTCCTAATAATGTCACCACCACTTTTCGTTGTTGCTGGGCAGTACTTTCACAGCATCAAGTTCTGAGCAGAGACAGGAGACTTGCAGTTCATGAACTCTGTTAAGAGCATCCTGTGAACTTCCAAAAGAACCTGTCCTTCTATAAAAGATTATTATACATGTCAAAGGTGTATTTAATAAACTTGGTTGACTTTTTGCTGTCTATGCTGACTCTCAAGATACAGCCGTATCTTTTCATAAGGCTCCCATTTCCTGAGAATTCTACTTACAGATACTTGAAAATTTACTGGTGTTTAATTGAAGTGAAATTACACAACAAATTGAAGGTTTGTCATCAAACTGTGGGATATTGGTTATTACACAGTCTGAGATAAAATGTCGTGTTCAGAGAGTCATACAGAAAGTCATACATCCAGGTTAAGAACTGAGGGCTCTACTTACTGGGAAACGTATAATGCAAAATTAAGTCTTCAAACTGCATATTTCATTCTGTACCCAAGACAGCACGACTCTCATACAAATATTTCAGCCACTATAATACTTCTTGTAGTCACCATGTTATGTGTAAGTCTGTTTAAAATGACTGCCAATAAATGATGGAATTTCTGCTGTGGGTAGAAGTCCTCCAAGTACCTTTTTTTTTTGTATCAAAAATTGTTCTCTTTTCTTTTTTCCTTTTTTTCCTTTTTTTCAAAAAACTGTATTATTCTCCACTGAGTTATCCACAGAACTGGAAAAGTAAATTTGATTAAAGATTATATTAATGGCTTTTGTCAGCTACTTTCTAGATAGATCTCTTGAAGGCAAAGTCACTAATAGGGTGAGTCACTATTAGGGTGAATATCTTATGCATACTTGGATGTGCATAGGATGGGTTCAGGTTCTGGTCATGGGCTCTTATGGAACTGTCATGTCATTTTCACGTAAAGAAACAGATAGTGGTTCATATACAGGTATCTGGATGCTTTTGAGATACTTATGATTGGTAAATTCCTGACCTAATAAATGACATGAAATTGAAAATAACAGCCTGGTTAGATAGTTGTGCTTAATCACATGTGAGGAAAAAACCCAATATTTTCCACATTTAAGCATATTCAGTTATACTGATTATCTTACAATTTCACAGCTTGCAGCTTTTTCATCAAACTATTATAGTAGTCCGTATGATAAACTGCTCCATAATATATATTAAAAGAAGTATGTAAAATGTTTCAACCTGCATGTTCTTTTATACTAAAAAGAGACAATTTTGAGATAGAACAGAAAAGCAACTGATGTTTATAATTTTCCTAATTTTGCAGAAATTAATAACTTTTTAAAATTAAAAATAATGAACTGAAAGGACTAAATTTATGGGATATTTTAGCAAAGTAGTTTCATTGTTGATTCTAGAACTCCCAAGTGTCAAATTAAAAGCCTGTATATTCTCAGAAAAGTAAAAATTACAGACTATATATAGTTGCATCCTCCTTGTGAAGGTTGTATAAAGAAAAATTTATTCCAAGAGGAATAAATCATCCTCTTTGAGATGTAGATCAGAAACTATTTTCTCTTCTCCCACTATACCTCTTTGTACATGATACTGAACTAGTACACATTCCTAAGGTTTTCATGTTGAGCTGTCATGTATATTTTTATGATGATACAAAAATGTTAACTCATATTTATGTGTGTCATTGAATGTTTAATTTACTAAGTTCTAAGTTTAATCTTTTATAGCTTTTTTAAGGCTTATCACTCAATTCTTTCCTTGTTTCACTAAGAATTATCTACAGGTTGTAGTGGAGTGGGAGAAAGAGAAATGGTCAAGAAACCAGCCACTCTTATCCATGTAAACAAGATGTGACTGAAAGTATCACAAAATAACAGAAAACAGTTTGTGTTTGAAAACAATTAAAGTCAAAGTCTTGAAAACTCTTCCAGCTTGTTGGTAATTATTTAAAATCAACTCTTTAGAATATTATAATTGTGTAACAATACTATAGCACTGTAAGATTCTTATATTATAACTTGTTATGTATTATAAACCAGATGCAGGCATGTTTTTTAAAGAAAAACAGAAATTTGTTACTTTTTAAAGCCAAAGAAAATTTTTTTCTGCCTTGTGAAAAAAGATCCTATGACAGTGCCATTCACTAATAATGTGGTACTTCTCTCAGGTATCAAAACGTTCTTAAGGGTACAACAAAATACGAAGCAGAAAAGGAAGTATCTGTAAACACAACAAACAGTGATAGGGCATAAAAATCTATAAAACAACAGACCTCTCCATGGGCATTTGTAGTTGAAACATTGACTGGATCAGATGTGATAGTATATGTGGCTGTTTTGATACCTTTGGGTCTCCAGCTACCGAAAACCAAACCTTAAATTTTTAAGTTTATAACTTGGGTCTTCAGAATAAATGATCAGTTCTGAAGATCATGCAATGCTGAAAATTCAAGCCAGCTATAAATCATCACAAAATGTGGCTGGGAATGAGTGATAACAATAGAGTGTGAAAGAAAGATTGCAAATACCTCAATTTTATACATGTGTCAAAATACTCTGAATTGCATAGTTATAAGCATTTTCCTCTGAAAAGATGGATTTACTTCCCTCTCCCCTCCCCACCCCCCAACATGTTCATATTTATCTTTAGGTCAGTCTAGAAGCTCATGATTGTTTTGTTAGAGCTATTAATTATGTTGACTGCTTTCAGTTTTGTATGTTTGGAGCTCATCAATAGAAGAAGAGAAATAGAACAACAATAATAATTCAGAATATTGTAAATGTCAGAGCAGTATACTGCACTTTTACTTTATAAAACCTGCGTGCACTGTAAGTTTTGAAATTTTAACAACCAGTAAAACATTAATCTAACTTTCCAATCACTTAAATATTTTTTTAAATTGATGCACTCATAATAGTTTTAAATGATAGCTTTATTATCTACACCTTAAATTAATCCCTTCCGAAAAACTAAGATTTGGAATGAGGGAAAATTCAATGGAAGATCCAGTTTGCCAAGTGTAGAGCTGTGGATTTTTAATCTGAGGTTCACAAGTACTTCTTAATTTGCAATATTCATATATGTTCTTAACTATTCACATAATTAAGAACAAACAAACCCCTATGGCAAAATGGGAACTGAATGACAGTAACATTACAGAAAGAAATTCTGAAAGATTGCCTCTGTGAATGACTCTTCCTACTTATTTGCAGCAGCCTATTTAAAAATTAGAGCTTTTTAATTTTTCAGAACTGATTCCTTTACTTTTACCATAAACTTGAAAATGTTTAGATGATTGTTTCTTATGATCTTAATAATTCATGCTCAAAAAGGTCAGAGTCATTTTTAATTATCTATGTTCCTTAAACATTATTTCATTTCCTCCCCAGTACCTGTAGGTAGTTCAAAATAGTTGCTATATCTCATCTCATCTCATTGTGTTCAAACTCAGACAAAGCCCAGTCTGTGAGGAAGTGATTCAGGATTAATTTGTCAGTAATTGTTCATCACCAGCTGACATGAGAAACAGCTGGACTGACAGAATGCTGGCAGACGAACTTCCAGCTAAAGGAGCTTTCAACTAAAAGGGATTAAGGCTCAAGTTAAGCCTCTGACTGCCAGCCTGAGAATAAACGAATGAAATTTACTTTATTTGTGTAAATTTACATGTAATTTCTTTTCCAAAATAAACTTATTTTGATGACTAGAAGTTTTCAGTGATTTTTTTGTGAAAATGATTTGGCCAATAGAAATTTCCTCTGGTAGAATCTCTCAAGGTGGGAGTCTGGCTGTTTACCTGACATAATAAAAGAGAATAATTGATCTTCATCAGCTCACAATGCCAATTATCCTGTTATGGTTGGCTTGTCAGTACCTGAGGTGAAACTGGCAAAAAACTTTTGGTATCCTTTCATAAAAAATAGTTTATTTTATTGTATGAGCTTTCACTACTGTGGCTTTACTATAAAACTTCTTAAAGGCAAAACAGCTGTCAGTTTTCTAGTTTTTGTTTGCTACTAAATGTGTTTTACTGTGACTGAGACTACACAAGTGACTAACTGAATGCAATAACTTAACTGCAACATACAGTGATAATCTTTTTCTGTGAGAATTACTTTAGATGAAACATAAAATAATAAGGCAGAAAGAATAAAGTTATCACAATACAAGGCAGCAGAGACTTATACACAAAAACATTATCAAAGTAAAATATATGTAAGAATGGGATTTGCATTTCTTATGCTCAATAAAATTTAAGAGCTACATTATCATAGTAAGAATGTCCATAGTCTTATCATTGTCTTATCATAGGACATATCATAGTCTTCATGTTCAGGACCATATCGTTGCAACATTCATGTTTTAGGATGAGGTATTTCAACTAGTAATTAAAGTTGAGTGTGAAGAATTTTATATTTTTAGTGGATCACCAGGGGTCCAATGACTTTTGTAACAAGTCAGAAAAAGAACTACAAACTTGGTCTGAGCCAGAGTTCCTTATCTTTAACTTAAATTTCATCAAACAGCCTGGTGAGCTGTGGTATAGGTTGTATTGGTTTCTATCAGATAAAAATGCCTAGAAATTCGAAAATTGCAATGAAGTAAAGGATTTTTTTTTTCCAGAAAGAAAGGATAAAATATATAGTAGGGAATACAGGAGCAGGGAAAACATCTGACAAAGATAAAGTACTTTATAAGTACACAGTGTACTTATATAATTATATACTTATACTTGAACACTCTGTGATAGTTTCTTTTAAAAAATCTGTACAATCATACTGTTTAGATTAAAACTTGTTAAAATCTTCACTAAAAAATCCTTGGAAGACATAAAATTGTCTAAAATTGTACAAACAACATCACTCAAAATCACTTGATATTTGATGTCTGTGTCCATGACTGGCCAAAATAAAATGTGCCAATGTGTGTGAGTTTAGGGTCCAAAGCAACATAGAGAGAAAAACACATTTATTATAGAAGATATAAAGCTTAAAAAAACAAAGAAGAAATTTTATGCTCAGGGCGTCTTCATGTGTAAATGGAGTAATTTTGCTCACAACATGCATCCCATATTTTTCATTACCTTGGAAATGACAGACTATTTTTTTTAGAGTAAAATTTACGAGTCTGGATAAATGGCAGATAGTTATGAAGCATCAAACAGAGTCAGTCTTCAATAGAGTTACTGAAACATTATGTTCCTAAAGAAAGAGGATATTGAGTCCCTTACAAAAAATATACAGATATATAATTATTAACTCAGTTTCCAATATTATCATTCTAGTCTAGTATTTGTGTATTTTACAGTACATCTTCCTTACGGTATCAAAAGCAGTATATTACATGTACTAAACAGACAACGTCTATTTGTTGATTATGTTGGTCAATGATTATGTTGATAAAAAGATAAACCCAGGTATAGAACATATGGCACATGCACAAAAACCCCCCACACTATGAAAACTATTAGAATGGGTGAATGCAGCAACAGTAGTTAAAGATAACTTGGAAGAATAAGAGGCAGAAACTATTTAAAGAAGAAAAGAAAGTGAGCGGTACTTTCAATAGCAAGAATAGATTTTTGAACTTGATAGTGAATATGAGAAGAAAATGAATGGGGGCATTCAGAGACACATGAAAAATTCTCACATACCCAAAGAGAAGAAATACCTTAAAATAAAATTTCTTCTAGTTTGAGGGCATAAGGTATGAAAGAAGAAGACAAATTCAATTACATTTTAAATTAAATATTTAATTTAATATCCACTTACTATTTTTGTGTTCTGAACCAGAACATAATGTAGGTACTGCCAAGGTTTCCAGAACTGTTATTCGTGTATAAAACTGCAGCAGTAAAGTCCCACTATACAACCAAGTATTTGTCAAACTTGTAAGACAGCATGCAAAAATATGGAAAACAATGACTGAAAGCCATGTGCATCAAGCTAGAGACATGTCCCTACTTCTTTTCCACATTGTGCATGAGGTGACCCCAAAATGTTCAGGCTTCTAAGTGACAGTTTCAAATGTCTCAGATGTAATCAAAATAAATACTTTCAGGCCAACAATTGAAAGATATATTTAAAAAGAGAAAAGGAGTGAAAAATTTAGAAGAGAAAAAAAAATATATTAACTGATCTCACAAACACAAGAAACTTCTTAAACGAACTGTGAAAGTACACTCAGTAATTTGTTCAATTTGTTAATATTTGTAATGACAGAGAGATTGAGCATTTCGTAATCCCAAAGAACACATAATTTTTCAAAACACAGCAGCCATCTTAGTTCCAAAATGTGCTTTCCAAGAGCTAAAAGAAAATTACCAACAAAACACAAGATGCATCAGTGTCCATCAGATGCTGTGTTCTTATAGGTTCCACTATCAAGAAGTTAGCTGTGAATCATGCAGGCAATGACAGTAATCAGTAGAGTTTTATCTGGCAGTTTTTAATCTGATGAATGTAACATATTCCTTTTAAGTTTTCTGATTTTTCCTGGGTGTTGTTTTGAAAGAATGCATTTTTAATTTGTACTTCTTTGAGCAGCATGTTCAAATATGTTTTAGTGAATGGGTGGAGTATGAATTATTTCTCATTTCAGATTTTTGCTATTGAAATGTAAATAAATGGCTACCTGAATCATAACATTTTTTCCTGTCCTCAACAAGATGGATAAAAGGTTTTAAACAAGATTACAACATATACTGAAAAACTTTTATTTTTCCTCCCCCCACACTGCTATTTAAGATGAGACAGATGTCATTCCCTTCCTGGAAAAAGGCGATAGAATGTGCAAGAGAAATAAGAAAATACATTAGACACTTGGCTGGACAGTGGAAAAGGGTGTCATTCTACAACTCTGTTACAAGCTTGAAGAATCAATAGCTTGGTATCCATTGTCACAAACTAAAGGAAGCTTGAAGAATCTGAAGGTAAAGGAGAAAAAAAAGATGGGAAATAAGTGGAAAGGGAAAAAGTGAATGTTATAGGGTCAGACCGATAACTGCCTTAGGAGGAATAGAAAAGCACCTGTAAATCTATAGAAAAACAGCATTAAATAATATTGCAGATAATATTAGGACAAGTCATAAATGTGGGACTTAAAAGGCAAATTTATGAGCAATCAAAATGCAGGAGTCAATATGGCAGATACTAGAAATGAGTACAACAAATAATGAGACAGAAATCAATAAGGAAGAAAAAGGATGTAATCTGACAGGTGATAAGGCACTAGGCAAATGAAAACCACTGAAAATTGTTCCAATTTAATGGAATTTTGTCACTTGTCTCATTTATAATTGCCAAGACCTGATCCTGAATACAATCCTTTGCCTTCATACTAATAGCTCTAGCTATTAATAATCATAATAGCTCAGAGAGCTACTCTGTGAATTGAAAAGCTAAGAGTTATAACAGAGAATGAGGTATCTTCAAAGGCTATAGTCTGACACCTTTTATAATTAACTACAGTGTCATTCAATTAAAGCAATATAAGGAGGAAGTCCTAGGTATAGGATGTGACCAGGTGAAAAAAGTGACACATTTAAAGAGAAGTAGATAACATTTATAAGATTATATCTGGTATTTAATTTCAAGGTTTTCAACACAACTTGTCATTTTTTTCTCTGATTATCAGAGCAATTTATACATTGTTCTAAATAAAAGATCTATCACAAATGTTTATATTCTCAGTTTGCACTTCTGTAAATAATTTTTATCACACTTATCTACATTTAGTTTTTGTTAGAGTCTAGGTGCATAGGCAACTGCTGATACCAGGCAGTAAATCAATTTTCTCGATCAGAAATAATTAGTCCAATTTTTATTTGGATTTTAAAAAAAGATAATCCCATATATGATGAGTATGTGCACTTTCCCTGATATTTATTTCTCACTGAGGATGTCTACCAGGACTTTCATGAGCCCTTCCACCCAAGGGAAGATTTGCTGTCACCCAGTCACAAAAGTGGACAGAGGTGAATGGCAACACATTGTACCCATGTTACAATTCTCTGCTTTTTATCACTCAATCTCAAAATAATGGGCTGAGTTCCCTATAGATATGGCTTGAGTATCTTCCCACATTTGAGTAGTTCTTAATAAAAGGCTTCATACTTCATGTAGAAACAACTTGAAGAAATTAACACTAATTACTCTAGTATATTATTGAATTTAAAAAAAAATCAAAACTTCTACATTCTTCCATCTGACTGCATGCTTTTTTATATGGGCTAAATGGCAGAAAGCACTGCAAGTGGGAGGGATATACAAATGCTGAAAACACAAGCTACAGTGAGGGCTAAGATATACATCCAATTACTTGATAGGAAAAATAGAGAAAACAGAATTCCAAATATGCTGTCACTAAGTTTACATATCTTCCTTCACCCTGTCATACAAAGAGCCCTGTTCTATCATTTGAAACCTGTATAGACTTGAGAATACAATGCACTTTCTTAAAAAATGGACAAGGAAAATAGATTAAATCACCTCACATGTCTTTGACCTCTCTCTCATGCCCAGTGGCTTGTAGGACTCCTTGACTGCTTAAAAATTCTATTGACTTCACACATTGTATAGGTCAAAAGCCCAGGAGTACTAAGGTTCCTTATTCTTCTTTGATCTAAACCTTCTGTTCAACTGCTCCTGCTGTAACTGTGTTAGTGATGAATTTTGCTCCGGTGACAATCTGCCCTGGGGTTGCTGAAGAAATACTTTAGATAGCCTGTTTTGGGCATTCTTAAACTGTGCCTCTTAAATGTCATCTCTTTCCCACAATTAGGGCTCCTTGAGCATAATCTTCATGCTTTTCCTATACTTGGAGCATATTACAGAAAACCTTCAGTAAAACCTGAGAAGCTGAGTATTTGAACTTACCCTTTTTACAAGTTTCAGAGCTGTATTATGAAGAACCCCAAAGTGCTGTTTGTAAGGATGATTTTTTTATTGCTAATCTCATTGAACTGCCACACTAAAATGAATTGTAAAAATAAATTATTATATCTGTTAACCCTTTTATCAGTCAGCCTGACCATAGTAAACTATTTGAATAAACCAAATTTATTAACTATTTGCATAGTTCCACCATCTGAGAAGATTCTGTTAACATCTGTAACAGTGTCTTCAGGAATTTTCTCTGATTCATTAATAATAAAAACTACATGCTGGAAAGAATTAGAATAACCATCTGTTTTTAATTTGACTTATTTATGTAACAACTCCCATTTGCAAAACCCACATTTCCTTCAAGCAAAACACCCTTGATATAGTTTTCAGTACCATCTTCTGCATACTAAGTGCTTTTACTTAGCTGAATAAATAATGTTTTGTTGTTTGTTTTTTTTTTTTTTTCCTTTTGCTGTTATGTTTCTCTTAGGAGGAAGGACTGACAGTGAATATATACTGGTTTGTTGATATCCTGTTCATTACTGAGACTCTAAACAAAATCTTGTTTCACTGCATTCGGGAGAAAATATGTGTAAAGGAGGGTGTCCTATTTAGAAATCAGAATCTTTTTTGCCTGTAAGAACTCTGCTCAAAGGTTTCTTTGTTTCATGACTTCACCCCAGGACTACTGCTTGTTTGACTTTCTCCTGTGACTCTTACAGGTATACACACATCCATTCAGCAACCCCTGCATTGTTAAAAGTCTGTTGCCAGGGAAACACTTTTCCTCGTTCAGCTTAGATATTCACTAGCTGTACCAGGTACTTCATCCCTATGGCAATAACTTCCACTTTTCACCACACCAGGGTAGATTTAAATATTCTTCCCACTTAACCTGATAGAATGACGCTTACCACAGTTGTCCACTTTCATCATGTCTGTGGCTGGCCACAAGTTATCTCCTAAAAGCAGAACAACAATACCAGGCCAGTGAATGCATGGAATATATGTCTCAAAGTGTATTTTGAGTAGGACTTGCTCCAGTAATGAAGGACTCTTTGATGTGAAGAGCAGAAAAACATCCTGGTCCCAAAGAGTTTTAAATAGGATACAAAAGTCAGACGATGACAACCACAGTATTTATGTAGTTCGTAAGGAAAAAAAGTCTCAAATGATTCTACTGGTCACAGCAATTGTGCTTAAATTACTTAAAAGTAAAACTTCATTCAATTATCCACGGAAGAGATTATGTGTTAATATCACAAATCAATGTTAGATCTTTATGTCTGTATTACAGACTAGAAAGTGCTCATGTTTTCACTTGTAAGTTTAGCCAGTGTCCACATAGGAACCTAACACATCAACTTTCTGTACAGTGATGGAATATGAGTAATTTTTATCTTAGAATACAAATAATGAAGGAAAAAACTCAGGTTATTTATCTAAATAATTACTGTGGCAACTCTAACTTCTATAAGAGCATTCTTGCCCTGTGTATTTCTAGTCTCTGTTAAGTGAATGGCTTGAAGTAAGTAATGTATGGTGTGCCTTTTCCAAATGCTTTCTAAACACATTGAACACATTGGGTCTTACTCTTCTAGAAGTCCATCACATAACGCTGCCAGTACTGAATTAGAAAACAAAAATGTGATATGTTCCATTTCAAAGCATGTCAGGTGTGAAAATAAGTGCCTGTAGTGAGGTAAATTCATTTCCGGGTTAGTTTTTAAGACATACATTATGTATATTGAGTGATTTAGCACAGTAACAAACATGTAACTGCAATACAGCTATTTCTTACTTTTCTTCTCCAAGGAAGAAATATATCCTTCAAATGACACAAAAGGTTTGTTGTCATGTTATTTGTTTCCTTATTTGTCTTTAAATGAGAAGATAGTGGAAACCAAGAATTTTATGCTCTGGTGTTCTAAAGAGGCTGTTGCTTTTCAGTCCTTTATAATAACACTCTTTTAAAAACATTCTGCCTTGAGTGGAATAGTCTTTCCGAGGTTTCACTGGACAACCTGTGTTCTACAACATTCCTTTACTAATGAAGCAGTTAGTGAGCTCTAATCGTAGATGACCTTCAAACTCTCTTTTTTGTACAAAGAAATCCTTAGTCTACTGGTCTTTCTGAATCTGGGTTTCTTCAACAGATCCCTACCACAACAATGCCTTCTTTGTTGTCTTCTGTTCAATATTCAGCGACCATCAGCACTTTGAATAGTGAAGTAGGTTTATATTTCTTTGACATGATCTGCACTTTTTTTAATCTTCTAAGAGAGATTATATCTTTTATCAGCACCATAATCACCTGAATAATCACCTCAATTTAGTCTTTTTTTTATGCCAATTTATTTGTAATTCTACTAATGAACTTCTGGTTTTTACTTTGTTCCAAGTATTTTTTCCAGCGGCATATGGGCCTTTAGACTAAAGGTATATGAAATAAATATATGAATCAAAAACATGTGAAACTTTCGTGAACAGTTCTTCTGAATTCTTGATTAGATTTCTTATTCCTCTTGATTTCCACCTGTGGTCATATGCACCTTGTTTGATCATAGATAATTTTCATTTACAATTTTTTTTTCATTCAACACATAACCATAATTTCCTATAGGTAGTCAGTCAACCTGGAAAATTTTCCCTGTGCATTCTGTTTTTAGATCAATTGGGTAACAGTAAAATAAATAAAACAGTAAGATTTTTTTATATAAGTACTTACTTATAAGTAAGATTTATTTTCCTGTTGTGGTAAAGAATTTTAAATTTGAGATTCAGCTATTTGCTTCAGTGTAAGTGATTAGACTTAGAGTATGTCTCAGTCTGTTTATCACTTTTTGTCTAAGTTGCACACAGAATCAGAATGACAGTTCAGTAAGACCATTAAGCCAAAGACTTTAAGTAATAGCTTTGATACTAGTCTCAGTACATTCTATTTTTATATTTGTAGGCTAGTTGTTTAGCCAATAGTTAATTCACAAATTTGTTTAGAAGTGAAATGGGACTTGTATTTTATCTGCAAGTTATTTTTAAACTGGATTTAAGATAATTTACTAACTTACAAATTTTTTCCTTGGTATCATAAATGGCCTTGGTTGTAAGGGATCTTAAAAATCATCTGGTTCCAATCCCCTTGCCATGCACACCTCCCAAGAGACCATGATGTTCAGAGCCCCATCCATGGTGGCTTTGAACACTTCCAGAGAAGGGGCATTGTATCAGTCTATTCAGAATAATTAAGGGAGATTTGAGTTATTTAGGCTTAAGAAATGCTTCACAAGAGTTTTTTTCTGAGAGTTGTGAGTTAAAGCAAGACACTAGATCAGGAAACTTGATATATTGCTACTGTATTTAAATTTTTTCCCTATTTTATCAGCTGTATACAAGAAATACTTTATTTCAGATTTTTAATATTGATTTGAAATTTTATATAAACAAATTAACATTTTGAGATATTGAAAACTTAAGCGTAACTTTGCAAGTCCTTTCTTTAATAGTTTACTAATGGAATAAAGTCCTGAAATGGAAAGGGATGATCAAGCAATTAGACACAAGTAGTGTAGTTTCAAAGTTCAGATACAAATTTGGTTGGCTTTCAGACAAAACAATTTAGTTTAAATTACTTGTTTCACTTTGATGTTGTGCAGGTCTATATGTGATAGCTTTTATTTAGAAATATGTAAGACGTAACCTTGCACTATATATTTAGGAATCTCTTAATTAGGAGCATACAGTACTATAAGCTTTTGCTCATTATTTGAAGAGGAACTGATGTTTCAGAAAGAAAGTTATGATTTGACTGGTTTAATACTATGGCAACAAAACAAAGGATAAAATAAAATGATGCTTTTAATACCTATAGGTTACTTTTTTTTCTGTAAAGTCTGAAGCTGTGAATATCAATAGTAGTTTACAGTAAAGCATAACTTCTATAGGCATGTTATTACCTTGGTACAGTTTTGAAGTATATTTTCTTCCAAAATAAACTGTTTAAAGGTGTTTTCTGGCTTCTAATGTGTCCCGCTACAGGTAATGCTTAAAAATCAACAAAAATATTGTACATTTTCTAGAAAATATAAATACTGTGTGAATTTTCAGGAGTTTTACAGCTAGTTGCATTGATATAATGAATATTTTAGACTAGACTAGACTAGAACAGAATAGGATATTTCAGTTGGAAAGGATCCACAGCATTGATCTAGTCCACGTGCCTGAGACCAGCAACATCCCCCCCAGAACCTCTGCTGCCACCCACAACATGGATGTCTGAGATTATGCTTCTCCCTGAAGCCCTAAGGCTCTTTTGTTGCTCCTTGGACATGTTGAGTGTCAGACAAGAGGGTCCCAGCAGCATCTCTGGGCTGGGGACCCTGCTGCCACCTGCAGAATCGGGAGAGTGCTGATGACATCCAACAGAGCTATCCCCTAAGGGCACTCCCAAGAGCTCACATTCCTCAGGCAGCAATGTCCCTTCCAAAGCCCTCTGTGTCTACCAACAGCCAAGGCCTCAGGAACTCAACAGGTAAGTCTGCACTGCCCAAAGAGGTGCCTCTCAAAGAGCATAATCTCTCCAGAGGTGGTGGAGATCAGCCAAGATGGTTTTGGCAGTGGCCCCAGGCTTGGGTACTTTGATGCCTGGGGTGCAGCAATTACTATCTGAAAATTCTCCTCACTCTTGCTGCCTGAGGAGCTGCTCTAATCCAACCAAAGTGTTTTTCAGACCATCTACATCATCAGAAATGGAGATAAGCCCAATCCTTATGGCATTCCCTTTGATGCAGCTGGGGTGGTGAGAGCTGCTCCTGAGTGCACAGGCAACCACGGTCCTGATAGCTCAGCAGGACATGACACAGTCCCTAGTGCTGCTGCTGCTCAGCTTCTTACCTCACACACTGATCCACCCCAAACACTGTCCTTGGCCCAGACCTGTCCCCTACAGCAGCTGTATTACCACTGCCTACAGCTCTTAGGATCCACACAGAGTTATTCTGCTCAAGAGAAGGAGGAAAACAAAAGGTAAGAAAAAGGAGAAAAAGGCAAGAACCCAAAGTTCAGGGCTGACCAAATATGCTGTTAAGAACACAGTCCAAATGCCTCTTAAACATGGAGAGGCTTGGGGTATCAATCACTTCTTAAGGGAGCCTGTTCCAGTGCTTGACCACCCTGTCCGTAAACAGATGCTTCCAGATGCCCAGTCTGAATCTCCCATGGTGCAGTTTTGAGGCATTCCCACATTCCCTGTTACTAGATCCCAGGGAGAAGGAATGAGTACCTCCCTCTCCACATCCTTATCGCCGGGAAGCTGCAGACAGCAATGAAGTCACCCCTCAATCTCCTTTTTTCCACATTAGGCAAGCCCAGAGTCCTCAGCCTCTCCTCAGAAAATATACTTTCCGGCTTAGAATCCCATCTGTTATTCAGTCCAGAAGCAGTGGGAGGGGATGGGCTTTTTTCTGTTTCACTTTGTTTGGATGTGAAGCTATTGGACCTGTATGCAGTCTGTTTTCCTCTTTCATCTTTTGAATTTTTTTGACATTTGTTAGTTGATACAATCCACTTTTGGAATAGTAATAGTTTGGTTTTTGAGGAAGTTCAGGCATAAAGTCTTTCACAAAATGTAATGATGTTTTTGATTTTTTTTTAAGAGTCCTGTTTCTCTTTGACAGCTAAAGCTAAAGAGAATGGTGGAGAAAAATGAAATTAGAAGTGATCTAAGCTGAACAAGAAAGATACTAATTCATTCATCTTTTAAACAATGGTTTTCTTAATGTGTTGTTCCTTTTGCCCAGACCCTTAATATGACAATATGACTTGAAGATGCAGTAACAGGTTAACTGAATAGATTTATTTTAATTTGCTTTTTTTTTTTTTTAATTAGTGGAGGATTTATATTTTTATTTGTATGCTATCCAGCCCTAGGGACTCTCATTTCCTGAACTTTTTTCAACCTAATAGAGATAATTAATGGTATATGAAATAAAAACACAGACAGTTTTGGAGATATTCTCTGTAAATTGAAGATGATTCTATGAGTCTGGAGAAAATAATATATTGCCTATCATATAACAAAACAAGCATGTATATGTGTATTTTGATGCCGTCAGAATGAAAATAGACTTTTAAAATCTGTGGAACTTCACTCCCACTGCATTGGTTTCCTGTGTCAGAAAGCTACTTTGTCATAAACTCATAACACAATTATAGTGTTTCTAGCAAATAAGAACTACTAATAGGCAAATAGTACTTTGCAAAGTGCAGGGGAAATATAAATGTGTTTGCAAAAAGGGCGGTAGTTATTTTACCTCCCTGACTACCAAATACTCCTTTCTTTAACTTTCTCCAATCATAGCTAAGTGAGCTCAAGTAGGAGAAAGGAACATTCAGATTAGGATAAAAGAATTGAATAACAAAATTACGCGAATGGGAGACTCTGGAAAATGTTTCAGCAAAGGAGTATGCACATCCCAATTTCAGAATTGATGCATCCTCCTTTGTGAGGGCTCTCATGGAATAGAAAAAAAACCTGTTTGGCACTTGTAAGCAAGCTCTCTCTGTGACTGTGTGGTGTATTCTGGGTGCTACAAGTGAATTTCTCCATGCAGTTTACCTTAATCTCAATTACATTGCTGGTGTGGTTTAAGCCCATCTGACACCAAGTCATAGGGGGTAGCTCATTCAGCCCCTCACCAGTAGGATTGGAAAGAGGATCAGAAAAGCAAAAGCCAGAAAACTCATGGATTGAGGTAAAGGGAGTTAAAACAAAGGCCACACACACAAAGTAAAACAAGGAATCTGTGGGAATCGAGCTGGCTGACATCCAAAGCCAGACCAGTGTTTTTGGTGAGTTGCCCCTTGGCCCCAGACCTTGGAGGGCGTGTGTTTAAGTTTATAACAGTCCCTAAGAAAGTTGTTAAAGGTTTTAAAACTATTCATGGTAAAGCTTTATAACCCTCATTTGCCATTGGTTCCTCTCTTCCCTGTTATGTCATCCCTTTTCTCCTCCCAGTTCTGGAAAGTTCTTGTATCCTTGTACCCCCATTGGTTTATGTTCACTGCACTGTTCCACCCATCCTACCTTATTGGTTCCTGCCCTACATTGCTCCTCCCTTGCACCACTTTTCCCTCTACCCATTGGATTCTCACCCTGGACCCACCTCTCATCATCCCTTATAAATACCCTGGATTTTTTCCCTCAGCCTTGTCTTCTACCTTTAGCTCTTATAGTGTGTGTACGTGTTTTGGCCCTTGTCCCGCATTTTCTTTTATGGTTATTAAAGTATTTAGTTCCAGAGTTGTGGTGTGGACCTGTTCCTCATTTTGCCACCTTAGCCCTGATATCAGGGGACCTTTAGAGGTTGGTTGGGGAGACTGCCCTCGAGTCTCGCGCCTTAAGTATTGAAAAACAAAAAACCCCGACAGGAATCAATTCATGGCTTCCCATGGCAGGCAGATGTTCACCCATCTCCAGAAGAGTAGATGTGACAGTGACTCGGGAAGACAAATGCCATCACTTCAAACATCTTCCCCTTCCTCCTTCTTCCCCCCACTTTAAGCACTGACCATGATGTCAGATGGTCTGGAATATCCCTTTGGTCAGTTTGGGTCACCTGTCCTGGCTGTGTCTCCTCCCAGCCTCCCAAGCACAGCCAGCGTGGCAGCATGAACAGCAGCAAAGGCCTTGGCTGTGTGAGCCCTGCTCAGCAATAACAAAAACATCTCTGTATTATCAACCCTGTGTTCAGCACAAATCCAAAACACAAGGTATTAACAAACAAGGAAGAGTCACTGATGCTCTGCAAAATGCTTTTAAGTTGGAGGGAACAGAATCTGTCATTCTAAAATATGGTCATACCACTAATGAGGTGCTTACTCATACTGGAGACAAATTTCTGCAATCTTTTTCTTCCTCCTTTTTCCTTTTCCTTTTCCTTTTCCTTTTCCTTTTCCTTTTCCTTTTCCTTTTCCTTTTCCTTTTCCTTTTCCTTTTCCTTTTCCTTTTCCTTTTCCTTTTCCTTTTCCTTTCATGCAGAAATAAGAAGTATTGCAGAAAATTCTCTATGTTATGTTCAGTGCATGAGAGATAAGTGAAGTATGGCACATTTTTAAAAACTGCAGCCTGTAAATATTTTCTTAAACTGAGAAGATGAAGTGTAAATGGTTTAGAAAGGACTGCAGTGAAGTTGAAATCTCTTTCTGATTGTTTGATATGGCTTTATTATTTGTTTTTTGTGATTTGAAACAACATTTTTACAGAACAAATTGTTATGGAACCCTAAGTGAACTTCTTATAGGAACAAACAAATGCAGTGATTTGACATTTGCAAATTTAAAAGTTTCAGTGATGTTTCCTGGTCAAATGTGAAGCATTTATGTCTATCTTTTGCATGCAAATTTACATTCCCCTGAGCTTCTGCAGGGCCTCATGGGATTTGTAATCTAGATTAAGAAGCCAGCTCCTAAAAGACAGTGCTAACATAACCACATGTGTTAAACCTACTGAAACACTGCAGGAGTGTTCAGTAGTATTGATATTCAATAAATTTGCCTTGAAATCAAATAATTAATTCAGTGTCTCTAAAGTTTATTTGCCTGAAGCTCCAGTGAAGGGTATCACACCTCCAAGTAAGATACTGCACTAAGAAAATGCCTTATTCTGTGTCCTTTCACTGTTTCATAATGTTTTAATGATTTCAACACTCCAGCACAAATAGAAATAAGCCTGAGACTCTGAATGTAGCTTGGCATAGAAATTACAGAAAGTAATTTCTGTCATATTTAGGTCACAATAATTACTAGAAAATTATTTTGTAGATTTTTTGTCTGGATGCAGATAAGTTTGATCAATGTAGAAATCATAATGAACAGTATTTTTGCACTGAATTAACTCAGGGCAAAATTAAACATAAGGGGCAGAGGCATGCCTATGAAACTCCATGAAGTCACATGGCTGTCACTGGGACACCACTGACTTCAGACAGTGCCAGTCACTCCATGCTTTCTTTTGAGTACCTCTCTCTGCAGCAAGCTTGGAAAAGAACACCCGTACAGTATTGATAACTGCTGGGAGTCAGGGGTGAAGAAAGCAGAAAAGAAGGCTCAGCGATTGGATATACGTGCATCCAGAACTGATGACAAATTAATGTTAGCAGCTGATGGCCTTGGTGGTGGAGGTTGTGAGGCTTTTATCATTTATCTTCAGTTATGGCTGCCCTTGTAATTAGGTTTCAGTTTGAAATAGTAACATTTCACTCCCCGTTGTTTGAAATGGGAAAACAATTGTGTAGTTAAGAAAAATTACTATCACAGCCTTGCTCGGACTTCAGACACAGTAGATTATTTGAGAAAGAAAAACAGATGTAAGCAGTGCCTTTAGAAGTACATCAGAAGCCTGCTTACAGTGTGAGCTCAAGATCACAAAAAAAGGATTTAAAAATTATCCTAATTCTCTGTTAAATCTTTGAAATGCAGAACTGGGACCAGACTTTTAAACAGAATGAAGATGGATGCCAGCAGAGAATTTTTCAAAAGCTTAAATAAGATTCAGATATCAGGTGCTACTGAAATACTAATTAAGTAATAGTACAAATATTTAAGCATTCAAATTACTTAAAAAAGCTGACTTTATCAGCATATTCTTTTAAAATCACTCAAAATTAGTATTATGAGCTTGGACTGCTCCCTTTACAAAGAGATCAATTATATTCTTTTCAGTCCTGAAGATCCATTCCTCTATTCTTGATGAAGATGTACTCTTGTCAATGATCTTATCACTTTAGGTGTTATTTTAATACACGTCAAACATCTAGGACAGTGATTTAGAATGACTTATCTGTGTCCCAGAATCAAAACTAATTTTTACACATAAGTAATTTGTTTTTGTATTTCAAATGGTGCCAAAACAATCAGGTTTGCCTTCAAAAGGGGCTTCTCATTCTGGGAATTTGAGAGAAGTATTTTACTGTCCTGTGGTTTAGTGCATCTAGACAGTCCCACAGCATGAAGACTAAGAGCTCTAAATCTTGTGCAGCAATAACTTGACGTCATGGCCTTTACTCATGTGAGTAGCTCTCCTGTGTGCAGCAGTAGAGCTAACACCGCTACAGGCATGTTGCAGAGATGGACAAAGTTTTCCTTGAATGGAAAATATGGACAGGTCCCCACACTACATGGATGTATTGCACAAGAATATAATATTTTGAGACCTCACAGAGTTGAAGGGGAAAATTTTACACCAGAGGACTTCTGCCATCTCAGAACTAGCTTTACCTCTACACTGATAGCTCTCTATGATGCTTCATTATTCAGTGCAAATGGAATAACATGATGCCACCTCTCTTTTACTGTCAGCATAGCTCAGAAATGGTTAAATGGGCAGCTACCATGCTGCATATCTCTGTCTCCCAAGAAAACACTTGGGGCACAGAAGCATGGAAAGTACTTAACTTCCCTTTCTCCTTTTCCCTTTCTCTTCATTCATAGCCTTTACATCTGTTCCAAAAACATGCATGACTGCTGTAGAGGTATACTGTTACTTAGCAATAATCTTCTACTTTCTCAGGGGAATTTCCAGCATTTCATATCACTCTGTAAACAGTGTTAAAAAATATTTGAAAGAAACTTTTGTTCCACTAGCTTTTTTTCTCAACTTATATCCATCTCGTTTGTTTCCTTGTGAATTCTAACATTCATTTTAAAATGAAGTTTTTAATAAGTTACAAGATCTACCTTGAATGCAAAAGTTGAATAACTCTTTTTTTCTAGTAAACATAGAAATAAAATATTGCATCATCAGTTATTACTGGTTGATGCTTAAAGTTCTGTTAGGTATAAAAAGATCTTTAATGCTTTCATTATCCCCTGATGACTAAATTCTGTGCCATGAACCAAAGTAGCCACAACATTTAAAATACTAGTCAAATACTGGGAAGGAGTGACTGAGTTATAATAAAATAAAGAATAAAAACAATTAAAAAAAGTAATTCCACATATTATCAATTTGGCAGAATGGGAATTGACAGATAGGAGCAGCTAAACCAAAATAAATCTGTGCATGAGAACCTGGGAACCAAGTGAGCAAGCAAAACCCCCCCACTGTGTGGAGAGGTATTGATAAGCTGTGTATTCCTTTTAATTTCCTTCACTGTTCTTACACCTTACTAAGCCCTCTCTTTCTAATTATTCCACCTTTTCTGTTTATTTTTTTCATTGTACTTATTCAGGCAGTGCCATTTCATAAATGTCAGTTTTAGCCCTTGTTACAGGTGACCTTGACTGTGGTTCTGTCACTGAAGAGGATGGCGAAGCTTCAGCTGGAGTCTCAGAGTATTGCTTATATGCTGTGACATTTTGTTGAATGCTAAATTAGTAAAGGTAGGTGTGTGTCTGAATGAAGAAGTCTGTTTAAAATAACTGAAAATGAGACAAAAATGAACATTTGTGTGTGGATTGTTTTGCATAAGCAGTTACTTACTTCTATGATTATCGGATGATATTGTTATTATTCGGTCTTGAGTGAGATACAGTAGGTCAGCCTCCAAAAACAAAGATTAAGTAGAGATGGAGATAAGAAAGTCCAAGGGCTCTTGTGACTTTGATGTGAGGATTTACAGTCTGCATTAAAATCTGAGGGACAATCCATCAACACCTTCAATGGCGAGAATTGGTATCACACAAAAAGAAATCTAAAATTTTCCTGCTGTCATTGAAGAGGGTAATTGCCTGCTCAAAACCAACACACTAAATATTTTTCCACCCTGTGAAAAATCTTACCATGGAGATAAAAAGGAAGTGCCTATGTTATGGTATTTTACTATAACAGATGCATTACCAAAACCTCTCACTATGCTGAATTATACAGTAACTTTGTTGGTAAAACTGCAATTTCCTCATTAGAGGACAGAAAAAGCAGGCATTTAACATGAAACTTGTTTTCCATGGACTTTTATATGTGTTCCATTTGTGTGTCTATTTTCTGACATCATGACCTAAGTCAAAATATTTGAAAGATTTGGGTTTTTTCCTATTTTGTTATACTTTTTCAATTAATATATCAACTACCTTATTTTGAAAACAGTTCTTTAAATTAAAAAAAATTAAATCTGATTTTAACTTTAAATTTCTCTCTTTTGTAATATCCTTCCTCCATGGTAGAAAAATGGTGTGAATAAAATTATAATGCAATAAAAAAGAAAAATGCTTTCTCATGATTTAATGTTTTCCTTACAGAAGAAAGAAACAGGATCAATGTACTAAAAACAATGTACTTAAATTATAGACTTATTTTTATCTTCCTTTTTTTTCAGTAAGAAAACATTACCTTTCCTTAGAAACAGTTGCTATATGATAAAAGTGGAACAAAATTTAAAAGAGGCATATATAATTTCTGCAACAAAATAACAGTACCAAGCACATTGTCAGTATTGAACTAAGAATAGTTAATTTGTTTGTTGTTTTTGTCCAAAAGAAGATGTGTAAAAGGCTTTTCCACAGAAAGATTTTGCAAATGAGGGCCTGAAATGCTCAAACAACTCAACAAACTACTGTGTGGTTTTTGATTTTTTTTTTTAAGTTCCAATCTAAATGTAATAGGTTTTGCAGGACACATATTTTTTAAACTTTTTGCAACTTTTTCAAACCTCTATCAAGATAAAAGTTATTTCCTTGATTAGGCCAACTTCAGTTTGGGCCCAAATTTGATATAATAAGCACACTTACATCCAGTTGTCTTTCTGAGAGAAAGGCATTAAAAATTACTTGTACGTAAAGGTCTCTCCTGTTTAGATCTTTGTCATCAGGTAAAAGTTAATTCAGAACTGATGCCTTTCCAGTGTTATTAATGAACTATGTGAAAAAATACTTTACTTGTTTTTAGAGCATCCAGCATGAAACTGAATTTTCAAAGATAACATTAACAGAGCTGTTACTGTTTTCAGTGAAAAGTAATCTAGTGAAGGAACTTTTTTCTCTATAACTTGAGTTTATTTATGTTAGTAAGTAGATTCAGATGTCTGTATATGCTCTACTGATACTCCTTTCCCATGTGAAACAAAAAATGACAGGTCACGGCACTGCTACTGTTTTTCTACACCTACATAGAAATTCCTTTGCTTTTGTTTGAGTTAAAATATTACATTACAGTCTGCAGCTGAAAACTCTGTGCTCCTTGTCAAAATTTATTTTTCTTGCTGATGTTTTTCTTTTACTTTATGCTTTTCCTTTCAAAATAAAAAAAAAAGGGTCTAAACCATGCTAAAATTTTTCATTTTATTAATTTATCAGGATAACCTGAAGTGTTGTTCAGACAAAAAAAGTAATAAACTTCACAAAGACTGGCAATATGTCTCCATAACTTAAGGTACACAAGAAAAATAAATGAGAATGTTTGCTTTATTCTGTGTCTCTAGAAGAAAATGGTGAGGGTCAATTGACTATTCAGTCAAGTTATTGCTGTTTTCTTTGTATTAAGACCAAAAGAACTGCAAACCACAAGAACAGAGAAAGGGTAAAGATTCCTGTTGATCACAATGAAATAGATCAAAATGAATGTTTGGATGTGTAAATTCAAAATGGATTTTCCACCTAAAAAGAACATAAACTGAATTGTGTCAGTTGGAATGAGAATATATATATATATATTTTAAAAACTAACTGTTCAATTTGGACCTTACTGGACACAAGAAGATACTACTGCTTCTGTGCAACATATTTTAACACATAAATGTAAAAGGCAGGCCCATCATGAAAGTACTTTTCAATTAACAGAAACAGAGATGAAATCAAAGAAACACATCCTCATGTGTTAGAAAAATGAAGGTAATAAAATCCTCTATAACTTGCATACATATGACACAAATGCCAGGCTGCACTATGTTAAAATGCTGTGCTCCGCAGAGTTTTGATTATGGAAGTGTCTTACTGTTGTAAGGGTCTGGAAAGCATACTGAAGACAGGCTTAATAAGAAATAGGTGTGAGAATGGAAATGCTGTTCTGAACAGCAAGGGCGGAAGTCAGGAAACAGGCCTGTGGTAGGACAACACAAAGGAAGCAGGAGGGCAAGCAGAGGTGACTTTTTAATATTTTTTCCCATTGTTTTCCCTGGGAGAAGCATCTGGACCAAGCTCCCCACCAACTCTGGTATTGTCGGGTGATGGTGGGTTTCTGTGCTTGCAGCTGCAGACTAAGCAGGGTGTGTAGCATCCTACTGTTCTAGGGCAGTGGCTAGGTAGCAGGAGGGGCTGGGATATGTGAAACAACATGCAGATGGCCAGGAAATTTGGTTATCAAATCCCTCTGCTTTCCTAGAAAAAACATTCCTGCTTGTGGAGTGAACCTCCAGTGCCTTTGCTACTCCTCAGGGTGCAATGACACGCTCCTCCTCTGCTCCTGGCAATCCACCTGGCTTGTTTTTTAAATGGAAAATTGTCTTGTTAATCACACATCTATCTTTATTTGTTAGATATTTTACCTTACTGACAGTGTAGGATGCATATTAGTATAATATATACCACAGCATTTGCAAAAGCATGTGATGTGCTTTTGTGAAATAGCACACAAATCTGAACAAACTGAAATACACAATATATTGACAATTGAGGTAGATTAGCCAAAGTTAATAAATACTTTTTTATATATTGTCAACCATCTCATCTGCTTGAGCCAATAAACTTGAGATCTATCATTAGTGGTCTGGTATGCACAATGCCTTCAGTGCCTGCAAATGATCTCTCTCCAGTGCTGTCCAGGGTCATTATCTGTTGTGGCATCTCCTGACATTTCTAGAGAGCACAGAGCAATGCCACTTTCTCAATTCCTGGGATAAAACTAGGAGATGACGTATATGAACAACATGGAGCATAAGTTTCAAAGTGAAGGGAGATGGAGGTGGTAGAAATAGTTGCAAAAATGTGGGTTGCAATATTATACAGAAGGGCTAGCGTGGAGAATAGTAATTCAAGAGAAGAAGAGAGAAAGATTTATGTGCACGGTGAGGGTGGTAGTGGGGAAGGAAGAAATCTATTGCTAGCTGTTGGATCCCCACATTTCTTTTTCTGAATTGCATTTCAAATTAAGTCTTGTCTAAGCTGGCTGCCAGAAACTGCAAAAATGGGGAAAATGGTAAGGTTACTTTTTTCACTGTGGTCCCAGCGGAGGTGCTCCCATATAGCTGAATCCTCATGCACTTCTCTGGTAACTGAAAGAAAATGCATCTGTGCTCTTCATACTGCAATTAAAGTGTTAGTTCAGTTCTCAGCATGGATATCCCTGCACAGCCAAACCACTGTCAAAAGGAAATAATCACTAGTGGGATAGATTTCAGTTACTTTCTCTCTCTTTTTTTTTTTTTCCTTTTTTAATACCATAATTACAAAACCACCCAACCTATAAGCAGAGAAATAATAGAAGTATGAAAAATACTTTCATGTGACCATTTTAATGATAGTGGTGTAATGAATCACCATTATGAGAATGACTTTAAAAGACAGTCAGTGGTGTGAAAATGAGTTTGTATAAATATGGGAGTTTGGGCTATATATTTTGTTTGGATTCCTGAGAATTAACTTGTCCTGTTCACCTGAAAATATTCTATATCACTTAATAATAAATTACTCCATGACTCTAAGAAGAGTCTGATTTCCTGGCTGCTATGTAAAAGATGACAACAGTTTCAATTATTTTGTACAGTGATAATTCAAGAGAAAAAGGATAGTTTCCATCCTGAAAACTTACTTTGTCCCCATGTTCTCATATACACCTTCAAAATGAACCATTTTTGATTTTCAGAAGCCTCTTGTTATTAATTAAAGACTGATTCTTCAAACATGCCAGCATAAAACTATTAATTGTGTCAGCATGAAAATTTCTTGTTGCAGGACAGAGCTGAGAGACTAAGTGAAAACAAAGAAAAGAAGAAGGAAAATCCAGAGTGAGTTTCATTGGAATTAAAAAGGTTTCAGAGATATTTAAGGGCAGATAAAGGCATGTAATTGCAAGTTGTCTTCAGTGATAAATGGTAACCAAAACATGTTTGAATAAATTCCCCATTTTAAAATGAGAAATAATGTCATGCCTTTGCTCTTTCTCTTGATCCTTGAGAAAGGTGATGTCTCTTAAAAAATGGTACTATTGCAGATGGTGGAGGCAGGAGAGCGATGCACACCCTCTGAAGGCCGTGCACCAACAGCCCACTTCACTGAGGCCGCTTCTCCTTATATAGGTCAGAGGCACGTGAGGCCAATCCTCATTGGTCGATCCAGTTGCCACGCGGCCATCCAGCCAATAGCAGCCTGAATCCCCAAGGGCCCGGGCCCACTCTCCAAGGGGCCTTGCCCGTGGAGTTACATAAGTGAGGTAATTATGTAATCAACCACACTTCAGTTACAAAGTTGGCCTTATTTATACCTGGGGGACCTATGGCCAGCTGTAGGCCACCACAGATCCCCCTTCTTGTTTTTAAAACCAAAAGCAGTGTCTGTCATCCTCTGCAGGACCCTTGCAGACAACAGACAAGGCATTGTATTAAAACTTCGACCTAGGCTTTCAAAAGCCTAGCCCCTTTTCAGTTGGTGATGTTTCCCATATCCCTTGAAAGTTGTAACATTCACTCTGGGCAGCTCTCAGGCAGGACTGCTAACAATGCAAGTTATCAAATTGGCCTGTGGCAGCCTTGTAGCTTTAAGATTACAAATTTACAACTTAAGTCTAAAACCAGGAAACACTTCAAGTCTCAGAACTGTGGGAAAAACAACCAACAAGAGAAACAATCTGTCTCAAGAACTTCACATTTAAATATGTATAAAACATGTCCATAAATGGATAAAATCCTTAAATAGACTTGTCATCTGAAGAAATTCCCCGTGTGGCGGGTGTGCAATTTGTTTAAGTCACTGCTCCTTGAGATCTGCTGGAGGATGATCATGAGGACATTGTCTCTGGTCCTGAGCACAGTGTAGGGCAGGATCCTGGCAGGTATCCCCTGTGTTCTGGTGTCCGTAGAAATACACCCATACCCATATCCCTGTGTAATGAGGTCCCATGGAACCTCCCACTTATTTGTAATAATGTTTTTTGCCATCATCTTAGGTCCAGGTGATTGAGCATCACCAGATGACTGCAAGGATAGAAAGTGATTCGGGATTGTTCGGTTCTGGCATTTCTGTGTGACTGTTAGGTGGTTCAATGGGTAGATGGTTTTGAGTGCTCTACTTTGTGGGGTCTTACCACCCATTCCCCTATTTTGTTTTTCTAAAATATGTTTCAGAGTGCCACAGGCATGTTTGACGGTGGCTTGCCCTGTTGTCGAATGGGGGATACCTCTATGGTGTTTTATGCATCATAGTTGAAGGAACTGTCTAGTGTCATGTGTGATGTAAGCAGGGCCATTATGAGTTTTTATGGTGTGTCGGATAACCTAAGCAGCAAAGGCTGATAGCCAATGTGCAATGGTGTCCTGGCTCCTTTCTTCAGTATGCACGGTAGCCCATATAGCCAAAGAAATTGTTGTCAATTGACACATGCATATATTTTATTTTTCCAAATTCTGGAATATGAGTCACAACTGTTTGCCAGATCTGTAAGGCTTTTAGGCTACAGGGATTAACTCCCAACTGTGTGACCTTTGCAGTCAGAGCCACAGTTGACTAGGTTGAAAGCCTCTGAGCTTGATAGCATAAATTGTCTCTTCAGGGCTTGCTCACGCTGATGGAAAAAGGCATATGAAGCCTTTGCTTGTGCACACATGTTCGATTGTGGTGCTATCCAAAACAGGGTTTGCTAGACGATCTACTTGGGCATTGCCCTCTGCAATGAAGTAGATTTGTGTGTCTTATATAAAATATAGCAGGGACAATCTCTGGCCTGGATGGTATGCCAAAGACCTTTTCATATGCTGAATAATCATGCATTGTCAATCTCGGTCCAATCTTTGTGTTATATCCACAATGTAGGTGGTGACAGTGACAATATTTAGAGGAGTGTCTGGAAAACGCTGATAGGCCATAACTACTGCACGTTGCTCAAAAACCTGAGTTGAATCAATTTTCAAAACCTTCCAGTTTATGCCATTCATTTTCTTACTTTCATGTCACAAGGACTTTTCCCGTTTTCCAAGACTTGTTGGTAAAAATAGTGCTATCCTTTAGGGCAATATGACTATTCAGTGGTTTTAAGGATACTTCAGTAGTCCCACCTAATTGCAGTAATTTATGACTTGGTAGATGGTAGCTAATCTGTCCTGAGAAAACTTGTAGAACACTTTGTAAAGATGTGCTGTTGGCATTGCACCATTTGAATTGCTCCTAAGTCACAAGTATAATAATTCTGGAAGGATCTTTTGCAGCCAATTGTAAACATCTTTGATGGTATATAATGATTAGTTGACTAATTAACTTGAATATGGTGGGTGTCATCTTTTTAAGTTGATGGGGTAGAAACACCCATTCTAAGACATGCAAAAGACATTGCATATAGCAGTAGGCTGGAAATCAACAATGAAAATAAACACAGTAGTACATATTTCAGGGTATATCTAGTAGACTTACCTGTTTGTGTCAGCCTGCTCTACTATTTCAATAGCAGCTTTTGATTCTGGTGTTAATTTTGTGGGGGAATTCAGATCAGGACCACCTTTTAGGATGACAAATAAGGGTGCCAGTTGTTATGTAGTCAATCCCAGATATAGTCTGATCCAATTTATACTACTCAAAAGTTTTTATGTATTGTTTAAAGTTTGAATTTGTGTTGAGAGTTGAATTGTTCATGGCTGTATGGTTTGATCTATGATTTTGAGCCCAAGATATTTCCAGTGTGGTTGTTGTTGCACTTTATCTGGTGCCACTTGGAGCCAAAATGTTTTTAATGCTTGCATCAGGTTTGGTTGAATTAATGAATTGAAATTAATCAATTTTTGGTTGAGGTTGCTATTAAAATATCATCCATATAATGGTAGCAGTATGCCACCAGAGCCTTGGGTCTTCTGCACTGCTAATGAACTGAGTAACTGAGAAAACAGCACCTCTGCAATTAAGGAAATTCAAAAACACAGCTACCTGGTGAAATAGAGAACAAAAAGGGAATGTTTTTAAATTATTAGTCCTAAAAGATCTATTTCCCAAACCCTGAAAAGGAGCTATCATCACTGCCAGGAATTATATTAAAAAAATTATATTACTTGTTTCCTTAGTAGATATGTTTGAAGAAGCATTTAAAGTACATGTACATCCTCATTTGGTCCAGAAAACACCCAAGAGAAATAACTGGTCCTGGCTCAAAACCACCCATAGCAAACCTTGCCTGACAGTAAGATACCAAAAGGTACCACAAGCCATGATGTGACAGTAAATGAGGGTGAGGAAGCTTATTGCCAGTGTCTTTTCATGCACAAAGGCAGAAACTTTGTCAGCTGAAGATGCCCACATTCTTCTGCTAATGGTGTGTTTGGAACTCTGACAGCCTCTGGTTAAAATCCTCTCACAGTCTGCCCAAGAGCAAATCCTTGCTCCTCCTGTGCCAAGCAGGCCACCTGAGAATGCAGGATTTGTCTGTGGCCAAGAAGCCCTTGGGAAATTTCTAACTCCAACATCACAAGGCAGTTGAAAGCAAGTTACAATGAACAAACCCTTTGTATCATTGTCCAAGTCCTTTCAACTTTTGTGTATTTTCTATCAATGATGCAACTCATTCATGGCAAGTAGAAGCCGTTCTAGATCAGAGGACATTTCTCTGAGAATGTAATTGTTTCAAAGACTGTTTGAATGGACATCTGAAATAAGCTTCAGCCAATATTCCATAGCTCAAAAAGAGGTTTCAATGATGGTTTTTCAATCTCTTATGATAGAAAATCTGTTATGCTGGGAGATGAGAAACTTTGTACTAAGAATACTGTCTGGTTATTCATTAACACACGTTGCCTAATTAATATTCACAGGAAAATAGGTCATTGGAAAGATAATTTTTGTGGTAGAGACTGTATCCAAATGAAGATGCTTCTAAAAAGAAAAGAAAAAGTATATTTAGTCTATTTGATTCAGTACTATATCCTGAAGTTATTTATGTGGAATAAGGTATTAGAGGCTTAAGCCTTGAAGTAATATTCACTAATTATTTGCCCCACTGTAAATTTTTTGCCTGCCTTAGAATTGTTGGGGATTAGGTTTCTTTCCTGTTGTTCCTTTTTATGTGTAGAATTTTTTTCCATAAGTTGCTAGGAAACACTAACTACTGAGTACTTAAGAAAACAAAGAAGTGGCTGAACTCAGGGGAGGAGGGTTTCTGGTTATGCATTTCCTTATCTGGGGGTTTCTCTCTGAGGAGCAGGGATACCATAAAAATTGGGCAGGTAAAGGGCTGGGGGCAGCAACTATTGGGTCTCTCTCACTTAGCATCGGACACTCTGGGCTGTTTTTTGATGAAAGGCATTTTTGTTGCCGCCGCCAGAGCCCAGATCGGTCCTGTTTACTTCTGCCCCAGGATGAGCCTTTGCCTGTAAGAGCAGCCACTGAACTGGGACCTTATTAACACTAAAAGAGGGGCCTATCACCATATGCTCGGATGCCTGGGATCCTGAGCTTTCCTCTCCCTGCCCTGCTGGCAGCTGGGCTGCCGCTGTCCTGGTCCCTCTGCTTCTTCAACATTGCTCCGAGCTTTCACTGGACCGCAGCCCTGCAGGCTCTGCCTGCTGAGAGCTCCTGCAGTTCCAGCCACAGCTCCAGAGCTTCTGATACATCTCGTCTAACACCCCAGGATTTCTGCTCATTCCAGCTTACTGCTCCTGAGAGTCCTGCAGGGGTACCAGGATCGACTGTGCCAGGGTTTGTGAAGTAAAGCCTCTCCTCCATCCCTTCCTGTCTGGGCACGGGGACAGACACTGACCCAGGGTTCATGAACCAAATCCTCTCCTCCATCCCTTCCCACCTGGGCCCAGCCGCCCCAGGGTTCATGAACCAAATCCTCTCCTCCATCCTTTCCCACCTGGGCCCAGCCGCCCCAGGGTTCATGAACCAAATCGTCTCCTCCATCCCTTCCCACCTGGGCCCAGCCGCCCCAGGGTTCGTGAACCAAATCCTCTCCTCCATCCCTTCCCACCTGAGCCCAGCCGCCCCAGGGTTCATGAACCAAATCCTCTCCTCCATCCTTTCCCACCTGGGCCCAGCCGCCCCAGGGTTCATGAACCAAATCCTCTCCTCCATCCTTTCCCACCTGGGCCCAGCCGCCATTCCCGCGCACTCCCCGAGCCCGCCCCACAGCGCCCCCTGCATGCGCGGAGGAATCATCGCCCCGCCGTGCCCGCCGGGAGCCCGCAGCGCCCCTGCTGGCTGTGCCCGGAACTGCACCCAGGGGAAAGCGCCCTCGGCCCAGAAGGGTCCCTGGGTTCCTGCTCTGGTTGGGGCTCTTGCTGCAGCTGTTGGTGTTTGTTTGCTTCATTACACACACTAGTAAAAAACTGGTATTCCTATCCTCATATCTCTGCCTGAGAGCCCCTTAATTTCAAAATTATAATAATTTGGAGGGAGGGGATTTACATTTTCCATTCCAAGGGAGGCTCCTGCCTTCCTTACCTGTCTTTCAAACCAAGACAAGCATATCAAATGCTGTGATAGTCTCTTTAATCTAAGGATATTGAACTGTAAGATGCATCTGCAGGAATAGTTTATGGAACTCCTTGTATAACAACAGCGGGTTTATTCCAAGAATACATATTGCAGATAATTTTTAAATTTGCTGAAAGTGCTTGGTATGGAATATAATAAAATCAGTTGTAGAAAAGAAAATCAACTGCAGCATTGCATAAAAAGGCTTTTGCTTTGGAAAGCCAAGATTTTATTGTTTTGCTGTAGGCAAGATATAATATTGGCAATGTTAAATTCTCTGTTGAAGTAAGTTGTACTGTTCTGCTTAAATAGATCCAAATAATGATGTGTCTGACTAGGTGATATTAGTTAAAGTAAATAAAAAAATCTCTTACAAGAAAAAGGTTTGAATAGGCCATGGAAAATTAATATTAAATTTCCTGTTGTCTACCTCATTACCTTGTTGGATGACTTGTATTAAAAGCAGTGAAGCAGAGAATCAGTAACTTGGTTCTTTGCCACTTCTGCAGTGCAGCAGATACACATATCACACAATTTATATAGAAATTATGTATGTTGAATATGCTTTTCTGGACTATAAGTGCAACAGACTAGAAATTATGACTTTATTATGATACTTCAAGGTTCTGCCTTTTGAAGTTATCCCTGAAAGCCATTATTATTAAGATGCTGGACTATTGGGTATCACAAGAGATATTCTTGTATGTACATTATTCTTAAATAAGGATGCATGTTTATATTTATACTCTATGTCCACATAAACCTGTGAATACATAAACTGCTCTTCAGAGACATTGAAGCTGTATGTGACTAAATGTCACGTAACAAAGAGAAATGATTACTGGTTTACAGTGTTATTTCATTTATGAGAATATTGAGGAAAACTATTTTCACTGCTGGTCTTATTAAAAATGATATTTTTTGAACGAGTAGTATTTCTTTAAGAATTTATTTCAAACCCAGCTTTGGCAACTCATGCTCTTGTTGAGAAAGCTCATTAGAATTAATGGAGTAATTGGGAACAAAGGGCTTGTAAGCCAGAGGAAGTAAATGCATCATGAGATGATGGCTTCAGTGGGGAAGCTGTCTTAATGGTTTCTGGAACTCCTGGTACTGTGCCTTTGCAATAACACCACGTTTGTCAGCACAGCCAGTGGTGTGTGGAGCTGCATCATCAAACAAGTAGGAGTAGATAATCTAAGAATGCAGTGGATTGTTTGATTTGCTTTAATTGTGCTGTTTTTCTTATTTCAGTCCCTCTGAAAATTATACTATGCTATATACTATGACAAAGAAAAGTATAAGGCGGAGTCACCCATAACTTCCGTATCAACTTTTGTTAAAACCTCCAGACTCTTGCAAATCAACACTGGGAACAATACCTAGGCCCCTACTCCATTTGATTTTGAAGGCAGTATTGCACTAGTATTCATAGTCTCTCATTTTCCAAAATGGAGGGAATTTGGTTGGTTGGTGTCTTAAAAAGTTAAAATGTAATTGTTCTGATATTATGGTTTGAGGGATGCATGGCTACACTATTCAAAAGCCAAAGAAAATCCCCAGATTAACCACAGATTTTGTAAAAAGAAAATTTTAGAAGAAAACTGTTATCTGATCTGCAAAACCAACAATTAAAAGTACAAGTCTTTCTTACTTGAGACACAAAACTGAAACTGGCAAAAAGTTAGTTGGGAATTTAAAGAAAGAGGTTTAATGATATTTTTTAAAATTTCTGATGGTAGTAAAGAAGACATGGAGAGAGATTTCTTATTTCTTCTGGATAATTATGGCCACAGGGTATTTTCTTACTACAGTTACCAAATATACCTTGTGAAAATCATGTGCACATTAATTAATGTGCACATTAAAGTTAATTAACAGGATCTTCTGAGCTCTTATGCTTTATTGATATATACATAGTGGACTACCAGTTTTTGCAGAAGTGCATAATAAATACATTAGCTGATGGACTGAAAGTGCTCAAAAGTGCCACTATGAGTAATCATTTAGTAGTTCCAGCTACCAAATCATATCAATCCTGCTAAAAATATCAAATGACACCTACAAATCCACTAAAGGAGTGCATTATATGTGATTTGTCACTCAAATGAAAATACATCTGTTTATAAGTATTCTCTTATTGTACTCTCTGTCTTTTTATGCAAGCATATGCAAAACTGAACACTGGTCACAGAATATGCTGAAAATCTGATTGTGCTTTTGATCTTTCAACTATTCAGATGTAATGTTTTGATGAATTTAATTATTTTTGCCTCTTCTTGTCTCCACTTTTATTCTTCCTTTGCCTGTCTTTGTTCTTTGACCTTTGTTTACTTTTTGAAAGCTGTGAAACTTGTGTATAATCTCTTATGCCAAGTTCTCAGTTTACAGAAATCTGTAAATAGATTCGGCATAGATGAATTGAAAAAGAACGGCAATATTATCTCACTCAGACTGAAGACAGACCATCAGTATGCCCTTGTAGTGAAGAGGAGATTTCAGCCTCCTGGTCTGCACTGGGAAAACATAAACAGCAGGTCAGGAGTGGTGGCCATTCCTCTCTACTCAGAATATTTCTTCCATTTTAATATGAGAGAATTAGCTTAAAATCATATGCCAGTTTATGATTGACACTGAAAGCCAGACACAGTTACTTGGAAGTGTCTAGGTGGTCCTCTGGATCTGTGACAAAATTAAAGTATTATTTGGAATATTCTTTTAAAAAATAATTGCTAATGGAAAATGTTCTGTTTAAAATATTGTAATCATTGCTGCTTTGGACTTGTGTTTTTTCCTCCATGAGTTCTGCAAAGAGACTTTCAATTTTTGATCTGCAAGCTTGAGGCTGTGCATGCAGTGTTTCCAAAGGACAATAGGAAAAGCAAGGTAATAGAAAAAGTTGTACCTCATCTAACTATATAAAATTTATTAAAAGTTCCATGCTTCTAAGGGGGCACAAAAACTGAAGATGGCATTATTCCACTCAACTTTACAAGTATCCCATGTGATGAAACACAACTGTCTGTTCTGTGAAAGGCAGAGAAAGTTTAGAGAAGGTTGTGGAGGGAAGTTTGCAGCAGAGATCACCTAATGTTACCAGGAGGCTCATCTCAGAGTGCATACTACCCACCACCAGCTGTGCCAGGTGATGCGTTATTTGGGTTATAAAATGCTTGGAAACAAAAGAAAATAATGGTGGTTTTTCTGAAAAAATCCACTGAGATGTTCTTAATAATTCTTATCTCCATAGTACCACCTTAGTAGCTACTGTATTAGAAGAGTAAATCCAAAGTAACAGGAATATTGAAATCAACAGTAATGAATTCAGTGTTATAGAGAAAGTCAGTGTGTTATTATCTTTCTAAAGAGTAGATACTTAATTAATCTAAAATGCCTCTGTGAAATTTTCATAAGGGTAATAGACTTTAAATTAAGTCTCTCAGTAGAAATAAGAAAAATAACTAGCACTGAATGTTGAAATAAGACCTGTGCAATCCCATTCAGTCTTGCACAAGAGGAGAAAAGATACATCTTTATTCAATAGTTGCTTAGTATTTATTCAGTAGAGATACTCAGGGAGGGAAAAGAGATTAGGAGAGGCAGCCTTTCTATTCTGACAGATAAATACAGTGTAATTTCTACTGCAATGAGAAATTCATTTTACCCCTACAGTGAATTGCTGGTTGCTATATATATTAAAATTAGAACTGTTACTTATTTGTATTAACAAGTTTAAGTCAAAAAGCTCATGTACAAATCATATATCTATTTCATAGATTTCTTAGTTTTCCCAGAAGAGCAAACCCTATATAGATGATGCTGAAAATGAAAATAATATATCTAAATATATTTTTCTACATTGTTACTGAGCCATGGTTTATCTTGGAGTTGAGTCCCTCACAAGGACCATCACATTTTCAGACTTTTTCTTGCACTTTATTTCCTTTGTTATAATGTTACACAGCTGGAGAAAGTACCTACTCACTGAACTCTGTCAGCTTGGTGTTCTGATCACTTCTCTGTTCCAGTGAACCAACCACTCTCTGGATGGAAAACCTTACTCTGATATCCAACCTAAACCTCTTCTGGCACAACTTCAGGCTGTTCACTTGGGTCCTGTCACTGTCACCCCAGAGCAGGGATCAGTGCCTGCCCCTCCTCTTCCCCATATGAGGAAGTTGTAACTGCAGTGAGGTGTCCCCTCAGACTCCCCCAGTCTGAACAGACCAAGTGACCTCAGCCATTCCTCATACAGCTTCCCCTCCAAACCCTTCATCATCTTTGTTTCTTCACTGCTTTCCTTTGGACACTTTCTAATAACTTGAGATCCTTCTTACATTGTGTCACCCAGACCTGCCCCCAGCACTGGAGGTGAGGCTGTCCCAGACCAGAGCAGAGCAGGACAATCCTCTCCCTCCCCCAGCTGTGATGCTGTGCCTGATGCACCCCAGGACATGGCTGGCCATCCTGGCTGCCAGGGAACTGCTGGCTCATGTTCATCTCGCCATCAACCAGGACCCTGGTCCCTTTCCATGGCTCTGCTCTCCAGTCTCTCATTCCCCAGTCTACCTGTACACCCAGGGTTGCCCCAACTTAGGCGCAGAATTCGGCATATTCCCTTGTCAAATTTCATACAGCTGCTGAGTGCCCAACCCTTTAATTTGTTGAGATCTCTCTGCAGGGGCACTCTGCTTCTGAGGGGTCAACAGCTCCTCCCAGCTTTGTATCAGCCGTGAACTTGCTTAGTACCTGTCCTGGTTTAGGGCAAATTTGGGAGGAAACATTTGAAGTGGTCTCTTCTATAAATTAAATTGAAGCTGCCCCTCCCCCACCTGGTTCAGAAGACATAAATCTCCTTCAAGAAAAGTGGAAAAAACCTGTTTATTTAACAAACAAAATATTCATAGAACTGAGAAAATGAATAATATCAAACAAGGAACCTCTAGCTGTTCTGAAGGGTTGGAACATTCAGAAAGTCCTCTTGTAGTTCGGAGTCCTTTTTGTGGGCGTGTCCTTGGTGCTCTCTCAGTCTCTCCAGGGCTCAGGTGTCTTTCTCTCTCTCTCTGGGATTCAGGTCTGGTCACAGTGTAGCTTCTGGACAATAGTCCTGGTGTTCCCAGACCACACAATAGCTGAACTGTTCCAAAAAACTTTTGGTCTCAGCTAACTAAAAAAATCTAACTAGAAGCAAAGGAGGGCTCTCTCCCACTACCTTTCTGCGCTGAAGACACCACACACCCAGAGAGAGCTGAAGCTCTTACCTCTATGTTTTTGAATACAGCTGTGAAAAAAATTCCATCACTTTTCCTTCTCTGCTCTTTGCTGTCAGGTCTGGTTTTAAAGGCACAAAACTAATTTCTGGGCTAAACAGATGAATGGGGATACAATCTGGCATCATAAAGTCACCCCAAGACTGTGCTCAGATCGTTTATGAAGATATTGAAGAGAACAGGGTTGAAGATGGAGCCCTGTGGAACCCCACTAGTGAAGGATCATCAATCTGATGTCACCCCATTTACGATAACCCTTTGTGCCAGTCCCATGAGCCAGCTGCTCACCTGTCCCATGATGTGTTTATTCAGCTGTGAACTGGATGTTTTGTCCAGAAGGATACTGTGAGAGAGAGTACTGAAAGCTTTACTGAAATCCAAAAAGGTTACATTCACTGGCTTCCTTTGGTCAGTGAGGTGGGTTAACTTGTCATGCAATGTATTCAGGTTTTTCGTCATGATGACACGCTGGCTCTGACTTGGATGGGGACATTAAAGTAGGCTTCCCTACTTTTCTGCTGCATCTCAACAATAACCCAGCAGTTACCATAGCTCAATCGAATTCGATCAAAACTGATAAAAATATTTGAAAAACAGTTTTGCTGAATAATATTTTACTTTATATCTTTTATGTAGGACTATATTTTAGGTTTGTTTTTCAAAAATAACAGAAATTTTCCTGAGTGGGCTAGATTTTCATTTCAAGAAAAAGTTATAAAGCATTTTAAATATTATCCTACTATTATTGCAACATAAGAATTTGCTGCTAGCAAGTCTAAACCGAGGGGTCATTGTTATTATGGAAACAGATCTTCAGTGGTCGTCATAAGAGACCAAAAAAGTAACTCATATTTAAAGAAGTTTTAATAATTTGGCAACCTATGATGATTTCCATAAAGAGGATGTATGTTTCTAATAGAACCTGAGTAAACTCTATTACCTTGGTAATGTTCTGAGTTCTGGTAAACAAAGCTATGAAAAAAACCATTTTTCATTTGGTGCAAAGAAATTATGCTAGCATAATCCTCAAAAATTCACTTTCAATATTCTCATAAGGGAAATACAGCTATTGTTGAACATCTGCTTCTGTATTTCAGCCATTATGTTCAAGATTAGCTTTGATAATGGGGAAGAGAATTTATCTTTTGAATGAGGGAAAAAGTTACTTGATTAAAAAAGTAAATATCGTTTTCAGTTTGAGCAAAATCTGTGTTTTGCAAAAGAAATCCTCAGTTAGACTAAGGAATGCCATTTTCATTGGTTTCCTCTTTTACGTCTTGTTCTTTATGAACTGTGTTACTCTAGTACATAGAAGATTGAGGTAGAAAAGTTCTGTTAGATAATTAACACCATCATAGTGCAAGACATAGCCTTATCAGGGAATGTTTGAAGTATTACTGTTACTGAATGTAATTAAGTCAAGTAGGCAAGAAATACTTCCACCAGCATTTTCTAACAGAGGAGAAAATTGTTGTAAAAATAACGTCCAGTGAAGATTTCACCACTCAGCGGCAGCAGCTACATTTTAACAATTTGATGACATGGAGAGCTGTATTCTGCATAGGTTTTGATCTGTCATCTGATGTACTTCAGCTGTTACTTCAGACATACTTTAAGATGGGCATCATATTTGATTCATTCCCCACTGCTTAGCATCAGTGCTAAGCATTTATTTTACCACTTAATCATGGAAATAATCTAATATGTTGCAGTGATTCCTCTGAGATTACTTACTCTCCTTAATTTTAGGTAATAAAAAAATACTTATAATAATAGTAAAAAGTTGTGATAATAATGTGTAATAATGTAATTTCTCACTATAAAGAAAATAATATAAAATACAGTTACATGTCTCACATCAAAATGTAAGATTTATATATATATATATATTTGATATTTATTATTTGTGTAGTGAAGAGTCATTCAGATTAGAGGATCATTGCCCAGCAGTACTGTTGTGACATGTTAATTCTAAATTCCTACTCCAAAGTTTTAAGAAAGGAGTTCAGAAACTGATTGATGGTACAATTATAATTGCACCTCTTGTCTTTTGTGATGTGTTGTGAGGAAATAATCTGAAGTGCTACCATAGGCTCATCACTACTAGGAGAATAAAAAGAAAAATAAAAGAGAAGGATTAGGACCAGTTCTCACAGATATAAATACTCTGTTCCATTAAGTTCTGCATTTAATATTTTATGTGACTTGGAATGACACAGAGTATAAAAACATATCTGGGAAATATAAAGGAAAGGCATAAGCAAATGACTAAATGGATTGCAGACAGGATAGTTATGCTAAATCCACATGTATGTGTTAGCCTTCTATTTGTCAGCATGAGAAGTTCAGGTTTAGGTTGGATAAACCTAATCCTGCCTTTGATGTGCTTGTGCTGCAGTATTTAGAGATATTAGCTAACAGACAAAGGGAATATGTAGGTCAATCTTGTACTTAAAACTCTTAAAAAATTGAAAAAGTGACCTTTTTGTTCAGAAGAAAACATTTCATAATATCAGTAGTAGCTAATAAACATGTTGCAAACAAGGAGCAAGAGAGTGATTTCAAATTTATTGCAAAAGCTATGAACATTTTAATGCAGCACCCTCACACAAGCCTTTGTAGTTTTATTCTCCAATAGTGTAGTGTCTTAAATATAAGACTGTTGCCTGTTGGATGCATTACAATTTCACAGAAATAAACACTTGCATGCAGAACTTAATTATCATCTGTGTATGTCATAAGGAACCAAATGCAGTTGGCAGACAGAAATTATTTGGCATGTGTTTAATTACACGTTACTGTTGTTTGGGGCAAAAGTAGTGAAAATATACTTATTTCTGTTTGGGGGCTGAGCTGTTTTCTCAAACTTATTCAACTGCCCATAACTTAGAAGAGTTGGTTGGAACTTTTATATTTTTTTGAGTTACTTGTCAATGCAAAAGTTATTTTCATCCAAAGTAAAATATTTGCTTTAAACCATACTCTTCATACTCTTCATTCTTTCTAAGGTCCTTCCATTATTTTCTTAATGACTTGTACAAGAAATAACTAGGCAAGCTTATATTAAGACCTTTTTTTGTGTTCATTTAATTAGAAAATGTTAATGGGGGTGATTTTAGATTGAAAAGTGCTGAATTCTATTTTTCTTTTACCTCATGCTAAATTCTAAAGCCAGCATTTGTTCTTAAACACATAGTGCTTTTACAGCACCAAGACTCTGAATTTCAGTGGCTGCTATTCACCCACTTTCATGACAACATATGGTATTGTAAACTATAACCTAGTAGTTTATTGATTTCACATTTTTCTTCAGACCCATTCAATCCACTGCTGAATATAGGAAACCTAGTTCCTTTCAAAATTAAAAAATGGACCATTTAACTTGTCTGACTTTATATAAAAACTGATGCTAATCAAGGGAAGTGGGAAAAAGAGCATTAGCAGACTCTTCCCTGTGCCTCTGGCAATTGAATAGTTCAGAACTTATATTCAAATATGACATAAAATAGCATTTTGGCAGTCTTTTCTAAGTTCATATTGTGTTCCTCCTCAGTACTTGTTAAAAGGGATATTCATATAAGCTATAATTTATTTTTTTCACACAATAGTACATATCAGTTTGGGTAATAGTAACAGTTATTATTTCTTGAAAATTATGAAATCATAATTAATTATTATTAGATTCTTTGTCAGAGTTTTGTTTCAGGAGATAAATTTCTAACTAAACTCTTCTACTACTGTATTTAATTCCTGATGCTCTTTCATTGTAAACTTAATTTTAGATAATTGATTAATTTTGCCTGACAGTATTTTTGTGACTGACACAAACAGATCCTAGTAAGAATTTTTTCATTGTAGGCTTTGTACCTGAAAATCTGCCTTTGAAATATACATATGTGTGAATGTAGGTATATGTATAAATATAAGATTAGTTGTATGTGAATTTAAAAAATGCAAGACTTTATAAATTTGGAAAAATATTGCTGTAGCTCTTCCAACTCTTGTATATTTAGAGGTTATATTTTTTTATTATTGTTTCATGGTCACATAAAGCTTTTTAAACAATTTATGTAATCACAAGGCATCTTGATATCTTGAAAAACATCCTAAGATATGAAATATTTTTCTTTCTAGATACATATTGTTTCATTCTTTTTTTCCTGTAGTCCTTTTTAAAATATTTTTTATTTTTTATTAATTTCCTATTATTCAGCTTATATTTGCTTTTGTTTAGCTACAGCATGATTACATTTTTTTTTCCTGTTCCTTAAGATGGGGCATGACTTATGGAATCAGAATTGGAAGGGAAGAAATGAGCTCTGTACCATGTAAGGCAGAATAGCAGCTCCTTAGGGGAACTGCCCAGTTTGAGCTGCTCCTATGTCCCTGTCTGGTCCCATGGTGCCAGTCTTCCAACTCAGTTTTGCCCTGGCACTTGCTGTGCCATGCTCAAGTCCTAACGGTTCTTTCGGACACCCTCTAAAATGCATCAGATTTTTTTTTTACTTGTTTTCCCAAGGGACCAATCTAGACAATGTTTCAATTGATGCTTCAAAGATTTTTTTTTTTTTTACTTAAACTGCTTCTGTAAGAACTTGATTGTCTGGGAAGGTAGGAAGGGCTAGAATCTGTCTTCCCTGAATATCCCTATGGAGGGCTACAGACAGTTATAAAGATAGGACTTTGATGAAAGACATTGATGAAAAGGGTTTTTTTCTGTGTTTTGAATTCCAGAACAGGGCTATCAAAACAGGATCTCTCACTGATCACTCCTCTGGGGACATTTTGAGAGGGCAGGAGGCATTAGCAAAGTCTCTGTATTATATGCAAAGATATTTAGCTGGGACCACAAGTGTTTTTGCACTTCTTGTTAAGAAGTCATATAATATATACTCTTTATACAAATACCAGAAATCAACAGACTATATATAAAAAGGATGAAGACTTTTACGACACTTGTGAGTTTGGTTGGAGTGCATATGAGGGAGAATATTTAAATCTCTAAGGATTAACAGTGAGTGAATTAATTTGTCACAGAATCCAGCAAAGTCATGAAGAATTACCATGATACATGATAAACAAATCAAAAGAACCTCCTTCTGTTGGGTGTTTATTGCTGTTTATTACATGTTCCCTCCTGTAGAAAAGCAAGCGATATCTACACAAACACTCTGTTGGCTTATAGTCAGAAGCATAAAAATGGGTCTGTGCTTGGTATCTTCAAACTGGACAGGAATAAATATTACTTTAAAAATGTGTCCAGGATAAAGAAGGACATTTTCCCCAGGAAAATAGCTATTGTGGAGCTGTACATTAAACTATTTCTAGGGCTGTGTAGCAGTGAGTTAAATGTAGATTTACCTTTTTTATCATATGGGACAAATTACCAAAGCAATAATAGAGCTTTTACTAAGTAATTTGCACATCTTCTCTAACACCACCTTTAAATTACAGATGCATACTGAAGTTTTGAAATGATAAGGAACACATTATTTAAAATAATTTCACAATTGCTATATTTGGAAAATATTTTCATAATTAAAAAATATCAGTGATCTGAGACCACCAGAATTTGACCATATTCTAAGTGCTCATAATGACTGCAATGAATTTTATATGCTATTTTTTTAAAAAGAATGTCTTTTTAATCCCATAACTATTTCTATCAATTGAAAAAACCCTAAAACCTAAAAAATTACAGTTTTTGAGGAAAACGTCTGCTGAAAACAAACCAAATAAAATTTTATTTTGTCAACATCTTTGATACTTATACTGGGTAAAGAACATTCTCTGAATTCCATTCTGAATTATCTTGCTGAAAAAATAATTGCAGCTATTGATTTTCAGTTTAGGAAAAGCTAATAGACTCATCCTGAAATCAATGATCATATTCTAAATTACAATATTTATATTAACATTACAAAGGAGACAAATATAGCACACATAAATAACAAAAAGGAAATCACAGAATACAGTAAGACAACTACTCAGAAAAGTTTCTATTCTCCCTCTGTTTTCCCACATTTTCTAATCTTCTTGCTGGGTGGCAGTAGCTATTTTCCTCAGTGGCTTTGAGTCAACTCACAGCTCCAATCATCTCTTCCCAAATAATTCATTTTTGATCTGAAGTAGAGTGAAGAGGAACAAAAAAACTCCAAAATAATCCAAAAATCGAAGCACAACAAAATCCAGGGGAGAGAGAAGGGCAGATTTTTAAGCTTAAAAAAGAAATGTGTTAACATTAAGGCTTGGTTGATCCAGACCTTAATAAATGCAAAAAATCAGGTTCGGCTGTGTTGATGTTAAGCAAATTTGTTCCAGAAGAATATATAAAGAAAAGTACTCTGATAGTTCTAAGACAAATTTGAAACAAACTTCATTTCAGAGTATGAAAAATTACCTAAAATTCTTATATTATGGTTTGAATGTTCTCCCTCTTTCCTCTGTTTTCAGGGGAGAACATATATATATATGTATATATATATATATACATAAACACCAATGTAACATTCTGTTTTCCACTGTTCTATTCTGGAGAATGTGTTTGATAAGAAAGCAGCTCATTTCTTTTTCAGGATGACCCCTGCTGATGTCGTTGCCTAATCAAGTTTCTTGCTAAGCAACCCTCAAAAGGCAAGGCAAAAAAGGGGGGCGGGGGGGGGGGGGGGGGAAGAAATCTCTGGTCATATTTAGTGTCCTCTTTTTAGCAGCTTAGCTATTGAGTAATTTCCATTTACTCTTTCATTTAATGACTTCCTGAGTTCACGGCCATTTCCACTGTGATTGGTAAAGGTTTTCTCCCTCCAGCAGTACTATCAGCTCTTAGACTAGAAAAGGCAGACATTGCATTTTCACCTATTCAGAAGTTAATTCAATGCCTAATGCCTAATTACTTAAAATTATATATAAAACAGGTCTCTTATCACAGTAAGTCAGGTCACAGCCACAGTATGCAAGTCTACCAGGGCACATAGGAAGACAAGATATATTTTGTCTTTGTCTTCATTAAAAATCTAGTGCTTTAAGTATTAAAGTGATGTAATGCTTTATGTTATGAGTTACTGGAATAAAAGGAGATGTTTTACACTCAGCCTTATGCCAGCGCCTTACACTTAGCTCTCCACTTTAGATTCTCAGCTAATCTGTGATGAAACAGCCTAAATTTGCTCGAGGTTAATGTTGAACAACTAGCCACCATTAGTGTGTAAGCTAACTTGTTATTGTCATATTTAAACAAGAGAAAGCTATCAAGTGTATATAGACAACAAGTATTAGAGGTGCATTTGTAATCCCCTTCTCAGTTCCTTTTGTGCACGGGATTGCGTTTTTAAAGAGAAGGTGCTACAGTAGGATCTGATCCTAATAAATAAATCCTGGTGTACACCTTTCCTTCTGTCCCACCAGTAACTCACATATTGGTAAAAGAAACAAGGAAATTCTTAATGCAGTAAAACACAAATGAATGCAGCAGTCTAAGCTGCTATTTTCTGACATGGACTATAAGTTACCTGCAAGAAATGAGATTTGCTTCTGGGCTTAATGCAGCTATTAAAACAAAGTGATTTAATTTCTCAGTGAAACTTAATACTAATTTTGATTTCAAATGACAGACAACATCTCCAGCATACTTTTTTAAACTTACGTTTCAATACTTCCGTCACTTTTGGCAATTCTAAATATCTGAAGTTTACAGGACATGACAAATTGTCTTACAATTTATGAAGCCATTCTTTGTATCTGAATTTACAAGTGATTTAAGCTTTAAAGCATTTACTTGAAAGTGGAAGAAATCTCTTTTACGGTAAAATTATTCTGAATAAAAAGTACAACTACTTAGTATGACTGCCTACGTTTCTACTACTTGTACTGAAATTACATGTGTATATTTGGTAAAAGTGTGAAAAATATTTACTATCCAAAGCGTTAAAAGATGTGTTAACATTCAGGAAATGGCAGCCTGTTTCCTTCATGGTCATATGGACAGAAAATATTGAGTTAATTGAAAACTGCAACCCTGCTTCCAGAACCTTCCTCAGTAGGGGAAGAAAATAACTGTGAACCAAGCAGATTGTTTTAATGCTCTTGGAGGTATTGTTATGTTGTTACAATGGAAACTTTGTCATGGTTTCCACCAGTTCAGTGAATGCCTTTGCAAAATGGCAATACACAGAATTAAATGTAGAGCAGATTTTCAATTTATTTATTATTTTTTGTTTTTATATATATATATATAATATATATATAATATAAATATAATATATATATATAATGTAATTATTTTATTTTTTTTTTGTTTTTTGTGTAAAATGGGTTGTTCTGGCAAACTGGAACTCTTATGAAACACACAGACGATAATTTAATATTTGCCGTTAAGTCTGTATGATGAGGCACTCTGAGACTTGTCATCCTAAGGTAATGCCTTCCTGAAAGGAGATGACCTCAGACATACATTTCTTCACCCTGCAGACTGAGACCAGAACTGCAGCAAATGTCACGGATGCAGTCTAATGTCCAACATAGACTTACCTGTTGCAATCTCACAAAATCTTTGCTATCCCTGCCCTATTGGCATCACCCCATTACTTTATTTTATTTCTATCTGCATCATGGTTTAAAGTGGATTCTAGAATATATAGGCCATGCACTTTTCTATTTCTTTTTATTTGTTGTGCACTGTAGGCAACATATTTGTCATCATTGAGCAAACAGTAATATTGCATTATTTACTGTAAGCATTTTTTAGACTTTACAACATAATCTTTTAAGATCTGGAAACAAGTACAGGAAAAGAAAATAATTGCTGATTCCTTTCTTGATTAGATCAGCAGGCATTCCACAAATCTTCACATTATTTTTTTGGAAAAGTGCCTTTTCCAAATCAGCAGCCTCCTCCTCATTCCCTTGACTGCACTTTTGTTCCTGAGAATAGCTGGGGTAATATTTTGAACTACAATTAAGTTGCTTTTTAATGTTGGGTTGGAGGTGGGGGGAGTGTGTGGGAGGAATTAATCATTTTGTTTACTTATTTCTTAGCAGTTAACCGTATTTATTTGTTTCCCCTTGCACTGATTTCTCAGTAGTTCCCTTACTATTCTCTCCTATCAGAGACAGGACAGGAGGGAACCTGTTTGAAATAAGTCTTACCTGACAAGATTTCTAGAGAGACTCATGGGGTGAATAGCAATTACTCTAGAAATATTTATGTGTGTGTGTATGTTCACACATATCGCAGTTGTAGGACTATGTTCTTGGTGGGGTGTTGGAATTATAGTGAGTTGGCCTCCATGGCTGGAAGGTTGTAAAGGAATGATGTAGAGTCTTTCCAAAAGACAGGAAAGTGTGATGAGGAGACAAAGTTTCTTTTATGTGACACAGCAGTTTAAGATCTTGGATATCTTCCTAGTGTGGATTGGGATATTTTACATGTTAGGATTAGGCACAGTGTGTGTCTACAGTGGGCCACCTGACCATGAAGAAGAAGTGGTTCATACTCTATACAGACCTCATATTTGAAGGTTCTGGTCTTCATGGGTGTCTTCAACCACCTAAATATATTTTGGAGGGACAACACATCAGCACATAAACAATCCAGGAGCTTCCTGGACTGCTTTGATGGTATCTTCCTCTGCCACATCATAGAGAAGTCAGCAAGGATGCATGGTTTGCTGGAATACAAACTCACCAAGAAGGAGTATGTAAACGTCAGAGTCAGCCTTGCTTGCAGTGATGAGTGCTGAGTGAAGGAGGAGCTCCAGGACCTGGGAGAAGGTAGAAGTGTGATTAAACTAGTGGTGTACCCCAAGGGACAGTTCTGGATCCAGTCCTGTTTAACATCTTCATTAAGGGCAATATTGCATAGTATACTACCAATAAGTTTGCATCAGACACAAAACTGGAAAGAGTGGATGAATCACCAAAGGGTCATGTCTTCCAGATGCACCTCAACAGGATGGAGAAGTGGGAGGACAGGAACATCATAAAGTTCAACAAGGGGAAATGTAAAGTCTTGCATCTGGGAAGAAACAATTGCAGGCACCAGTATATGCTGGCAGCCACTCTGTTGGACAGAAATTAAATTGGGCGAGTTTCAAAGTCCAATAAAGGGTCATGAAGACAATTAAGGGCCTGCAGAATCTCTCTTATGAGAGATCTGGGACAGTTTCACCTGGAGAAGAGAAGACTTGGGGAGGGTTTTATTAATGTATATAAATTCCTGGAGGGAGGATACAAAGAAGATGGAGCCAGGATCTTTCTGATTGTCACCACCCATGGGGCAAGAGGCAATGGGCGTGGACCAAAATGCATTAAGTTCCCTCTAAACATTAGGAAATATTTACTGACTGCAAGAGACATCCAAAAACTCCAGATGGTCTTGGGCCACTTGCTCCAGGTTCCCCTGTTTTTGGAAGTGGGTTGGACTAGATGAGGTCTGGAGATCCATTCCAATTTCAGCCATTCAGTGATTCTATGATATTCAACAGAACTTTAAGCCATGTTGATATGCAAAGTATATTACAAATTACTTTTTTTATGTGACATGGGTTAGGGTTTGTGTGTGACAACTCTTGCTTCTAAAGTTTGTAACTCTTCAGGTATGTAATGGTTTTTCATCTGCATTCTGACAGTGATGACAAAGGTAGGTTCAAATAATTTGTTGAAAAAGCTGCTGAGCTAAACAGATGTGAATTAAGCCAAACTGGAAGATCTATGGTGCCTCTAAGTTACTTACACATGTATTTAAGTTATCAAGAAAAGACTACTAAGAAACAGGACAGTTTTTTAATTTAGATGAAACATTTTTCCCTGAAATTCATATGAATACAGTGACTTTTATGGCATTATTTACATCAGCTTGATAAATCCTTTACATTTATTTCAGCTAATGAGTTATAGAAATAACACCTTACCCATATAATTTACCTTTAGGATTATTACTCCTTAGAAGCATCATCAGGAAAAGTATATTGAAGGATTACACAGTCCAAATGTGTGATGAACAGATGCTGTCCATCACAAAATAAAGCCAGGCAGAAAATTGACTCAAAATAAAACTGCTGAATGCAGACCTAAATATAATAGTGGTAACTATTCATTTTGGCCAGTGGCTTGCATGCCTGCAGCTTTAGTTTAAATTGCATATCATAACAATGGTAGCAATTATTAATTTGGCAGGTTTTGACAGCTGTAGCACTTGCTGAGGAGCAGAGATACAGAAACAGGGCCAATACATACACACACATACACACACATATATATATATATATATAATTGCACTACAGTAAGCTTTGTAAACAAGTTACAAAATACTGGTGTTGGGGTTAACGCAAAGAGCTAGATGGAAAAAATGTAATAAGATAAAAAATTGAAGCAAACTAACTCACAGCAGCTCAAAGCTAAAGCCCCAGTAAAAATATTTCTTGCTTTTCCATTTGCTCAGGTTGTATTTAGGTTATATGTTGGGAAGAAGTTTTTTACTGTGAGGGTGGTGAGACTCTAGCACAGCTTTCCCAGAGGCGTTGCGGTTGCCCCAGCTGCGGTTCAGAGCCAGGCTGGATGGGATTTAGGAGGAGGTGTCCCAGCCCAGGGGGGTTTGAAATTAGATGATATTTGAGGTGTATTACAACCCTGTAACATTTTATGATCCTATGATAAGCACACCTCTTTGGATGCCTTGTAATAAAAATTAGGAAGTGAATATTGACAGCCTGCAATGAAGCCATATTTTGATTTCCCTTTATATTTCCTGCATAACATTTTGTGTTTTGCTGTCCAATCTCAGTGCAGGAATGTTCAATGAAGAGATTGTTTTTTATAGTTAACCCTGTCAAAAATAATTTTCTAGTATTTTAGTGACTCCATTGAGTCTGTATAGCATTAGAGATCTAGAACACCTAAATTTATCTGATAATTGAGTTTCATACACTGAAGAATTTTCTTTCAGGATTCCTGCTTGCTTTTAGTTTCTTTAAGAATAGTAATATGACAAAAGCTCATGGCTAGACTGGATGGCTCTCTGAGCAATCTGGTCTACTGAAAGGTGTTACTATCCATGGCATGACAACTGGAATAATACAATATTTAAGGTCTCTTCCAACCCAAACCAAACTGAATTCCACAATTCCCTGCTTAATGATATGCTGGCCAAGGAGCCTCAGCAGTCTATGGTGCTCTGCTTCTGTCCTTATCTTTGCTTCAGGGTTTGTTTTTGTGCTCCAAACTACTGTCTCTTCATTTCTTACTATCTGAAGTCGGACAGTCAAATATTGAAAGCATGATTTTAGCAAGGATTTTATGCAATTATTTTTCTACTTCATACTTTTCCCAACCCTGAATCTAAAGAACAGTAGTTCTTTCACATCTTCTAGTATTCACTTAAAAGACTTCCTAACGTATGCTCAAGAGCCTAAGTGACAACCCTTGCTGCTGCCATTCAGAATATTCTGTTATGTTCTTGCTCTTAACTGTATTTTTAACAATAGTTAATAGAAATGCCATAAAAGCTTATATTCCTGGATTTCCCTTGTCCATTGTAAGATTCATGAGCCAGGTATAAATGCAGACTTTGTATGCTGAATTAGACATGCTCCACATGACATAATCATCCTTTTTTTTTTTTATTAGTGAAAGTTTTTATTACACCTTTATTACTCATGTTAATGGCTGGGTATTGTTTATATGTCCATCCTCCACATCTCCATACACTGTTAATTAGCTTTTTTTCTCAAGATATTGTGACAATCTACCTATCACAAACTTGGATGGAGCTGTGAAATGTCTCTTGTCAGTGCCATGTTCTTAACTGTGCTGGGAAAACCCCATGGTCAAATACTACCCCACTTTGTGTCCAATCTTGATGTATTAGACGTACTGTATACAATCTTGAACTTCACGTACATTAATTACATATATTATTTTGTTAAATGAAAAGAACTATATGTCAATTGATGATGACTGCACCGCAAAAGCTATCTATGTATTAGTTTAGTACATCAACCTGATAAAAACTTTACATAAATAATTTACTTATTTTTTCCAAAATTTAATATCCTTTCAAAGAGGGATGGAAAGCACACCTTACAACTTGCATTATGCACCTATTTGCATGTGGAAATACTACCTTGTTTACCAATACCAATATTGTTTATGAAAAATAGTGCCAAAATGACTGTAGTTCCCATGGCGTTATTTTCTGTTCTTAAAATTTTTACATTGCTCATGTTACTATGACTCCTCAGTATCCTTTGATCAAGCTAAAGGGTATATTTATTTCCACCTGTAGTAACAGTTGAATATTTTCTGTACTACAGAAGACAGAAGTGTGTTTCACCTAGAGACTGTCAATGGTGATGTCCTGTTCCAAAATTTGGGCCAGGCTGCTGATAAAGCTCTGTTTGATTATTGCATGCACTTCCCTTAATTGGTTGTAATTATGTCACTGCAAAACTATGGAGGCAATGAATGGCTCTCATTTATTCTGCTGTAATCATATATTCATTTACAGGAAATTATAAGATATTGCTTACAGCAAAGCATTGGCTTTTGTCCTGCAAGTGTAATTTTGAGCTGCAACATATATCATCAGGCCATCTTTTTACTCTGTGGCTATCACTAAGCCAAGTAGGCTGACACCTTTACTTCCCTGGCCACCTGTGTGTTTAATGTGTGTAGGTGCTGAGGTGCTGAGAAAAGTCTGTTGAGGCTGTTTACATTTCACTTTGGAACAGGTACAGTTTTTTTTTTTTCTTTTTCTTTCCTCTTTTTTTTCTTCTTCTTTTTTATTTTTCTTTTAACAGAGGAAAATAACCAGTTAGGTCCTGCTGTTTAGTTTCATTCAGCCTGATAAAGATTTAGAGGTGCAGTTTTTTAAATAATTACATTATACATCTCAGATGCTTATTTGTGGAGGCTGCTTTCAAAGAAATACTAGGAGACCTGAAAATCCCTTAGTATGTAACTGTATTGACATCTTTAAAATATGCTTATAATAAGCATTTAAATAACAATACAGTTCCATAGCAATTTTAAACTATTTGTTAAATAGCAATACTCAGGATTTTTCAGTTTTAAGCAAATCATTTTTCCAACAGCTAGAAATGTTTTCTAGCATATGGTGTATTTATGTGCATTGGGTTGTCTGGCATGAAAAGCTGAATTTCTCTAAAGTCTTTAGAATGAACTGATAAAGTACAAAAGAGGAGGATGATCTGAAATTTTAATCCACAGTCAACAGAGAATTGTACTTCGATAAAAAGGGAAGTTATTAATAATAATTTTTTGCTCATAGTATCTGCGTGTTTCTAGTATCATTGGGATTTTCTTCCTGATAAATGGGAAGTGTTGAGTGTTTTTTACCTTGCAGCTGAGAGTGTCAATTGTGATTTCATTCTCTTTTGTTGTGCTGTGTTCCCATACTGTCAGTCCACAGTGATGAAGGAGTTGCATATTTTTATTGATAATGAGATACAGATGGGAATCACAGTTCACAGTCCCTAGATAGTGTTTCAAGAGAGGACACTGGAATTTCAGGTTTTGAGAAGAGAAATCTGGAGGATTTCCTTTTTTCCTCCTCAGCCAACATACTACCAGTGCTCCACTTTGCTACTCTGCATTGTCTATTCATTGCACACCTGTTGTGTTCTGTCCAGGTAGCCAAGGAACAGATTTACCAGACTTGCTGGCCTTTTAACTCCATGAATGCACTTTGTTATTTCACTTGAAGTCTGGAGAATTGTGTTCAGTTTGTGACATAAACAGAAAACTCCAGGGAGATCAGTTTGACATTAGAAAACATCAGTCAGTACACTTGTTTTATGAGCAGCATTAAATGCATGCAGCATTTAATACTAGCAAATACAAGCTCTAGTACCTCTCTGGATGTTTTTCACTTAGCCATAGAGGATCATAGATATTAGTGAATGGTTCTTTGAAGAATCTTTGAAGAATGGATTTGAAGAATCCTTCCAGACTGCACCTTACAGCATGAGATGTCAGCCTATTTTCTGCAGTGCTCAGTCAAGAGTTCTCTTACCTTCCCCAGAGATATTGAGCACAAGTTCTTTTAGGGTTTTTCTTTTGCTTTCCAGGACTCAAGACTGCCAAAAGCATATTGTGTCTATTTCATTAATTAATATGCTTACTGAAAAGTTAAGAAGATGAGACACATCCCTACTGGAAGGTGCAACTGAGTGCAAGAGTTTAAGTTGTCTTGTCAACCCCAGTGACCCTACTGCTGATTTCCCACTGATGTCCTTTCTGGTGTCTCAAAGTGATTCCATGGTATGTCCAACAGAAAACTTTTTCCACAGCATTTCAGAAGAAAAATGATCTTGAAATATCACCAAAGATACTGTTAATCTAGCATATTGATTAGTTTAATCCATTCCTCAAAAAGAAATTTTACCATGATTATAGTGAAAAACTGTGATAAAAGACTGCAATTACGTTAATACTAGAGAGGTAAGGAGGGAGTAAAGATTTTTCAGGGACTTTTGAGAATTCTAATACAGCCAGAAAAAGAAATTTAGCAAGTCATTATCAAGCCTTCTTTACAGTCAAAGATGGAATACTAGTACTGTGATAGATTTACACAGAATCACCTTATGATGGGATCTTCCTGTATTGCAGGGAAATATTGCAGGGAAACATCACACCCCTTAAATCTCAATCCTGCTCAGTTTTTAGTTAGAAAATTATTCAAGTGAGGCTTCCCTATTTTGAAGGTGCTTCACCAGGGAAGCAGTGGGGTGGTCCCGCAGCAAGGAGGATGTATTTTTTTTATCCATTTATTTCAGTTCCTGGTTTTTCTCCAGCATGCATAGATGCTTAAAATCAGCAGAACTGAACAATTAGCATGTAGACTTTTTTCTGATAAACCTGTGTGTGAACTGGCTTTTAAAAGAACCAGGAAAGGCTGTCCTTCCATTGCTAGACTTGATATTACAAGCATTATGTCTGAAGTTAAATGGAGACAAAGAGTGTTTTAACCTCCTGAAGAAGGTTTTTATAAGCTTAATTTGCCTGACTGTGTAGTTGTCCTTACTCCAGATACTGTGGTCAAAGCTAATTCCATCTACATAGCCTTCATTGTTAGAATGTGTTGATGTTCCAAAATAGGAAAAAAATTTTAACCCTACATAGAGGCATAATTGTGTGTACCTGTATGTCACTACATATATAGAAGGTGAACAGATCCAGCAGTATGTATTGACGGTAATGCAGATGCCAGTTTTTACATGTATTAACATGTATATTTCAAAATCATACTTGTGAAATACTCTTGGTTTTGAAATATTATTCTGGACATAAATTAACAGTGATAATACTCCACAAAACAGAGACAGCTATTTTTTTTTTTCTTTTATTGTACTATAAAGGTTATATTTCTATAGACACTTCCAAGGTTGTAGATTAATTTTAGAGTAATTATTTATTTTTAGATTTGCAATTTTACTAACCAGCCTTCTTGAAGAAAAACAAATCCTGTCCTATAGTTAAACATTGTTTGATGTCCTGATTTTGTAAGATATGAAAGATAAATGATGATTTGAGTAGAGGCTAAGCATCTGTCAAATGCAGAAACTCCTTTGAATCAATTTGTGATTATTTAAAAACTATGGTAAATGACTAAAGAAACTTGCATCCTTTAAGTCCTTTGAGAAACATCATTCTTATAAAATATATGTTCCATGAATGACTTGTAAAACCAAAGGAGTTTTAAAATGTAGGCAATTATACATGAATGTAAGAAAAGAGCTCAAATGTAGAGAATTCCATATTCTTTTTGGTAGGAGTAATGTGTATTGTATATTTTTTTTTTCTTGAAAGGTATCAGGCAGGTTTGATCACTTCTTGGAAGTATGAAAGAAATATAAAGATCCTTATAATCATGTTACTGTCCTTTTAACTTTTAAATAGCAATTCTTTCAGGACATAGTGTTATACATTCTTATGCCTATTTCCTGTCATGATTTTTCCTTCTTTGCATTATCTGTGTGGAGTAAGTGGTGTCAAAAACTGTCAGCTATGTTTCATCACAGTGTATTATTTTATGCCTGTATGATATGCCAGGCCTTTTAATTCTTTGTTTTGTGATGTGTGAATAGATGAGAAGAATTATGAATACTATATAACTTGGTGCATGGAAATGAGATGATTTTGCCCTCAACGCAAAGAGACAATGGATGAAATTATCTATTAAGATTACTGAAAAAACTAAATCAACATACTTCTGTCGAGTTAACAGTACAATTTTCAGAGTCCACATAAAAATAACTGATGGGTAGCCTGCACAATGTCACCTCCCATTGACCTCTATTTGGACAGGAAGAAAACTTTTTTCCAGGTTGAAATAAGTGCAATAAATAAGACCATTAATACTGTACACTGTGACAAGAATCTGCACTATTTTCTTTTAGATGACCAGCTGTAAACTGCATATTGCTTTAACACATGCATTTTGGATTGTAATCATAATGTATGGATCCTATAGAAGAATACTGTAAGCTTTTCTTTTGTGGTTTAATCTTTATGATATAAGTTTCTAGGCAAGAAACACTGATTAGAAAATTAAAGGTTCAGAGTTTTGCTTGGATTTCTATTAGTTTGTTCAATAATATATTGTACTACAAAATTTCCTTTACTGAAACACTATATTAGTTAGATGAGAAAAGTCTTTTTTTTAGATGATAATTGATTGTTTGAGGAACATGGGGTTTCTTGAAAGCATGTGATGTCCTAGTGGCAGCTCATGACTTGGACAGGAGCTCTCTGCTCTGGGTTTAAATCTTGCTGGCCGGGCCCAGAGAGTGAAAGTGAATGGAATTACATCCCACTGGAAGCTTGTCAGCAGTGGTGTTCCCCATGGTTCAGTACAGGAGCCAGGCCTCTTTAATATTTTTATCAGTGATCTGGATGAGGGCTTCAAGAGTCCCCTGAGTAAGTTTTCAGATGACACAAGTGGGAGTGCTGATCTGCTGGAAGGTAGAATGGATCTGCCGATGGGTCTGCGCAGGATGGATTGATGGGCCAAGATCAGTTAGGTGAGATTCAACAAGTTGAGGGGCTGGGTCAGAAGTTTGGGTCACAAGAGCCGCAGGCAGTGCTAAAGGCTTGAGAAAGAGGGACTGTTAAAATATTGATGGAAAAGAACCTGGGGATGCTGGTCAACAGCAACTGAACATGAGCCAGCACTGTGCCCAGGTGGCCAAGAAGGCCAATGGTATCCTGGCCTGTATCAGCAAGAGTGTGGTCAGCAGGAGCAGGGAAGTGATTGTTCCCCTGTACTCAACACTGGTGAGGCCACAGCTGGAGTGCTGTGCCCAGTTCTGGGGCCTGGAAGGTAGGTCACTGAGATGCTAGAAAGTGACCAGAGAAGGGCAGTGGAGCTGGTGAAGGTTCTGGAGCATAGGATCTATGAGGAGCAGCTGCAGGAGATAGGATTGTCTAGTCTGGAGCAAAGGATGCTCGGGGGAGACCTTGTCCCTCTCTACAGCTCCCTGAAAGGAGGCTGTAGCCAGGTGGGGCTTGGCCTCTTTCCCCAGGCAATCAGTGACAGGACTGGAGAACATTCTCAGGTTGTGTGCCAGGAAAGGTTCTGTTTGGATATCAAGAAGGCTTTTTTCACTCAAGGGGTGGTTAAGCATTGGAAAGGGCTGCCCAGAGAGGTGGTTCAGTCACCATCTTGAACACCAGGTGTTCAAGAAATGACAGATGTGGGGCTTAGTGACATGGCTTTTTTGATGTGGTAGCATTTGGTTGCGGTTGGGCTTGGTGATCTTGAAGTTATTTTCCAGCCTTAATGATTTTATGATTCTATGAAATGCAAAGGAAGAAAAGAGCCCTACAAAATCTGAACTCCTACACTATTCTGTGAAAAAACACATTTTAAAATTTTGGAGGCTATTCTGCTGAAAACCCAAAGGACCTTTATGAACAGAAAGTGGTTAGAAATCTTCACTGTATAAGTACAAATAACAACCACGGTATTTATCATAGCTTTGTGTTAATCTGTAACTGTCTAAACATTGGAGATCTTTGTGTGTGAAGCACCGATACGGTGGATTTTGTCAAGAAATACATAATTTTTTAATGCCCCTATCCTAATTAAAAACTTGCCATCATGACATTCTGAGGTAGAAAATTATATGAACACATTTTCTCAAAGTATTTCAATATGTTTATGTAATTTATATAGTATATAGAGAGAATTATATATGCACACATATATATAAAATACAAAATTTCTCAAGGAATCATGAAGAAAATAAAATAATTTTCTCTTGTAAGGCAAATAAATTAAATTGATTCCTACAGCTTAACATTCTCAAAATTAATATTACTGTTGAGAAGCTGGGTGACTCTTCTGTCTTTTTTTTTCTCTGTTTCTCTGCCTCTGTGGTTTTTGCTGAGGAGGAGCCATGCAATTTAGGCCTGCAAAATTATTTCTGCTTCTGATAGGGATGGGAGTAGATGTAATGAATCAGAAATGTGTCTACATTGTACTCCATTGCACATGTAAATGAATGAAGTGCATGTACTGATTTGCAATTATATCATGATAATATGTCACAATTTCCTCAAGTGTAAACTGCACTAAGCCCCAAAATAAACTTATTTCAATCCACTAAATGTGACAATGAAATGTATTGATGGAAACTGCTATGTTTACTTACATCTTGAAAAGTAGTAGTGTTATTTGAGCACATATAATTTAAATGAAAAACAGTTTCCCTGAGGTCCGTCTTGAACTGCTTCTCTTAAGGTCAAAGGAGTAGCTTTCATGAAATAGTCGGAAGAGGGGCCACCTGAGTGTTAGGGTAAGATTTCCACAGAGGACCTCCTTGTGACTGCCTGAGGCAGTCTGGATTTTTTTGGTTGGTTTCTTTTTGGGTTTTGTTATTATTTCTTGTCACAATTTCTTGGTTTAGTGTAGGTTAAGCTTTTTTTGTTGCTGTTGTAACATATGTTCAGTGTTAATCATTGCTTGGGGAATGCCAGAACTTAGCATACCCTGTCTGTCTTTTCCCAACTTTAACGTGCTTCATCCAAAAGGACCTTTTTTAGAGTCTGTGTGGATCCACCACTACATTGCCCTGCCATTTGGAGACTGCAATTGGCAGAAGAGAGAAAGGTTTTTTTTCATTTTACTGGAAAACTATAGTTTCTGTAGTTTATGTGGGAGAGCAATAGTGCATCTTAAAGGATAAAGATTGGTGAGAGAGCAGAAACAAGAGTTTTCTCTGAGACTGAGATTTTCTAGCTGTAACAAGAGAAAAAAAAATCATCCACCAGTACACAACCACTTGCAAAATCAATTTATATCAGTTAGTCTCTGAATATACCAAATTAATGGGAAACTATAATTTATTGAACTTCTGTACTCCATTGCAACTCAGTACATTTTCTTGAAAGGGATGGAAAAGAAATATTTTCTCTCTCTGCCTCAGAAAATGTTTTGTCCGAGCTTTTTGAGTCTTGCCATCTGTGTTTCCTTCCTGCAACTTTTGTGTTCCATCTCATTTTGGGTGCATTATTTATCTATTTTGCTTGTTATCTAGTTTATTTGTGTTATATTTTCAAGAGCTAGAAGGCCAAATTGAGAAGGTAAAACTACTAGTTTAAGAAGAAGGAAAGCAATCATAGCTGCAAATGTTGACTGCAATAAATGGAAAGATTCATTCAACTAAATCCTTTCTTCATAGCTTGCAGGGTAGAATGTTTTAATGGTATGGAATATTGATACAATTTTGTTAGCAGTATTTTTATTAGATTGCTGTGTATATTCTTTAATAATCTCAAGATTCTGTGAAAAAACCCTTCCCTTTATATCTGTTTGAGCAAATTCAGTTGGGATTTTTTTGCCGAGTCTAGAAATGGTGAGGTAATATTTGTGTATCCAAAATTTATGTTGTTACTGCTTGCTTCTGAGATATAATGTCTTTTTTGCAAATCCTCTTTCAGATAAAACAGATTAGTCTGAAAAACATGCTCTGTCAGGGAAATAGAAATTAATGACTAATTATTTATTACATTGCTGTAAGGAAGTTTGATTTGACTGAATTATTTAATTGAAAATCTAAATTTTCAGTGGATATGTGAGAATATTCCTCTGGAGTTTTAAAGAAGGTTACATATACATACATACACACATATGTACATATATATATATATATATATATATCTGACTTCATGATTAAATAATAAAAAAAGAAAACTTGAGGGGCTACACTCTTGAAATGTAAGGTAAATACATGAGGAAAAGGATGGAGTAGACCTCTTAATTGATTAGTAGTACAGTATAAAATAATAAAGTATTGTGCCCTAGTCAGGTTACAATTATATTTTGACAGAAAGAATTTCTGCAGTCTTTAGAGACTAATTTTTTTTCCCCTGGCTTATGAAAAGTATTCTTCCTGACACTTTTAATGTACTAGAGCTATGAAGAGCCATTGTGGGAGGATTCACACTGAGAGTGGGATTTGCTGACTTCCTAGAGCAAAAATGTTGGATGTCTTTCTCCTGAATATCTGAATATTTTTGCTCTCACCAAGAGTAGTTACCAGTCATGCAAACACACCAAGCAATGGTCAATATTTCCATCAAGCACAACTGCTGAGACTTCCTTCACCTTTCTTTGGCTTGTTCCTCTTTGCATGAAGCACAGAGGTTTAAAACTACTTGCCAAGTACAAAATCAGGTATTTTTTGAAAAACCAGAAAAATTAATTGATAATAAAAACCTGGACTGTGAAGAGCAAGTGTTTGTCAAAGTTTTGTTTTCTCCATGTCTGGGAGTCAAAACTTGATGGATATCTGTGCATGAATTCCATTCCAATCTTTCAAGAAGTAACTTTTTTTCTGCTGTAGAAAAGTTCCCAAGGTCATATTGCTAACAATGATGTGGCGGTCTTTAAAAAAAAGGCATTTTCAGTAGATTAAAATTTGCTGGAAAGCCTTTGAACTTGAAATGCACTCTAAGAGCAAGGGCTTCTCAATAATATGAAGACTTCTGAGTAGTAGTTGGAAAATTGCATGTAAAAAAAAGAAAAAATGTTGTACAAGACAAAAATAATAGCGAAAAACTTGTTCAAAGATGGTGATTTGGAGCGAGGTTTTCCATGAAAGGAAAACCAATTGGCCTGTTTCCAATGTTACAAAAATTATAAGTTTGAAACTCTGACTCGAAAATATGCCCAACCTTGTTCTCATGTATCCTGTGTGTCTAAAATCAAAGCCTGATTTTCTGTATAAAATAAGAAAAGAGAAAAATCTTCCTACAAGTAACAGACAAGGAATAGAACGTCAAGAAGCCTTTGAGACATGATTTTCCTGATGCACTTACTGCAGTGTCATTATTAAAAAAACTTTTTCATCTTGAAAGCCATAATCTTTTCTCTTTAAATCTGCTTGGTTAGTATCAAAACAGAACAGATCACCTTTAATTTTAATCCTACAGGTTGTATGCCAGTTCTGGTTTGGATTTGTTTTTCTTCCCCTATTTGTCTTCCTCTGTAGCATAAAAGCTGTCTGTGTATAGGGGTAGATCCCCTTTGCGTTATTAGGTAGATTATAACACACAGTGTGCAAGGACTTTTCTGAGTTTAAGAAATGATGACCTAAATATTTAAGACTTGCAGAGGATAAAGGATTTATTCTGGTACTATGGACACCATTTCATATTCTTCTGCTTTTAAATGTGAAAAGTTTCATCTCAGAAGCAGCATACGCTCACTCTTTTTTTTCCTTAATCTTCATTTTTCCTTTTTCTTTTTTCTTTCAGCTAAATGAAAAACAGTGATAACAAGAAATTCACATTGCAGTTGAAATTTGCTATTGTGCAGAGAACTGCACAAGTTCCAAGTATTACTTAAATGTTCCCTGAAAATGTTGTGTTCTGGCCTGGTTATTGCCCCCCTACATTCTGCTGTGTCTTTAGTACATCATAGAAAATGTGAGTGGCCTTACTGCTGTTCTTGTCCCAGGATTAATGTCAGATCACGACTGGAGGTAAAGGAGCCCAAGCAGCTGCTGTTGCAGAGTGATGCTTCAATCAAAATCAGTGCTCAGCTGCTTGAGGTGCTGTGAAGATTTGGCAGCTGCCAAAGAGTTCTTACAAGCTACTGTAGTGAAATTTTGCAGAAGCATGTTGTTTTCTGGTATGCTGGATAAAAGCCAAAGGAGAAAGGCAGGTGGGAAGGCTTTTCCAAAAAGAATTGGGATTGGAGATCTGCAAGATGGTATGAGAAACATAGGCTTAATGGAACAAGTGGTGACACTGTATGGACCACACCACATTTTATATGCTTTTTACAATGCCACCTTTGAAAACAGTGAATCCATCTGTTCAATTCATTGAAGTGACAGAAGCAGTCTAGACTCATCTGTACTCTCTGGTTTACTGTGAAAACACACTCCAAAGTATTATTATACCAAATAGAAAATTATTAAAATTATTTGAACATATTTGTTGCTAGTAGTTTTACCACAATCTTCAGTCCTCATTTCAGCTTCAGATATTAAAAAAATTGGCAAAAATTTTCAAAAATATCCATTGTGCAGCAAAAGGAAGAATGGCAGTAATCTTCTTTTATACAAAAAAAAAAACAAAAAAAAACAAACCAAAAAAAGATGACTTTACAAGAATTTTTTTATAATAGTGAAATCTGTTATGTGGACACCAATAGATTGTGCAAAACTAGGGCTTATCGTTCTGGAGGTTCAGTAGGCAGATAGACATAACATCAGTCTTGCAGGTCAATGATATGTATTGTATATAATGGCTTTTTCTTTAAAAGCATTCCAGATTTCAGGACAAGGTAGCAATTGTGATTATAAAGAGTTTCAAATCCTAACAGTAAAGAAACAAAATTGCTGGAGAAAATAGGGGTAAAAATGTAAGTCCATTCTGACTTTCTTTTCTCCATCTCAAAACATCCTATTTTTTTTTCTCTTAGCCATTTGGTTCATCTATTGCCTATCTGCTCTTTTTGAGGTTCACTAATATTAATGTATTCTGCAACTACCTGATGCCTTAGGGTTATTCTGGGTACTCAGGAGACTTCTCTGTAAGGCCAGGTGTGAAGTCAATAGATGGTCTCCCAATGTTTACTATGTAAGCTGTGCTACTGTATTTGAACAGTGAATTTATCATACCTGATGTTCTGGATGTATGTAATCTTGCACATTATATAACATATTCTCTATTTACCTTAGTTTTTAAGGAGCAGTTGCTGCAGAGCTGGAACAGAGAAAACCCCACCTGCACTGAGCCTACAGCTCCATCTGAAATGCACTCTTCATTACTGTGCTAAGTGCCTAATGCTGGAAGCATTCACCATTTCATGTACTTTCCTTCTCCAGAATATGTACTACAACCATGTCATGCTTACAAAATATATGTAGGATAGATATAGGTTCTTTCAAATGCAGCTAATTTTGGCTGTTGGCGATGGAATGCTGGGTTTAATTCTAATTGAATTTGTAGGCTTGATACTTTTCTCCCTTGTCCATGCTGATCTCATTCATTCCCACCGTGGGAAATCCTGCCTTAAACTTAGCTACCAGGAGAAAGAAGTTTTAATCTTTAATTGGTCAAGTACTTAACTGTTATTCCTGCTTTTTTCCCTGACTCTTTCTTGACCTTGCCATACCTAAATGTTTTGCTCCAGTGGTGGTCCCAAGCAGATACATGTGGAATTTCCTTTTCCCAGCCTGAACAACACAGCTTGACTTAAGATATAAAAACTGTTGCACAGCAGTACTCAAATCCAATGGTTTATTCAGCTGCATATCCACTCTGTCACCTGTAGACTTGTTTCTTTAGCTGCTGGAGTTATGCTGATATCTTCTTCAGTTTATTCAGACAAAAGAAAAGTACACCATCATAACCATGTAGAGTGGTCACATGGATGTTTATACATTGGTTTTTATTTTATTTTAAAATTTGCCATTTCTCCATAGGTATATTTTGCTTGAAAGCAGTTAATTTCATTGGTTTAATTTTATGATTTCCTCATATTATTCCTTAACTGTAACTGTTTCTCTTTTTATTGGAACCCAATGTTGTTATTAATAAATTTACCTTTGCAAGGATTATTAAGCAGAAGATGACCTGGAAGATAATTTATTTAATTTCTTCCTCTTTCCACTTCTTTCAGTATTTGATTTTCCTATAACTTTCTTTTCCAGCACCTAAATAAATGTAGCATGATAAACTAGTCCTCTGAGCTACATAAACCACTCTTCTCCCTTTGTTCTCCTCATTTTGTGGTGACCCACTTTTGCAGAAAAATTGCTAGAGCACAAAACCAAAACTGCCAATCTGATTGATATCTTTTTTGTCTGGTTGTTCTGGGTGGCACTGAACATCTTTGTGCATCATTCATGGTCACTGGGGAGCCCTGAAGTAGAGCTGTTGACTTTTCTGGCAGATTATTAAACTTCCTCCCAGCAATTAAAAAATTAGAAGCAAAGATTTTTCATGAAAACACAATTTTGTGCACAGGTGTCAGTTTTTCAAAAAATTTCTGTCAAGCACTTCTTTGTAAGGTATGAAACTGTAACAACTGCCTGAGATTTGTAAATCTAACACCTTGAACAACAATCTGATTTTAAAATAGAAATTATTACATAAATATTTCTGTCTTTGTTCAGTCACGTGCAACCTTCATTTGTGTCTCTTTGCATTAGGGGTTTTTGACAAGAAGAAATAGGGCCTAATGGAAATTAGAAATTACTACAGTTTTTATTCTATTTAGTTGCTATAAATGTGCCTTCTGCTATTTCTTTTGAAATTTCTCTGCCTGTGTAACAGAAATTATTTAGTTTCCAGACAAAAAACTATAAAATTATGATTAAATAATAATAAATATTAAAATTAATGATCATATGCAAATCTCTAATACAAATAGAAATACCTTGCATTAAAAGCTTCATAATTAAGATCTAAGAAACATGTTTCATTCTGCTTGCAAAGCTGTATTAAAAAAAACCTAATCCAAATAATGAGTTGTATCAAAATAGAAAAAAAAATACACGAGGCAAGACTGCCAAATTGTTTATCTTTCATTAAGGGAGAAAATCACACATAATTATCTATGCTATATGAGCACATTTGCTGCAAGTCGGCATGGAATTGAACAACAATAACCATAAAAAATGCAACCCACAACAAAGCTGAATTTAACTAGCTATTATGGAGTAAATGCTAGAAGAGGGAAAACTGAACAAGGAGAATATTCACTAAATAGTACTACATTCTCCATAGCCAGAATGGACTACTCGTAATTTCAAAGTACTGAAGCAAAATTATGTGCTTGGAACTTATTCAGTGAATAGTTATCATGTATATCTTTTAGCTTTCCTATAAACAAATAACAATAGAGCCCCTTTTTAAATTAAAGAATGTTGATGCTTCGAAATTAAGTAGGGCTGTGATGCTTTCTGGCTTTATTCAGACATTTTGGAAAGATTAAATAGTAAGCTCAGAAGGAAAATACGGGCCCTGAATTTGCACTTCAAAACATTTTTTGCTTTTTGTTCCTAGTTAAAATCTGTTCAGTGGCTGACATATCTGGGCAGCGTGAGGGGATGTATCATTTCTGAGCTTACAAAACTGTAATCAGGAATAGAGTCACCTTAAGAACTGTCCATTACCTGTGATTAGTACATGAGAATTTAATTTTCTACACCGTTACCAGTTCATTGGTAGCTACAAATATATAAAAAAGCAAGATGTGTTTTGTGCAGTTTCAGTAAAAGACAAATTAATAGGGCTTATACCTTCTAGAGGGAACACATGATGTATCACATAATAACAGGATAAACCCCACAGTTTGAACACTTTACAGAAACAGAATGCTTGTTCCATTACCTTAGTATTTTAATATGCCTCTGAGTTTCAAGGTGAGATTACAGAAATTGTTTATATTCATAGACATATCAAACAATAACATGAAAAAAAATTAATTACTATTATCCTGATAGAAATTGCAATAAGCCATTCTGGAGTTCTGAAACAAAAGACTAGAAATTTAGAATAATTCAGTGAAGTATTTTGTTTAGATGAAAATCAAAGAAACTTCAAAATCTTTCAAGTTTAGGAGAGCTAACAAATGTATTACTAGAATAAAGCTCTATAAAATTCAGTGGTGCCTCTTCCTTACAATGGCTTAGCATTTCTTTATATATTTTTCTGGAGATGGAATTTTCTTCAGTTTTTATTCTGGTATTAATTTCTTTGTTGGGCAGATCCTCATTGAAATAATGCATTTTACTTATAATTTCTTTGATGGTGACCGAACACCTAAGAGAAACCTGAAAGAAAATTCTGTATTTCAATTTTGCTTACATTTCTTGTTCTTCTGTTGCTTACTGAATGTTCTTAATTTTATATTGGTGTTGATTGCACCTTGGATGCATAAAAATCAGTTTGTTGGAACCAAATCCTTTCTTCAAGCAAAACCTGGTGGAAATATTTTAAATATCTTGTGTCGACATTTTGAAAATTCTGCTTATGAAGTAAGTTTTAATTATAGAAGAAAACCTACTTCATATTTTTAAAATTGCTTTGTAATATGAGAAAATGCCTTTCATTGTTCTTTACATGATACTCTCCTCACAGTTAGCCAGTGCTGAAAAACTGTATATTTCTGTGGTCAACTTATCGTAAATATATATATATATATATATATATATATATATATATATATATATATATATATATATATATATATTTTTTTTTTTTTTTTTTTTGCCAGCTGGTTTTTAGAAGTGCTCTGTCTAATACTCTAGGTACTCAATTTATATGTAATATCTCAGAATGAAATTAACTAGAAATAATGAAGATATTTAAAATTATCAACATCTATGAGTCATATTGCTACATTTGGAAGCTTTCAAGAGCATGAGCCATTCCTAACAATTTGTACACAGCTGAAAGTATTCATGTCAGCTCTCCTGCAGTCAGTAGGGATTCAAAAAGATGGTTTGCAGGGAAGAGATAACCCCTGGGAAAGACAAAAAAGGTGATTCTACATTGCTATGACTTGTATGATTATATGATTCACCATCATATTCCCTTGACAACTGCAGCACATACAATGAGGGTTATGAATAGCTTGTGTCACAGCAGCTGTGCTCTAAGAAGACTTTCAGACCAGTGGTATTAGGCTTGCTTCTGCTTGCTCATTTGTCACAGTTTGTGTTTTGGATTCTTATGGTTCTTTGGATCTGGGTTACTCTGGGTGAAATCCTGCAGTCAAAGCCCACATGCAGCTGATTTTCTTGAGGATTTGCACTTGAAAATGAAATTTGTGACTGCATGTATTAATTTTCAGTCTAGCTTCAGTGGTTTCTTGGAATAGAGCTGATGAGGGTGTAATTAATAGTGAAATCCTGGTCTACACAGCTGAGATGTTTCTACAATCCTTTGAGCTTCTGCTCATATGAGGGTAAACTTGAAATTTGTATCATGCTTGTAGCTGAAGAATAAATCCTTAAGTTTTATTTAGGATATTACCAAATTTATATGAATGCATAAAATGTCACAAGTCTTTATTAAAACCAAAATAAAATCTGTTAGTCTTGGCCTCTGACCATAACTAGAAAACTTCAAAGTCAATTTCTAGCTGGCAGTCTATGGAAAGAGAGGTGGGAAATTTTACATAATTTTCTCCATCTATCTTTTGCAGTCCAGATTTTGGGCAGACTTTCCTTATTAGATGGTACTTAGATATAATTTCTACAAATTCTGCTGCTTTTTTCAACACACCTATCCTAAATTGCTGCATGAATGATCTTGTGTCTTGATCAGAAGAGAAACTGTATTCCTTTAGTTTTGTTCCTCTATAAGGTAAGACCTTCTATACACTATGTATGAAGTGCTTTGTACAGCAGGTTCCTTGGAGAATACATACAAACAGGCTTTAAAATCTTTTATAGCTGCTGATGGTATATCTATATGTGAAATAGGGTTAAGGTATGGGGAAAGGCCAAGAAGGCAATAGATGAACAATGTGTCTCTTGCTTTGGGTAAATCTTGGTGCATGTCAACCAGCAGAACCCAGCAAAGTGAGCATGCTCTTAAAGTGCCTGCAGCTGTGGCTTAGTTCCAGTTCCCTTATTCACATGTGAGGATTTTTTTTTTTAATTCTGAAAAGGCATCAGAGGATCTCTAATACAAAACAGAGAAATAGGTTCTTTTGTGTGACTGCTTCACTTCAAACCCACCACTAAAGCTGTCTTTCAGTCAATGCTCTCAGTGAACAAATTATCTTGGGCTTGTACAAATATATACAGTGTTCAGAGTAATTCTGGTGTTAATATGAGCCCTTTGGAGAAGTTCTTATCAAAACAAAGCTGAAAATTATCTCCCCAGCAAAAGATGACTGAGGTAGAATGCTATCTCTTTGCAATTGCTTGTATTCTAGGCAAGGGTAAGGGGTAGGACGGATTGCTGAGTTGGACAATCAGTCCTTAGCCTGAAGATCAGTTTTTCAGCTCAAAATGTTATAATTTTAATACACCACAGCCAGGTTTTACACAGTTCATAACATTTGATTTATGTAAAGAAATATATTTTTAACATCTTAAGCTGAAGAGCGTTAGAAAATTAATGCTTATCATGGTTTTAAAGTCCTTTCTGGGAATTGGTTGTAGAATGATATTTTGCTCCCCAAATTTAACACAAGATGTGGAGCCTTTTTCTAATTCAGTGTAAAAAATGTCATAAGCAGGACCAATCAATCCAAATAAGGCTCTTTGCATTCTTTTGAGTAAAGATGCACTGATGTGTGGAACTGCTAATTAGTACATGATGTAATTCCAAGAGACTGAGAGACTGGCTGACCTTGAATTTGGAGTATCCCTTCTACATGCAATGTGGATGGGGGAGGGGGGAGTGGAACACTGGCAGACGCACACAGACAAATTCTTTAAATTTTACTTAATTAAGTGGTCAAATTGTTTTTAAGTGGCCATTGAAGTGAATTGAATGATAAAACCCATTCCGACCCTCTTCCATCTGCCAAAACACTCAAAAACACATTCTGGAAGGGGTAAATCCCATTGTATTCTCTTTACTCCCATTGCCTCTGAAGAAAAAGATTGTGAAGAAGGACTACTTGCTTTCTCTCACCTGTCCTGGATTCTAAGCACTGGGATAGGCTGCTGTTGGTCAGAGTTAATTTAAGATCCTATCTTACTAAGTTTTGAGTATGTAAATGCAATATACAAAAAAGATTATCATTGCAACCACCACAATAACAATAATTTAAAAATATATATATTGAAAAAGAACAAATAATTCACAAATAGAATGAAGTAAAAAATAGTTTAACTTCACTGGCTACTTCAGGAAGCAATGGCAGGACTTTTGTATTATTGCTAGAAAGGATCCTCTAGTAACACTGAAAACGTGAAGCTTTTTAAATATTAGTTTTTGCAAGAAGCAAGAGACACTCATGTTCTTCCAGACTACCTTTTCACTGGAGCTGCTGGAGAGCCAGTGATGGCTTCTGAGAGAAAGTTTAGAAACTTGAGAATGTATGTAGCAGACACAAAACTGATTGAAGATAAAATCATCTGCATCAGGATAATTCTCTTATAAATGAGGACATGGGCAGATTAAGAAGCACAATGTTTTAAATACACAATAGAATAAAGCCTAAAAAATATAGACTTCCTGACATTACCTTTCTGTCTATAACATTCAATCTGAATTTGTCTGCCAGAAATTTTTGCAAAGACCCTCTTGGTCTTTTTGATCATGGAAAGGATAAGTTAACCATCTTTTAAGGTTTTGTTACAGATTAAATACCACACTCGAATGTAATGCTGTTCAGGTGGGAGCCAGGAATATGAATTCTACTTTATACACATCACTAATGAAAAGTAGACTTCCAGAGGTGTAATCTTCTTGTAAATCTTTACAAGGTGTGGCTAAGGCAGAGGAATTACCAAAAAAAAAAAAAAAAAAAAAAAAAACTTTGGTCATCACTTTATGGGTTTACTGTATCTCTATGTCAGAGTTTACTGTAAGGGAAAAAATCTCTCCACAGATAAAAAAAAAAAAAAGCAACGCCTGTTCTTCAGTGAATAAAAACCTAAAATTTGTATTTACAATCAATTAGAATATAATAGAATTTTTGGAAATAATCAAATTAAGGAAAACAATTCCATACTCAAATGAAACTTTTCATGACAGAGTGCACAGATTTAGGCTGTTTAATGAATTTCCCTTTTAAACAGATTTTGGCGACAATAGAATATCGTACTATCTATATCTCTGTCCATTGAACATATCCAGCCTTTCCTTTATTACAAAATTATATGAGGCACTGTTAAAAGTAAAACTGAACTTCCAAACAACCCCAGAGTGTAAGACCTTCATTTGCCCTCTTCCTAATTTCTGGGAAACAAGACTACTGAAGGAAGCACTTGAAAATTTTAAAGCCTAACTACTTGTTTGGATACTATTAAAGTATTGTAAGGGTTAGCCATGTGTACAGACATGTGTGCATGAATATTTATGCTGATGGCCAGCACCTTCTTTTGTCCAGGGCTGCAGGGACTGTACAGGTACATAACCCCAGGAGGCTGATTCAGGACATGAGCTGAGGTGTTGAAGCAGCCTCCAAGTTAAGAATGGGAGGATGCTGTGGTCCCTAAAGCAAGTGCTTCCTGAAAGAAAGCACTGAGTAGGCTAGAAAGTATATGAATCAACACTCCAGATCCCCAAATTGTCAGAATATGGTAAGGAAGATCTCTCCATGGGATACCCTAAGAACGATGATGGATTCACTTTGCAGGGCACTTACCTACAATTTTTTGACTTCACATTTTTATGTGCTGCAGTCAGCTTTCTTCAGGTAGTGCTGAAACATCAGCTTTCATTTTAGTGTGTTTGAGAACAGAAGTTTAGCGAAAGACCTAAAGCTCAGGAGATGCTTTACCACAAGTCTGACACCAAAAGCCCATCTAGACTCAGTAAAAATAAATATGAAAATTTTGATGCAGTCCCTAAGGATATATATCCCAACTATTGCAAAATTCCCTCTCAAGAGGAGAATTTTTGAAATGTCTCAATTAAATTTGGACTTTTTTTGTCACAAGAGCCTCACACTATGACTGTGTCCTTTGAACACTAATATATTCTGTCACCCTTAGCTTTGCAGGGGTGTATTTTGAGTCTGTTGTGATGCTGTTCATTTTCATTAAAGTGAGATGTAAATTAGTAATGCAGAAGACTAACTAAGGATAACTATAAATGCTCATCATACTAAATTTTATATAGTTTTATAAAATTATATTTTATGGAAGTTATACACTTGAACTTGTTCAGATGGCTGCCTTTCAAAATTCCATGGGAAAAAACAATCGTGTTAAAACTGTTGGAGAATGAACGAATTCTTAAATCTAATGTTCTTCTCTCTCACTACTCTTGCATTTGCAAGAGTTTTACCCACTGATAGGCTTTGCCTTCTTAAATGAAAAAGCACAACCTTTTGAAAACCTCTTCCAATCATGTCCCATCAAAATAAAGAAATCACCAAACACATCTGGTCTGACATACCAGATTCCAATTTAATATCATTCAAATGGAGATAAGTGCTAAAGACAGAAGTGTTTAGAGCAAGAATATAAATTCAGCTTTCCTATACATACATCTGCTTCTGTCTATAAAACCTGGAACAAATCATTAATTATACCCCTTGCCTATTCAGAACTGCCACCTTTATTTGAAATAGACATAACTTTACTGAGAATAAACTCTTTTGAAATAAGAGTTTAATTTAGAACTTGCCCCCCCATCCTATTTATATATCCATTTAAAGTGACATTGCTGCTGAAGCACTCTTAATCAGGCAGGGGTTGACTATGACATCGTTTCTGGCATTTGCTAATGCTTCAGCTTTTGATGGGGTACTAAAGATGTTAACAGAGGAAAACCCCATCACATTTGGCATGGAATTTTATAGTAAAAATGTGTAACTCCTCTTGGTTTGACAGTTGGAAAATTATTTAAATACACTCAGGAATGTCAAAAACTTACACAACTTCAATGCTTTCCTTGGAAATTTATGGATTATACCTAACGGGTCAATGATCTTGTTGGGGTGTCTTTTTAAGTTTCTGTAGAAAAGTACTAAATGCAGGTGTTACACTATCTCTAATTTCTTTCCCTTCAGTCAATGAAAAATGTGTATGAAGTTCTATTTGGTCTGACTCACATAGCTTTCTTCACTGATGATTAATAGTAGCTAATTATCTTAATTGAAAAAGAATGTGGTTGGAAATTTGATTGATTGTATAAAACATGGTATGTTGTTTCTCTAGTTTTCTGGGATCAGTTTACCTTATGATTCATAATAAAGGGAAATACACAATTGCAAGAGATATTCAAACCCAAGGCTTTAGGTTTTACTTCTTTCTGAAATTTAGTGCAGGTTGGTGTTATGCAGTGTTACCTGGTATTACAGTCCTAGTTTCCCTGACTTGTAGTCTGGCTCAGGCTACAAATAACTTGAGATTACACAGCGCATGTGTGTATGTGTATGTGGAAGTGAGCAGTCTATGAAGATTCCAGCTAGTATTTAAAGTTAGGTTTTTTGTTTGTCAAGTAAGACTTTCCAGACACAGACTTTTCAAATTACCACAAACAGGCATTTTAAAGAAGATGTTGTTTTAGTTCTTGTTATTTTAGTTCTTACCTCATATCTGCTTCTCCACAGAGTCTAATAATGGTAGAGTTTGATTCAACTTTCTTATGTCAGTTTAACTGTACTTTTAGGACTGTCTTTTACGGATGATTGTTGTCCTGAAAAAAAAAAAAATTAGGGACCATTGAAGTGAATTAAAGATTTTAATTTTTTAATTTACTTAATGAACTTCCCTGCGTTTTTTTTTTTTTCCAGGTTTTGAAAAAAATATGTTAATTTTGAACAGAAACAAGTGATCTCACAAATTCTAACATTTTGTCTAGGCCTATGCATAGAGCTTATGCATGCCCATTTAAACATTGTACCTCCATACAATGTCCGAAATTGCTAAATTTGAACCAGGATTTTGGAAGAAACCTATGTGAAAAATGAAATGTACAAAAATGATTGAAAATATACACTGCTTGTTAAAATTACTTATGTTCCACATTTGTTAAACATCCACTATCAGAATTTTGTCACTAAAGCAACTTCCTGTAAGTGATCACACTGGAAAGTCCTTTTGATTTTTTTAACAGTATGCAAGGTATTTAGCCTTTTTTTTTTTCTTTAGGAAAAAGATAAAATTGTGTTACTAAGATACCTTCAAACATTTCAACTGCTGAGAGCTGCAATGCCAGCTCAGTCAAACCTCTGATATTTGCTGTTATCTCCATGCATGTTTACAGCAGCTGACATATGAAAAGCCTGGGAATAATTTGAGTTTGCAGGCTATGAAACAAGCCCATTTTGGATCTGAATCTGGCTGTCAAATCACTTTGTTGGGTTAATCTGACACAAAATGAAAGCACACAAATGAAAGCAACTTTTGGCAAGCCTGAAAAGATGGGGACACATCTGCAAGGCGAGTGATTAGCTTACTGGTGTCCTTTCAAAAATCACCTAGGAATCCCTTCCCCCACCCATACAGAAAGTAGTCCTTTTTGTTCTTTAAATGTTTATTTATAGGATTATAATAGGCAAATGGAGGAGACAGGACTTGGGGCTTTGATGATAGTGAGAGTCTGTACACCCCAAAGGTGGTAAAGCAGATAAGCGTTATAGGATTAAATGGGCATGACAAATTTGTATTTCAATCGGGACACCATTTCAGGCAGAGATTTTTCCTTTGGCTGCAAAGTACAAGATTCAACTAATATATTCTGCAGAGGGAAAAATCAGCAAAGGTGGGAGGTTTTAAACTGACAAATGATTGATTGCCTTTGGAAAACAAAGGAAGGAATGGTGTGCCGGGGGTGCTCCTCTGTGAATGCCTGGCAGTCTTACGTCTCACAGTTATTTACTTTTGCACAGTGCCTCAGGCCAGGATGTGCAGAACACTGTATATCAAACAGATAAACACGTATTTGGGGGGTTAGAAGCAGATTCTGCATAAAATTCCCTTCTAGCACTAAAATGTGCTTTCTCAATATCTTGCTTAGTGTTTGAAAGAAGCAGAGGAGGCAGAACAGGAGGGTGAAGGGCAGGTGCAAACACATTAAAGGTTGTAAAGAGGACCATGAGATTCAAAAAATGAGGGCTGAAAAGATCATATTGGTAACCTCAGTTATTCTCAAAGATTAGTCTTTCATTCTGTGCCTATGAATTGCCACAGGAGTGATAAATGGTTTTCCTGAAGTAAAAACCAGTGTCCTACGCCTGACTTATGAGCATCAAATGTCAGGCTTGCTGGGACACTGGATCCATGTCACACCTACTGCAGCAGGGAGCTGCTGAACCAGAGCAGAGTTTGTGAACAAACTTGCCTGTGTTTGATCAGGTGAACTATTGCACCGAAGCTGCAATCAGCTTTTGGAAAAACAGGACATACCAGAAATACCCTGTTCACTGTGTCAGAAATAACCCTGTGCACTGTGTCTGCCATTTCCAGTGCCTGATAAGAAAGAATGCAGATATTATGGGCTGCAGCAATTGTAAATGAATTCAGTGGACGGTATACACTGACTGGGGACTTACATTGCCTACCTTACTGCTGAATTGAATTTGGCTGGTTGTCCTTCAGTATAGCAGGCACACAACAGGAAAATCAGAACAACAGAGTAGATGTTCTGTATACCCTCAGGATGCCTGATCAGCTCACTTGGAAATATGGCAGAAAATTTCCTTTATTTACTCTTCCAAGCTCTGGTTTTACAGCAGAAGTAAAATTTTTTTTACCCCCTAAGCAAATATGGTGTTAGCCAAAAAAAACCCAAACAAAACAAACAAACAAACAAAAACAAATCAAAACAAAAACGCCACAACACTAAATTAATTTATTAATTTTTGTCTGAGTTGTGGCAAGTTCCTATGAAAAATTGCAGAGAATGCAGGCTTTTCTGTCTTACTTATAAATAAACTTCATCGTATTTTGTTCCATGTTGAACAAAACATTTCATGTTAATATAAAATTCTATGATTATTTTTTAGACTTTCAGTTAATAGAGATAGTGGGAAAAGGAAATAGGTTTAGCAGGGGTTCTGTTGACTGCTCACCAACTGTACATAAGAATCAGATGAACTTTTGTTTAAACAGATTTAGTTATTACAGGACATTACCTCACCACACTATGACCACTGTAAACCTTCCTCATTCTCTGGTTTATGTGGCACACCATCATTTTCCTCACAAAGACATACTGCAGCTCCAGATTCACTTGAAGATGAATCCCTAGTACACTGGATATGGTATGGCTGAAACCATGCTCAGTACAAGAAAATAACGTGTCCATTGTTACACTGCCTACAGCACAAAACCATACCTAAAGCATTAAACAGAAAAGAATATACCTCCCTGAACACACTAGACAATAGAAAACACTAGAAATAATTGGATGGGGTGTTTCAGGAGAGGCATGCAATTTTTTTAATCAGCTCTTCCTTCAGATGTTTTTCAGCTTGCTTTTGTTTGTTCACTTCACTGGGTGTCTTGCTATTGCTGTCTCCTGTCTCATTTCACTTGCTTTTAGTGGGTGAAATGGGACAGGGAAAGAAATGAGGATAAAATAAGTGGCTTTACTTCCCCTGAGCATTGCTTTAGGTCTTTGCAGGGGGTCTTACTAGCTTTCTGCAGAGTTTTTAAGCTTCTCTAACATTAACTTTTAAAGAAGAACTGTGTGTAAAAACTATTATAGACAACAAGGGAGAGAAAAAATTCAAAACAATGTATTCTGATTTTTGAATGTTCTGTTTGCAGCCTTCCCGAGGAGATATATTAGTGGTTGTTTGAAATGTCTTTGTTTTTCAGGATCAGACTAAAATATCTCGACTGTGAGCCTTAAAACATGGTCAATATCATCTACAATTTACATGCTTATGTGTCAAACAGGATTACTTAAATTTTTGAGAATTTTATCATTAACTCAGAAAAAATATCAGGCAATGCTGTGAGCATATAATTGAAAGAGAAATGGAGTCAACAAATGGTTTAACAAATAAGTTTATCACAAAAGGTAAACTAGTTACATCTAGCACCCTGAGAGAACTTAATTCTATCTTATGTTATTAAAGATAGGAAAGCACACACTCTGTTTTCTCTGGTTTTAATGGAAAGATTGATATCCTATTTTGTGGTCAGTGATGATATTAATAAAAATAAGTCCTTTAAATTCTATACCTATAACTTTTCTTAGTAAAGTTATTATCTGGGCTAGTTTTACAAAAGCTTTATAAAATTATCTTTGACCAGTTTCATACACTTCAAGAAAGTCAGTTGGCTTTTTCACAAAACTAGTGTTTCAGGGTGTATTCTGAAACTCCATTTTGTAAGAAACAGGGTTTGCTGGAAACCTGCTTTTGGAAAAATAGTCTACAAATCACATGCCTTATTCTCTTGGAGATTCTGATCTGTAAGCTGAGTTGGTATGGATAGCTCCATGTTAAAATTCAGTATCTAACTGGCTATAGTGTGCTTTCAGTTCTCAACCTGAGACAGCACTAAGAAGCTGTGTGCAGCTTTGCATGTGAATGGGATAAATACATTAGTGCACTAAGGCATACCTGTCAGCTCTTGAAAGCTCTACTGTAAACAGAAGCACTTGTTGAGGAAGAATACATTTTAAAATGCTCTTAGAAGTTGCTGGACTGGAAAGGTTTCACAAAGCAAGAGAATGGGAAGCCTGGGAGGGTTGTAACACAAACAGGTGTCACTTTCATATGTCTTCAAATTCACACTTCAGTAACCCTGTTTTTCTGATAAGCCTGTGACCCTAATGCAAATAAATAGCTAGGCTCAGAGTCATATTGTTGACTAATGTCTAAGATACAACAGTGAATATTAGTTTCTTCAGTGATAAAGAAACTGAATATCCTTGAAACCGGTGCATAGTCAATCTTCAATTTATTATTTTGACTGACTTCTGAAGCTAATCCTGTCAACATATATCACCTTACTGCCAGGAAAAGAAGGTATTAAGAAAATAATAATGTAAGGAAGACATACAAAATAAGAAAACAAAATTGCAGCAACAGACACACATGGTTATCAACTCACAACCCTCCCAAGGTTAAAGTGCAACTTTATGCAGCCAAGAAATTTCCACAAATCAGTTGTGGTCTGCAGAGAGCTTACAATCTTTCTGTCAAAAATCCTGTCATTCCTTGCTTTCATGTCAAAGCTGTAATGCTTTGACCTGCACAAAGGAAGCATGAATATTTGTTTACAGGTCCTTCTTCTGTGTTCATAACACAGATTTTGCCAGTAGCATTTGATTCAGGACAAAGGATTCCTGTGAGGTCTTTGTCCTCTGGAGAGGGTCTCCACTGGATGCCTCCAGAAGCAAAACCACACTTGCTCCTGGATGCCAGAGCAAAATGCAGCAGTGAATGGATGGAGCATAGAGAAATAAGTATAGTCCTAGGATTTTAATGGACTGAGAATCTGTCAGTTATGTGTAATTTTTTTCTGCAGAGTCTAGCAGTTGTTATTTCAACTTACAATCTTATACCAGATACATCAGGAATGAATGAAAAAAGGTGATGTATGATTTAGGGCAATATTTAGGGCATGTTGGAGAATGCAGATTACTCTTGGACACCTTCCACTTCACTGGCACACAGGCAAAACACCAAAGATTTCTATTCACAAAGGTATGAGGCAGGAACAAAACTGCTTCAGATTTGCTTTGTAATCAATCTATTAAATGTCTCTTCTCATAAGGACTATATAAAAAAGGCTGGAAATAGGGCATTTGTGCTGTGAGAGAAAAGACTCTTTGGGTCTCCTCATACTTGTAGAAATGGAGTGGTTAACAGACATTTATTTTTATCTTCATGCTTGTGTTCTCTTGCACACCTCCATTAGATGAACTTTTAAGTGTGTTAGAGCACTTAAATTTATACTTACTTTCATGGCTGCCTCAGGGTTGAATCCTTCTGATACATCTTCTTCTTTTACCATGAGAACATTCCAAATTCAATCAGCAAAGATGTGGTACAAGTTTCAAATTCATAGAATAAGTGATAAAATATTTTAGTTTTAAAATTATTTTTGACCCTGCAAGCATGAGCTTCTAAGTGAAACTAATATGATGACAGCAAGCGTGTTTTTTTGTTGTTGTTGTTGTTGTTTTTTTTTTGTTTTTTGGGGTTTTTTTTGTTTTTTTTTGTTTTTTTTTTTTTGTGGGGTAAAGAAAGAATTCCACTAGAATGAAGGCTTGGATTACAACAAAATTTTTTGCTATTGATTTTAACTGTTTGTGTTTAATATGTTGTAATAACCTATCCTGGTTTGAAAGCCAGGTATTTGCGAAAGAAAGGCAGAAGCTTCCCTTTGAAAATGAAGAGTGTGATGCTTCCTCCCTACAAATTATTATGATTTTGAAATTAAGGGAGCTATCAGGCAAAGATATGGGGGTAGGAATAACAGTTCTTTACTAGTATATCTAACAAGACAAACAAGAACAACAACAGCTATGAAATTACCCACAAACAGAACAGTAACTCAGTCCCAGTGTTTTTTGGCTGCAGGCACCTTTTCCCTGAGCTGCAGTTCCCGGTGCTGGGGGCAGGCAGGTCCCGCAGAGCTGCAGGAGGGCTGGGGGTGATGGCAGAGCTGTCCCAGGGGGAGAGAGAGATCGAGAGAGAGCTCTCTGCTCACGGTGTGGGTCCCAGTGCTCAGCAGAGTGCTGGATGGTGGCAGGTTACAGTGAGAAGGCAGCAGGGCAGGGTCCGACAGCAGTGAGGATGGCTCCCGGAGCTGGGATGGCAGGAATGGGGCTGAGGCGGCGATCGTCCTTCTCATCCGAACTCCGTGGGGGAAATGGGCTGAGCCAGAGCCTTCTGTCTGCTCTTCTGGATGTTTGGATATCGAGGGGTTTCCCTCTTCTCTCTCCCCTCCCCCTTGCCACCAGGGCCTAGTCAGCATGTATCTTAGCATGACAATGGGGAAAATTCCACAGAGGGAAAAAGGGAAAGAACCATCCCTCAACATAATCTTAAAAACAAAACTTGAAATATGTAATGCTAGACATATGGTTTGAGGTGAGAAAATGTACTGTTTGAGATTTTCTTCTTGACCTATAACTGATTTGTATTGAAGTAAACATGAGACAATATTTGCAGATGCCAGACCAGTGAGCAACATTATATGAAAATCTAAGACTATGTAGTGCCAGTTAATAAGATGGGAACATTGCATTGTGTTAGACTTTCTCCCAGGGAAAGTCACATCACATCTCATTAATGTCTGAAAGAATGTTGCACACCCATGAGCTGCACACCATTCTATGATCAGGCCACATTTTTCATTCCAGGAAAATGTTCCTTCTCACCAATATGTTTGCATGATGTGTGCTATTTAGCACCAAATCAATCACCACAGTAAGAAACCCAAAGTACAAGCAATTTGCTGAGTGCAGGCTCCAAAGAGTCAGGCAAATTGCACAAAAATAGAGTGTGGAGAAAATCTGCTCCAGATGAAATCTCCTGTCCCAGGCAGCAGGAAAACTTTACGTACGATATTTTTTTTTCTTCTCTATACATTATTAAGGCTTATTTAATATATTTGTGGAAATATTGTAGGAAACATTGTAGGAAAAGTTTGGCAAGTATTTTTTTTATAGTGCAAAGTGTTTGGTATTGCTTGCCATGTATGTGTAGACAGATAGTAAATATCATTAAAAGTGTAAAATATCATGTTTGCAAAGCTAACATCTGCATCCAGTCTTATGGTAAAAGCCAGATAGACCTCCTTTTCTCACAAAGTATCTAAACAAATATACACAGAATGTAGCAATATCTTTCAAATTTTCTTTTCAGAGGAAACTCTATTTCAGGATGAACTGGAACAGTAGATGTCTTCATAGCTTTGACTTGATGTAACAGGAGCATGTCCTGGCTCTCTTCTCTTCTCTTTACATCACCCAGATGAGGAATGTGGTGGGAAAATACTGGCATTTGTCCTCTGGGCCTGGATCTGAGCAGCACCGAGGGGGAGGAAGAGAAGCAAATGGTGTAGCTTTTATGAGGATTCAGAAACCTTAGCACAGCACTACATATGGATGTGGGATATTGGATTAGGAACCGCATTTTGTGCCATGTGTTCATTTGAACATTACTTTCTCTTTCCAGTGTAATTGTGTTGTGCGGTCCATTTATTTAAAGTTTTTGTTTTTTTACACATAGATAAGTACGGGCTGAAGGTTTTCAACCCTGATGAATTATGTATAGCACAATAAATGTTGGAATTGTCAGCATGGAAATATGAATACATGCTTGCAACTACCATTTCTAGGTTAAAACTGTCATGCTAGAGCAGTTTCCCTGGGAATTGGAGTTTTTACATATATATACAGAGAGATGCTTTACCACTACTTCAGAAAGGAGATAATTCTGGAACGATTCTGTTTTCAGGGACATGTGTCCTCACTTGAGTGCAGAATACAGCTATGCCCACTGAGTTTTTATTCAAATTTCTCTGTGGAAAACCTTCTCATCAGATTCTTACTATATATAGCATGTGACCTAGTGGGAAACAGTACATTGGGTGCGCAGGACTTAGCTCTGAGAGAAACAGAGTTTAGAAAATCTCAAATCCACTGCTTTGTGAGGAATATCAGTACCTGCTTAATTTGTTGCAATTTAAGGTTTTAATATTTTTAACATTAAAGAAAATCCCTTTTGACTGACTCATTTTCTATAAGAAGAAACTCCTTCCCAGGGGAAATCTTGAATACACACTTTGTTTGGAGAAAATTTATGAACCATAGTTGCACAGTTCTCAGAATAAAATCTTGCAACAGTAAGCCTGACAGGCCTTTAACTACAGCACAGCGGTGCTGCCAAATGCAACACACATTGCAGCTTTCCTCTGGCAGTAAAACTGATCTATTAAATGAGTCTTGCAACAGGATTTCTCTACTAATTGCAGAAATAGATAACAAGTTCTTTGAGCAGCCATTATTCACTTGACAGTAATTTTTCTTAAACTGTAAGTGGCATTCTGCTTCAACAGTGCTCAAGCACATGATATTCCCAAAAGAAATGTTAAAAATCTTCCATTAAGGAAATCACTGACTTGTGGATTCGGGTTTTTAGAAATGAAATTACCTGAGGTGATGTGTACTTGTCTTCTTTTAATCAGAGGGTCCCATATGCAAAGGCAAATACTTTCAAAGCCTTTTTTTTTTAATCCTTTCAGAGTATTTCCTACCTTATTATCATACTGTGTTATTTAGCCTGGAAAGATTATTTAAATATAAAGGTCCATCTTAATATTTTAAAAAATTTACTTTTTTTTTCAAAGATTGAAAAATTATCCTTTGATGGGAAATTAATAAAAATCTGCTCTGTAGATAGGATAATTTGATCCTGTTGGATCCCAGAAGTAGCAAGATCAACTATCTTGGCTTCTGAAGGCAGCCTCAGAGATAGAATAATTCTGTCTGGTGTGTGCTGCATCAGCTCTCAAGAAGCAGATCATGTTTTCTACCCTTGAATATCAGGCCCCTGAGTTGCTACTGCCTAAATGTGGTCTGCGAGACCAAAGTGTTGCAGAAAATATTTTATCTCAATTTTTTCAACACCTTTTTCTTTGCTGCTTGTGTGACTTGAGCTGTTATATCATATAAATATATATGAATATGAAATTTGGGTTCACTTACTTGCTCAGCTAAGAGCTTGAATTTTTAAGCAAGCTGATAGAATGTAAAAAGCTTTAATGAGCATTAAAATCCAGTTAGCAGAGAACCTTTTTAAATTTTGTCTCCCCATTTAAAGAGAGGAAGACTCAATTTGAGATAGACATAGGTCTGACTATAAACTGCCAATGATCCTGTGAAACACTGTACTTCTCTTCTATAAAAGGTATGAGATGTATGCAGTAAAATTAATATAAAATTAATCATAAATGACAGTTCAATAGATTATGAATAGAAAACTTGCATAAGAAAGTGCTACAGGGGAATTAAAAGTTACAGGGGAATTTAAATAAATGGAATCTGAGTCAGAAATCACCATCTCTTCATAAAAAAATTTCTTTATTGGTTGATCTCCTATCCAATTCAAAAGATATATTTATATTAACACTTGACTCGTTGTTTAATATGTAATAGGGAAGAAATGTTATGTATGATAATTAATATAATTTACATTTGGAATGATTAAATTATCTTCACTACAGCTCTAGAGAGAGACTGAACACTTAAGAGTTTTAAGTAGTGAGTACTGAAATGCTGCATTTCAGGGCTTCTGAATGTTATTAATTGGAAATGTAGCCATAGGATTCCATGTGGTAACATCCCTGTTTGAAATTGAGACTAAATAAATTATGATTACTTTCAAGAACAATAGGTAATTAAAAGTAGATTTAATTTTTTTTGCTACATCATTTCAAATAAAAGCTTCATGTTGGAGTGATTCTAGCAATGTCAGTTAGTCTTTAGTATAAGAAGCTTGCTAAATGAATACAGCATGAAATCTCTGAAATAGTTTGTCTTACAATAGTATTATTATGAAATAAAAGTAGCTGTTAAAGTGAGTGACCACATGGAAACCAGGGGGAAAGACTGTCATGCTATGCTCCAAAAGATAAACTTTCAGCTAACTAGAAACTCATTTTGAATATGTATCTCAGAAATCTCAACACAAGTAAGAAATGATGCGAAAATGTGTTTTAAAGCATTACTTGGCAGATAGGTGCCTCAATGAGTCCTGTATCTGTTTAACCTGCCTTTTGCCTTGGCAACTGAACCTGAAGCCCTCTGTGCAGAGTGCCATAAAGCATGCACAGAAGGATGGTCCTTGTTCTAAAAATCTCATAACTAGAGCAGAAAAGAGATGCTCCAGAGTTAACCACTGAAGTGTGTTATGCTAGACTGAGAGAAAGATAGGGGTTGATTTAGTTGATTTCCACGATGTCTGATGGAATCAGCAGGCATCAAAGCCAAAAACAGCTAGTATGGGAAAGGTTAAAACATAGAAGTATGTCTCTTTGGCAATACATCAAGGAAATTTTTAAAATTAGCACAGCATCTGCAGAATGGGGGAAAAAAACAACTTTAAATTCACACCCTTCTGAAAGCCATGCCCCTTTCTCTGCTCAAAAGAAGAAGTCCCTGCTTGAATCTGTAGAGAGGAAAATCCCCTTCTGGACTGTCCTTCATCACCACAAGGCATGAGAGGGGCTGACAGAGAAAATCACATAAATAGGGAGTACACACCAGTTACTAAATATTCTGTGGAAAACTCTGAGATAAATGTCAGTGTTGCATTTGTGAGAAGTGTGAGATCTTTTCTTATTTAGAAAGGAGAAAATTATTAATTTACCTAGAACGTTAACCCACATTTTCTGAAAATGATAGTGACTCTGAAATTTATGAAGTAGGAAAAGCCAAGTCTTCAATGAAAGAGTTCGTGTCCTCAGAAAAGAGAGTTCCTGTAAACGCTCAAAAATCTGGCTGTTTTGAGGGTTTACAGGACCCTATCTCAACATTTTGTCAGTTTCTATCTTCTGACATTAAGTGTGAGGGTACTGTGATAAGTAATCTGTATGAGGCCAGACTAATATTGTGCCAACAATATATTGGTGAGATTTGCTCGTGTGAAATCTGTGAAGGATATTGTGTCTATCACATCTCTTCAATTTTAACTCTGCAAGTAAGGGTGGAAGCGAAGGCAGTTTGGGATGCTGTTATCAATTCTGAAATACTTGGTGCAGACATTTATAATCTGATTATATTTTTCAGACCTCTTCAATTTTCCTGGGATTACTTAGGTGTTTTAGGTGTTAGGAGTTAGCAAAGCAGCATATAATTTGCATAATTCCATGAAACTACTATAAAAAATAACCACAAAATCAGGATTCTGCATCATTCCAAACCCTCCAGCATTACAATCAAAAAATAGATTTGTACCTTTAATGCAGTAGACACCCACAAGCAAGATCTGCAAGGAGAAATTTTACAGCAGCACACAGCAGTGTGTGCTTTTCACAGCAGTGAGAACTGCAAAAAAAAAATGAAGACTACTCACGGGTGACTCTCTGTTAAGGGTCACCAAGGCACCCACACATGCTGGGCTGACAGGCACTCATGAGAGGCATTCTGCCTTCTGGGAGCTAAGGTCCAAAATGCTGCTGGGAAGGCGCCACAACTTCTTCAGAGCACAGCCTGCTATCCTTTGCTACTTTTTCACAAAAGATACTGCAAGTTGGAATTTGGGCAGATGAGGGAATGCAAGTAGGGAGCGCAAGTAAGAAGTGCTGGTGTCCAAGCTACCTTTTCTTCTGTTTTAAGAGTCACAGGAGAGGATGTAGCCAGAAATAGACATATAATGCACACCAACTTCTGGTTTTGTGGCTGGTGTTTTTTTGAGGGTTTTGACCTTTTATGACAATGGGCCAATCTACCACAATTGTAGATTGTCAGGGAGGGATGGCATCCCCCTGTCTAGAAGGTGCAAAGGAATCTTTAGCAACACACTGACCAACTTGGTGAAGCAGGCTTTAAACGGAAAGAATTGGAGTACAGGATCCAGAGTGACAAAAATAAACAAGCAAACAAATAAATAAATGAAAGGCTACATAACTGTCTCCCAGGATGAGAACAACCACCTCAAGTGCATGCATAATGAAACAGTCAGGGTAGGGAAGAAATAGGAGCAGCTGGAATATCAGACCCAGTGAGAGAGTTACATTGTAGAAATAACTGAAACATGACGGGACAACTCACATGACTGGAGGATCATGGTGGATAGCTGTAAGTTGTTTTGTAAAGATAGGCAAGGAAGAATTAACATAGGAGTAGCACTTTATCTTAAGGGAAATCTTTGATGCTGTAACGGGTTGACATTGTAGACACCAGATGTCTGCCAAGGTCATCTCTCATTCCCTTCTGGGAGAGAAAATATAACGAAAGGTCCAAGAGTTGAAACGAGGATTGGGAGAGATCACTCACCAAATATTGTCATAGGTGAAACCAGCTAGAATTAGAATTAGAGCTATTAATTGAATTTATTATGAACAAAATCAGAGAAGGATAACAAGAAGTAAAATAAGACTTTAAAGCACCTTTTTTCCACCCCTTCCTCTCTTTCAGCTGTACCTCCTATCCCAGAGGTGCAGGGAGACAGCAAATAGGGGTAATAGTCATTTAATCACCTGTGGTTTCTCTGGCTGCTGGGGGAAAAGAGTCCTTCCCCTGATCACCATGGAGCTCCTCCTATGGGACATAGTTCTCCATGAACTTCTCCAACATGGCTCCATCTCTTGATCCTTGCCAAACTGCTGCAACATGGGTCACTCTTCCACAGGGTGCAGTCCTTCAAGGACAGGGTACTCCATTGTGGGCTTCTCTCTCCATGGATCTCACATGGGATCACAGCCTCATCCAGGCATCCACCTGCTCCAGTGTGGGGCTCCTCCCTGGGCTGCAGGTGGATCTCTCCATCCCTGTGATCCTCCATGGCTGCAGGGGCAGAGCTGCCTCACCAGGGTCTGCACCACAGGCTGCAGAGGGACCTCAGCTCTTGTGCCTGGAGCACCTCCTGCTCCTTCCTTCTCTGCTAACCTTGGCATCTCCAGAGCTATTCCTCTCACATTCTCACCCTGATCCTCCCTGGCTGCAATGACAAGTTCACAATAATTTATTTTTCTTCTTCTTCTTTTTCTTTTTCTTTTTCTTTTTCTTTTTCTTTTTCTTTTTCTTTTTCTTTTTCTTTTTCTTTTTCTTTTTCTTTTTCTTTTTCTTTTTCTTTTTCTTTTTCTTTTTCTTTTTCTTTTTCTTTTTCTTTTTCTTTTTCTTTTTTTCTACTAGATTTTCTTCTGTTTGTTTTTAAGATAGGGAGATCATAACGATGCAGACAACAGAAGAGAGAACTGGGAAAATCAAGTCCTCTTCTTCCATTTAATTATTTTCTAACAATTTTCAACTTTACACTTGATTTAATCTGAAAATGCCTTGGATCATGAATTTGACTTTTTATAGAACTATATGACAAATACTCATTTTGAAAATCATTCCCATGCTGCAGTAAAATGTAAAAACATTGAAATTATTGCAGATAGTGGAAAAAACCAAAAGATTTTAATTCAAATAAGGTTGAAAAGAAGTTTAATTCACTGAATTGTTTCAGTTCGAGGGTTTTTTTTTTTTGTTTCTTCTTAATATATTTAATCTGAATAATAGGAGGCAGGAGAAAGCTTTTCTTCTGGTAGATAGGTACAATCTGTTGGGGAAATACCTAAAATTTTTGTCCAACTGAAACACATGTTGTAAATAAACACCTTAAACATAATATGCAATAAAAATTATGTGATAATACACTATTCTTATCTAGCCAAAGTAGAGATACTATGGGGAGTTCACACTACATAAAATATTGGACACAGCCAATACTCAAAATTTCTACTCCAGAAATCATGACTAAAACTTTTATGTGTTTGGAATCTTACCTCTCTTTGTTCTGTAAGTTATTCCCCATTGCAAGGTAGGTGGGAAATATGGTTTCACTTCCACAATAACTGCAGTGAGAAATCTTAATCTAGTTGGACTACAATACGGAATTCAGATTTATCAGAACGTTCTTTTGTTATTAAAATTATTGGGTTTGATCATAAATTTTGTTCAGCCTGTCATGAAGAATTAGTTTGTAAGAGAGGACATGTATGTGGAATCTTCTCCTATTTTTGTCATTAATGTATTGTATTTAATTTTGACAATAAAAACTTATCTGGCCCACATGAACAACATAATATATGAAATTAAACACCAGCAGTTAAAATGAAGCAATTTCAGAACAATTAGTGCCAAATCATGTAACCTGAAACCAAAGAAATAATGTGATTAGACATAATGAGTCAAAGCAGACAACAAGCTGGCTCAGCTTATGCTTAGACTAAAATAATTATTATGTGCTGATGAACGATTTATCAGACTAGCAGATGAAGGACTTTTATACAATGTTAGCAATTGAGTACATCAAGACTGCAAGATTTCTTATTTAAGAGTTTGGCGAGTGTTTCTGTAAAGCAAATTCTGTCCTGCAAACATCTGTTACCTAACGAGGCATGTAACATCAAGATATAATTTATATTCTTAAAGGATGAAGGGATTCTTCATTTAGCAAGTTATCAAAATGCAAAGTATTAGCTTTATAAGCAGTTTGAGTTGCAATGAGCAGATGTAACACAGATGAGGGATTTCTGCAAACCTCTTTAGGAACGATCAACATAATGGTTTTTAAGTCCTTTTGTAACATTGTTAGAAAAAATTATTGTCTTTTTCTTCCATCTATTTATCGTTATCATTTCCTTTAGGGAATCTTGTTTAAATTGCACTGAACTAGGTCCTGTTTTCAGATCTGATTTATGGTTGCACTCAACCAAATCAATCAGCAACTCACAGGTCAGTGCTTATCAGGATTTGCCCTGAAATATCAGGAAAGCTAGCTCAGCTACCAAATAAAAAAATAATCTGCAGGGACTCCTCAGCAACATTTCCCGTTAGGGAAATTCTCCTTATGATAATCCTTCTGATCTTTATTAGAACTGTTTTTGTGCCCTGAAAGTCACCCTGTAAAAACTCAGGAAATATGCTTGGATTGTCACTCCACTGCATCATCAGAAGGTGAAATTAGGGATGCAGTGTTGACATAGGCTTCAAATTCTCTTAGTTTTTTGTGAGAGGAGGTGAAAAAGGACAAATATCAAACCTGTTTTCTTGTTGTTTTTTTTAAGCCTTATTAAAACTGTTTTGTGTAGATGGCAGATATCATTCTGAGATTTCAAGAGGATTTCTCTGTATAGAATGTACATGTATGTGCACATAAACTTCTCTGAAACTGAAATAATTGTTCTTGATTTCTTCTACTGTCTTGGTGTTCTCTTGGTTACCTTCCTTTCTGCTAAGGTCAAAATAACTGCCCTGGCCAGCAACAGCATGCCCAATAACAAAAATCAAAAAAATATTGCTGAGATTACCTGCAGTACTAACTTAAATAAAAAAAGAAAAAAAAGAAAAAAGAAGTTTTAGGTATCCAAACTTTTCAAACATTTCACAAGAAGCAGGAAAACTATGAAACATTCTTCCAGGAACAACACTTTAAATAGGGGGAAAGTTAGAGAAATATATGTAGGACAATTCTCAGGAAGACCAAATGGAAGAACAGACCTAAATCAATACAAATATCTTCCACTGGTGTTAGGAAACACAATCTTGCAAGTACAGTACGAAACTCAACAATGGTCTCTTACTTACAGGTGATACATAGTTAGCTTACACATAAATGCTCATTTTTGTCAATCTAAAGATCTTTCTGGAATGGAAAAATGTGTGATTGTTTTTTTGTAGTACTGATTTTCACTTACGCAATCCTGTTAATTTGCAAGTGTGCCCTTAATGGCAGTTAAGTAATCTCAGCTTTTATTAATTTGGAAGCTTTGCAATGTTAACTTTCTTACTTTTAGCTAGCATTTTTTTTCCCAGTGATAATAAGAAAAATAAATAAACTTACTAGTCCACAGATTTAAAGTCAAAAAGAAAACTAAAAAAAACAAAGGAACTTGTTTTTTTTAGAAAGGTAGTATTTTATTTAATGTCACTTTTCATGGACAAATTGCACCAATTAAAACAGAATTTTGTTACCTGGCTAGCACAAAAAGACATGAAAAATCTGTTTGCCATTAACAGCAATGATAAAACTCTGGACTAGGACTAGAGTCACACAGAGGTCTTATTGATCCCACTGACTTCAGGGGCTGTAGATAGACCATTTATCATAAGGTTCACTTCACTTTCCCTTTTGTCACTGAGGTGTTGTCAGAGAGAAATGTCCTGTTTCTGTGCAGACTCCAGCAGGGATAAGCCATGCTGATGCTACATGCATAGGCAGCAGTCAATGAAAAGGTCAGGGCATGTATGAACCTTGGATTCATAAAAAGAATTTAGGTGCAATGTTGGGAAACCTGCAGCATAAACTCCACATGCCCCTATAAGCACAGAATGTAATTTACTCAAAGAGATGGAACTGCAAATAGCACCAAATCTCTACATTTTCACTGAAAAATTGCTTAATCTGCCTAATAATTAAGATTAATTGATTAATAGTACAAGTTTCATGAGTGTTGAAATACTTGATTAAAGAGAATTGCATAAATATTAATTCATCTTTTCTAGTTCTGAAACATCACAACTGAAGGGGAATGTAAGTTTAAAAAATTCCTTTTAAGAAAATTTCCTTCCCTGTTAGACTTAAGGTCAAATTACTTAAAAATCATGTTTGTTATCTTTGTAATTGGAGTTCTATATCATTGTCAAATCATGGCTGAAGTAATGAAGTCCCTTCTATTTCAAGACATTTAAAATTGGGATATAGCTCATGGTTTTAAAGTCTGCTGGAGTTCATGTGGAACACGAGGACACAGTAGACCAAAAATTGAATAACAATGCTTGCTGCATTATGTCAAGAGATTCATTTCTTGAATGCCTTCTCTTTAAGGGCCCATTTTAAAAGGTTGGAGTAGCTGGCAAATGACAGCCACTGATCCTCATTTCCAGAGATGTACAGTGTATGCTGAGGGGTCACAGACTGAAACTGCTCAGTTTCTAAGACAGGCGGGCAGTCTCACAGCAAATCTTTGAAGACTTTGGCAACGTAGGATCTTGGTATTGCATTTCCAAAAATCCTTACAGCGTATGTAAGAATTCAGCCTATATTTACTATTTTTATATATTTACAGCACCTGATATGCTGTGAACTTTTTTTTTTGTGCAGGCTTAAAACATATTCTCTGTAATGTGAGACTGGAAATGCCATTGCCCATTGATTATAATGTAATTTCTGTATAAAAAGAGAAGAAGAACAAGCTGGAGGAAAGTAAACTTGTGAGAAACAGAAAACATTTAAATTTCATGGTGTGTAAATTGGCAGGATTTCATGTAAATTACGAGTTATCTTTCTTGGAGATAACTTTCTCACTGAATGCATATATGGCTGAAAAGTTAATAAAGTTTTTGCATCTCAGACATGGCCCCTAAATAAATTCACCTGCATTTGACTTCCAGACATATACTCATTTTTCTTTTATGGAATTCAAAATGGGTAAGTAGCTGCAATTCTGTTTGACAGACAGCAGGAGAGAAAATCTGTTGTAAAGGGAACTCAGCTGTTTCTCTATAGTGTTCTCACTGTATCTCTTACTATTGCTAGAAATATTTTATGTCTCAAAAGAGTGGATAACATGAAGAAAAACATTAGCTACCTGACTTTGTTCTGTGCTGTATGGCATGTTTACTCTTAAATCTTCATAGAATAGTTCTATATTTTAGATAATGATATCTACTTATCTGCCTTGCAAAGGGACAATCAAGGTTCAGTGGCATAAATCTTGCAAAATATGGAGAGCATTTTAAAATTTAATGTTATTGTTCCAACCATTCATAAAAGGAAAACTGAGATACCACAAGGTCTCTTTAAAATTGTTTATTTTTTTAGCTTTGTACTCAACTCTGAATCATTCAAAGAAGACATTTTCAGTGTCAAGTGTTAGCTTGAATAAAAAAGCAATGTGCTTAACTTAAGTAGTGAGAACACTACATAAGCTCAATGTCAAGAACTCTCACCTTTTTGTATCATCCTTGTCCATGTAATAATTATATAGAAATTAGGCTAACTCAAGCTCTGGATGCACAGGTGAACATAAAACAGAATCTGGTTTACATGAGATAAACATGTATGTATATTCTATGATTTCAGAATCTATTCTCATGGCATAATAAACACAAGCCTGTCTTTCTATGCTTGATGTCGAGAGCAAATCTACTAACATTACTGCCTTACAGAATTGAAAATATTGTACTAAAAAAAAAAAAATGACACACATACCACCAGCAAGGAGTAAGTCTGTCTAATCAACCTGACTATCTGGCCTTGAAAAGGTCTGTTTCCATACATACTGCACAGAAGAGCTGAAAGCATCAAAAGTTGGATAATGGGGCAGATTAGCAGGTCAGCAAAAGAATGTTACACAAGGGACCTAAATGTTCTGTATAGGATACTAAAGACTGCTTACTTGAAGCCACAAATGCATTTTTCTCCACTCTGCAGTAGAAAAGTAGTAAAATGTTTTAAAATGTGGAACATGAAATTATCCTGAAATACAGTGATTCTGGTAAAGATATTTCAGGGTATATTTATCTCAAAATGCTCATGTAAAACAAAGCAGGTATTTTCCTGAGGGTTCCATTCATAAGCAAATTACTAAGTCAGATGTGTCCTCGTGATTATCCTGGTATTCCATTATTTTGAAGAAATTGAGTCAAATTAATCTTAGATTATTTTCTGTACTCTGCTTATGTGTTGTTTATTTGTCTTTTCTTTGCATAGGTATGTAGCTACAATGAGGAATCAGCATTAAGCTTTGTTTTGTGTGCTCCTTTTATTTTTAGGGTTCTTTTTGTTGTTGTTTTTTGGTTTTGTTTTTATTTTTTTTAACATGGATTTGAAACAGCTAGGTAATTATTTACCTTGTTCAGGAAGTTTTGCTGCTTTGTTGTTTTTTTCCTGTAACATGCTGGAATTCAAAACTTTGCATAACCGTTTAATTGAAGTATTTGATTTCATATTGTCACTGTGAATTTCTCCAACTGAATGTGGGAATTTTTAGTAATTATGCATTGTTATGTTCTTTATGTTGTAACTTTAATCTGATTTAGTATTCATAATGACTACAAGTAGAGTTTCCTGGCAGGCAGAAAGATGCAAAATTAAATTGAATCTATTATGACTAAAAAGAGTGACTGAATTACAAAAAAGTTAGCAATGCCTAAATGGTTTTTGAGTTTCTTTGAACTCTTTACTCTCATAACCATATGAAAGTTGAAGTCACAATGTATTTCAGAAAGAGGTTATGTTCTTGTTAATATATTGAATATACTGAATATGAATGAATATACTCTGTGGCAGCAAGGCCTGGTTTCACTGACTGAAATTCTTCCCTAGATCCCTGATAATTTTATGTATGAGAAAAAGTATGATTACTTGACCAAATTAAGTAAGATGGCATACGCATAAATGATTGCCTAGGTCTCCAAATTTTTGAAATGCAGGCAAACCTACAGCCTTTCTTACTTAAGTTGCAGAAGAGGAAAAACAGAATTAGTGTAGAATTTAGATAGAGGCACATATGCCCCAGCAGAACCATGCAGGCATCTTTTTACCTGCAAACTGTCTCTAAGATAGTGATCTCAGTGGTGGGTCTGCACAAGAGTGAAAATATACTAGGCCTTCTCTATTTTTTATATACTTGGTGAACCCAGGTTTTCTATTTCAGTAATTCTCCTAGCATTTGGAGGTGTATGAGGCAAGGTAATGTCTGAAAATCAACAATATATTTTAGTACGTAAAAGAAATATCCAAAATATACTTTTGCCTAATGCAAATTTCACCAAAGTCACTTTTTCCAAGATTTCAGATGGAATTTAGAAGACTTCCCAAGAGAGTGGTTAGTACTGACAAAGAAATGCAATGCAGATCCTTTATTTATGCAGAGGTGCTCAACTTTGTTCTGCTGGCCTAATTGAAATATAACCATCTGCCTGTCTGTTACTCAGCTGGGATTGAATGCTTGCTTTTGATGTGTAACTCGCAGTATCCCTACCTGACCCCTCTTTACTTTCAGCTCAAGGGTACAGGGACATTCAGGTCACAGTTAACACTAAGGAAACTTTGACTCGATGTTAATGCTGACAGTTGGCACCTAAAGACTTCTCTACCTCAAAGATATCACCAGAGTAAGAGGATGCTTAAGAAGATAAGAAGTGAATAAATGATAGGAAAAAGAGAGACACACTCCACAAAGCAATAATGACGTTTACCATTTTCCAAAAGAATTTCAGACAAGGATGATGGATTCAGTAGAGGAGAAACTTGGAAAATAAAACTTGGAAATTTGGGCAACCCAGATGTTTTAGTTTTCTTTTCCTGCTTCCTTTCTTCTTTTTAGTTAGGGATGCTCCACATCCACTTATGTAAGTCTGAACAAAAAAAGGTACAGTGCTTTTTTTCCTCAGTTTCTAATAATCCTGGTAGACCATGGACTGCCCAGTCCTCTGAGCCAAAGGACCATGAGGGTGGAAGCAGGGACTTCTCATTTATTTTAACACTAAGCTTGTCAGAGACCAGCTCTATCAGGTGAAGGTTCACATGTCCATGGGGCCTGATCAAATGCAACCCAGAGAACTGAAGGAGCAAGGAGATCTTACAGAATTCTCTCTATCAGCTAGCAAAGGCTGAAGAATCTGGGGTATTCCCTGCTGTCTGAATGTGGGCCAAGTTATTCCAATTTACAAGAAGGGCATAAGGGAAAACACAGAAGCATACAGAACTGTGAGTCTAACCTCAACACCTGGAAAAATTATGGAGGAGACAGACTGGATACCTTCAAAAGTTGTTTAAAGGACAACACAGACGTCAGGCACAGTCAACATGTGTCCATAAAGAGGAAGTCCTGTTTAACCAATCCAGTCTTCTCCAGGACAAGGTCAGTTGCCCAGTAAATTGAGAGATGTAGAGGATTTAGGTTGTTTGGCATTTAGTGATACATTTTTTACTGTGCCTCACAGCTCCCTCCTGTAGCAGTGGCTCAGCTGTGGCCATGGAGCGCTGGGTGGAGAGACAATGAAGGGTTTGGCCAACAGGCTGATGAGTGGCCACCAGCTGCTCCTCAGGGCTCAACCTTCCCCCCAGGGCTAGGTAATATTTGGATCCATGATCTGGATGCAGGAGTTTAATGCTGCATTTGTGGCTCTAGAGGAGTCAGCAGCTTGCTCTTCCATTCTCTTATGCACTAGATTCTTTTCAGGAGAGAGAACTATGATCTGTTTATACTGGATTCCACCAGAATGATTCCTTTCTCTTTTACCACTGCTTTTCCCTCCTCTCTTTTTTTTTTTTATTTTTATTTCCTAATATAAGAAGGATGCAGATTCAGCAAATTGCAAGGCTAGAATTAGCTTTGATCTTTGCAAACATGTTTTTAACCAAGCAACGACAGCTCAGTATAGCTTAGACTTCAGTTCACTATATATCTCAATAATAATTGTTTGATAATACAGCACTGCTGACCTTATGGGAACATATTTCTTTGTACTAAGTGTCTTGACTGGTCTTTACAGGCTACTTTAACCTGATGTGAGAGAAATTCCTTCCTGCTGAACATTACCTATGCTTTTGTGGCTTTTTTTTTTCACTCTCTTCTGTAATCAGAATTGGTAGAGGGTGAACAGCAATGGAGAGCTAAGGTGCTACAACTTGTCCTCAATGACCATTCTCACGTCTCTGAAAAAAGAAAATATTGCTCCACAGTCCCAAGCTTGGTTATCTTGGTTATTATGATGTTTATCACACTTAAAACACTTTGTGTCCATCTACCCTTAACAAAAGGTAGTAAAGGTAGAGACAGGTCCTAGTCCAAAATCACTCAATTAAGCCAAAGGAGGGAAGACTTATTTTGACATCCTTTGGACATCCTTTTTGATATCCAGAGGAATATTGTCTTTCTACCAAAGAGAACCAAGAAGGTTATACAGCTTAAGGGCATTTATTTGCAAGGTCAGCAGTAGGTTCCTGGTTTCTCCTAAAGCAGTGTTAAGGTAATACTTTTGCTATCATCCACCCTTACATGAATAGCTCCTGTTTCAGTTCCCTTTGATGCACTGCATGGCCTTGCTCCAGTCCTTGTCTAGTCAAAACCCAGCAGCTTCAGGGCCAACAGGTCCTGCTAAGAGACAGTATTTTGCCACCACAACAGTATTATGCTGACAGAGCCTGGTCACTTCAGGCCAGGACTAGCTAACATCCATCCAAGAGCATGAGCAGGGGAAATACATATCTTCTTTTAACCTTGTGTGTAGATGTAACCTTATTAGCAACCTTCTCCTTCCCATATGTATCTCTTAAAATAGAATGCTTTATGCTGCACATAAATTGTATTTAGAAGGTTATGCTATGAACATTTATTTTAGACTCTAATGACTTCAGGGAGGGGAATGTCATTTGCTATCAGTTTAAATAGTGCTTAGCAGAAGGGGGTTTTGACCTGCTTCTTACAGCTGCCATATATAGATAAACATCTGGTTTAATGAATGTCGGTAAATCAGCATTTTCAAGAATGAACAGAATTTAAAAAAAACCCCAAACATAAATATGCTCTTTCAATGAAATTAACTGTACAGTCTCCATTTCGCCCTTTAAACCTCTCTTTTGGATTTAGGGAAAGGACAATGCTTTTGTCCTTTGGCTTTTGGCTGCTTCTGCCAAAAGGATTAACTCTTCTTCTGAACATGTTATTTTCTTTTTCCTAGTTATAATTCATGGTGCAACAAGAATAACTCATTGAATTCACTTTTAGAGGAGAACAGGAAACTTTTTATTTCCTCAATGATATGCCCTCACATCACAAAAGAAGGTATTAACATTGTTCTCTGACTGAGATCTCTATATCTCGATAGGGCTAATTAAACAGAAAAAAAGGGCTGAAAGGCAGTATCTGCAGAAAATTTTATTCTGGGTGGCATTTCAGTATCTTGGAAATATTTTAATAATTGTTTTTTTACAGGTCCAGCTGTTTACCATGCAGCCTGAGGGGAAATCCTTATTTATGAGAAGAACTCTTCACCACTGATTATAATCATGTGCAAAATGGTCTTTTCATCTCATGCTCATGAATACATCTTTGTTAAACTAAACAAGAGCTGCTGACTCAACATCTGCCCTTAATGCTTGCAACTCACCTTTTGTTCTCAGCATCTATTTGGATGGTTAAAGGGAGTTAGCGCTTTGAGGGTATATTTCAAGTAATTATTAGGACTATTCTTTACTTTTTTTCTAAGACAGGGAGACAATTTTTAAGCAAAAATACTTTCCTTTGATATCCTTGTAAGGCACAACACTTAATATATTCTGCCACTGAATTACACTTTCTGTTACTTATTAGAGGCTTTGTGTAATGAGTGTTATATATTGAAGGCAATGAAGGATGAGAAAACATCCAAAACTGTAAGGAAAGCAATAATTTAGTATATCCTGTGGGACTCAACTGCTTGTTATAAATTAATTTTCCATGTAAATGGGCTTTAAAAAAGATTGAACTTGTTGCTGGTGCTGTAATTGTTATTCACATGAACTTCAAACAAATTTCATTCTTTTGCTACTCTTTAATGCTAATGTCTTGCTAATGTCTAGAAAAAAATTTGTTTCTTCATTCTTGTATTTGAAATAAACTTAAGCATACTACAGTTAAGGGATTTGGATTATTGCCATATTTTGCACAAAGAGCTTTAAAGAGGTGACCTCCATTTAACTAAATGTTCAGTACTCAGTAGTCTGCTAACACACCTGACTACTTCAGATGATTCATATCACACAAAATTTAAGGAAGATACATTGAACGCTTGTACTGACATTATTCTTCTATCCATTATCTGGAAAGTTTTAGAGAAGGTCTTCAGGAAATAGACTGATTTGACCTTGTTCTATGGTCACATCAGCTGTTAAACTCCTTCTTGTGATCCAAGATGCATTCTGGATGCAAAAGTCATACCAGCCTCAATAGTCAGAGGAGATGATGGAACCTGTGCAAAGCATTCGCCTCAGCTCCCGCTGAGGTGCTGGAAAGCAGCTGGATAAAAAACACTGTGTTCTCAGCTTGCCCATTTTGGCATCCTTTACTTTCATCTCTTGCTTGATGAGCAGTCTGTGCCATGTAGAGCCAGCAAATGGCGGTCAACATTCTCCCTGCTGTGCACCTGTAAAGCAAAACCAGGACATTTTCTCAAAGGGACAGCAAATGATTGCATAACCTTCGCATTTAGAAAGTCCTCTCTTCTTAAAGGGACATGATATTCATGCAGGATAAAGGTAGATTATTTTGATTAAAAGCAGTTTTCCAGAGCTGCTTCTTTTCAACTTAATGAATTAATAAAATCATCTTAGTTGTCAGCAAAAGTAGCAACACATTAACTTTGATTATTTAAAGGAGAATAACAGGGTCAGTTGTAGTGAGATTTAGGAAGTCAGATTTGCCAGCAAAGAAGCACTAAGGACTGGGTAAAGGCTTGTTCCTTAGCAGCAAACTCTGAATATTTTTCACTCTTCTGTAAACTGGCTGTAGTTTATTAGAGAAAAACTGGTAAAAATTTTCAGCTTGCTTTTTCATGAATTTGCCAAAGGTTTGAGCAACATGTTTTGGCTTTTTAATGGGAATATTAAAATTCCAAAATTTTTTTCTTCTACAAATTATCAGAAAATAAGCAGTGCTCACCTATGAAGTTTATAAAATCCTTGCATATGTCTCCCCACAAAAAAAGAATCTTCTCAAAGTCTCTTTTACTTTAAAACATTGAGAATGTTCAAAGGACTATCATTTTTAATAAGCTAGAAGTTGCTTTAGTATAGTTGTTTTTGATTAGCTCTTTTTTCAGTATCTTTCAGTTCACATGCATCCTTGCTAATTGTAATGAGGTGTATCAGAGGTCATGCAAAACTGGTTGAGATGATTCATCTTTGTCTTGATCTGTGTGGTTGCTTGAAAAACTCTGGGTGTTCCATTCCATGCTTTTGTTATTCTTAATTTATGAGCTATCAGCTATATGTTCTCAATTTCCAGATGTTAGAACAGGCAGCCCATTTCAAACTACTGCCACGCAACAGTAAGAAGGCTAATTACATACACAAAGTTTTTTCAGGTGTCAGAGCAGAAGCTATTAAAAAATGAGCCATGCACCTCCACAAACACTTCTTAGAGTATTCCACAAATGAATTTTACAAGGTAATGTAGGATATGGCCAGATGGTTAAGGTCACTTGTGCTGTCCTTATATGTATTATTGTCTAGACTACATTGTTTTTTTGAATAGTAAAATCCTAAGATATATGCTGAATATAATTTGCAATGATTACCAGCTGTTGGAAATCTGTACCAGTACAAACTTCAAAATCTAATACTTAAAATGCTGTGAATGGAGAAGATATTTCTACAAAATATGTTGAGGTTTACACACAGAGAAGACACTTTCTATTTATAATTTACTAATTAGAGAATTTTGTTGCATAGTAGAACCTTCTCAAGACCCTGTAGTTCTTCTCCATTAAAGAGAAGGGAATGATTTAACAAGCAATCTTCTCTGTCTTTTGGCACAAAAAGAAAAGCCTATAAAAGTTAAGATTCATAATCATCCTCAACCTTTAACAACAGACGATTATGTTGTATTTGTGGTAGCAATTTTTCACAGGATTTAAACAGCAGTCTTAACAGGATGAGGTCTCATGACATTGCCAGATTAAAGTCACTCAGGTTAGGTCTCAGGTTATTTTCTAGAGAAGACTTGGTAGATTTTTACAGTTGTAATTAATACTACAGGTGTAGTCTGGGTTCAAAAGTCCCTAAAAATTCAGAATTTAATGCAAGTCCCTTTGCATCCCAGTCAGCTCTGAGAAGATGTACTTGACCAAATGCTTGGTGTATACTTGCAGGTCTGCAGACCCTCACAGTTTCTATATTTTAACTGTGATTCTTGTCCTAAGTATATACACGCTTTTTTTTTTTTTTTCACCTGGAAAAGAGACTTTTATTATATACGAGGTCAGATTTGAAATGTACAGCCACTCTTCCTTCTGTGCCTCCTCTAGTCTCATGTATCATTGAGTAACCAGATGGAAATAGCTGTATAAGCACAGAACTAGCTGAACCATTCAGTCGGGATTCAAGGATACAGGCAAGGGCAGGAACACATCTGATTAGGTCACGAATGATGAGAGCCAAGGTCAGCAGCTCTCACATTTCTGGCCTTCATCACAAGATTGCTATTGCCACATTATTAATATATATTAAAATTGTGTGAAGTATTTGTCTCAGCAATTAATCTAGCCCACTTGATCTGTTCTTTCCACAGCAAGGCAGTCTTTTGCTCTTGGCTTTATACAGATATGTATCCAATTTATCTAAAAGGAAACATCATTTAACTGTCTTTAGCTACCTTTTTACAGTAATTTTCAGGGAACTGCTAAATGAACAGAGTAATAACTATTTTCTCATCTTTTAGGCACAGGAACAAGAGCAATTTCTTTCTGTAAGGTGGGAGGTTGCACTGCTATACTGCTACTTTCAAAATGAGTTCAAGTTAAATCAAAATTACAAAATTATCCACAAAACTGAAAATAACAAAAGGCAAAATAACAGTCTGATTTATGCGAATTGAAAGTTAGAAAAAAGATTTCAAGCGTTGCTCAATCACTTTCTTCTGTTTTTAGGGGTTTGCAATACTTCTCACCTTACAATATTTTGCTCTCAGACCTGATGAAAAAATAAACTTTACATTTTTCACAAAAGGTAGAGGCTTTTTGCCTCGCAAGGATTCTGAACCATTTGAGTTATGATGGTGAAAATAACTCACAGGGAATGACTCGGCAGGTTTTTAACAATGCCTTCTGAGATTTAGATACTAGGAAAATAGTTGATATTTAGGTTGTTAACCTAAGTTAATGTGGTTTTACTGCAAAATATGATTCTCAGAGGATTATGAACTATACAAAAGGAATTGTAATCTTTATTGGTAACTTCCCTTGTTTTAAAACTATGTATTTTTTAAACACTAAAATGTTCTATATGGTAGATACTTTCTTCTGAAAAACATGTATTTTGATAACAGGGAATCAAAATGGTGCAGAATTCAGACACAGAAACCCAAATCATATAAAAATAATGTTATCTCTTTCTGGATTAGATATCTCTTGTCTCATATCTAGCCACACCTGTTATTTAATAGAACAAGAGTGTTCACAAAATTCTGCAGGCTTTAATATGATTGGGTTTTGCTTTAGCACTAGTTTTTTCAATTTTAATTGTTGCATTAAGAAGTGTTTTCTTCTAGGATTTAGTCAGCAAGAGACATAAATATTGTTTTTTTATAAATTAAATTGTAATGCTATCAGTGGCTGTAAAATCTTTAGGCAGGCTGCTGGTCATACTTTTTTTTTTTTTTATGTTGCAAGTTAAAATGTTGGGATGCCAGTTTTGAGGTAGAGAAGCTCTCAGTGTTTCTTCTTGCCTACATTTAGTGGTTTTGGCACTTCTGAGATTCAATTAACTTCAGTTCTGGGGAAACTACATTATAAGCAAAAATTTCCCTTGTAAACCTATTTTATGTAAGTCATATTTTTAATCAACTGTTTCAAGAAGGATAGAGCACTCTGATACAAATCCATGGCACAGATCTTTATTTTATAAGCAATGGTTTTCATGCATGTTATTTCTTTTTATTTTTCCTTGTGATACAAAATGACTGTAAAGGATAAATAAATCTGTAAGACACAGTAACCCCACAGATTTTTTTCAGTTAATTCCCATTTCCCAGCATAATGACAGATATTTTTTAAAAGCTGGTAAAATCAAACATTGTTGGGCAGTTCTTGCTCTTATAACTTATATCTCTTCTATCAATCCTGTGGAGTTTTTCTAGACATAAATAAGAAAAGCCAGAAACAGATGAATTTTAACTTGCTTGCTTTATCCCAATTGATCATGGGTCGATTTTGTTGTTATTTATAACTACTCAATTGCACTATTCTATTGTGTCTTGCAATTAAAAATAAGAAAAAATACACTATTAGAAAATAAATATCTACAACTAAAACTAAAATTTCTTGAAAATTTTCCCTAAAGTTTTGGATGGACTGTAAAAAACAACTTTCTCAAAAGCTTAAACTTCTCAATTTTCATCAAAATATTAACACTACTTCCTGATATGCTGAAGTAAAAGCTGAAATTACAAGTCTAAACAGAAGCAAACAGGACTGGACTTGGTACTACCTGTTTCTTTTATTTTCCACTTTAAAAAGTAGTGTAGTTGTTGCTCTAGATACAGGACACTCATATAAAAACACAAGGTGAAGAATAGAAAAAATCCCCCACCTCTTTTCCACTCCCCTAATTTTCTTCAGATATATTTTGATTGAGAAAAAAGATGGGATCATATTGATGAAGGCACAGGGAAGTGTAACAGCAGAGGGTAAATATAGGACTCTGATCATCGGATGTGGTAAAAGAACAAAAGAGGTCAGCACTTCAACTGGAGCAGAAGCAGGTGAACAGAACAGTAAAGCTATTATTCTATTACCATGACATGGGCAAGAGCAAATGTTATCAAGAAAGAAAAAAATCTGCATATATTGCTGTTGCAATAAATAGAAGAAAGAACAGTCATTGCCATCATGATCAGGGTGAAAGAATAAAAGAAGCAAGGAGAAAGCATCTGTCTTGCTAAAAAATGCAGCAAACAGGATCTTTTCTCTCACATCTCTAAGTCCTACTATTGAGAGAACCAAACAATTCATGGGAAGTATTTAATCTATGTGCTACCTACAAGAATGTGTGGCATCATGAGAAACCAGCTACAGTGATTGAAATAAGCCATCTTTGTATAATCCAAAATCCTCTGAAATCAAACTGATTTTTTTGTGTGTATAGATTAAATAGATTTTGAAGAACAAGAGATCCAACCATAACAAAATTCTTCAAGTTCAGTGCTGCAATAAGCTTTCCCTATTTTAATGTTCGGCTAGATATCCCTCACTTTTACATTCAGAGACTTCTGGAAAACTCAAAAACTGGAGATATTCAGGGAGAAGAAAAATAATTTTGAATCTGTACTGAATCTACCCTAGGCTGTTTTACAAGGTCTGATGGTTATGTGGTGACCTGGAAGCTCAGGGCAGAGGTAGGACTGTTTATTCTGATGATTAATATTGATTGTATTTATGCAAGGAAGGAAAAGGCAATTGTTAAGAACTTACTTTTCACACGTCTGGTGCCCTAACCCTAGACATGAGGAGCAGTCTGAGCTCCATCTAGACCTTTGCTACAGGGTCTATTACAGGCTGAATCAGTCCTTTGACACTGGGGATTGCTCAGCCGTGGATTTGGGATGTAACCACAATCCTCTAAGTTGCAATTCAGGTAAGTATTTTGAAGCACATCTTTTCTCTGTGAGTAGGTTCTCTAGAATTGCTAGTCCCATGAAGTGCCCATTTATCATTGAAATCTTGTATTATTTAAGGTTATCTATAGAATAGAATTACAATTCTATTGTGTGTTGGGACTAATTTTTTGGGTTTTCTGATTAAAGAGTAAATGTATGAAATATAATTTTAATATTGAGGTATAACAACTTTGAAATGTCCTTTCCTCTCCTTGAGTTCATTACGCCTCCAGAGAAACTTTGAAATCCCATTAGTTAATTTCATCTTGGGTTTCCCATGTAAACAGCAAGAAGTAAGACTTAATGACTTTAGAGGTCATGACTTCTTTGTCATATAGTGTCTTACTTTGGTGACCTGATTCATTATGACCACAACTGTACTACTTGTTTATTCCCTGAGCACTGAAACTTAAAATATTCTCTTTCTTACTTTCAACATTTGGAACACAGCATTTTTTGTTAATCATTATGAAATGAAGATGTAAGCTATTTAAGTACTTTGTTCAAGGTCGGAGTATCAAAGGTGTGTTACACTGTGTGATCCAGTTTGCAATTTAGAACTACAATAAAAAATGTACTCACTTTGCTCTGTTGGAAATGTTCACCATGGTAATACATAATCTAACAGTAAGGTATCTCTGTTACAAAATAAGGAAACTGTAACAAAGTGCCTCTTTGTTGAACTAGTTAAACAAAAAATTTAAAAAAAAATAATAAAAGAAATTAACAAATCCATCTGGAAACTTCTTAGTCTATTGAATGGTAACCTCCTACCAGAATATAGTGCAGATGCATAATGCAATTTCCTCTGTCTTTCACAGTCATTAGTAAGGTATACCTCAGTAAAAGATTGGTGTTCAAAAGTGCTTGTTATTACTTGTTACAGTAATAACAAGTAAATGGTAGTTTGCCTGATTCTGGGTGTTTTGTAGAGAACTGTAGCTGACAATATCCCATGACTTACGGAGGCTCCACTTTAGCCTCCTAGGCAGTGTGAGCAAGTTGCTCCATCCTAAATACATATTTCCATAATTCTACCATGACCAAAAACTATACTCCTTTTAGGCCATTCCTCCAATATATTGCAGGTAAGTTGCTTTAATGTCCTGTGTTATCAGTTCTTCCCCAAAACCTGACATCCAACTTGATAATATTTCTACAATGGTCATTGAAGAAGATGTTCACATTTTGAAACTTTGAGCAATATCCCAGAAAAATACCAGCTATGCTACTATATAGACTCAAAAATTCACTTATTTTTCTCACTTTGAACAGTGTATCTCTTTGAAATAACTAATTTATTACTCTATTGAAACCCTTAGTAAAACCAAAGTAAAAAAAAAAAACATTCTTTGTTTTCCGTATTTTTTTCTTAAAACTAGCAAATTTGACTCTAAATCAGGTAGCACTATAGATCCAGCCATCAGATCTGTTTTTGGTATTGGAAAATCCAGTCCAGCTGCTCCTAATTGCCTCCCTACCTTTTGAGTTTGGAAATGACTACTGGGAGAATTTATTTCTTGATTTTCCTAGTGACAGAGGTTAAACTGAAGCTGCCAGACCTGCATTTTCCAAGATCCTTCTCTTACATTTTCCTTTCTCCGCTCATATGGGATTTTTGCTGATGAAATTCCTCGTCAAAGTTGATAGGAAATAGCTTTTCAGTGGCTAGGGGAGCTGTATCAAGACCACTGGATGAACCCTGAAGTTGCATATATTGACTTAAAAAGCAAGAAAATGGATGTTCTCTTTACTGCTATCCAAAAGGAAAAAAAAAGAAAAAAAAAAGAAAAAAATAAAAAGAGCGTGATTAATGTCAAAGTTTAATGAATGTACCAATAGACATAGAAGAGAGCATCTTCCAGTAGCGTTTTCCATCTATGGAGGGCAAACAAGATTCTTCACTGCCAACCCTTGCTCCATTTACGTAATTTTTTGTACATTCAAAGGGACAGATGTGAAAAAATCCCCTCTCTCTAATATTTTCTTTACTTTTTTAGTTCAGTGATAATCTAAGCTTCAATTTCATATTATTTTTTAACTCAGATTATTCTTGGTAAGGTATTAATTTCTGCTGTTTTCGTCAGTGAAGCAACCACCACAAGACTGTGAAACTTGTCCATGCCCAGTTATACAGGCTTGTATAGAAGCAGCAGTTAACAAACCATGTGTGTTTGGGACCCCAGATTTCATGGGCCGAGCCACAGCTGGCTGTCCTAGTTTGAAAGACAGGTGCTTGCTAAGGAAAGCAGAAGCTTCCCTTTGAACTGAAAAATGTGATCCTTCCTTCCTAAAAATTATTATGATTTTGAAATTAAGGGAGCTCTCAGGCAAAGATATGGGGATAGGAATAACAGTTCTTTACTAGTATATCTAACAAGACAAACAAAAACAACAACAGCTATGAAATTACCCACAAACAGAACAGTAACTCAGTCCCAGTCCCTTTCTGGCTGCAGGCACCTTTTCCCTGAGCTGCAGTTCCCAGTGCTGGGGGCGGGCAGGTCCCGCAGAGCTGCAGGAGGGCTGGGGGTGATGGCAGCGCTGTCCCAGGGGGAGAGAGAGATGGAGAGAGAGCTCTCCGCTCACGGTGTGGGTCATGGTGCTCAGCAGAGTGCTGGATGGTGGCAGGTTACAGCGAGAAGACAGCAGGGCAGGGTCCCACAGCAGTGAGGATGGCTCCCGACGCTGGGATGGCAGGGATGGGGCTGAGGCGGCGATCATCCTTCCCGTCCGAACTCCGCGGGGGAAATGGGCCGAGCCAGAGCCTTCTGTCTGCTCTTCTGGATGTTTGGATATCGAGGGGTTTCCCTCTTCTCTCCCCCCCCATGCCTTGCCACCAGGGCCCAGACAACAGGTATCTTATCATGACAATGGGGAAAATTCCACAGAGGGAAAAGGGAAAGAACCATCCCCCAACAAAGGCTCTTCCCTTTGTCTAGTGAGAAGAGCTGTTCAGGCTTTACACCTTTTTGTACAAGAGAATGAGAATAGTCTTTCAGACAGTCAGGAATAATTCCTGAAGGAGAAAAAATATCACTGTCTGAGTTCATTACTATTGACTATAACTCGGTTATATACCGAGATATTTTTGATTTACTTTAACTGCAACTGAAAGTCTCAAAAGAAAGCAAGGTCATAACAAGGGCTACATTTTATTTTAAAATCAGCTAATTAATGCAGTAACTTCCTGGACTTTCTAATACAGGAAAATGACATTTTAAAAGCAATGTGATCTCTGAAATGATAAATGCTTTTACGAAAAACTTTTTGGTGACATAGTTTTCCAAGTACTTTATTAATATATGGATAAACCTCCATCTGGGTCTTCAGCCATAGAAAAATTGATGGAAACATGATTTATTAAAAGATATAGCGGGTATATTGAAGGATACTTTTTTAAATAAAGTTCAAAATTGGCAGAGTTTTGGCATCTTAAACTGAGATAAATGGCAGAGATAAATATTATGATGACGTGTTTTGTAAATGGTTTCATATTTGCATAAGTAAGTCTGCTGTATATTTCTGTTTTAATTGAACAAATATAATTATATATCCTTAAAAAGTGTATATGTTGTCTAGAGTTGAACTAGACATTGTTCCTTTGTATGGCTCAATATTATTAATAGCTTCGTCTGTATAACTCAGTAGAATAGACTGAGAGCACCAAATATTTCACATAATGAACTGTCTGGTATTAGTTTCAAGTCCTTGCATTTCATCACATTTAGTATTTGAAAGTAGATGTCAATTTGCTTGCAACCACGGATAAACAGTAAGGCTGTTGTAGTTTAGAATGGTGTTCTCCAATTTATTGTTCCCGCTGAAACCACTCCAAACTATGTGTTGCTCACTAATTCACCTATCCAAGGCCTCCTCTGGGACAGGCTGGAGAGGAGAATTAGAGGCACAAAAGGTAAAGATCATGGGTTAAGATAAGAGCAATTTACAAGAAAAAGCAATGAGATTACAAACACACAGTAGCAACAACAATACTAATGGCAGAGGGTACAAGCTAGAGGCAAACCATTCACATGCAATACCCCTGATCATACCCAACTGCTCTCTGTTGCCATGCTGCTCCCATCTGGAAGACAGTCTTCTCCCCATCCCCAGAAAATGAAGTGCAGTGGTACAGAATAACCTTGGGGTTATTCCTGGACATACCCCCTCCTGGCTACTGAGAAAAATTCACCCTGTCCTGGCTGGAAGCACTATATTTATTTTTCTAACACACAGTGAAGAAACTTGCTCTTTCTGCTGACTCTATCATCAGACTTCACCACCCTCTAGCATCACTGAAGTGCTAAAGCTTATGCTAGAAAACATGTAATGTTCTCACAATTTGATTTCACTTCCTTAAAAGGAACTTCCATACTTTTCTATCAAAACATAAAGATAAATTTTCAAGAACCAGCTACATCTACCTTAATGTTATTTCACAACAGAGTAGTGGTATTAGAATCCAAGATCTCTGAAGTCAACAGCAGTGACAGTTAAGCAGTATATTTGCTGTCTTTAAAAAGGAGACACAAAACAAAATTCAAAAAATTCCAAAACAGGCCTCCCAAAAATTGGCTAAGTAATGTTCTAACCTACAGCTGTTTAATCAGAAACAATTTCAATAAAAAAGACCCCAAAACCAAATACACGCCCATAAATGACTGGAATTTGTAAAACAGCTAGTGCAATTCAGGGTATTTGGTCATGTCAAAGTTCGGAGAATAACTTGGAATAAAATCCACTATCCTCTTAATCTGAAACTATTACTCAGATCAATGGCCTTTTATCTTATTATAAACATATTTATAAAAAGCATATATGAAACACATATGTCTGTATTTCAGGAATGCAGAGTGTTAAAAGGAAGCTAACACAACTCCTCTTCCCCTTACTTTTCTGCCTTATATTTCTTTCGTTTCAACAGCCACCATGATTATGTTTGGCTGATGAGTGATTTGCCCCATGGCTGAGGTCAATATAATGCAAGCCCAGCAGAGACTTTGTTCCTCTCTCGATGTGAGGCCCTTTCCCTACCCTGCTCTTTTCTGCATGGTTATGATTCCTACCAAATCTTCTGTGCCATGCAGAAATTTGCAGTCTTTGCAGGAATTTCACAGGGGTACCCGGGAGGTGTAGCCTTTTCTTCCACTAGATTAAGGTCTGTAGCAGAGTGAAAGTGGATCTGATGTCTGATGTTACCCTGTTTGACCTGGGGCCAGCAACGCTCAAACTAAAGCTCCTCAAAGTCTGTTTGAGGATTTATCACTTGGCCACTGTAACAGTTATTACCCTTAAAATTTCAAATCTGAATTTATAACTGACTTGCAAATCATCACAAACTGCCTTTCGACCTAAATTAAATTGAAAGGCTGTTATAATCCCTAGGCAAATAGGACTGATAAGACTACTGGCATCTACTTTTCCCTTAACTGTAAAATTTCCTCACTAAGAGACTAAGAGATTATGTGTTTTTATTTCAAAACAGCCAATGCCTTGAGTTGGTTGTTGCTTGATAGATAAATTAGAGAGAATTCTAAAAAATTGTCCTCCTTTTTCAGTGTGCCTATTTATTTCTAATTAAATACAAATGTAAATAATAGTGAATAGCCTAAAATTTGGTTCATTCAGGAATTAAATTCCCTAAAAAGTTAACAACCATGAAAACTTTTAATGTAGGAAAATTACTCCGATTTTGTGCACACATATCAAGAGAAAATGGGTTTGTAATCTGAACTTCCTAGCATAATCATCCACATCAAATACCTAGTTATGCTTTTTTGGGTGATAGCTCTTCTGCTTTCATTATTAAATGGCCAGATAATGTGACTTGCATTGAAACAGAGAAAGGAAGACTGTCTCCTCAAGGGCTGGAAATAGGTTTGGAACTAGCAAAATGCATGCACATGTACTCAAATACACTAATCCAAGTGAGCCACTAGTACCAAGGGAAGGAGAGAATAATACGACTTCACAGATTAATATATTGGGGGTTTTTGTAGGACAGAATTTATCCAAAATACCGGAGATGAATAAGACATTTTGAGAAGGCAGGATTTGCTTATTGGAATTCAGAAGCAAGGTACACTGTATTATCAAGAAAACACTGAAAAATATATCAGCTGTGCCTTCCCTCATCCAAAAGTCATTCAAGCATACTTTCACTGGTTTTCTTTCATCTTGGAAATTTTTCAGGTGTACAAATATTTTACATTTAAAGATATTTCTTATCTGTCTGTATATTATGCAGATGATGACCTGGTTAGCTAAGATTTGACACGTATAGAAACAGAGCAGATTGCAAGTATTTTTGTGATGGAATTGAAATTAATTTAGTCAAGTGAGTGGATGTTACTAATCTTTTGTGTTTTTTGCAGATGCAGACACAGAAAACAAGGGGAGTACATACAGCACCTTTCTCTCTTCAGCCGGTTTCCTTTTTCATGGGTGGCACAATTCTCTGCAAAGCCACAGTGAAAGAGAACATTATGGGCCTGCTAGAAGGTCTCCTTGCTGTCCAGAGCACCCACATGCAACCAAAGACCTGTAACCAAAGATCTGAGGAATTTCTTGTCCTCTTTATCTGTTTTATCACACCCTGATTATGTATGGTTTTCATTGAAATGTCCATATGGTGATGATAAGCTTAGCTCTATAAAGCAAGATTTGCACCCTTTTTTTTGGCTTGCTGAAAGGTCTCAGAAGGCCTTGAAGAGAAAGAATGACTTTGAACCTTAACAGGTCAGTCAAGATTTACAAATTATATTTGCTTTGCTCTTAAATTTACTTCTTGGTGGAATCGTGTTTTTGACATGCATAATGTCCATGCATATCTGGATGTAAATATGAAAAATAAATTTTAAATTAATTAAATCGATCTCATTGAATAGAACAAGTAATTATAAAGGAGCAGTTGTTTACATTTATATTTTATCTATTTAGAATTTCTATGAAATAGTTCAAATTAGTCACTCTTAAATATGTGTTTTAAAAAATCAATCCCATGATACTGCAGATGCCAATTGTATTAATTTCTGAGTCAAGTACCAGAGCTAAATATATGCCTTAGTCTTAGACTTGGGTTTATCATAACCCCTCCTTAAGATGAAGTTAGTTGTCATGATAATTATCCATGCAGTGTCTTTACTTGAAAATCTGATTAACTTTTCTCCACATTTTCTGTGGTTACAGAAATGTTAAGCCTCCTCAGAAATCCTTCTCTGATTAATTTTCATTACATGCACGTGTGTCTTTAGTGTTATGGTTAGAATTTGAACAGAATATGAGGAATGTGATAAATACCCACTACCAGTCTTGAGGAAGCTGGCAAAAAGCTTGCAAAAAAAAAAAAAAAAATCAATCATTTACTTGCAGTCATGGTCAACCAGGGAGGACTGAAAGTGACTGGAAGCTGACAAACGTGATGCCCACTGACAAGAAGGACAGGAAAGAAGATCGAGAAAACTTCAGACTTTCCAGTCTGACCTCAGTGCCAGGAAAGGCAATGGAGGAGATGATCTTGAGTGTCATCCTGTAGCATGCTGTGCTGGTTTTACCTTGAAGGCACCTGAGGGGAGGGCACACTAGGAAGTTTTTCTCCATGAAAACTTCCTCTGTGAATTGATGGGACCAATTGGAGGCTGACTTAGTTGTTGACAGCCTGAGAAACCAATTGGAGAAGCTAGCTCACTCCGTGAATCACATTTGAAGCAAGCAAACTCCCGTAAATCTCTCTCTCATTTCCATCCTCTCCCAAGGTAACACCGACCCGGCCCGGGCCCCTCTCATGTGGGGCCAGGCAGGGCTGGGCTCGGGAGCTGCCGGGCCCCGTTTCCAACCAGGAGCCCCGATAACCAAAAGAAGCCGAGCCCATTGCTGGGATCCTCGCCCTTTTCCCGGTGTGTCCGTGGCTCGGGGGGCCCTGCCCTGCCCTGCCCCGGCTCGGAGCAGCCCTGGGGTGGCCGAGCCCGCCCGGCCGCCCTCACGGGCTGGGGGGAGGCAGCCGGGCCCGGTTCGGGAGAGCCCCCAGGGCTTTGTGTGCTGGGCAGGGCAGAGGGAGAACCCCCGGGCTGCGGCTGGAGCTGGGGGCGGGCAGCGCCGGGGGAAAGCCATGGACACACGGCCTTGGCACCCATTTCTCCTCTGCGTGCACTTTGCAGTTCTCGTCCTGCCCCTCCAGCGTGGCCTGGGCACCCTGAGATCCTGACACAGCTCCGGCATGGCCTGGCACAGCCCCTGAAACTTCTGGGTGAGATTTTAACTTTTTTACCAATGCTCAGATAAGACTTACAGACTTTCCATCCTTCCTTAGGTCAGAGGAAGAGCAGAAAGGATACACCAAAGTCAATGAAGCAAAAGGTAAGTTTGTAGATGGAAGGAGAATGAGGAGACGCCATGAAGGTTGGCTGAAAAATCTTTTTCTAAGTTATAGGGGTGGACTGTACTACACTAAAAAATTTCTTTAAACCATGCAGAAAGACATGGGGAGGTGGGGTGAGGTACAAAGTGTTTTGGAAGATCCTTTGCCCCGAGGGAAAAAGGGGATCTCTGTTCCTGGGAATGAAATATGAGCAGAGAGAAGAGAGCTGAAGAGAACTTTTGCCTTTGATCAACTCATCCTTAAAAGTAATACCCCATAACTTTAACATGGCCCACAAGCACAGCTCTGGGAAGGCTGTGAAGGTGGGAGGAGTTTCATGATTGCAGATTCTGGGTGGCTGCTTTTTGTAAAAAAAGTGAAGTCAGGAGAGAACTGGTTTTTTTCCTCTCTTAAAAAGATCCCTAGAGCTGAAAAGAAGAAACTCCTTTCCCTACAGTGAACTGAAAAAGATTATTTAAGTAAGGAATTGACTGAAGTGTCTGTATGTTGTTAAAGTATGAAAAGAGGAAGGAGAGAGTACTCTGAAGATCTATTCTGAATTTATTATTTTCTTTATGTTGTTAATAAAGCTTTTCTTGATCCCCTTTTAAGTTTTAAGCCTGCTTTGTTTTTGCTCCTATTTCACAACAAAAGGTAAATATATTCAAGTTGGCAAACCCAAATTATAACACATGTGCAGCATGACCATGGGATCCTGCAGGGTCAGACAACATGGTTTTATGAAAGGCAGGTCCTGTTTGACCAACCTGGACTCCTTCTTTCACAAGCTAGCTTTTTTGTTGGAAGAGGGAAAGGCTGTAGATGTGTCTGCCTGCCTTCCTCAAAGATTTTGACACTCTCTCACTCCCATTTTACCTCAGAAACTGGCTGCGCATGGTTTGGATGGGTGCATTGCTGACTGAATTAAAGACCTGCTGAATGACCAGGCCCAGAGTGTGTGGCAAATGGAGTTTAAATTAACTTATGTCCAGTCACAAGTGGTGTTCCCCAGGGTTCAGGGCTGGGGACAGTCCTGTTCAATACCTTCATGAATAATTTGGATGAGAGGATTGAGCGTCCTCTCATTTGCAGAGCTGGGCAAGAGTGTTGAACTGTTGGAGGGCTAGAAGGCTCTGCAGAGGGGTCTGGATAGAGGGAGCTGGAGATTGCTGCACCAAAACCAGTTGGATGAGGCTCAACAAGGTGAAATGCTGGGTCAGAAGTTCACATCACAGTAGCCCCAGACAGAGCTAAGTGCTTGGGAAAGACAGACTGTAAAGATACCGGTGGAAAAGAAACTGGAGGTGCTGGTCAGTAGCAGCTTAACATGAGCCAGCATGTGGCCAGGTGGCCAGGAAGGCAAATGTCATCTTGCCCTGTGCCAGCAACAGTGTGGCTAGGCGGACCAGGCAGTGAAATCTTTTCCCAAGTAAAAATCTATATGAGAAGTGGAAATGGCCCCAGGTTGTGCTGGTGGAGGTTAGATATTAGGAAAATTTTCTTTGCTGAAAGAATTGTAAAGCATTGGAATAGATTGCCTGGGAAGTGGTTGAATCACCATCTCTGAAAGAGTTCAAAAGACATGTAGTTTTGGAACCTGGGGACATGTAGTGAGCACAGTGGTGCTAGCTTAATGATTGAACTTGGATGTTCTTTGAGGTCTTTTCAAACCTCAATGATTCAATGATTCTCGGTTTCCATAATTCCATGAATCAGGAAATAATTTTCCCTTCAGATTTCCAAAAACCAAAAAGCAGAGAGCAAATAAAAATTTCATAAGCAATACAAATTTATTTGAAATTTGCAGGGGATATAATAGAACACCAGCTCTTTAATATTCCACATTAAACCAAGGAAAACTGAAATTTTTAGATGCCATACAAAGCAAGCAATGATGGTTTTACACATACAAACTGCTAACTGTAGAGTGAGAAGCTATTGCATCTTTGTTGATCCACAGAAGTTGTCCGTGTACCTACTTTAAATTTTCAGTAAATACTAAATAATTCAAATCAGATCAACCCCAAAAGAGGAACTTGTATTTTTTCTTAGTCAGCTATTACTTGTGCTGACTTTCAGGGTTCTGCAGATGAGCTCTGGAAAATTCTTTACATTAAGATCAGAAAGCTGTCTTTTTCCAGTAAAAGGATATCAAGGCAGAGACAACTTGGAAAATTATGGTACATTTCAATGGAATGTTACAACAGTTGCTGTAACATCCAGTTTTCCTTCACAGCATATTGCATCCGAAACTCAGAAACACTGGAAGCTGAACAGGCTTGCTTGAGACACGACCTTTCAGTAAATTTTGTGGAGATGTGCTAAACTACATCAGGAGTTGATAAGAAAACATCTGATATGTCCTTTAAATTCAAATATTTTCAGCAGATAGAGACACCATTTCATTTTATTTCACTAAGACGAAGTAGGCAAATGACATCAGCTTGTATAACTCATTTATCATGAAAAGCTGTGATCAGATTATTGGGTTCCGGCATCGTACTTTCTGCTGGGTGTTTCCAAATAATTTTGGATGACTGCAGAACACAGGTGTGCAGGAGAACTGTGTAGGTGGGGTGTAAATGATAGATTAGATTCAAATTTTTTATGAAGCCAGCTTAGAGAACTAGATTGACAAAAAGTCCGGGAAGAGTTTTCTTCTGTGTTTGATGCCCATTTGTAAAGCAGGCTGTGGATAGGTTGCTGAACAGACTGCTGACCTGTCTCCTGACTGCCAGAAACTGCCTGGTGGGAGCTAATTCTAGCTGCAATACATCTGCAGCATACACTGGAGTAAGTCTTATTTTTCACACCATTTATTATTTTTTTTTTCTGCTTTTGCTTCCTGGACACTCATATTACCGTTTCCTCGTTGTCTATCACTCCATATTAACAAAAATTTTGTCTTGGCCAAATGAGTAAAAAGTTACATTTGAAAGTTACTGTGTTAATTGCAAAAGCTGGGATGCGGATAAAAATCTTTCAGGGGAGGGTCTTCATTTTTCATCCTTTGGCTGCATTTGGACTTGTGTAAAGTGACATGAGTCCTTCTGGACTGTATCCTAATTGATATAATTTTAAAATAGCATTGTGGTTTTGGTATAGAATTCCCAGTATTTCTACCAACCATATGTTGCTTTAGCACAGACAGACTAAACTCCTTCTACAGGAAATTTTTTAGAGAGTTCAGCATAATTATGATTTTCCTATCTAAACAAGGGTGTTAGGACGCCTCTAAAAAATTAACAGCTATCACTTTCTTTCTTATGCTTATCAAAGTACTGCCAGACAGAAGAAAGTTGTGGACACAGCAGCCTGTATTCACAACCTGAAGACGATTTAAAAAAATAGTTGGCAATAAACTCTACAGGCAGTCAAAACATGCATGAGATAGATGTGCATGACAGAAGGCGACCTCATCGTCTCTCATATTGTGTGATTTTAGTACCTTTTACTTCAACTAGAATGGTTCTAAATGTCATCTACTGATGTTATCTATCAAATCTTAGCCCACTTAAAGAAGCTCTGATTTTGACTTCTTAGAGAAGGCAAGGTGTGACCATATAAAACTTTATTTCTTTTCCAAAGGGCAAATGAATAAGTCAACATAGTAGCTGTTTAGAAGGCAATCTCTTACATAATTTTTCTTGTCATAACAACATTGTTTTGCCCTAGAAAGGATGTCTAGGACATATTTTATCAAGTTAAAAAGTGGTTTTATGTACACTGTGGGTGACAGCACATGCCAGCATTATAATTGCTCCAGGGTTTTTCAAAACTGCTGCAGAAAATAGTGAATGAATACTTTGGTGAAAATGTCCCTTCCAGTAAGGTAGGTCCTCTGGCACAACACAAATACTGATACTCTATAGAGATAGGCATGAGGTACACAGGTACATAAGCAGAGGGGAGCTTTCACTTGCTCTCAGTATCTTGTCAGCTTCCTGGAATAACAAGACAACCTGTTGTATGGTGGTTTCCATTTCCAAACTATAAAATCATAGACTATAATTTTTCCTTGATAACACATAGGCTGTACAAGAGAGATAAAAATTAACTGGAAAGAACTTACAGGCAATATGTAAAAGGGTAATAAATAGCTGGTTTCTAAATCAACAGAAATGGACCAAATTTTCATCACAAAGCTATTTCAAAATATATAAATTTCAGCACCCTGTTTGTTTTTGTTTTTTTTTTTTAAATTGGGAATGAATGCCAAGGACTAGAGTTAAAAACAAGGTGATTTCTTTGGTTTTGATGGGAAGACCACTGACATGCATTAACTTTTTACTATTTGTTATCTATTATAAAAAGAGTCCTTTTGGGGCCAATGTGGAGACAGCTAAAGTACAGGCAGGGTAGTTGATTGCTCTTGCAGTAAACTGATGTACTCCTGGTTTTAGATGAGAAAATATTTTCTAATTCAAATATAGCTACTCAGCCAGGCTTATCACTTTATATGTGCTCTTTTGAGGACTTGCATATTTGTATAAATCACCCATGGCAGTGTTACCAATTTTATAGAGAAAAATCAAATATTAATAACACAGTTGATGAAATCCTGATGCTCCCTTAGGAGTCTCACAGTATCCAAGGAAGATTTTCAGGATCCAAATAAGTTACCAACCATAAAGTTTTCCTATTGAGAAGCTATTTAAGTAATTACATAATTTAACAAAAGCAAAGTAATTTTTTTTTTCTCACAAATAACGGAAAGCATTAAGATCTGCAGGGTGTACGGGTCTGCTTAGCCCTCAGACCAGATTCTCTCAACATGTTTGTGGTAATTAGAATATCTTATTAAAACTAATTCTCCTCCAGATTGCTCACAGAAATTCTCCAAGCAATAGCTATAGCCTTGCCAAAGCAAATTCCTAAATTATATAATTCTCTGTTGAGCAATCCCCTACAGATATTATTTGATCAATAGCAAAGAATCCTGCAAATGAGTGGGAAATGTGTTAATATTTTAAAGCTCATCAGGTTCAGAAATCAGTCAAATCATTTTCTCACTTTTTTCTCAAAAACTCCCTTCTGATTTTGGCATGCTTTCCCAACGTTACTTATCTCCCGTGGTATATTGAGTTTTACAGTTTTCATTTTTTTTTAATTGCCACCTTTTCAGTATTTATTTTATCATTCTTTCTTACATGTATGCCTTCCATTTAGTTTCATTTTACTAGTCTGTAATAGATATTTTCCTGCTGCTCCATCTGTCATCTCCAGAGCTCATTAATGTAACAGTCCCTGTTATCAGAGTTTCCAAGCCAAAATCTATCAACACATTGTAAATGAATCATATAGATACAGCCCACGCTTGGCAAACAGGATGAGCCAGTAGTGCTCACCTGAGAACCATTCCATGGCCAGAGGCTATCTCCCAAACTTCGTTGAGTATCTTTATTCCCTATTCTTCCTAGAAGTGCAGTCTTACAAGGGGAAGGAGACAGAAGAGTTTTTGAGCTCCAAATGAATATTTTCCATTCATTCCACCCTTTTTTCTAGTTCTCTAACATACTTTTTAACATACATTTATTTGTCATCTTCTTAACTTCGTGTTTTTTCCACACCATGTCTTTTACTCTAGTACCAATAACTGTCAGCAGCAACACACTGATTTGTCTCCAGCTAAAAATCAATACACACCCTGTTGTTTTTCAGGTTGTCTGATTTCCTTTGCTTGTAATCTTGTCCAGTGGTCCACAGAGAGCTCATCTCACCTTGCTACTCCCCATGTACTGCCTCCCTGTCTATGCAGTGTTACCTTCAGCAAATACTTGCAAATTGCCCCTAATCCCTTAGAACACTTGTTTTTTTTTTTCTTAGAGAGGTGGAAATTATTTTAGATTCACATGCTCAATATCTTTTTCCTATGTAAAGTTCACACTCAAGCTGTCTGCTTTCTATAGCAAATTGTCTTCTTACAGCATTGTGGTATGTCACTTTCCAGAATCTTCTGTTTGTGCTGACTGACTTTCCACCAGGAATTTAATTTCTTTGTTGAGGTTTAGCTCTCAGTCTTGCAGAACTAAGTATTTCAAACTGTCACTTCATTGTTAAGACCACCATGAAATCAGCTCTGGCACAAGGATCTGTTTCCCTCCTGCCTTTTCCTACCCTCTGTACACTCCAGCTTGCTATTTCCTTTTCTTTAAGGAACCAGCCTTGAGCTTTTTACTTGAGTTAGTGGTTGAACACAGTCATGGTGTTGAATATCTCTACATGTCCATGGAGGCATTGTGAATGTTTTAATGTATTTTGTTTTCACATATTTTGTAAGATATTATTGTGAATATTCTATTCACACTCAAAACAATGTAAGCTACATGCAATTTCAGTTGTTCAGTAGAGTCTCCATGGTAAAAACTAGAGAAGAATCTTTACAACCCAACCTGTAACTACTTGCAGTTTGTTCAAAAACAGTTGAATGATAAGCATCCTTTTTGTGTGTTTTCCTTTTGAGACCACAGAAGATCAATAGCTATACTAGCAAATACTTTTTGTCTTGGGGTCATATCAATGCAAGTTTGGTGGATTCATCTCTTTGGCCTAAAGTGTATTAATTATTTATATAATGTTTTAAGACAGAGAATAGAAATTATATTCATGGGACAGAATCCTGTCTTGCCTAGGGACTGTGAATAATGAAAATATACTCTTAACCAAATCATCATCATATGAAGTAATAACCTGATATAGACAATGAGAAGCACTGCTCTCAGTGAGCAGCCAACTTTTATTTCAGTGCTAAAAGCACACATCAATTGAAGCAAACACTTTGAAATCCAGCAAAATAGGCTGGGAAATTTCATAGGATTCATTTTTTTATCAGGAGGTCTGATTTTATGGAACTTGAAGTGGAATGCAAGGAACTTATACTCACCTAACATGCTTTGACATTTTCAGTTTCATTCTTTCAAGATTTAAAAAAAAAAAAAAAAAACCGAAAAAAAAGACAAAATAAAGCATTATATGTCAGTAGCTAGGATGATATTTAGGGCTAAGATTCCAACTAGTAGGAGCAAGCTGGCTTCCTATTCTTATCATCTTTTGCAATATCTGATAGTTTTCTATAAACTTTCTCTATTGATCATTTTTCCCCACTTCTGATTCTGACTGCAGTGATGTTATTTGCCAGCTTCCTGTTCAGAAATTTTACATGATTGGTCAAAAAAGATCAAGTCACAGTGGGGAAAGGGAAAGTCAGCATCACCTGAGTACTCTCACCTCTTGCCTTTTTCAGTGATAAAACTGAAATCATGACTGCCCTACTTGCCTGCAGTAAAACAGGATACAGTTCACAGTGGAGTCCCTTAATGGGTCAGATCATTAGACTGCACAACTCAGTCATGTATCTCTCATACTAATTGCATCCAATCATATAACAAGAACACTACAGACTCTAAATCATTTAGACTTGTTAAAATGCCATTGATAAGGTTCTCTGTGCCATTTTTAGGGTGGAGCTGCTTCACATTGTGATATGCTCTAGAGATAAAATAAGAAGGAGGATAAATACAAAATTTCCTTTGTATGTTTGTAAATAAATGTAGTCTGTTTCCTTAGCAGTTGTTATATTTCCTCTGTAGCATTTTTTTTTTTTTTTTTTTTTTGTTAAAGTGAATGGTGCTGGTGTAGGGGCTTTTTTTGTTCTTGTTTGTTTGTTTGTTTTTGTGCTTTTTTTCTTTTTTTGTTTTGTTTGATTGATTTTGGGGGAGTTTTGGTTTTTTGGGGGTGTTGAGGTTCTTTTGAATTTTCATTTGGTGTTTGTTGTATTGATTGATTGCTTTCTGTTGTGGTTCTACTGAGAGATCTGCAGCTCTGAGTTGCTGCAAAGCGAGATGATTACGTACATATGAAACACGCAATGCTTTCTCTGCAGATGCAGGACTCTGACCTACTCTCTTGCTTTAAACACCTCCAACTACCTCTAAGGATCAGAAGGTTTACACTCCCCATATGCCCAAAGAAGTTAAATTTGTTTAAACCTTTTTGTGATTAAATTAAAATGTATGCTATTGTAGTCACAACTTATTTTTTCAGCAATAAGTACTCCCCCAGTGAATAAATCCATCTCATCCTTGTCTTGCCTTCTACAGCCATGTGCCTGCACCTCTGAAAGACCTGGTCATGTCAAGTAGCACCAGTGCTGAGAAGTGAGCAGAGAGAAACTCCATTATCTTCTCAGTATCTTCCTGCATTTACAGCAGGCAAGGGTTCAAGTGCATTAGCAGAGAATATAGGGAAGCTAACAGCTGGATGGTGAAATGCTTCTAGCACTTTTCCCCCTTTTCTCCTGCTAATTCAGAGAGCTGAAGGAACAGTCATGGTTTCACCTCCATTACATAACCTGAAGCTGATTGTTGCATACAAGATGCATGCAAAATGTTGCATATTCTGGTTATTGCATACAAGATTGCTTAATAAAGTGCTACTATCAAACAATAGGCAGTCATTAAAATACTCTAAAGGTAAAAATGCGAGTCCAGTTTTCTTAAAATTACAAAGGTGGCTTACCTCCCAGATTCTTTTTATTTAGCCAAAGTGATAAAGTCACTCTGATGATAGTAAAAGATTAAACTCTAAATTTTGTAAATTTGCATTAATAATAATTGTCTGAAAAACAAAAAATCAAAGAGGGAAATAATATCCTTTTTGTTTAAAATGTAGTTTTTATAATTTATTTTTTTAAATTGCATGTTTGTTTCCCAGCATTTCTGAAATATCTTTTTAGCCATAGAGGTAGAAAGAGTAACTGTGATACAATTCTGACTAAGGTCTTTTCTTAGGTAATATGTAAGTCAAATTTTGCTGGTACAAGGAAATATATATCTAGTTCTATGTATAATAAGGACCTATGTACCTGTTCATGTGTTTATATTAAATATATTTTTGTGAGTATATTTCAGCACATAAAAAAGAAATTTAAAAGCCAAAGACACAAAATGCTTCATAAAATGTGAAAGTACGTACCCACCAAGTTTAAAAAGTGAAAAATCAAAGGTTGGAAACAGGCACTATTAATGGGGAGGGGCTGACTTTCTCAGCTGGAATGGATTTTAGTTTTGTGCACAACCTGTAAATCAAGCAGTGGTCTTCAATGTGACCATGTTAATATCTCCCAAGCTGTGACAACACCAGGCAGCATCCTGCTCATTCAATGCTGGTGTGAGGGCTATTTGCAGTGAATAATGTTGGACCTGGAACACAGGTGTGGGGGTGGCAGTGGGAAAGTGTTCCAAAGAACAAAAATTACCTCTGTTCAAAACAGTCACAGTAGAAAGGAAATTAATGTATTCAAGAGAAGGCAAAGCCATCAATATGTTAGCTGCTGGGAGGGCACCTGAGGGCTCCTCCTGCACATTAGACTCTGATTTAGTGAGGGCTGAACATGATTTTATATCCCTGTAACTGTTGCTTTTTCCCTCCACTCCTTACCTTTTTTATCACAGCCTTTTTTATTTGTTAAATTGCAAGGAAGTTCCTGTGAATTGGTGAGGCCCCGGATTGTTCAACTAGAGCAAATAATATTCAATGCTGATGAATTGTCTTACAGTTCTTAGATTAATATGTGTAATCTTTGAAGACTCTTTCTCCTGACAAGTTTTCTGCCATGACCTTCTCACTGCAAATTCTATCTGCCAGACCCTCCAGGCAGAGGGAGGTGACAGCACTCCCCCCAGAACTCAGCAGCACCAAGGCTGACACGATGTGCCTCCACAGCTCAGGGATGGCTGTGGGCAGGCAGCCTCCTTGGGCTGTGTGCTTGTGGTGTCTCCCCCTTGCACAGATTTCACGTGAACCTGCCTTGAAAGTGCTGCCACAGCAAAGGTGATTTTCAGGATGCACAGACAAAAACACCCTCCTTGAAAAACCCAGCAGACTCCCACTGTGACTCCATGTTATCATCCAACATTTGTTTGACACATATTATTCCCTTGTAATAAATATGACAATAATGGCTCAGCCTTTATCTAAGGTTCTGAGATCTGACTTTAAAAATTACAAAATAAATACGCCTGTTATTAGGCATTATATACAGCTGCATACCCTAAAGCACAGATTAAATGGAATTTTTGATTTTTTCAAATTCAGAAATTTTAAGACCAGAAAGGATCATTATACCATCTGTCTGTTTATCCATCATGTTTCATCTGCTTCCCCTCAATTGGAATCCATTACAGGCTTTTTAAACTAAGTGTGCTCACATAGTTACAAATGTTTGAGTTGCCTCCTTTGAAAAAGCCATCATATCCCACAACATATTGATCCTAGTCCATGGGTTTTGCCTAGTCCTTGGGTTTGCCACTTTGTAGCACATTTGCAGCAAGTTGGTCTGAATTCAGGATTCGTGTAAATCATTACACTTTCCAGCTGAAGGCTCATTATATCTCTAAATCTCCTATGTCTCACACCTGCAATCATACGCAAAAGCCCAACAAACATTTTCTAGAAAGGAATATCTCCTCACTCAAATATAGAGAATCCCTCACTTTTATTGGTAGATTGTTTTACCAGGTAATCAGCATCATTTAAAAATGTGCTGTATTAGTAATTTGAATATGATTAGCTCCAACTTGCAGCAATTCACTCTTGTTATGCACTTCACACTTACTTTATAAGGTTCTCTAGTTTCAGGTACTTTGTCCCCCTAAAGTACTTGCACACCATAATCAAACTGTCTCTTCACTGATATTGTGAAGAGTAAGTTGATTAAGCTCTGTATGTTTCTCACAAAAAAACAAACAAACAAAAAAAAAAGCCCAAAACAACTTCTCTTGCTCTAAAGTGTGATTATTTGCTTTCTCTGATTTTCCACCTATTTTTAAAGCTATGGGGAAAAAATCCTCTGCATTATATTTGTGGACAGTGATGCCATTCACACCTGCCTTCTTTTTTTCTCCTTTATTCTCTTTATTTCCCTGCTTATACACATAAATATCACCTCAGAATTTCAGTGATAGAAGTTCAAAATTATTTGTCTCCTATGACCTTTAATCTTTCCAGATCACTGCTTTCAAGAATACACATGACCATTCTGTATAACATAGTGGTATGGCTTTTTTCCCCTAGATATTATCTCAGAGTTTGCTGAAATTGTTTTGTTCTAGTAACCTAAGTGTCCCTCTGCTGATCTGGCTTTATTTTATTGATCACTTTCTGTTGTTGGGGGTCATAAATTGTGAGCAGTATCTTGGTGTAGACTAGTGAGTGCCAGACCAGTGGAGAAAATCCTGTCCCTTAATTGACTGGCTAGTTCACATAGTCCAGTTGGCCTTCACAGCTGCCAGAGCACACTGCTGCTTTCTGCTCAGCTTCCTGCCCACTCAGATACCAAGTCCTTCTGCCATAGCTCCTCCCAACCAAGCAGTCTGCTGGAGGGGTCATCCCTCTGAGGGGCAGAATTTCCATTTTCCCTTGTTGAATTCTTTGATTTAAACTTCCACAAATTTGGCATCAGCTTCAAGCTTGACATAAGTACAGAGCCTCTGCTCCTCCATGTTACATAGTCACAATCAGGACATACTCCAGTACAGATCTTTGCAGTAGTCCCCTTGACTCTGGAATTAACCAAAACCCCCTGAGTCCAACATCCAGCCAGAGTGTCCTCTGTCTGGTAGTATGCACAGGCAGACAATAAAATTCCTCCTTGGGTTTGAGAGTACTGTATGAAAGGCAGTTAAAAGCTTTGCTAAAACTGAGGAAAATACCAAGTGCTCTCCCCTCATCCACAAATCATCCTGTCACGTTATCAAGTGAGTATTTATATTGGTGAGGCACAGCTCACCCTCAGCAGATTTATGCCAGTAATTCTCCAACAGTTCTCCTTATTAGTGTGGCTAAATTTCTGTTTGAACTAATATTAGGATAATCATAACATCTTTTTAAATTACTTTCTTATTTTAATAGCTACATTGAGGAAAAATGGAGTGAACTACACCCTCAACACCTTTTGAGACAAAAAGCTTGGAAGGAGCGGCTGAAGCATGAGAGGGTTTTGTTGACATTCAGATAGAACTGATGAAACCTGTCAGAAAATTTGGAAGGACAGGAACCACACAAAATTAAACAAAGAGATGTGAAGATTTCTGCATTCTGGGGAGAATAACCTGGCCACCACTAAATACAAGGAACAGATAGATGGCCGAGACAGCTCAGCAGGGAAGGACCTGGGTGCTAGTGGACAACAAGCTGACCATGAGAAAGTAATGTTCCCACTCTGTAAAGAAAGCCAGCAGCCTCCAGGGCCAGGGAGATCTATCTAATCTGTCTATCTTTCTGTCTTTCTTTCCCTATCCAGCACCTGACATGCTGACTACAGGTCTGGGCTGCCCAGTGTAAGAAAGACATGAATTTGCTGGAGCAAGACACACACTGGGCCACAAAGAAGTTTGAGAGACTGGAACATCTTTTCCATAAGCAAAGACTGCCATTAGTCTTTTTTCCTGCAGAAGAGAAGGCTCTATACAAGGGAATCTTGTATAAATACCGGATAGGAAGGAAATGAAAAGAGGGGGCTGGACTCTTTCCAGAAGCACCCACTAACAAGACAGTTAAAATGCATTAAACTATATGTGAAAATGAGAAGATACCTTTTTCACTATGCAGGCAGTCAAACACTGTCACAGATTTTCTAGAGAGGTTGTGGGGTGCTTTTCTTGAAGATATTCAAAAACCAGTTTGACATGGTCCTGCACCACCTACTCTGGCTGATTCTGCTTGAGCAGACAGATTGGACTGGAAAAATTCAAGAAGCCCCTTTAATTTTAAATCATTCTGTGATTCATCAATTTAAATTCATCAAATTTAAATTTTCATATATTAAACTAAATAATTATGTATTCTTTGATTTATAAGCATTTTCTTATCAAGATTGTTATATAGTGTCTGTGTATAACTTTTTAATTTGGATTACCCAAACGTGGGACTTTGTTGCTAGTTTATTCATGTTGAGAAGCTTATGGTCAGAGCTGAAGTGCACAAAGGCTTGGGGCTAAGCACTTTCAGGTTATGAAGACTGCCTATGGCATTTCCAGTTTTTCACAGTTTATGATCTTTTCAAAACAATACTAACATCTTCAGCATATCTAATCTTTGGTTTCTTTTCCAAAGTAATTTTTATTCATGTAAAATGCAATGGACCTTTCTTAGTGGGATGGTTTCTGTGTATTTGTGTGTTGGGAAGGTTTTTTTCTGATGTGGTTTTAGACCCAGGATTAATTTTTCAGGAATAGAGTTGTTAATTTGCAGTTTTTATTAGATATAGGCATTACTGTTTGAACAATTACTGTTCCACAGGGGGAACAGTCAGACACAAGGCATTCTGCCAGAAATACATGATCTCCCTATGGGGCAGTTACACACACAGATGATCATGGCGATTCAGTTATATTTATTTAGTTACTTAGAACTGTTTCTACTCCCCAGTGTATCCTGTAGATCCATTTTGAAAGATAAAAGGAAGACTATAAAGACTAAGGCCGAATCTCTCAAAGCTGATGAGTCAAGATATATACTAGATTAGAAAAGAACCTGAATAGAAAGGGAGTATTTTCTGATTACTCTAAAAAAAAACAACAAAAAAAACCCCAAAAACTGGCACATCTACTTTAAAAGTACCTCTAGGTATGTTTGCTTGACTCATCTTCCTTTCAGCCTCAACCTACTCTCTGTAAACATCAGGGTAACAGCTGACCCTACAATCCTGTCCCTAATTGCTCTAACAGACTTTGTTTCCAGATCTGTCTAATAACCCAGGGTAATACACCATGTGAAAGCAAATCCAACTGACCTCCTCTCCTTTGCTTTCCATGTGGGAGCAAGGCAATTCATGTGATTTACAGCACAGCCTTTCCTGTTCTGGCTGCTGAGCTACCACACATCCTTTCCCTCCTCCTCCTCCTCTATTCCCCATTCCTAGTGCCAACCCCCAGCACCACTCAGCTTTTCCCCACCTGGAAAGTCCTCCACACACTTAATTGGCTCTGTGGGTCTCTAAATTTCCTGTCAGAGAAATTTATCTTTTCTCCTTGTCTTATAACCCTCCAACCTTCTCTCTAATAAAACAATCAAATCCTACTTTCAACTTTCCACATGATCAGTCTCCCTTGCCCTTTGCTACCCTCTTCACCCTTGCTCCATAGTCTGCAGAGGCCATTTCTTTTATATATCTAATGAATGTCTGGGAGTTTGTAATATTTATATAAAAGGTACTAGCTAAGACCTGATTTTCTGCTTGATGTAAAGAGAAATCTGGCAAATCTTTTTTGTCTACTTTCAGAATAAAAGAATGTCAAGAAAAGGTTTGGTAAAACTGACCTTAGTTTTGCATATATATTGTTAAATGTGCAGATGTATATATTTTTTCCACCTGTATCTACTTTTTCTGTCTAACCCACAAATTGATGGGCTAAGAGATCATCCAGGCTCAGAATAGCCACAGTAAATACTGATCTTTCTGAGTGTTCATCCTGTCTTTGCTCCTCTACAATGCAATGGCAGTTCAAAAACATTTGGTTTGGTGCATCTTATTTCAGCCTTTTTGAGGCCTGATGCCTTCTCTTGCGCTCTAAACCACATACCCTTTAGAGTAGGTAATACACTGAGCCATACCTCTGCTTGAAATGGGATCTACAGGCTTGATAAGGGGTTTGATGGGGCTTTACCTATTATGTACAACTCATGAGAAAAACAATTTACTACATAATTGAGGCATTTCTACTTTTTAATTTTGTGGGAAGTTTGATAAAATTAATTTCATTTTCTAACTTTCCAGGTGTATTTCTCTCAAAACATGTTGTTGTCGAAAGAATGAAATGTTTTGCAGACAATTGTTTGTTTGTTGACCATAGACTATGAGCCACCAGCAGGGTGGCTCTATCACACATCAATACACAAATTTTTCTGTTTCCATTATAATTAATTTTCAGATATTAAATTCAGATGAATTTATTCAGATGAATAAAAAAATAATTTTATTTATTTATTATTCCAATGTGGTTTTTTTAAGATACAATATTTTAATATTTCCTGAAAGGAAAATGAAAGTTATCTCTTTGGTTAGACCATTTCCTGTTCCTCTTATCCATTTACTTACAACAGCCAAGGAGCAGAAAGAGTGCCAAGTAATAAGGAATACACACATGAAACACTAATGGAATATTGCTGAAGAAATTTACTAATGAAAATGATACCTCCAGAAAAGGACATTTGTTCCTTAAAGTCTAACTTTTGAGTGCCTGATTCTCGGAAATGTCATCGTTGCCCAAGATGAAGAGTCCAGACTTTCTGTGGAGTTCATGCAGTGGTGCCCACCATGTAGATGATGACTCCTTGTCTTTGCTCCTCAGCAGAAGTGCAACGTCTTCTGTGGAAGCAGAGCACCTTCATCTATTCCAAAATGAATCCTTTGTAATTGAGGAAAGAGGCCAACCTTTCCTTGGGGTGCCTGGCACTGCCCAATCTTTTCTCAAAAGAAAGCCACTGTCAGTATGGCTGCTGATGGTAACAATACTCTGTCACTTAACAGGTGAGTTTAAAGTGAGTTAGAAGTTCTTACAAATCCCTCTGCTGCACACAAACCAATAAACTTAACAGACTTTGGATTAAATAATAGATGTATGTTTATGACAGCTTGGAAGAATATAAAATTAGTGGTGTTGCACTTATATCTTTTATACTTGTCTTTCAAATAAAACATAGACTAAGCTATTTTGACACACTTATTAATAAAAATATAAATTTAAAATTGAATGAAAGAAGCATCAATATTCTTAAAATAAAAAAACAGATTTAGATTTCTAGGATTCTCATTTGCAACTCAGAAAATTACTCCTTTTTTCTATATCTCTGAAAATCCTTATCTAAAGAAGGTGTTTTATACAATGTTCATTCATTTCCTTCTCTGCCTACAGTCAAAATCCCTTTTTCTATAGTCGTAGTCCCATTTCTTTAAGTGTCCTAATTAGCAGATCACACAAACAAACAAACAAAAAGAAGCTCCACCCTTTTTTTTTTTTTTTTTGGTTTTGCTTTGTAAGTTTTCTGGAGTACAGTGAATAGCACTGTAATTCCTGTTTCAGTTCATGCTGACATCTGAAAAAACAGGAAATTCCTATCACAGAAATGTCTGGGCACAGTGATGCAGTAATCTGTAAAGCAAGATTAATTCTGCAGTGATAGAGGGAAGAAATTAATAAACAAATAACTTTGACAATGTATAAGAAAAATGTGTTCTCAGAGCCCCTTTATTACAGCACAGACTGAAAAAAAAAGTGATAGCCCCCAGATTGTAATATGACAGCAAGAAGGGGGGAAGTGTTCACCATGCAGGCTGTGGCTGGTCAAACAGATGGAAGACTCCACTGAATCCTTTACCAGCAACATGCCAACCTCTAAACGACAGCACAGAGTCTGGACTATCCCTTAATGGGACATCTGTGTCTCTGAATTTATAGCTGCCACACCACAAGATCACATACTGGAATAGCCTGAGACACTGCTTGAACACATATCTGATCATCACTGCAGTATTGTTCTCACACGCCAGAGCTTCGGAGGCAAATGATTAAGCGATATTATACACCCACCACTTACTAAGCTGCTCATGGCAAAATGGGGATTTTTAAGTGGCTGGCAGAACATGATTGTAGTCTAAGTGAAACAGATTTGGTAGAATAGTTTCAATTATGTACCTAAAGAAAGATTCTGGACTGAATACAGTGTTATCAAATGCAGTTCACTGAGTCTGAAAGCAGCTGTAAATTCAGTGGTACTGGGAACTACAAACCATGTAATTTGAAAATGTTCATCATCCAGTATGCCCTACAGAATATAGACAAGGCCATTTTAGTGAAACAAGCAACTCAAAAATGTCTCAAAGTCATGGCTATTCAAAAAGTGAAACAATTGTTGTTACCTATTGCTTTAAAAGCCCCACAATTTAGTCCAAACACTTGCAGTGATGTGAGGCTGAAAATTGAACAGTTCCCATTGTATTTACTCCCAGGCTCCATAAATTTTTGTCATTGTAAGTGGTGGAAAGGCTAAAACAGATGTGATTAAAGACAAAAATGTGCAAAATCTGCCAAGCCTTCTCCCTTGCACACAGTCCTTCATGGCTTATTCTGAATCATATACCATTATAAAATTGTTAGGAGTCTCTTAAGATCCCTGAGTCCAGCAAATTAACAGCCTGCACCACCCCTTGAATATAGGAATACACAGGAAAGTCCTATAAGAAATAGTAGAGGAATGAGCAATAGGAGTGCAGGAGTTCAGGGGGAGTGCACAAGGAGAAAAAAAAAAAATCTCCTGCTGAGGTTTCCAAATACAAAGTTTTCCACTGAAATCACTGTATTCATATATTCATTCATCAGTGGAAAAAAAGGACCCTAGAAACACCCCACAGATGTGTCCTAAATACTCTCTTTGTTTTAATTCCAGCAGGGAAGCTAATTTACAGTGAAGCTTAGGGCACAAGTGAACTAAGATTTTCTGGCTCAATAAATGGAGGGAAGCTCAAAAAGACTGCATACCTCAATAGTGCTTTCTTTGAGGTCTTAAATGAGGATAGAAAGTTTTCAAAGCTAACTGTTCAAGTGAAATGCTGGGGCACCCATATGTGTTGCATTTAGAAATATAGTCAACCCATTCAGCTCCTCAACTTCAAATAAACTCTCACCACTGTAAATCAGTGTTTTATAGTGACATACAATTGATTTCTTCATATATGTACATTCAGGTTTGTTAGGTATTAAGAAATTCTCTGATTATAGAAGAAAAATTTACTTGTTATAATTTTTTTATGTCTCAGCTGTCTTTTCAGTTTAAAAGAAGTAGAAAAGGAAAAAATAGAAAATTATCTTTCAACTTTCCTCTTGAGAAGCTTGACTTCCCTGTATTTCATCAGGTCTGACAGGTCAGTATAGGATAAAGGCATAATGTCCCCCTTGTATTCCCCTATATATTTGCCTTTATTATTCCAGTCCCTAAGCTCTCTCATGTTAACGGTTTGCAGGAAGACACAGGGATATCAACAATCTAGTCAACCAGCCAGACTTGCTTTACTTTGTTGTATTTATCAGGTGCATAAATTCTGGGTTATTTTTCCTCAAATAAAAAAATTAGACAGTACTTGATTTAATATCAGTACCTTTTGCTAGTCCTAGTTCTTCTCCCAAGATTTGTAATTAAATTTTATGCAATATATTCAATGCAAATCTCAAAGCATAATAAAACTTCTTTTTCCTCATTACACGTAATCAAATGGAAGGCTTACAGACCTTTTGAATCTTTATACCACAGCTTCATACTCCTGCCCAATGCTGCTTCAGAGGACTTTGCTTCCAGATGTGACAAACCCAAAGGCAGTTCCATTGGGAACAGAAAAACAGCAGTCAGAAGAAGCTGCCTTACTCTGTACTGGAGTCATCTGCAGTCAGTGCTTATGTAAAACAAAAATATGCACCTCCTGCTCATAGCATGTAATCAGGGGTAATTAGAGCTAATTAGATGTCTATAGCAATAAAAAACAAGGAACCTCTCTCTTCTTGATAGTACTATAAATTACCTGAACAATTCATGCACTATTGCATTTTACTGACAGCATATTATTTGAAAATTATTTTTTAAAGAAAGTGCAAATCAGAATTTTTATGTAGTCATTATAAAAAAAAGAAAAAGAAAAATTAAAAAAAATGTAAGATCCAAAAAAACTTGTTGCCTAAATTTCTCTATATAGAGCTTCCTGCTACAGTAATACATATATTAGCTTGTGAGCTAGTTGAAAGACAGACTTGCACAGATTCACAGTACATATAGAAGTCTGTTTAAAAGTGAAGGGATTTAAGCTTTGGGATATTTTTCATGGGCCTTTAAGGAGCTGGTTCAGAAAAAGTTGCAAAATATCTAAGTGTAAAAGTAATCTGATAACTGCCTGAATAGTTTAGAAATCCCTGTTTCTGGAGATATTGTTTGCTTTGAACTTGTCTCTTCAGAGTCAGGAGTCCGAAAGATCTTATCAGGAGACTTCTCAGAGCTGCCATGAAATATTTCAGCAACTGAAGTGTGAAACCTTGTGGTGAAGAAAGCTTGGTGGTCCTGCCACAGAGAAGGTCATAGGTACATGCAGCATGCTGTGACGTTATCCCTAGTCCCTCCTGGCTCTAATAAGGCTAGCCCAGGCCAGAAGAGAGTAGGGACCACAAATGGACAAAAGCAAAAACCCAGAAAAGGCTCTCACTCACTGGATTGCATTCAGAACACTTTTATTCTGGGGAGACAGAGAGCAACCGTGGGAAACACAGGAATTTTTCAAATCTCAGAAAGGGGTGAAGGAACCCTGGGTCACAACCAATCAGGTCTGGCTGGCGGGGGAAAATGGGAGGTGTTAAGGAGAGGGATGAATCACACTACAGACCAAGAGGGGAAAACAGAACAAACCATTTTCAGTGCAATATAAAACCGTGATTATACATTACAACATCTTCCCCTTTTTTGTTTAATAAAATTAAAAGAAAAGAGTTGGGTTCATTCTGGTTCAGGATATTGATTTGCCCACCACTTACAGTTTGTGGGCAAGTTAGACTGTTTCCTGTTGGTCAACTCTATGTGGTTGACTACTGAGGTAGAAGGAATGACACCATTAATGGTCTCACTTAAAAATTAAGCAACGTAAGATTCTGAATGCCAACACTATTAGAAAAAGAACAACAAAAAATAACGATTGTTTTAACTGTGGAAGTCCATCACCCCGTGAGTCCCCAGCCTTTAGACAGTTGATTGAACCAATCCTCGGATTCCTGCTTTACTTGTCCAATTAAGCTGTTCATGTCTTGGAGGGCTGTGTGGATGTTGGGAACTTTTGAGATTAGGTTCATGCAACAAAGTCCTTCAGATTCCTGGCATTCATGTCCATGCAGCAGCAGGAGGAATTCTATGGCCACAGGATTTTGGAGTGTGGCCTGCCTGGTAATTTCTTCGTCTTCTAGGAGGGAGCTGATGGCGGTGGATGTTAAGTTGCCCTGTTTGACCACCCAGCACTCTAGGTGGCCCAATTCACCTAGAGCTTTGGCTGCTGTGACCCATGGAAGGAACAGGGACACAGCAACTCTTTTTGACTTGGCCCAATGAAAAATTTCAGAATCACGGTTCAGGTACAAATTGTCAGCACTTCTCTTCTGAATTTCATTAGCCAAATTATTTTTGTGAGTCCATTCTTTAATTAATGTTTGGTTGAGTGCTGACAGGGCAACCACCCGATGGTACATGGCCCTCCTAATAGCTGAGAAGGGATTCCTGCCCATGACAAATCCCCATAGATTAAGAACAGCCCCTTGGGGAGGCTTTTGGAACTTTAATGATACAGGTTGTCTGCTGTAACATGGTTCAGAATATTACACCACCTCTTGGCAGTGAATTCCCCCTGAAATTGCAGTATGTTGTGGAAGGCTTTGGTGTCAGAAGGCTTTGGGCGGAAGGTAAAATGAATGCAGTATGGTGCTGGGGAGGAACCCAATAACTCTAATTCTTGGGGTTCCTGAGCTGCTTTGTGTAGACTTGGCAGCCACTCGTCTATGGGGTTCTTTATTGTTACAGCGTGCTGCCAATGATTTTTGTGTGGTTGGATGCTGTGTGACTCGGGAATTTGGTTAGGCATGTGCACGTCAAAGCTGCCTGGATATTCTCCAGCCTGCAATGGGATCCCTACCAGGCAGGTGGACATAGGGCTCTTTGCTGCTGCAGTGGACAGGCATGTGTTTCTGGAGTGTCTATGACTGGGTCACCCAGATGTTTTGACGTGGTTTAGGGACGATCCATGCAGTTGTCAGGCTACTCAGTGTGAACAGGATGACAATGTGGCTAGGGCTCATTGTGAGATTGGGTTGCACGTAAAATTTTTCTAAAAGGAAAAACAAACATTTTTAAAGCATATTAAAAGTCAGTGTGTCTGCAGGAAGTAAACCAAATTTGAGGAAGATGTTTTCTCTTCTTTCTGGTGGCATCTTCTTTTTGAAGCAACTGAGACTTGCTTCTTGTCCTCTTCTGCTGGAGCTGGATGTTGGGGGACAAAAGGTTTCACCCATTTCTGAGGAATCCATGAAGGGCCTGAGGGGGTGGATACACATGCATAGCCACGCCTCCAGGTAACAAGATCATGGGGACATTTGGTTTCCCCAGTTTCTGGGTCCCTAATCAAGACTGGTGTATGCTGGGACAATTTGCATTGATTACCACTGTTAAAGTGACGAACCACAGGTGGACTCATATTTTCAAAAGAACAGTTTAGAAAATTGATAGTTACAGAGCTTCTGCTGTGGAAACATCCACACAGTTGAACTGCTCTGTCTAGCCAGGACCTGTTTGAGTGTCTGGTGGGCACATTTGATCACACCTCGGCCTGTGGGGGAGTGGGGGATGCCAGTTCTATGTTCCACTCCCCAATGCTGAACAAACTCTAGGAACTCCTTGGATGCATATGCTGGGCATATGTCCTTTTATTTCCCAAGGGATTCCCAGCACTGAAAAGGCTTACATGAGATGTTTGCCGTGCACAGCCCTTCTTCATGTGTGGGCAGAGGCATAAACTGCACCCGAATATGTATCAATGCTCACATGTACATATTTGAGGCGACCAAAACTGGGAATGTGTGTGATGTCTGCCTGCCACACCTCACAGCTGCCAAGACCTTGGGGGTTAACCCCCATACCCAGTGATGGCATTGCCTGGAGCTGGCAGCTGGGACAGGTGGCCACAATGGCTCGAGCCTGGCTACGTGTTACCTTGGAACTGATGGATCAGACCTGGCACGTTTTGATGGACTTGCTGGTGGCTCAGCTTTGCCTGTTGGAAGATGTCAGGGAAGCGTGCTTTCCCAGCTAGGGCAGCAAGGGAGTCTGCCCCATGATTCCCTTCTGTGATTTTGCCTGGCAGATCGATGTGTGACCTTGTCCTGGTTTGAAAGACAAGTGTTTGCTAAGGACAGCAGAAGCCTCCATTTGGACTGAAAAATGTGATCCTTCCTACAGATTATTATGATTCTGAAATTAAGGGAGCTCTCAGGCAAAGATATGGGGATAGGAATAATAGTTCTTTACTAGTATATCTAACAAGACAAACAAGAACAACAGCAGCTATGAAATTAGCTACAAATAGAACAGTAACTCAGTCCCAGTCCTTTCTAGCTGCCTACCTTTTCTCTGAGCTGCAGTTCCTGGTGTTGGGGGTGGGCAGGTCCCGCAGAGCTGCAGGAGGGCTGGGGGTGATGGCAGAGCTGTCCCAGGGGAAAAAGAGAGAGATGGAGAGAGCCCTCCGCTCACGGTGTGGGTCCTGATGATCAGCAGAGTGCTGGATGGTGGCAGGTTACAGCGAGAAGGCAGCAGGGCAGGGTCTGACAGCAGTGAGGATGGCTCCTGGTGCTGGGATGACAGGAATGGGGCTGAGGCGGTGATCGTCCTTCTCGTCCGAATTCCGCGGGGGAAATGGGCTGAGCCAGAGCCTTCCGCTTCCTCTTCTGGCTGTTTGAATCTCGTGGGGCTTCCCTCTTCTCTCCCCTCCCCCTTGCACCCAGGGCCCAGTCAACAGGTATCTTATCAGGACAATGGGGAAAATTCCACAGAGGGAAAAGCGAAAGAATCACTCCCCAACATTATCCACCCCGAATTTTCCCCTACCATCATGCTACATCAAATTAAAATCTTCAAATTATAGACATCCATACAGTTACAGATACAGGCACAGTAGTGTAGGTAGTTCACCCTAAAACAAGGTCTCCTTGGGGTATGCATCGGGTCTTTCCATCCCTTTGCATCTCCCACCAGGTACAACCTGGTCCTTGAGCGAAAACCACCCCACAAATTGGATTGTCTTTGCTGGAGGCAGAGTTCACCCAAATAGTTTTTCCTAGCATACCTCTCATGTGCACCACCAGTCAATCTGCCAGGCCTCCCCATACATATATTAGGATAACCGTCCCCCATACCAGAGGGGCTTTACTCGCTTGGTTGCTTGATGGCAGCACATGTCTCACAGTCATGGATAACCTGGGAAATGCTGTCCATGGTGAGATCCACCCCTCGGTCTCGTGCCCACTTATAGGTAGCATCTCTGCCTTGGTGACCTGAGGCATCGTGGGCCCATCAAGCCAGGAACAACTCTCCCTTGTGTTGCCAGTCTAAGTCTATCTGTGACACCTCTATCCTTGCAGCCTGATCTACTTGCTCATTGTGTTGGTGCTCCTCATTAGCCCGACTCTTGGGGACATGGGCATCTACATGACGGACCTTTACGGGTAGCTTCTCTACCCGAGTGGCAATGTCTTTCTACTCATCAGCAGCCCAGACTGGTTTTCCCCTACGCTGCCAGTTAGCTTTTTTCCATCTTTCCAGCCAACCCCACAGAGCATTGGCTACCATCCATGAATCAGTGTAAAGGTAGAGCTTTGGCCACTTCTCTCTTTCAGCAATGTCCAGGGCCAGCTGAATGGCTTTGAGTTCAGCAAGTTGACTTGATTCAGCTTCTCCTTTGGCAGGTTGTGCAACCTGTCGTGTAGGGCTCCATACAGCTGCTTTCCACTTCCGGTTCATCCCCATGATGCGACAGGAACTGTCAGTGAAAAGAATGTACCGAGTTTCATCTGCTGGCAGTTGGTTGTATGGCGGGGCTTCATCAGCCCGGGTCACTTGTTCTTGCTCCTCTTCATCAGCAAGACCAAAATTTTCACCTTCTGGCCAATTTGTAATTATTTCCAAAATCTTAGGGCCATTTGGGTTTCCGATACGGGCGTGCTGTGTGATGAGGGAGATCCACTTGCTCCATGTGGCATCAGTGGTGTTTTGGGTAGAGGGGACCTTCCCTTTAAACATCCACCCCAGCACTGGTAGTCAGGGTGTCAGGAGGAGCTGTGCTTCTGTGCCAATCACCTCTGAGGCAGCTTGAACTCCTTCATAAGCAGCCAAGATCTCCTTCTCTGTTGGGGTGTAGTTGGCTTCAGACCCTCTGTAACTTCGGCTCCAGAATCCCAGAGGTCGGCCTCGGGTCTCACCAGGTACCTTCTGCCAAAGGCTCCAGGACAAGCCCTTGTTCCCGGCTGCAGAGTAGAGCACATTTTTCACCTCTGCTCCCGTCCTGACTGGGCCGACGGCTACAGCATGAGCGATCTCCTGCTTGATCTGGGCAAAGGCTTGCTGCTGCTCAGGGCCCCAGTGGAATTCGTTCTTCTTCCGGGTGACCAGGTAGAGAGGGCTCATGATCTGGCTGTACTCTGGAATGTGCATTCTCCAAAAGCCTCTGGCACCTAGGAAAGCTTGTGTTTCCTTCTTGTTGGTTGGTGGAGACATCGTGGTGATCTTATTGATGACCTCAGTGGGGATTTGGTGCCGCCCGTCTTGCCACTTTACTCCCAGGAACTGGATCTCTCGGGCAGGACCTTTGACTTTGCTCCTCTTGATGGCAAAACCAGCTCTCAGCAGAATCTGGATGATCTTCTCTCCTTTCTCAAATACTTCCATTGCCGTGTTCCCCCACACAATGATGTCATCGATGTATTGCAGATGTTCTGGAGCTTCACCCTTTTCCAGTGCAGCCTGGATCAGTCCATGGCAGATGGTGGGGCTGTGTTTCCACCCCTGGGGCAGTCGGTTCCAGGTGTACTGCACACTCCTCCAGGTGAAAGCAAACTGAGGCCTGCACTCTGCTGCCAGAGGAATGGAGAAAAATGCATTGGCAATGTCAATGGTGGCGTACCACTTTGCTGCCTTGGACTCCAGCTCGTACTGGAGTTCCAGCATGTCCGGCACGGCAGCGCTCATCGGTGGAGTCACTTCATTCAATGCACGATAATCCACAGTCAATCTCAATTCTCCATCAGACTTGTGTACAGGCCAGATGGGGCTGTTGAAGGGTGAGTGGGTTTTGCTGACCACCCCTTGGCCCTCCAGCTCACGGATCATCTTGTGGATGGGGATCACGGCATCTCGATTTGTCCTGTACTGCCTGTGGTGCACTGTCGAGGTTGCAATTGGCACCTGCTGCTCCTTCACCTTCAGGAGTCCCACTACAGATGGGTTCTCTGACAGTCCAAGCAAGGTGTTCAATTGCTTAATGTTTTCTGCCTCTACAGCAGCTATTCCAAAAGCCCACCTGAGTCCCTTTGGGTCTTTGGAATAGCCGTTCCTGAGGAAGTCTATGCCTAGAATACACGGTGCCTCTGGGCCAGTCACAATTGGATGCTTCTGCCACTCCTTCCCAGTCAGGCTCACCTCAGCCTCCCGCAAAGTCAATTCCTGTGATCCCCCTGTCACCCCAGCAATAGAAACAGGCTCTTCCCCCACATGTTCTGATGGTATTAGGGTGACCTGTGAACCAGTATCAACTAATGCCCTATGTTTTTGTGACTCTGATGTGCCAGGCCATCGGATCCACACCGTCCAAAAGATCCGGTTTTCCCGTGCCTCTCCCTGGCTAGAGGCAGGGCCCCTCTAGCACTGGTTATTATTTCCTTCCTGGGCATACATGTTGGAGGTTCCCTCAAGGGGATCTGACAAATCATCCTCCCTTTTGTAATACCCTGCACCTTGGTTATGGGAAGTTGAGGCTACCTTCACTTCAGTGGAGCTCCCTTGGTTAGTGTTTCCCTCCCTGAGTTGACGCACCTGTGCTGTCAGGGCAGAAGTGCGTTTCCCATCCCACCTCCTCATGTCTTCCCCATGGTCACACAGAAAGAACCACAGGTCAGCTCGTGGGGTGTATCCTCTCTCCCTAGCTGGGGGTCGTTGGGCTCTAATTCTGGCATCTGTGACTCGCACTGGTGCTGCACTGACATTCCTCATCTCCTCCCTCATCTCATCTCCTCTTTGAGTTTCCTAATCACAGCAGAGACCTGAGCCTGCATTGGGCCATTCATTATACTCTCAAAATTTCTGAGCTTATTGGCAACAGAACCCACTGTCTCTTGGTTGGTGTCAGCATTAATGGCTGCAATGAATGTGGTGTATTGAGATGGCCCCAGGTGTGCCAGATTCCACAACATCTGCCCTGTGCACCTGACCTTGTCAGGGTCATTGTCATGTTGTCCACCCCTCCCAAAGAGTATCTCCAGTACTGCCACTTCTCTCAGCTGTTGGATCCCCTCCTCAAGGGTCTTCCAGCACATTCTATGGTGGTGCTCCTGCATTCTCTCTCTATGGACAAACCTCTCTCTTACACTCATTAAAAGCCGCTCCCAGAGGGAAAGGGGGCCTGGTTCCCTTATGAATACATGATCCACGCCTGAGTCCTGGGTCAGGGGTCCCAAATTCCTTGCCTCAGTACCATCCAGCTGCACACCTGTACCCATAAGCTCCCAGACCCGCAGTAACCACGTTGTAAAAGCCTCATGGCCCCTTCCTACAACATCTTTACACAGATTACGGAGACTCTCGTACGACAGGGACTCTGTGATGATCTCAATCTCTGGCTCCCCTGCTGGTTGTGAGGGCCCTGCTTTCTGATCATTATTATCTAGGTGCTTTGTTTTCACCTTAGACTTTCCAGTTTCCACGGGGGCAACTGCTGCTGGCTGTGAGTGCCCTTGCAGTTCAGCTGGAACCTGGAGAGATGTACCATTTGTGGGTTCCACTGCTGCACCATCAGGTTCTCCCTCTTTAAGGCAGGGGGAGAGTTTCTCAAGAGCTGGGGAAAGGTACTCCTTCAGCATTTGGCCCATCTCCTTCACTAGAAACCCCACCCACTCTGGATGGTTCCTCTCTGAGGTGCGCTCTGGGGCAGAGTCAGGCTCAGGGGCAACATCCTTAACCTCTGGGGCAGAATCCCTACTTCTTGGGGGATATATCAGGGCTGTCATCCAAGTCAATATCCCCTCATCTCAGAATGTTAAGTTGAACAGGTTTACAAGGCCTATTAGCAATGCCAGCCACTGTATGATATCATTACCACTTAGAAGAGATTTGCACACTTCAAAAACTGGTGGAGCAGACCCAAAAAACGGTGTAAGGGGTTGGGACAAAATTTTTCCTGGTGTCATATCCTCACAGTATGTACCATTATTAAAGTAACCCCAAAACCATACAGTTAGAGTGTGATAGCCCTGAATCCATGCGCCCACCTTCCAGAGGAAGTTAAAAATCCATGAATTTCTCACGTTATCAACCCACAAAAGGAACTGGATAATAGTTAGAGCAGCCTGAGTTATAGGACCCATGTTCAAGTAAGGGATTGCAAATGGGAGAGATAAAGCTGTGGCCACATGGAGCCCAAACCACGGTAAGCTGAACAGCATGATGCCACCTAACACAAAACAGAGGTAACTCAAGAACTGTTATTCCTTTTTCACCCCTTCCTCTCAATGCCCTCGGGCCTCACGTTGGGCGGCCAAAATCTGTCCTGGTTTGAAAGACAGGTGTTTGCTAAGGAAATGTTCCTTCCTTCCTACAGATTATTATGATTCTGAAATTAAGGGAGATCTCAGGCAAAGATATGGGGGTAGGAATAGCAGTTCTTTACTAGTATAACTAACAGGACAAACAAGAACTACAACAGCTATGAAATTACCTACAAATAGAACAGTAACTCAGTCCTAGTCCCTTTCTGGCTGCAGGCACCTTTTCCCTGAGCTGTAGTTCCCAGTGCTGGGGGTGGGCAGGTCCCGCAGAGCTGCAGGAGGGCTGGGGGTGATGGCAGCGCTGTCCCAGGGGGAGAGAGAGATGGAGAGAGCCCTCTGCTCACGGTGTGGGTCCTGGTGCTCAGCAGAGTGCTGGATGGTGGCAGGTTACAGTGAGAAGGCAGCAGGGCAGGGTCTGACAACAGTGAGGATGGCTCCCGGCGCTTGGATGGTAGAAGATGGGGCTGAGGCGGCGATCGTCCTTCTCGTCTGAACTCCGTGGGGGAAATGGGGCGAGGCCCAGCCTTCCGTTTCCTCTTCTGGCTGTTTGAATCTCGTGGGGTTTCCCTCCTCTCTCCCCTCCCCCTTGCACCCAGGGCCCAGTCAACAGGTATCTTATCATGACAATGGGGAAAATTCCACAGAGGGAAAAGCAAAAGAACCAACCCCCAACACCTTACATGCATCGTGTAGAACAGGTGTTCTCTATGCGAAACTAAATAGGTTAGTCTGGAGAGCAAACTGAAGAGCTGCTCATTCTCGATATCCTTGAGAACTGCCTGCTCTGCTCTGGATACCACCCCAGCTACATAGGCTGAGTCAGTTACCAAATTAAATGGCTCTGAGAATTTCTGAAAAGCTCTTACAGCTGTGGCCAGTTCAGTGACCTGGGGTGACCCTTCCACAAATTCAACATCAGCTTCCCAATTTTGAGTTTGTAGATTTCTCCAAGTCATCACCAACTTTTGGGATGCTGCAGATGCATCAGTGAACACTGTGAGAGCTTTGAGCAGCCTACAGCTCATTTTCTCACAAGGAATGAGGTGGAATTCTTCATTAAACAGTTTGTGAGATGGGGTGTCGACTGATATTTGTCCACTGTAACTATCCAGAGATAACTGCAGGTTGCTCTGGAGCAGGAGCTCAAACATTTCTTTGGTCTGTTTCTAGGGAGAGTTCTTTCCCCCCTTTGAAAGTCTGACTGGGAGGTGAATACATGCAAAGTCACAACCAGCCAGCTCACGCAGTCCTACCCTTGCTTTTTGAATCATCTGAGCTATCAGTTCTTGTGTTTTGCAATAGTCTTGGATCTTTGATGGGAGAGGAAGACCCTCTCAGTGATTAAGAGTGAATCTTTCTGCCCTTTGATTCACTGGAATATCAAACTGTGCAGGTGTGGCAGCTTTCTCAAGACAATAAATTTAAAGGGCCACTCGGGCTGATAATGGTGAGCTTGCCTCTCAGTCAAAGCCTTTTCTGCCTTTTCAGTGACTGTTTTTGCCTCTGGGGTCAGTTCCCTGGGAGAAACCAGCTCTCTCTACCCCTTCAATAAATTGAGGAGGGGGTCTAAGTCTTCATGGATGAGGTTTAGCCAGGGCCTGACCCAGTTCAAAGACCCACACAAAGAATGGAGATCTGCTAGGTTTTTGAGATCACTATCGATTTCTAATGTCTGCAGAGCAATGGTCCGTGCAGTTATTTCCAAGCCCGGGTACTTCCAAGGTGGCATTCTTTGGACTTTATCCTGCAATTGAAATCCAGCAGAGGTTAAAACTTTAACCACTAGGTCAAATGTGTGTTGGAGTATAGAGTCATTGGGGGCACACACAAACACATCATCCATGTAGTGTAGGATAATGGCCTCCCCTTTTTTGGCACGCACTTGGGATAGCAATGAGGCCACATACCACTGGCTACACTTCAGGACTACATGTCATTTCCTGGGGAAGGACTTTCCAGTGGTACCTCTTCATTGGGGCTTCTCAATTGGTGGTGGGATCCAAGAAGGCAAACCGTGGGGCATCCTCTGGGTGGAGGGGGATTTGGAAGAAACAGTCCTTGATGTCCAGCATAGCCAATTGACAATTTTGGGGAAGTATTGTTGGGGAAGGCATCTCAGGTTGGAGTGACCCCATGTCCTCAATTACTTTGTCTGTCTCCCGGACATCATGGAGGAGTCGCCACTTGTCTTTCCCTGGTTTCTTTATCACAAAGATTGGGGAATTCCAAGGGCTAGTTGTTTCTTCTATGTGGCCCTTTGCCAACTGGTCCTCTATGAGCTCCTTGAGCATCTTGAGCTTCTTCTTACTGAGAGGCCACTGGTTTACCCAAACTGGAGTGTCATCCAGACATGTTAACTTTTGGCAGCCACCCCACAGTGGCTGCCATTAAAAGTCCTGGGGAGTCTTAGGGATAACTAATTTGACCCCCCCACTGGGACATGGTGTCTCTCCCCCATAGGGGGCACTTATTGTCTGTAACAAATGGACGGACAATGGCCAATTTTCCATCCGGTCCCTCAATTTGCACACTGTTTTTTGAGATTTTTGCCAATTTAATCCCCCCAGTACCTTGGATTTTGCCTGCCACAGGTTGCAAATCCCAATGTGACAGCCACATCCTTTTGGGTATGACCATCACATCTCCCCCTGTGTTAAGCACCCTTTCCACATGGAGATGGTCTGATCCACAGGTCAGGTTACATGCCATAGAGGGTTTGTTCTCACCCACCACTTCTGCCCAGTAAACTTCAGGCAATTTTCCATCTACTGGGACCTCCACTGGAATGGGAATTGCCTGGACAAGGATTTGCCCCTCAGCCAGATAGAATGGTGGGTGAGGGCATCTTGCCAGGAGAATGAGGCTAGTTATGTCTCCCTTGATGGTCGTGGGAGCCACCTCAATCTCCAGGAGTGTGTGTGCTGTGTCCCCAGTAACAGAACACTCACTGTCCAGTTCCATGTGGTTTAACGTCACGTCCTGTAAGTTGTCTGGCAGGTCCATTGCAATGACTGTCCAGTCAGTAGACCTGAAATTAAAACTTTTGGTAGTCAAGAGCCTAAAGCGCCCTTGCTGCTGCCCAACCTTGTTAAACAAACATTTATCCTGCATCCCCACACCCTGATTCCTTTCCTTCCACTATTTGATTAAGAGAGAGGCTTTTGCTAGTGTGGAGCCCACTGCATTTATATCTTAGCACACACTTAAATCAATGGTAGGTAAGCGCTTTAATTTTAGGGTTTTTGTTTGTTAATTTTGTGTTGTTGCTGGTTTTGTGGACAGTCTCTGGTGAAGTGTCCTGGCCTTCTGCAGTGGAAGCAGATGATGTGCTGAAGCTGCTCTGGTGTCATGGGCTGCTTCTTCACTCCTGATGTTACAGCTGCTGCAGTCTTTGGGTCTGCCAGTTCCAGTTTTCTTTCTGGCATACTGAACAGCTGTACTTTCTTGGTACAGGACTCTATTATCTGTGCTAGAGTTGGTGAAGGATCTACAGGCAGGCCCAGGATCACCCTGTGACAGGCTTCATTAGCATTTCTCTGGGCCATCTCCTTGATGATTTCTGCTTGTGCTATTGGATCTTCCACTTGTCTTTGTATCTGTTCCCGAAGGCAATCAATAAACTCTAAAAAGGGCTCAGAGGCAAACTGTTTAATATTGGTATAAACACCTATGGTTTCTGATGTAGGCAGTTGGTTAAAATCTTTTTCTGCTACTTCACAGATTTTACCTAGAACAAATTTGGTTAACACTCGACCTTGGTCCTTGGGGTTAGTCCACTCCCCTTCTCCACACAGGTGTTCCAGAGTGATAATACTGTCATCTGCGTCAGTTGCTCCCTGGGTGCTTTGTTTAAGTTCTTTTAGGAGTCCCTTCAGAGATCTCTCAAGTGTTTTCCCACAGATCAAACTCTGAGGGGCTTAGCACACACTTGAAAAGATCTTGAAGGTCAGCTGGAACTAATTCATTGGATATTAGTGTAGCTTTTAACATCCCTTTCAAGATCTCACTATTACAGCCAAATTCTTTCTGTATTTTGCAGAGCTCCCTGAAATTATGAAAAGAGAAATTTTGGAATTTTCTAATGCCATTTCTTCTTTCTGTATAAATAACAGGAGCAACTGATGGTATGGCTTCCAGTTCCCAGTTTTGACCCCCGGTTCCTGATTCCCTGGGTTTCCCTCCATCCCCCCAGCCCCGTGGGGGCTGGGAAGTGGGCAGCCCCCTCCCCTGCAGGAGCCGGTAGCAGGGACATGGCCCCCCAGGACCCCCGAGGCAGCCAGGAGCAGGACCATCCCCTCCCCGCAGGGTCTGTGAGAGGGGAAGGCCCCATTCCCCTCCCTGCCCCGCAGCAGCTCGGAGGGCAGGCTCCCTCCTCCCCACCCCCCTTTCTGTAGCAACCCTGAGGGCAGGAAACCTGAGTAGGGGAGGGGGCAGAGCCTGGTGGGAATGGGGACCATGGGAAGTGGGATTGCAACATGTGGGGCGGGGCTGCATGGTGACATCCTGCAGGGTGGGCACTTGGAGGAGCGAGGGGGTGGGTGTCAGGAAGGGAAAGGGTTATTGGAGGGTGGGTACGGGGGGGGGGGGGGGGGGAAGGGATTGTGGGAAGAAGGAAGGTGGACAGAGCACATGGCCTCCGCCATTGTGGACCCAAAATGTGGCCAGTGGCCCCCAGGGGATCCGCCGTGTGGCCAGTGCCATTTTGGATCTCTAAAACACAGTCACTGCCAGCGGGGGTGGGACCAGGGCCAGGATACTGGGGCAGACATGTGGGTCCCGGGAAACCGCGGCTATGCCGGGCTTCCTGCACATTTTGGGGACACCCGTATGTCCCCTCCAATTTGGGGGCAGAGGGAGAGAGAGACTTAGGGGAAAATGAGGCAGTTGGCTTTGCTTGATTTTCAGATTATTTTTTAAATTATTTTTTTAAAAATTAATATGGGGAGGAATTGAGATAAGAGTCTCATCTCCATTTTCCTTTTTTGCTCTTCATATGTTTCCAATTTTGTACCAATAAGAGGTAGACTTCATGTTTTGCAGGTTAAACTCAGGAAATTCAAGCAAAATCCAACAAATGAACTGTTTTAATAGCTTCTTAGATATTTTAATATTTTTTTCCTTTAGGATGTTTTTAATTTGGTTAAAAAAGCTTTTCTGTTGTGAAGAAAGCCATATGCCCATTTTTTATGTTAAAAGCAAACTACACAAATTCAGTCACCTATCTTAGCAATAAAAAAACACGACTACAGGCAGCTATCTTCCCCCCTCCCCCATCCTCGCATGCCGGTCACAGCTGCTCGCACTTCCACTGCCTGCTTGCGCTGCCCACGTCTGTGACCCGGCGCCGCTTGCTGCCTGAGCGCGCTGCACCTGGCACCGCTCCCTGCAACCACGCGCAGCTTGCGTCACTCTATGGCGCCGCTGCACGTGGCTTGCTGCAGCCCACGCACGCTGCCTGGCCCCATGCCACCTCGACTTTGCCTGGTCCCATGCTGCCCTGAAAAGTTGCCCCACCACGCCACAAAAAGGCTACTTACATTTTCTTCAATGCCTCAAAAGTTTGCCAAGATAGTCTATTGTCCCGAACTGACTTGCCTGGGCTAAGCAAGGTACTGATCCCTTCCCTGTCCACAATCGTTGCATGAAAGCAGCTTTTTGTGTCCAGAGTAATTGTACAACCCACAAGCTTATAATTCCACACGTGGAAATCCAGCTGATTCGTGGGCTTCTGACCTTTCGGGAAGCCCCACGTTGTGGCAACAACTGTGCCATTATCCCTACTCCCTCCTGGCTCTAATAAGGCTAGCCCAGGTCAGAAGAGAGTAGGGACCACAAATGGACAAAAGCAAAAACCCAGAAAAGGCTCTCATTCACTGGATTGCATTCAGAACACTTTTATTCTGGGGAGACAGAGAGCAACCGTGGGAAACACAGGAATTTTTCAAATCTCAGAAAGGGGCGAAGAAACCCCGGGTCACAACCAATCAGGTCTGGCTGGCGGGGGAAAATGGGAGGTGTTAAGGAGAGGGATGAATCACACTACAGACCAAGAGGGGAAAACAGAACAAACCATTTTCAGTGCAATATAAAACTGATTATACATTACAACAGCATGCAATTCCTTTTTTTAGGTTTTTGAGCATATTCTTGACCTCAAATGGAGATACCCCTGTATCTCACTGAGTATGGCACTAAATGAGGCACCGGCTGATCTGATTTTAATTTGGGCCTCCTGTCAAGAGAATATTCTCACACCAAGATCAGATCACTCGTTTAGCAGAAATACAGTTTAGTTAAGTAAAAAGGCTTTTAAAAAAAAGAAAAGGAAAAGGAAAAGGAAAAGGAAAAGGGAAAGGAAAGGAAAGGAAAGGAAAGGAAAGGAAAGGAAAGGAAAGGAAAGGAAAGGAAAGGAAAGGAAAGGAAAGGAAAGGAAAGGAAAGGAAAGGAAAGGAAAGGAAAGGAAAGGAAAGGAAAGGAAAGGAAAGGAAAGGAAAGGAAAAGAAAGTTTCAGGAAAGGAAAGTTTCAGGAAAGTTTCAGGAAAGTTTCAGGAAAGGAAAGTTTCAGGAAAGTTTCAGGAAAGTTTCAGGAAAGGAAAGTTTCAGGAAAGTTTCAGGAAAGTTTCAGGAAAGTTTCAGGAAAGGAAAGGAAAGGAAAGGAAAGGAAAGGAAAGGAAAGGAAAGGAAAGGAAAGGAAAGGAAAGGAAAGGAAAGGAAAGGAAAGGAAAGGAAAGGAAAGGAAAGGAAAGGAAAGGAAAGGAAAGGAAAGGAAAGGAAAGGAAAGGAAAGGAAAGGAAAGGAAAGGAAAGGAAAGGAAAGGAAAGGAAAGGAAAGGAAAGGAAAGGAAAGAAGGAGAAAAGGAGAAAAGAAAAGAGAAAAGTTTCAGAATTGCTGTAGTTAATCATAAACTATTTGTGTGCAAAATGAAAATGGTTTTAAGGTGTCTTGAGAACAGGAGTCAGGAGTTTCAATCATCATTTAAATGGCTTTCCTATAACAAATTGCATGTCTGACCTTGATTAATTTTCCATTGCTTGAAATTTTGTAGCAGGCTAGGATGGCAGCAATTTAAAAGCCTTCAGGTAAACAGATACGGGAACAATAAAATGGCAGTTAACGGAATTAAGATAATGGGCAAAGATATAGAAAAGTTAATTTTGCTGACTAGTTACAGTGCAGTGATAAACTCAGAAAAAGAAATTTATAAATTCTGATACATCAAGTCAATAGAGTACTGAAATGCAGAGTGTTTTTGATTTAGACAGTAGATTTGCAGAATTTCTTCCTTTAATTCTTTGCATGGTCTGTATATTGAGGTCAGAACTCTTATAGTGTGGACCCTTCAATCCACCAGAAGCTTTCAGAAGTCATCTTTATAGAGAGTTCACTTACAGATCTCTTGGTAAATTATATGCATATTGGCTAAGATGCTTTTTTGCATCATCCTCCTCATCAACACCCTCCTCCTCCTTCTCATGGTAGTAAACAAAACAAAGTAAACATAATGATGGCTGAGTTTAGACAACACTTCTTTTTTCTTTGTGACATGAAGGACTGTGGAAAAACTCAGTACACCATTTCACTTGTATTGCCCACTAAGGCAGTATGATAAATCTGCTTAGTAGAGTGTGGTAACTCAGATGAATCTCTATACCCAAAAGGGATGGTATTCTCCCTTATCTCTCCAAGCAGATAAATTTTTCAAATCAGTTCATTTTATCTGACAAATATAAATTAAAATTTCAAATTTCAGTCCAAATGTACATAGGCACAGAAATGGTTAAAAATCTCTTTCATATAAAATAAATTGTATTCAAATGCTAGTTTACCACAAAGATACCAGATATGTTGTCTAAAAGAAAATGGAGATTTTCACATTAGTCAGACTTGAGACAGAATTTTGGAGCAACAGCAATTTTTTTTCTTGACTGGGAAATACATATGTACATATGCATATATACATATCTGTGTATATACACATATACACACACACACATATAACTCCTTTTCTGTTGCAAGGGCAATATGATCTAAAGAAAGTTTCTCTGTGACAGAACTAGCAAAAAATATACTTTAAATTTTATCCCATAAAAATCATAAGTATTTTGGTCTTCTGGAGGGAAATGAAAGTAGATTAAAATGTTGTTTTCTATACAAGCCTTTACTGAGATTAGGAAGTTCCAGGTCTGGGACTGTTGTCAGTTCTCAGAGACACAATGGGGAATCTAAATGTCATTTGTAAAGAGGAACAGCTAAACTACTTCGCAACATGACCCTAGAAACTGCTCCAGAGGGTTAGATAATTGCCAGGGAGATCCCACTGGTTGCACAATGATTACATCAGTCATCAAATACCTAGAGGTGTGACAGTCTGAAGAGTAGGGAGATATGGTTTGAATGACAAACAGAAAAGGAAATTATATGTACTGAATGTACATATAATAAAGTACTCAAATAAACTGGTGATGGTTTGATTTTTTTCTTTACTTTTCAACTGGAATTACAATTTATTGTCTAGTAAAAATAATAAAAACGTTCAGGTATTCCTAATGTTTAGCAAAATGAATTTTGTCAGAGAAAAATAAATGGTTTGTTTTGTTTAGATTGAAATACTGTGGATGTCCTAAAGCTATATACATAAATGCAAATACTACCTGCAGTTGCATAATTTCATGTTACCACAAGTAGTACTCTCCCAATAAAACTAATAGCTGATTGTATGTTTTGGAGACCTGGGGTTAGAATATAATGTTACATTGGTAATTTGTAAAACCTGATACCTTCTCTGAATGCTGCCTGCCCCTTGAGGCCCTCCACAGAAAGCTGCTGTTTTTACCAGCTAAGCCAGCCACACTGTCACCCCTCTCTTTTTCTCTGCTCATGTCTGAAATGTTTGCCAAATCATTGCCCAAGCATTTTTCTGTCATTGCAAAGAAGCTAAAACTTATTCACTGAGTCTCTTGGGTAACACATAACAATCTAATGTGGAAGTGGTGAAAGTTAACATAAAGACTTATTGTAAGCATATGCCGCTTTCATTATTCCCAAAATCTCTATGCCTAATGCAAAATGCCTGGTATAACCATTAGCACATACGAAGTGCAGTTTTGAAGTATAGTAAAGGTAAAAAATCCATCACTGAACGTGCTCTTACAGAATCTTCTAATAACTCAAAAGGTAATAAAACAGGATCAGGTTGTTTACAGCTACTTTAATCTTTACAAAGGAGATGGAGAGGAAATAAGAAACACCTGTGCTTGCTGCATGTGTTATTTCATATGGAGATGGCCAAAGAGGTAAGGAATAGGGTACAGGGCATTTTTTTGTGAGACATCTTACTGAGTTTTGCCAACTTAGTAGAGATGAAGTAGTATATACAGAGTTTATTTTCAAATGGAAAGTTTTATATTTGGTTTCATAAAAATATTTGGTTTTCAAAAAAACACTCCTCAAAACACAAGATAAGTCTTTGGATTGGTATACACGGAAGATGCTTCTGATAGGATTCTTTCCATGTAAATCACGTGGGCAACTTCTTGTTAACTACACAGATGGGCTCAGTGTAAGCATGAATCTTGTCTACTTTAATAATTTTTTCTACTTCCAACCATAAACTATACCTTGTGGAGGAAGGGTGACTCGCCTCCCAGACACCTGCATATTGTGGAATTTTAGCTTGACCCTTTCTGTCCTTAATTTTTGCAGCAAATTTCAGTTCTGAAAATTTCAGTTCACCGGGACAAAAATCTGATTGTGTAGAGTAGGCATTGTTTCTTTGTAAGACCTTCAAGGATTGTCCTGATTTTCAAAACTTGTGCAGCAGGTCTGTTAAACTTGTTAGAAGTTTATATAAATGTTATATAACACTTCTTATGGCAGCTTTTGTCTTTAGAATTCTTACGAAAGAACGTTAGTTCAGGTATTAGAATTTAAAGTGCTCTTGTATCAAAAAGACAGCAGCAATGGGCTGAAGAGATATGGTATTTAGAGCTGAAATTAAAGTGTACCTGGTAGTTATTCTAATTGAATTGGTCTGCTGTGACTGGTTCTGTATTTTGGTCTATTACATCAATCCTGGGTTAAAATAATTTTCTTTCCTTTTTCTTTCCCTCTTAAATATCACATGTAACAGGTTGGTAGTTTATTGAGAAAATTGCTTTGAAAGTGCTGGTATAGTGATTTTACTGTTAATATTTTCATAAATGGGCTGTCCTCCAAACATCCATATCCTGATCCATATTTCTGATCTAATGCACAGTTTTGCATGTCTTAGAACATAGATAGTTTCAAGAATTTTCTGGCAAGCAAAATCTTCAGAGAGAATTGAATTAAGTGGCTGAGGGAAAGTTACACTAAAACTTGTGGATCTGACAGCTTTATAGTATAAGAAAAAAAACAAAACTTTAGTCCAGTCTGTGCTCATTGTTCTTGTTTATAACAGTGCAGACACATAAGACTGAATCTATGATTTTTAGAATTTATTTTAAAACTTGGTAACAGTTGATTTGGAACAGAAATCTGATAAATAAGCTGAACTTTCAATTCTGCTCTGTTAGACTATCACATAATTAGAATAGACATTAAAATGTATCAAGGAAGTTATTTTTACTGTGACCATGGTTGAAACTTACAACTACCTATGTTAATACATTAATGTAAGTATTCCTTGCATCATAATTTACCTAACAATAAGACATGATATATAACAAATAAAGTTATGCATGATCTGACTAGAGATGAATGCTTAAATTCAGGTTGTAGATAGGTTGTGTTGCGTTGTTTCAGCATTTTTTCCCAATTTATTTTATATTTTCTTCCCCTTCCCTTCCCTTCCCTTCCCTTCCCTTCCCTTCCCTTCCCTTCCCTTCCCTTCCCTTCCCTTCCCTTCCCTTCCCTTCCCTTCCCTTCCCTTCCCTTCCCTTCCCTTCCCTTCCCTTCCCAGAACTTCCCAGAACTTCCCAGAACTTCCCAGAACTTCCCTTCCCTTCCCAGAACTTCCCTTCCCAGAACTTCCCTTCCCAGAACTTCCCTTCCCAGAACTTCCCTTCCCTTCCCTTCCCAGAACTTCCCTTCCCAGAACTTCCCTTCCCAGAACTTCCCTTCCCAGAACTTCCCTTCCCTTCCCAGAACTTCCCTTCCCAGAACTTCCCTTCCCAGAACTTCCCTTCCCTTCTTATTTTCCATACGTCATGTTCACCTTTTGTTCAGAACAATAAGTCTATGTTAGGAAATTGTATGGAATGTTTAAAATCAAAGTCTTTAGAATAAAAATTTATCTCGGGGAACTTCTCAGAATCTAATCTGCAGAATAAAAATAATCTTAAGTAAATAATAAAGGTCGTATTTTTTTGTCCTTCCTTTCCTCCTATCTCCTCAGTTTTAGTTACTCAATTGGATGTTTAGTATCAAATTCACTGTATACTGTACAGCTCTTCTGGACCAGATGGGTTGATTTTTTGTTCAAGGACTAATGAAAAGACCATTCATTATTTAAAAACCAAGTAACAATGAGCAGAACTTATAGAATGCATAGTATTATATTTTTCTTTAATGTGGGGCTAAGTACAATGACAATTGTGAGCTTCTGTGTCAACAATTCTTATAATCTAAACTTTTCTGAATCCACTTATTGATGAGAGAATATTTGGCTGCCACTATAACTATGTAGATTTTTCTTGAAGAATTTAGTACCAAATTTGGACACTTAGTTTCAAAATTTAGTGACCTGACATTCAGAATAATAGAAGTTACACAGTATTTTTGGGGAAACAAAGCCAGATTCAGGTCAATAGGTTCCTAATTTCTTCATACTCTACTCCCTAATACTTTTTTGTCATCGTTTGGGGCAGTAAATCAATTAAAATAGAGATCCAGACACTTCAGATGAGCTCAGTTTGTCAGAGCATGGTTCTAATAATGTCAAGGTTGTGGATTTTAATCCTGTATAGGCCATTCACTTAAGAGCTGGACTCAATAACCTCTGTGAGTTCCTTCCAATTTAGAATATTATAATATTTCTAGGAATATGGCATGTGTTCCTTCCTTTCTTTTAAAACTTGTACTTTCCTATATTTGTTTACAAAAAATTATGCCTATACAGGGAAAGAAAAGTTATGCAAAAGTATCGGTAATAAAACTGAGCTACATGCAGGTGGGATTTGTACAGGCAGCAGAGCCCAGGTGCCAAATTCAGTCTCCTGCATGTGGGTCATGGAGCTGCCAGAGAGCTGCCTGTCTTAGTCAGCAAGTCATTCAATATTAAGCTTCAGGTCACAAATTTTTAAAAACTTGGAAAACTTAAGTATTGAAAGGGTGTACTTCAGGGACATGGTGGTCTTTTCATCAGTTACAGTCTCTTAATGAAAGCAGGATTTCTTTCAAAACTCTATCCTGTAGTCATAGATTTGTTGAAGAAATTACTTTGTGGCTTTCTACAGTCTGTGTTGTGAGCCTGTATGATCATAATTATCCCCTCTGGCCATAAAATCCATTACACTGTTCTTGATAACTAATTTTGCCTAATGCCACAAAGGAATCAAGGGAAATTTAAAGGTCCCAAATCCCTCCTGCATTTCCTGTGACAGTTTTGCAGATACCTGGCTAGGCTTTAACATTTCAGCATTGTGGAATCATGGAATGAATGAAACTGGGAGGGGCCTCAAGAGGTCATCTGGTCTAACCTCATTGTTCAAGCAAGGCCACCTAGGCCCAGTTTCCCAGGACTATGTCCAAATACCTTCTAAATATTTCCAAGGACAGAGACTCTACAACATCTGTGGAAAACCTGTGCAAGTGATGGATTATCACCCTCACAGTGAAAAAGTCCTTCCTGATGTTCAGAGGGAGCCTCTTGTGTTTCAGTATGTGCCCATTGCCTCTGGTCCTGTCACTGGGCACCACTGGAAAGAACCTGGCTCTGTCCTCTTTACACCTTCCCTTCAGGTACTCAGATTTATTAAAAATACTCTCCCTGAATGCTCTCTTCACCACACTCAACAGTCCCAGATCTCTCAGCCTTTTCTTGTATTAGATATGCTCTATTCCCTTGCTCATTTTTATGACACTGGGTTGGCTTTCGTCTGTATGTCCATGTTTTTCTTATGCTTAGGAGCCCACTGCTGGGTACAGTACTCCAAACTTGGCCTCACCAGTGCTGAGTAGTACTTTGAGTGTTTCCAAGGATGACATCTACCACATCTTTGAAAAATGCAGTGTTCCAATGTTTCACCTGCCCCATTGCAAAATACTTAATCCTTATAATTAATCTAAATAAAGCTTCTTTAGTTTAAAAAGTCAGGGAAGTTCACTATCAGCATTAAGCTATTTGCTCTCTCCTGTTTGTTTGATAAGCATGAAGCTGCTTGCTCTGCCTGCTGGGTTTATCTGCATCCACTGAAAATCCTGAATGTGGCAGCACAGTGATAATGATATTCAGGTATATGTACCTATATCCCTTGGCGATGTAATGACAACTTGGTATTCCAGTGTAGGGAAACATCCTGAACATCCTTACACTGACAAAATATTCAGTTACTCTGATATTTTCAGATAAATGTCATTATGCTTTTAGACTGATACTACTTGAGAATATCAAGGTGTCTTAATAGTATTAAGTTACCAAATATTTTACAATCATCTCAGTTTCAGATGGAGCTGAGTCTTTGGTTGTATATTTAGTTGCAATCTATCTATCATTCTGGTGAATATAGCAGGTATGGCATATCTATCAGGTATGGTATGTCTTGCAGGTATATAGGTGCTGATCTAATGTGTATATACTCAGAAATAAACACAAAAATATATCAAATTATGTGTATCTGGAAGCCATGCTCACAGTGCTTCCTTGTAAGTCAGGGTACAGATGACCTCAAAGACCTTAATAAGTTAAAAAGTGTAGTTTATGACATTGTAATTTACCTTAGATGTAAAAATACACACTTTCAAGGGTGTAATTTTGTTTCACAAGTGAATGGCACCTATTTCTCCAGCTGAGAGATTAAGTCATTCTGAGACAGGACATAAACACTGAGAACTTATCTGAAAATGCCTCAGGCAACTGATTCTCTTTTGCTTAATATGTAGGTACTGACTTTTCTGACATATATTAGACCAAAATGCAACCTATTCCAAGGAAGCTAACTGGAGTTTGTCACAGCAGCAAGCTACAATGGATCAGGGTCCCCCAAAAGGAAAGAACAGGATGTTGGTCAATAATGGCTTTGCACTTTTGCCTGTGTGCTGGTCAGTGCAGGTGGTTGCTTACCTGGCATGGAGCCCTGGGACCTGCACTCCACAGAAGAGGACACCTGACCATGTGGAGGCTACCATGGCTCCTGAATTTCCTAACATCACTGGACTCTTGTATACTCTACCCAGTGCTTGCAAGCAAATAAAAGAAGTCTTTGGGAGATTTTAGTTCTGTTGTTGGTGGGATAGTTCTCTTGAGAGAAAAAATATGGTCTTGACCTCCAATAAGAAAACATTTGCACCTAAAATAATAATAAATAATAATAAATAATAATAAATAATAATAAATAATAATAAATAATAATAAATAACCAAAACAACAACAACAACAACAATAATAATAATAATAATAATAATAATAGTAATAATGTGGTTTTCAGTCTTTTTAAGAAAAAATTAAGGTCTCTGTCCCAGGTCTGTGTTGCCATGCGGTTGCTGCTGCACTTTTATAGCCCACTGAAGTTGTGGGTCTACCTAAGCACAAGAGACTACAGAAGCAATAAACCAGTGTTTCTTTGCTATTACAAAGACCAACAAACAGCCTTTATTTCCGTTTTGTTCCCTTCTTTATTCTCTTTGGGGTGGTTGTGGTTTGGTTTTTTGCTTTGTTTTGAATGGGAGGTATTTTCTGGGGGAGATTACTGTCTCTTTTTTTTTCTTGAATTTTGGCCAGGCAACCTGGTGAACCTGGTGGACCTATTCTTTCTCCTACAAGTAAATGACTGCTGATTCTTTTCTGACACAATGAGACTGCGGTCTGTTTTTCTTTGGGGTTTTTTTTTTTTTTTGAAGGAAAAATCTTAACTGAATGCCAAATAAGACAGAAAGGTATCTTTAACTGTGAATTTTAATTTTTTAAAAAAATATATGCTCTTTTTATTTCTTATTTTATAAAGCCTATTTTTCACTGGAACTTCATTAGGTTGTGGAGAGGTTTATCAAGTCTCATAAATTTATCTTCCAGTTCACCAATAAGAAAAAAAGAAGGAATATAAATGAAAGGTCTTTGCTCTTTTCTGGCCGAAAAGGCATATATTTAAGCAAAAGTCTTATTTTGCAAGAAGGTTTTGTGAACAATCTTTAAGCAGTAATTTCCAAAGTATATAAAATGCTGCTCAGTTCTGTGTTTCTAGCTTGCATTTCTTATTGCTCTTTTACTTGCCATTTGCTTTGCCACAACATTACTGGCTTCCATTAATAAGTAATCTTGAGGCAGATATTTTATTCCTTAATATAAAATTCTTCCTTGTTTTCTTTTGTATCTTAAGGTCTCTCAATATTTGATACCATCAGAATGCTTCCACTTGCGGTTTTAGAGTTATGGTACCCAGAAAGATACAAATAAAGTGAGGCAAGATCATAATATATATGTTATTTGGAAAAGTTTCTTTCTCTCTCTCTTTTTTAAAAACTATTTTAAATTATTTTAAAGATGACACCTTTTCTCTAATCGTGGTTATGATTTTGAAAAGAGAGTTATCCTTGGTGGCTAAAGGATTACTGAATCACCTGCTTCTAGTATCAAATATGAAGGTGAGCACTCTTCCTGTGTCATAGAAATGATTAGGAGAAAAAATTTTCTAAGAATAGATCCACACAAACACCACTTTCAACAGAAAATCGACTTTTTTCCAATTCTTCCAATTATGTTTCCTTGGAGGCTGTTTAGAAAAGAAAACATGATTTAACTCTTTGATTTCCCAAGTAGACAGTCCTAAATTAGTAATGAATTACAAAAAATAGGGCAAAGTTGTCAGTGGTAGGTGTACAGATGAAATTGCACCTAGCTCACAACAACATAATTAATTTTTAATATCTCTTACAATTTCTTGAAATTGCAGAATAATTCAGATGGGATCTCGAGGTATTACTTGCTGCTAACCTGCTGCTCACAGCAATACCAATGTTGAATTTAGGCCACATTGCTCAGAGCAACTATCCAAGGATGGAGGTTGGACAGCCTTTCTGGGCAACCCATTCCATTGTGCAATTATCATCACTGTAAAAAAAAAATGTTTTAATTAGTGTAGAGCTCTAAGACTTACGACATTTTCTGTATTCCAGTGGCACACATCCTGGAAAACCTTCAACTTAAAATCAGGGCTTTGTAGTGCTATAATATTTAATGAACTCCTTCTAGTTACATGAATTCACTTTAATAATGCAGATCAGATTTATTTACAGATTCAGTATTGCAGTATTTCAAAATATTTCAGAACTCTAACAGAAATTCTGTAGATACTCCTCTGTAATTCTAGTAACTCTTAATTTAATATCATGAGGCTAATATGAACTAGTCAGATAAATAAATCACAAGAAAATCTAGATTCTTAAGAATTTTTTATTTTTGTTTGTTTATTTACATGAGCAAATTCTGGTAGTCTGCTTTGTAAAAAAATCAGTTGGGTTTATTTCATATAACCTTCCTGTTTTAAGGTTTTCTATAGAAAGAGGACTCTCACTCAAATGGAATTTTCTTTGGCACCAGAAGTCACTGGACAAGCACAAAAAAAAGTCTGAAGAAAAACAGTTAAAATGAAACAAATTCAAATATAGAAAATGCATTGATTTATTCAATTCTAAATTTTCAATCTCTGGATGCACATGAAATGTAAACTTTTCTTCAGAAATTAAAAGATTATAATATCGAAAGCCTTTCATAGATTCTGACTTTAAGGCTAATCAACAATAAGCAAGATTCAAGACTAGAGTCTGTCTGCTCATTTTTCTTTGCTTCTCATTCATAACTTGATTGCTTTCCACTTAGTGTCTATCTATAGACAGCTAAAAGAGGGCAGATAATGGTACTGACAGGACACGTGTAAAGCATGCTATAAATGGATCAGTACTTCACACAGGTTAAGAAACAGGCAGAGTCAAATGTTAACACACTGCAACACCTTTTCTGTACAGGAGGCAAGGAGTGCCAGGTCTTGGTACTGCATGATTACCATTCTCTATTGCTCACACAAAATCACAAGTCAAAACATCCCTTCCTTTTCTGGAAAGCAGCAAAGCTGCAGACTGGTTATAAAATCTGTGATATTTGAAACACAAAAATCAGGTGCATGCTAACCTTGATTCCAAGAAAAAGACTTGCCTGATTCTGTACTTAGCATGTTTTTGCAGGAACCAAAGAATTTAAGACTGTCCTAGGAACATCAGGCTAAATGAACTGAATCTACTCTGGAATAACTGAGAGATAGAAATTTCTCTTACAATATAATGAGTTGTGGGTTTTTGTTTTTTTTTTTTTTTTTCCTTTAGGTTGCTTCACTATGCCAGCTCTCCTATTTAGTTCACCTGGTCTATTTCCAGGAAATATCTGTCCTCTTTGATTTGAAGACCACTCATGTTTGCACTTGGGAATCAGGACAAAAGAGGGATGGGATGTCTTGAAATGATGATGTAAACTCACATGTATGTTTAGGGCATTAAGAGTGTCTTGATTACCCCCAAATCATCCCAAACAATTTTGGAAAATCAGGTGGAAAAACATTTTGGCTTGTTTATTGGATCCATGATGAATTGGGATACATTGAGATACTGACTTCTTGCAGTTGTTTTCAGCTGACAAAATCTGAAAGTGAAAATGCACACTAAATATTCTTTTGCAAATTCTGAAAAAAACCCAACATTTAAATGGTTCAAGGTTTAATGTTAATTTATTTTGTAGTAATTTATGTTCTAAAGGAAAGACATAGTCTCCTCAACAGTGCCAAATTTCTAAAAAGATTTACTGCGCATATAGCTTAACTATGCAAAAGTACATATTAATTCCATGATGGCCTCTTTTTTCACAATGAAATGGATTTAAATGTCTCAGAAAGAGCTGGACTTTCTTCAGATTTTATATTGATAAAATACTCTAAGTTCTAGCCTGCTGAGTCCATGTCTCTGAACAACCATAAATAACTCTGTGTCTGATGCTTTTTTGTACAGGCAGACATACAATGACTGTATGAAAAGTACTTGTACAAAGAATGAGTAGAGGCTTTCAACAGGTTAAAAAAAGTTTCAGTACTATCAAACTGTACAGACCTACAAACCCCGCCCCCAGAAATACTGAATAAGGGTTTATGCACACCAACCAGCCATGAAAAGGATCTAGTTAGCACTGAGGCATCATTAGAAGCAACATTAGTCAAATAAAACTCACTGATGAAATTACTTATACACTAACCAAACTTTCTAAAATTCATCTGGAAAATATGCAAAACAGATCAGTTATTCCTGGCTAAAGGAAGTCTGAAATCTGGCTTGCTGTCATGCAACAGAGCTTAAATGAATATAAGCTAAAATCCAGAACTGGATGATTAGCTCACACTGCAGTACTTTGTAACAACAGCTAAAAAACTCATTGTTTCATAAATATTGCTTTGACAAAGTACCAAGCAGATGTCCTAAGAAAGAAGTGAACCATTTCTGCAGTACTTGTTTCCCAAATGATCCATGTCTTGTGAATTCGTGCAGTCAAGCCATGCTGCCCTGTAAGTGCAGCATGAGCCTGACTGTGGTGGGGTACCTGCATCTATTCATGCTCACAATGTCTAGATCCAGCCCTCTCCACAGTATTTCCTTTAATTTGTTTTCCATGAGGAAAGGGACACAAGTGAATCAATGCTTTCTGCACCCTCAGGGGCCCATGGGACAAGGAGAAATGTGAGGGGGTTTGCTCCCACCAGCACAGCCCAGCTCCCCACTTCCAATTTCACATTAAACTCTCAGAGCCCAGACCTGCCAAGGAGGGCAAAGAAAAACTGAAGAAACAACAAAAAGCCTGGCTGGTGAATTGAAGATCCATTGTCCTTTTCTACTCCTTGTAACATGATGAAGAACATGTTCTAATTGCCTCTTGTTTTTTCCAGACACAAAATGTGTGGACTCAGATTTCCTGTAAGGGTTAATCTTCCCTGGTCCACTACTCACTAAGTAGTTGTTATATTAGCAATATCTCAGCTATTACTGCCTGTGCCAGTCTGTAATTCACTCTGTTTTGTTTCCATATTTTCTGTTTTAAATTCCACCAAAGGGAAAAAACCATACATTTACCTATTCCAGAAAAAACACAAAAGGAAAAAGAAAACTATGCTGACTTTTCAGAGAAAGTACTGCTTAGTTGATGTATTTCCCTGTCTGATGCCAACTTCTGTATATTCAATCTAAAAAAATACTCCTTGAAAATTAATTTTATTTTGTTTTGGACAGAGATTTGACTAAATAAGGTCAAGATCTTATGAACTAGTACATATATGAATACTCGTTAATTAAAAATCCAGAGAGAATCTATTGCATTAATTTATGTAGAAGGAAACAATATATTATGAAATCTCAACTGATAGAGAAAAACAGTTCTTCACAAGCAACAGCTTGAAGTGAAAGATAATTTAATTTTCTTAGTTCAGAGAATATGGGTAGAAAAGCAAAACAAGTCTTGGGATGCAAAAGCTCCTTTTCAGGTCTGAAACAGAAGCTGAGTAAAATATTCCCCTATCATTTTAGACACAAGTCTTTATGCTCAGAAAGTTGCCCTGCTTGTCTAACAGATGGGCTTAGTTCTGTCTGCAAATCTCTTCTGCTCATATCAGCCCAAATTATTCTGCCACTATCACTTCACATGGACAGATAAAAATCCAAAACAGCCAACCAAGAAACCGCTGTCAGATATGATGATGCTGATAGAATAATTTAAAAACTAAATAGGAAGATGATACCTTCTTGCTTTAGGAATACCTCTTAAAAGAGCTACCTTGATATCAATACTCTTCAACATTTAGAATTTTGCCTTTTTTTTTTTTTACAAAAACTTTCTGTAAAAGTTTTTGTTTTATGAATGTGATGACACGTGCTTCTTTAGCATTGCAAAACATTTCATGGTTATTCTTTCTTTTAAAGAAGATGATAATTCAGAGTTTGGTAAAGGTGCATGCTCTGCTTTTCCCCTACACGTTCAGCTTTGTTGTTGCATTAAAAATTAAACATACTTCACATAATCATCTTGAACTTAGATTTGGATTGCAAAGTTAATACCATACGTGAATACAAATATCTGTGAACAAGCTAGAATAACCACTTACAGGCAGTTAGTGATTTAGAGAAGAGATTCTTCTAACTCTAAGTCTAGGGGCTTATAGCCTTGTTTTGAGCATTTGATTTTGTGTCTTAATCTAGCAAAAATAATCTCTTCTTGCCACTAGCTAAATATCAGCAGAGAGATGGAACATGTCACTGAAAAATAGACAGATAATTAAAACAGTAAGTAATCTAAAAGCTTCTTATTAAAAGCATATTTTAAAATCAAAATATGAAAAGTATGAAATGCATTTTAAAAAGATAAGAAAAATTCCTCTTGAGAGTTTGATAATAATTTTCTTTTTAATTATACTTTAGGATGATCTGACAAAAATGCCAAATATTTTTGATCAAAATGTTTTGATCTCCAATTATGAGTTAGGAAAATTGACATAAACCTTGAGAATAAATTTCTTGATTTCTGTCAGAGTTTAAAGAAAATAAATTAAGCACAATAATACATATAAATACAGTACACAAAAGGAGGCAGTTCCTCAATTGTTGAACATGATCAACGTGACAGCAAGGGTATGGAAAAATACATGGTGGTGTAGTAAGGAATCTAATTCTGTTTCTGTGAGTTTGGGGTATATAGACTGTCCTAGGCTGACAGAGGGTTCTGAACATCCCTTGGTCCTTCCCTCTCACATTTTTTATATATTCTGCATATTCTATAAAAATGTTTCCAAGAATGTTGTCTGCTGATTGACCCTCTCGGCCTCTCTGGCATAGCTCTCCTTTGTCCATCAGGACTGCAGTAATTTGCTTTAGAAGTTGCAGCCTAGAAACTATTAGCCCTTCCATATTAAAACCGTGTTTTCAGAATGATAAAGAATGAACTTCAACAATAGAATAAATTCTCTACCCTGATGCCTCAAGGACATACTCTCTAACAAAAACATATACAGATGGAGTACCATGATTCCGATGCAAAAGCAACTGCAGTTGCCTTCCCTATTGTTAGAGGTGACTGTACATGACCTAAAGGTATTTCCTACAAATTGATCCATTAACAGAAAGACATCGAGTTTTGTGTGGATTATAAAAGAATGTTTATTGCTGTTTCCTTGTCTGGCCTGTTTATAAAGGCTGTAGTTATCTGTTTAAGGAAAGGACAACAGAAGCATGAGATAGCAGGATAAATAACAGCAGTTGGGAGATTTGAAAGCTACCCCAGAAGGCATAGTATCTTGATTATTTTTAAAGACTATTGTTAAAGATTATTGTTAATACATTGTTTTTCAATGTTGTTTTGGCATGCAGCCCTGCCAGTGCTGTGGCTATGTCCCTTATTCAAAGTTATCTGCTATTTTACCACCTGCTCACTCCCTTGGCACAACTGAAAGTGGTGAGAGTAAGATTAAGGTGTTGCTGCACCTCATGGTTCTTACAATCATCCCATACTAGCTCTGAGTCCAAACTTCTTTCCAGAAGGTTATATTCCTTTTTCATCTACCATATCCCAAAAGAACCTCATAGCAATCTGTAGTGACACTCCTCATTGAGAAACAAACCAGTGAAGAAAGACTCCCAGACCAAATTACTCCAAAACCAGGAAAGACGCCCAGGGAATGAAGCAGCAGCAATCCTCACTCAGGCAGCCATTCCTCTACTATGGGCAACAGGTTATGGTCTGGAGATGGCTCTAGTAAATGCAGATAGAGACATACAAAATCTAAGGGGCTAGTCAGTTCAATTGACCTGTATAATTGGAGCAAAGGTGTAGATAGTTGGCAGAAATTCTGTCTTTTTCTGCTTTTGAACATGGAAATTTTTGGAACACATTTAAAGTGAGTTGCAGCAAACTCTGGAACACTACACAGCAGCAAATGTGTGTGTATTTGTGCTCTGTGTGCAGACTGCAGAGGTGGCACGTGTGGGAAGAGAACAGGGGCTGCCCTGCGCCAGACACAATCATTCTGTCTCCAACAGACATGTCACAGCTCAAAGCCAAGCCCATCAGCCAGGGCACATTCCAGAAAGATCAGAACACACTACACAAGTGCAGGGGAGGGGAAAAAGAAGGTGAAAGAGAAAAAATGAGTAAAAGTAGAGAGAACCACGAGCAGATTGAGATGGTCCATAGTGAAGCAGATACCCACACTGCAGCCTGGGGGTAACCCTCACACTGGAGCCAGTGTATATTTTCTGATGGAAATGGAGTCTGTGAAAAGCCTAGGCTGGAGCGTGAAAAAGGGTGATGAGGAAAGGGTAACACTAAGAAACAATATTCTTATTCACCATTCAACTCTTATTCACCATTCACTGTGAGCCTTTTGATGTGGGTGAAGTTGTGAGTGCATCAAGGAAGCCAGAACTGAGCAGGGAGACAAGGTGTCTTTAATATCTTTTTAAAAATATTAAAATAAAAATATTATTAATAATTTATTATTGTTTCTAATAAAGCATTACTATCTAAATGTAATTTAATTGGAAGTAAATGTAATCTAATTGCCCCCAAGCTGACTGGTTTGTCCAAGGCAGAAATTATTAAGTGATCTCCCTGTTTTCATCTCAGTCCACAAGCTTTCTTATCCTATTTTCTGTTCCTGTCCTGCTGATAAGAGGAAGTGAGTGAGCAGATGAGTGGGCATTTGACTGCTAGCTGAGGTTAACACGTCGTGTGTCTTTTGAATTTGTATCCACCAGTGTCTTGTAAAAATCTTGTAAAAACATCTTGGTTTTGTTTTAATGTGATGAGGAAATGAATTCTACTCTTTATCTATCAAGCTCTTCCACGCTCATGATGTCAACATGCCAGGATTTTCTTGCTGAATACAAATGCCATAAGCTCTCAGTTCCATTAATTCTTCAAATTAATCACATCAAGATTTAGTTTTGGCTTTACAATCCTTGTTGTCAGCTTAATGTGATAGCAGAAATTATTATTTTTACAGTCTTGGATAGCCAAATTAGGTTTTAATGCCTAAAAACAAGAAACCACATAATGCTACATAATGCATGAATAAGAAGTACCTTTGGGATAGGTTAATATTTAATATTGGTTTGAAGTTAATGTTTGGTTTCCAAATATAGTTTGAATTACTAAAAACATAGGTTCAGCCAGGTACCAACAGCTGAAAAATGTGGGGATTTTTTGTCTTCTAGCTGGTAGGAAAGTGTTTGAAAAGGGCTTTATTTTAAGTACTTCCTACATTTGCTCTGGAGAGCACTGCATAGGAGTGGTCATAATTTTAACTCTTACAATTTTATGCTAGCTGGAAACTAGGAACTTGTTAATTAAGGCAGTGTTCTAGTACTTCATGTTCACAATGGCAGTATAAAAGAAGTAATTTATTTCAAATGAACTTGCTGTGTTCAGAAATGGTAACCTTGGTCACCTCTTCAGTGTTTTTAAGTCTCAGTTTTATTTGGCAGAGTGTAGGGCTAGAATTGAAGTGGTGATTTCTTATGCAGAGGTGAGGCAATCATAATATTTGGAGATTCTCCCCTTCCTGACCTGATGGATGCAATGTTCTCTCAATGTCCTAGTGAGATCTGAAGCTATTAACAACAAATTAAGCAGCAGCACCAAAACAGAGCCATTCCAGTCTACAGCTCCCTATAGCTCAATAAGTTATTACATTTGCACAGCATCAAGCTAATGTGGACTTAGTGTTCTAGGTTAAATTAATGCTTTGTGCAACTGATGTACAGTAACTACAAGCTGCTGTTTGTGATCAGAGGATTGAAAAATAAGCTCATACTCTGCAAGCAGGCTTCTGGTTATTTTTGGTGCATTCCAATATGTACTTCACAGTGAAACATTATTTGCAGCAACATAAAATTATTCCACAGTATTTCTTATTCATTCTTTTCAAGAATATAATTTACAGATGTGTATTATATAAGATTTGTTCACAATTTCGTTAGCAATCCATGTAAAATAAATTTTAGATTGCAAATAAAGACTGACCAAAATGAAATCCTGTTTAAGAGAAAACCCTTGGCTTACACTACCTCATTTCATAAAAAATAAAACAAACCTTCCCCACCCCATTCCTTTCCTGAAGGGCTCTATCTGATGTATTATAAATGACCTGCTGCTTTTTATTAATGAATGCTGACAATTTCTTCAGATTCATATGTGAACCACTGCTGCATGTTCAAGTGATCTTTCTGTCATTACACTATCTCAGACATGAAGTTCTGTTGAAAAACTTTCCTAAATTTGAAGGTCATTTGAAAAAGAAAAACCAACAAAACCTTTGAAGAATGAAATAAAATCTCCATGAATAAAATAATATCCATGTGAAACAACACTGTCAGCTTAGAAAGACATGGAGCTTAAAACTGTACTATCAAGTAAATCAGAGCAAAACTACTTACCTAGAAAAGTAGGACTCAAGTGATGAAAACTGTATATTAACACATGCACAATAACATAGATGTTGAAAGAATATGAGCAAATGATACTTTTACCAGTAAAGTCCAAGTTTTTGAATAGCACAAAAGATGTTAGGATCAAATATTAATTGGTCTTTCCCTTCAGCCTGTTGTCTTAATTTTATTTTTTCAGCTCTATACTCATCATATACAATAAGAAATTAAAGACTCCTCCATTAAATACCATAATTGTTCTACTGCTACAGAAGTTGAGACAGTAAAATGTAATATTGTCAATGCTGCCCTGTCTTTCAAACACACTGGTGTGGAAACCTAAGCCCATCTAATTATATTGTTATATTCATCTTCAATGCAAAATCATATTACTTGTTGCTGTAGAACACCATCCCCTTGTTAGAATGAGTGATAGCACTATTCTACTCTTCCATGAGTGCTGCACTCTTTCTTGTAGGGTTCACAGTGCTGAAAAGCATTCCTATTGTTTTGGGTGTAGGACTGAGCACACATTGTTATAAATATGACCCTTTTATCATGAGATTGAGCAATTGTCACGATTAAGCATATTGGTTCAGTGCTTCAGGCCTTTAGGAAGCACAGACCTCTCTGTTGGAAGTGACACCAAGGATGTCCATCAGTGCCAGGTATGGAGATGGTTTGTTTGAAGTAGACATCTGCCTATTAAAAGTTGGACCAAAACAAAAACTTATTTAGCTTTTGTTTATTAAGCACTACTTGTTACTCCTATTCAAGCTCAAATTGTTGATGAGGTCTTCAAACTCTTGCTCTCTTTCCATGTGACTGGTTAGATGATGTATTTTCACTGCACCACTAGTGGGCCTGCCTCCCTCTGGCTACTGACCAAAAAAATATAAATTTTATTGACTTGCATCACAGAACACTGACAGTAAAAATCAGTTATGCTTTGTTTAAAATAAAAACAATTTAATTTTCCATACTCTGCCACTGGTAAGGCTAAAGCGCCCTTTGTGGAAATGGCTTTTGTGGATATCAGGTTTTTACACAACATGATACAATTTTATATCAGATACTTTGTCATGGTACCTCAATTCCAGAGAATTGACCTAGGTTACCAAGATTCACTTGCTATAGGAAAGATGGCAAATTTTATGGAAAACTTGGGCAAACATTTACAGAAAGCCTTCAAAAGGAAATTGCATATCCAGAAATAATTTTTTTATAACCCAAGAAGATTAAAAAAAAAGCGCCATTTAAATGAAGTTTTTAAGTCAGGCTCTTTACCAAAAAAACTGATTTCCGCATGGAAAGTTAGCTAATAATTATATTTTTAATATAAATTAAAGGGTTTTTTGTTTGGTTTGATTTACTTTTTATTTTAAAGCCATAAATTTTTGGAACACTGTGTCAAATCATTCTTGTAAAGTAGCTGTGTTATATGCAGTCTGGTAATTTTTAATTCATGTTCAGGCATCATTTTGGTTCATCTCAGTGGTCTCAGGTGAGGATTGAAGAAATTCCTTGGCTTTGTGTTTAGTAATGGCCCATCCATTTCTTGCTTCATGGTTCATATGATCAGTAGATTAAAAATTTTTAAAAGTCATCAAAGTAGCAACCAATAGAAAATAACACTGTCAGTGTGAAAGCAACTGCAGAGCTGGATAAAAAACCCAAAGTGATTCTGCATATAAGTTTGCAGGAAATCTTTACTGGAGGTTTCAGTTGGAGTCTGGTTATAAATTCAGATTTTTAAAATTTTAAAATATATTTTAAAATGCTGTACAGGGCTGTGAGTCATGTGAGGAGGCACAGATAATATAAAGCTTAATTGCTTTTCTCTCGTCTTTTTTTTTTTTTTTTTTCCCCTAGCTGGAAAGAGCAACCCTCCTGGCCTGGGAGGCAGAAAAGGTGAAAACATAGCCCTTGTTCAGGCACAGCTCTTCTGATTTTGTAAGGCCGGGAAGTGAACTAGAAAGTTTTGAAATCTCAAGTGCTAGATCCTACTTCTGGCATTCATATGCAGTGTGAAGAATTAATTGGCATTTTCCAATGCCTGCTCTGTTAATGAGGTGTGTGCAGGGGTGAGACTGTGTACACAAAAATGCCATTTGTGGACCTCAGCCAAATAGTTGTGGGCCAAAGCTCTTGAGTTAAGTTAGTGGTCTTTATAAAACACCCTGCTATTAAGTGGCTGAGAGTACAACCACATATTGCTGTAACAGAGTCAGAGGAAAATAATGTGTGATTTCCTTTCTGGAAATCCCAATGTGAATGAAAAGACCCTGAAAAAAACCCTTTAAACTTTATTAGGTATAAGTTAAAGGAAATACTCTGGGCACTAACAGGATAGACAAAGAAAAAGTAGTTTCAGTTTTGAAGGAAAAACAATCCATCAAAATGTATCTATTCAGTTCCTCTACAGGTGCTCCTTGTTTTTTTCAAAGGTCAGTGTTAGCATCTGAGATGTAGTAGCTGAGAATAAATCGCATGTGCAAGATACATTAAGTGGAGGGAAACATCCATGAACATATGACAGAAGCAGGTGTCTGTAAAAAACTATTTTGAAACAGTTTTTGTTATTTCTTTTAATTCTGTCCTTTCTGTCTACAAATTATATTACAACAAAAATATGTTTTTAAAATTAATATGAAATGTACTACTGGTGCTATGACAGAAAAAGCTCAGTGCTGACATATTCTTTTAAAAAATAAATAGATTTCAAAGAGTTACTTACATTTTATTGCACTATTTATTTTACTTTAACATCCTGAATATAGAGAGAAATGATGGATTAATGGGAAATATATGTGGGTTCTTGCTCCTGAGGAGCAGCTTGGCTCTGGTCCAGCAAAGCTCTCAACTTTCAGCACTAAATTAGTCCTAGAGATTGAGTACAAAGGCCCTTGAAATCTCAGGCCCTACAGATTTACGGGGCAGGATTTTGCATGTGTGTAAACCCATGTTGCTTCCTTCACTGCTTTGGTGGAATTAGTCTGATTTATGCAAGCTGAAGATTTGTCTCAATACAGACTTTAGCAGGAGATTTCCCAGGTCTTCCCTACCAAAGGCAAGTAATCATTGCTCCGGAGAGCAGGAGCTGCAGAGGAAGCTTGTTAAGAGAGTGCTGGATGTGAAATACGGTCTAACATCATGTAAGAATCAGCATTTCAGCTGGGTTTGACACATCCAAGAACTGCTTTTGAAATAAAAGATTGTAGTAAACGCTCCACTCCATAGGCTAAGGACTTACAGAAGGAGGTAAAATGAAAATCAGGCTTGTAGTTTTATCATTCACATTAAAATACTGAATATTTTTTTCCCAGGCCTGGCTGTTGCAAACAATGTTTTGTACAACATAGAGGATAAAGCTAAAAAACTCTACAATTCTCAATATGCACAGTTTTTTCTTTCTTTTGCACAAGATTTTCCACTATTTTTTATCAATGATTTATCCCCCCCCACCCATTTTTTTTCCTGTGGACAGCTATCTGTGTTTTCCTAAATAGAACAAGTAATTTAGAAAGGTCACTAAATAACATATTAATACTGACACAACATTCTTTAGAGGAAGCAAAGAGAGACTTGTTGGCAATTTGCTACTGATTGAAACAGGACTTATAAGTGTATATGCAAGTTTAAATACATGCAAAGATTCTCTCAAAGGGTAATGTGATAACAATAGAATTATTAATGCACTACATAATGTGCTTGACTGGAGCAGGAGTCAGAGGCTACCAAGATCTCCACTTAAATAGAATTGCAGAGCCAAGCTACTTACCTGCAAGTGCTAGTATAAATTATTTTGTGCAACATTCAAGAAGCATAGAAATCTATGAACTGCTGAAGTGTTTAAAATGGGCAGCAATTGTTCTACTGACATGTTATTTCAAATCATTCCAGAACTGAGATGTCATGGGTAGATTCTAATAGTCATATATAAAGCTGGAAATAAGACAACCAATTTGTTAGGATAAAAAAACCCCAGCATTTCCTATAATGAAATTAGGAGAAATTCTTGCAGTTTATTATAGGTAATGATAGACATTAAAAAAAAAAAAAAACATTAAGGAAAAAATAAGAAGAAATTAAGAGCATTATATTTTAATAGTTTTAATTAAATATTTGGGAGAGTCTGTCAATTTTAGGAGTAGTGCTGAATAGAAGTGATGCTTACTCTACACTTAGATTAGACTCTGGAGGCAGACTGTGGCAGACACCATTTCTGAATTACAGTTCTTACTCCTTGCCTAAAGAAATTTGTAGTTTATTGGTCTCCTGTCCTAAGAGTAAACCACTGCCTTTTCTTCTCCAAGCTATCCTGCATGTTATGGTCCAGGAATAGCCATGGAGTTGCCACCTGCTCCGTTCTGCCTCTCCCATCTCCTTGGACTTCAAGTTTCCCAGAAGAAAATGGAGCAAAAAGCCAGACTTTCTTCCACATGACCTCCATAATTAGTAAGACTAGAAATCTTAGGGATATAACAAGTCACAATATAATTCTTTAGATTTAGCTTCTAGAAGACATCATGGGTCCTCTTATCTGAAAATATTAGTAATTTAGGGAGATGTATTTGTGAAAGAGACCCTGATGTGATCCCCTAGGTAATTATGGAACCAGGAAAGGGACAATAAACCCTACCAGTTTGCTTCAGAATATTTTTCTAAACAGGAGTCCCTTGTTCCTCCCAGTTACCACATTTTCTGTGTTGCTTTTGTTTTAAAAAGGAAACCAACTTTGGCTTGCTTAAGAAAAAGTTAGTTGACACAATGAGCAAATTTCCAACTGCATATCTTCTTTCTTATTACTTCACCCAATACAGTTATTAATCATTTAATCTGATCAATACATATGGCAAGATGATCTGATAAGAGAGTTAAAAAACACTGTGGAACATCTAAAATAAATTTCCATAAATAGAAAGTTTCATCTTCAAAGACCATAAGCCCACAAAACCCTTTTTATAACATAAAACCACTATTAATCTTTTGCACAAAAACAACCTCCAAAAAACCCTAAACCAGCCCAAAGCAATTCAAGCCACCAAATCCATATGTCTCAGGGAGAAAGAACAGGGAGTATGAAGGGCAATTTTAACACTTTCCATCCCTCCAATAACAACAGCAAATGATCTGTAAGATTTAAATGCACAGAAGCAGCATCATTCAAAGAGGCAGTTAAATTCAGCAATTGCACGCTAAACTAATCATCAGCTTCATAATAACTGCAAAAAAACCCCATCATGGCTCTATATTATTAATCTAGACAATTTTGACTTGCTTCTGTGGGTATTTATTCAGAGTCCATTGGGCTTTCAAAACTGGAAGCAATAGAATGCTGGAGTTTGGCTTCAATGATCACAGCCTATATCCATTTTGGAAAAATAAGCACAGATTGGAAAGGCCATATTTGAATGAAGTGTAAAGATTTAATTCACATCTCTTGACGTACTGTGAGAACAATTTCAAAGCTGTATAGTCAAACATATTAAAAAACAGGAAGGCCAAATATCATCTGCGGTTTTGCTCCTGATTAGATGTTGAAGCGCTCAAAGAGATACTTGCAGTAGCAGGTGCAAAACATCACAAAAAGGTTTTTCAAGCACCTGAAACATTGAACATCTTCAAGGGTAAGTGGCATTGGCAACAGTTTCATTCAATGAAAATTATGAACCAGGGGTTTGAAGATGGAGGGCATGAATACCATAGAATTCAGAGTCTGCGATAAACACAAAATATCAAGGGAGAGGGGGAGGATTTTTGTTTTGGAGCACTGAGCCCAGTAACTCTGATTCAGCAGCATCAGTTACTCAATCTATTCCTCATGTGGGGAAAATATTTATTCTGGCAAGATCCTCCCACAAGGGCTCAATGAAGAGGAAATAATGCTTGGCAGAAAATAATTTCTTACTGTTTTTCTCCATTGAAACAATTTTATTTCATTGGCTTCCCTTTTTAGTCCACAGAACAATGAATAAATGTATCCACAAATTGCTTAAGTCTTGTAAAGAAAATTTTACCATGAAGATTCAATAAAAAGTGAGGTAGTCTCCTGCTGTAGTATTAAAAATTTGGTGACTGTTGAAAGTAATAATTTAAACTGCACAGAACAAATTGGACTTTTTTATTAATTAATTTTAGAATTTTCTGAAACATTTCATGTCATAGTAGAGAAAAAGTTCCAAAAAAGAAAAAGAAAAATGAAAGAGTTAAAAAGAAGTTAAAAAGAGTTAATTCTTTTTTTTTTTTTTCCCACAATAAAAGAAAGCCCTCATTGGAATAACAGTAAGAAAGGAACTTGTTTTTCTCCACTGCAGATCATTAGGCCTTTATATAATTACTGCCTGAATCATAAAGGAAAGTTGGTTTACAGGTAATTTGAAACAGATTTCTGAGAAATAAATAACTGTTGCATCTGTTTGTTGTTTGGGGTGATAGCAATAAAGGAAGCAGGAAGAGCCTTTTGCATGGGTTTTACAGAGATGTTTATTTTAGTCACGCGTGTGCACCACCCATGGTTCAGAGAACTAAAGGCAAAGAGGGGCTGAGAGGGTCCAGGTTAAGAAGCTTTACAGACCAATTACCAGGGGACATGGGGGTGTCACAAGGGTGGGATTAGAGCAAGGACCAACAGGAAAACTGGGTGGGAGTGACCAAAAGGCTGACAGGGAGAGGGCGCAGGGCTGGGGTCCTCTCATTTTCCTTAATTGGGAATGCCTTTCTGGGTCTCCACAGACAACTGTGCAAATTAATGCAGAAAACAGCTATAGACATATTAGCACTGGAATAATAGAAGGCTTGTGTGAGCAACTTTATTCAATGGGAGTATGTGTTTATATACTATTTCTTTATTCTTCAGACATAATGCTGAAGACAGAATAGGCAGTTATTTTAGTGTTCACAAATACTCTTATAGCTGCATTAACTATGTATATTATTAGTTAGCTAAGACTTTCATCTCTGTGGCAGTGGCAATTCTACTGTCAATGCAGCCAAGTAGGTTTTAGAGCAGGAAAGGACAAGTATGACTTTTTTTTGCTTTTTCCCCCCAATATTAGATTTCTCAGTGTTAATGGAAATTACATCTTCATGACCTTCTATCAAACTCTTTTCAAATCAATGGTAAATCCCTGTGCTGGCAGTGTAAGTCAGCCCCACATGGGAGGACCACAGTGTCACCTGGTTTATTGTGCTGTTGACCTAAATGTGTGACCCAATCAAGAACTCCACAGGCCTGAAAATACACAGATTCTGCAAGGTGATGAAGAACAATATTAAGTAGCCTTCTTCCAGTTAGCAGACTTAAAATGGGAGCTTTGTTTAAACTAGAATGCAAGATTAAACGGAACAGTTCTGTTCCATGTTCCATGTTATTAACATACTCAGGGCCTGTTGAGAGCCCAAGCATGGTAAAAAATCAGAGCGGCACCACGCATTACCTGGCTTTAAACAGACCTGTGTCTGCTCTTACTAATGTTGGCAATTTAAGGAAAAAGCATTGCTCTGCAGTTGGAGACAAAATTCAAGTTTCTGACTTTCAAGAAGAAACTTGAATTGCATACAAATTTGTAATTTGATTTTTAAAGTACCTAAGAGCTTGAAATTAATCAGTATGTTGCTATCATTGGACACCTTCTCAGAAAGAAGGAAACATCCTCTAGAACTGGAAAACAAATATATAAATCTTTTCGCTGTAATAGTATTAATTCAGGGACACATTACTGATCTTTTGAACTTAACGTTACAGGCCAGACAGAGATATAAATGGAATTTGGAAAAAAAAGGTTTTCGGAGCGTTTCAGCGTTTTTACTAACCTAAAAGTTTGAGTCTTTCAGCTGAAATTCTGTTATGGGCTCCTCCACAACATGCAAACTGCCTCTGCTTTCTGTTTAATCAAATCTGAAATGCTTGTGAACAGATTTTGAACAGATGCATCAGCTGAAAGTAGAGCTATATTTTTTCTTGAACATTGGACTTCATTGTCATCAAATATTAGGAAACTGTCATCTGTTGGAATAATGTTGAAAGGAACAAGCAGGCCATGTACCAAATCAACACAGGATTTTAAGGCTGGACCCATTGGTAGAATTTTGGGGGTTTTGACCAGAGGATGGTCTATAAACCACCTGGACTACTGATACCTGGTGGCATGCACCTTTCTCAGAGGGGAGAAAAGGGAGTTCGCGCAGGAGCTAGAAGGACGAGATAGAAAGGAGGAAAAGCACAAAAGCAATATTGCCAGGCATAAGCGGTGGGGTGGTACACCAGATCTTAAGGAACTGACTGAGAGTGCAAGCCCTCAATGTGCTCCGTGCAGTACTGGCAACAGCAAATCACTCCTGAAACCAGCATGTGCAGCCTGAGAAACAAGAAAGGTGAGGTCAAAGATTTGGCCCAAACAAATGACATTGTTGGCGCTAGCAAAACCTGGTAGGATGATCAAATCCTGCGGCTGGTGTGAGTGAGGGATGGTTACAGGCTCCTCTGGAGGGACAGGCAGGCCAGGTGGGGCAGTGGGTTGGCCGTGTGTGTGAAGGGGGGCTGCAGTGTATGGAACTCACAGTCAGCATGTGATGACTCTCAGTGGCTGAGAGGGTCTGGGTAAGGGTTAAGGGACAAATGAATAATGCTAATGGAAGATGATGGCACCAATGAATTTTTCTTCAAGGAACAATGGAACACCACCAAATCAAATTTCCTTGTTCTTATCAGGGATTTCAACTTGCCAGAGGTTAACTGGGAATATCACAGTTATGTGGCACTGAGGATTCTTCAGGTCCAGAGGATTCTTAATATACCTGGATGATCACCTCATGGTACAGATACGAAGGGAGTCAACTAGGAATGGTGTCCTCCCAAATTTACTATTGGTTAAAAGAGTCTCCTGAGTGAAATGGTGATTGGTGGTTGTCTTGGCCACATAAAGTGGCCTTAAAGAAAGAAAAACTCACAATTAACTACCAATACTGAAAATATTTTGTTGAAGTCTAATTCCAGCATTCCTAGTCTCAGTATCTGCTAAATTTAATACATTTACCAGCTTGAGCCAGCTGGAAAAATTAACAACTAAACTAAAACATCTGAAATACCTTTGGACATGAAACCAAAATGAAGAAGTGGAGGGAAATATAAAAGAAAAAGATGATAAAAAATGGAAAGGATTTAATATTTTTTAAATGCACAGGGAAGAATTTTGTGCTGTGGAAGGAACTGAGAGAGAAGGAAGATTTTTCTAATTCTCAATGATATATCTACTGCCTTCTTAAATGCATGTCTCCCACCAGTTATGAGTGTTGGTTTCTTTCACAGGAAAACACATTTCCATTAGTCCTTAAACAAAAGGCAGACTCCTGTTTATTTCTGTGGTCAGCTTCAGTGAAGGAGAAAAATTAATGAAGAAATGGCATCAGATAAAATTTTACTTGTATGTGCATTAGCACAATTACAGCATTTTTTATGTTTTTTATAATGTAGATATAGATTTAGTAGGGTAAGAAAATACCAAGTGTCTGTAAAAGTTGTTTCAAGAGTTTGACTCCAAGCTATTTTTAATTTCCTTTTAATAATCCAAGAAAAAGATTCCAAGACTATCTAAAGGTTTCTTCAGAACACTGTCTTCAGAAAATGTTTTCAGAAAATGAGAATTCTTTGATGTGTCTGAGAAACATTTCTATCATAAGACTCTTCAGCTCAGCACTTCTTGTGGAATATACTAAGATTAGGAAAACATTGTTAGGTGAAGGGGTTGTTATCCATTTGGGTTCTAGAAGTTAGATTGCAACTAATTCATAAAACTTATCTGCATCTCTACATTTTTTTTTTGCAACTAAAACAAAAGGTAGAAAGCACAGATGAGAATTTAATTCACCAAAATAAAATGTAGAGATTTATAGTTCCTGGTGTAGAGGGAATTCTTTCAACATAATTTCAGAGATAAAAAGATATATCATTGAGGCTTCTTGCCAGGAAATAACTAATGTTCACTTTGCATTTTGTACTATCATTTGAACTCATAATGGAGAGGAAGATGTTCAAGGTGAAAGATTTTTTGCTTTGGTGGAGTGTAAAAATGATGACCTGAGGCAGGCGAAGGGATATATTACTTTTTCTGGAATTCTCTCTTGAGTAAAAAAAAAAAAATAGGAGAGATGGAAGGTTATTTTCTTTTTGTCAACCCACGTTTCAAGCACCTAAAACAAATCATAGAATCATAGAAAGATTTGGATTGAAAGGGACATTGAAGATCATCAAGTTACAAATACCCTGCCATGGGCAGGGTCGCCTCCCCCTATGCCAGGTTGCTCAGCCCTTTCAGTCTGGCCTTTAACACCTCCAGGGATGAGTCATCCACAGCTTCTCTGGGCAATCATTTCCACTGCCTCACCACCCTCACAACAGAGGGCTTCCTCCTAATATCAAATCTGAAATTTTGCTCTCACCTTGAATCCATTCCCCCTTTTCCTGTCATGCCCTTGTAAATCATGCCTCTCTCTTTCTTGTCAGCACCCTTTAGGTATTGGAAGTTCACAATCAGATCATCCCAAACCCTTCTCTTCTCCAGGCTGAACAAACTCCATTGTCTCAGACTTTCTTCATATGAGGGATGCTCTATCCCTCCAATTATCTTAGTGTCCCTCCTCTGTACTCTCTCTAACAATTCCATGTCCTTCCTTTGCTGGGAACCCCAGAGCTGGATGCAGGGTTCCAGGTGGGCTCTCACCAGACCAGAGCAGAGCAGAGCAGAGGGGCAGAGTCCCCCCCCCTCCCCTGCTGGCCACACACGTTTTGATGCATTCCAGGATACTACTAATTGGTAATCAGTTAGAAGCAAGAGAGAGAGATGGAGAATGAAAAAAAAGTGCTTCTGGAGAAGACATGGACAGCTCAGGCAGGACAGTATGGATTTAACACAGTTAATCCAGAATTTATTAGAATCAAAGCAGATGTGACATTGTTTTACCTTGCTAAGTTCCGCATAATTTGCTAGAATATGAGCTATAATTATTTTAATGTGGGATAATAATTTTAATGTGGGATAATACCAAATGTATTGTAGATGCTAAGATTGTAGCTACACTGGGCAATAGAAAGAACCTTTATTAGCAAAATCTGAAGAAAATACAGGAAGAATTGTCTATTTTCTCTCCAATTTCAAATTAATCCAAGTGAGGGTCTCTGATGAGTAGCTGAATTTCTCTTATGACAAATAAATATTTCATAACATTGCTTTCTTATTAAATGGTCAATTAGAAGAAACTGTGGAAGATAGGATAAAGTCATCTGTTTTTCCAATTTTGCTTATTTTTCTGCTTCCTTCTGTTTGTGCATAAAACCTGAAGCCATGCTACTCAGACTTGTTCTTTTGGGCAGTATCTGGCTTTAAGAGTAGCTTAATCTTGTGCTTTTCTCCTGTGTTTAGGAGGCAGGTGGTAAATAATCTTACACGTTCAATCACCCTTCCTGGAAGAGTAAGTCACATGAGGGTAAAGGATTTTTCTTTTGGATGGGTGGGCAGGAAGAATAGGAATGCCAAAAACTGAAGGTCAGGATCATGCTGGCGGATATTAACTTCACAAGCAACTGACTACCGGGGAGAAAAAAGTTGACATAATTGTTTTTACTCAAAAGAAAGAAGCAAAAATACTATAGTGGTCTAGAGATGCTTAGCCATGACAAAATCACACTAAAGTGTCAGAAGCTAATATGCATGAAACCAAAAGTTTATTTTCAGATGTCATTCATTTGAGTGGTCTTACATAGATATCTCGGATATTTAGGAAGTTTTAATTTCTTTTCAGCACCATAATCTATAAAGAGGATAACTTAAAGGTAAATTAATAAGTTAAGGCTATTATTTATTTTTTGTTGTGTCAATCTGAGTTTTGTAAGGTAAAACCAGACAAGGCAGCAACTATGACAGTGAGTTGTATACATTACTTTCAAAAAACTGAAATAAGTGACAGAAATTACAGTTTTGAACCTGTGTTTGTGTTGGGGGTTGGTTTCTTTCCCTTTTTCCCTCTGTGGAATTTTCCCCCTTGTCATGCTAAGATACCTGTTGAGTTTGGCAGACTGTTCCCTGTATATGTTCCTGAATATACTGGGGAGGAAGAAGAGAGAAAGCTTTCCTTTGGCTAAATTTACTAAAATAGAAACATATGGGAAACCTTCAAAGCTTTGCAAGACAATGGTAGAGGACACTGCTAGCAAAAAGAAAGAAGTGACAGCTGTTTAACTTGATTCTGCTTTCAATTCAAATTAAAAAGAGGAAAAAACAGTATAAGGAGAACATTATATTTCATATCCAAATAAGTAAGATTAAACTATTGCAGTGATCTGTCATTTTCTCTTTAAATTAGTTAGTCATCATGAATTACTAAGGAAAGAAGACAATGAAGAAAGACAAATAGAGTAAATAACTTTCTCACCTTTGGGTCTTAAAAATATATTGTTAGCTTTTTCTTACACTTCATTTTATGGGGAAAGAAAATAGAATAATTTTCAGAGAAAAATAGGGAGATGAGCAAAACACAAGACACTTCATAAAGGGATATAGACACAAAAGTTGCAAAGTTCATAATTTACGTATATACAAAGACAAAATGTTTAGTGTATTGCCCTTGAAGTATTTGTATACTTCAATGTGATCAAGAAGTTTTAACTGCAGAATTATCTTGCAGTCAAATGAAGAATGTTATTCTCACATGATACAAGCTTCTTTCTCTCATTTCACTTCTTGTCATTGTAACAAAAAAATAAAAGAAAGACCATTAGTGTTTAGTTCTAAGAGTTGATATTCATGTCTCTTTCCATAAGATCAACTCAATTCAGATAATATTGTTATCAAGACTGACAGTGTGCAGGCTGTGCTCCACTGATTCTCACTCACACTTACTCCTTTTCCTTACAATACTTCAAAAAAAGTACTAAAAGTTTTGTACTGTGTGTTGTCTACATAGGACACAGTTTCTGAATTGATAGCCGTATTTGTTTTTTTTTTTTTAATGGATTCTGATTCTCAAAACCCAGAGAATTCTTTCAGTCTTCTCAGTATCACTCAAAAGCTTTCAGCAGGTTCTATTTCTGTACAAAAAAAGTATCAATACTCTTTATCTATTTACACACACAGAATATAAACTCTTTGCATTCATCTTTTTCATTAAAAAATATAACATAGCATATTTTAATTCAAGCTAGATGGGAATAATATTTTATTAAATAAATGGATTTTAATGTTGTTGGTTAAGGTAAGAAGTACAGATGTTTGCAAATAATAAAGTTTGTGATTTCTCCCTCAATATGACTGTAATTCTCTTAAAAAGTTTTAACTATGTGGTAAGCTAAGGCTCTAATTTATGATTTTATTCATAGAACTTGTTGTATTTTCACATAAAGTAAGAGCATACATTCTGTAGGAAACAATAATTGACAGCCCAGTCTTCTTAAATAGTGTAGTTCCATGTAAAAACTCAAAAAACAATGTACATCAGGTTCAACACAGAAATGTTTAAGTGGAAGACCCTTTCCATGTACTTTCTTCCACCAGGAGAGCATTATTACACTATTGCAGCTGTATGTTATATATTTCATGTGATGGTTCTGGTCTCTGTACTGTAATTTATTTTCTGGTCTTGTTTTTCTTTGGTTTACTTTGGGTGGTTTTGTTTGCTTTTCTTTGGTTTGGCATAGCTTGGTTTGGTTTGGCTTGGTTGGTTTTTGGTGGTGTTGGGGGATTTTTGTTTTTTTCTTGTAATTGTTGTTTTTCTTGGATTTTTTTTGTTTTTGTATTTTTTCAATATTGAAGATAGTGTGTTTTTTGCATTTTCTCTAAAACAGACAACTTGTTCACCAAGCACCCAGAAGATTAATCTTATCTTTACTTTAATGAGCAATACAGCAGTAAAAAACCTTCAATTTTGCAAACACAGCAGAAAATAATGAAGATAACATATCCTATTCAGTAATTTGGGTATACAAGTTTGGATAAAAATGAATAGAAGCTTTCAGAAAACATAACAGAATGGTACTAGAAATAAATAATTTCAATATGCCTAGGAGGGGAAAAATATTTATTTTAAATTGGTTCGGCGGAAGGAATTAATGAAAACATTCAAAGTAAGTAAAACTATTTGAATCGTTGATAATTGCAAAGCTTCCATGCTGCTCATTCCAAGGAAAATTATCTTTGCTTCCATTTCTCAGGTTGCCAGCCTCTCTTAAATTTCCTTACTCTGTTTTTCCATAAAAAAACTTAAAAGCTCTTTAGATGATAAAAGGAATGTTTACATGCTCAAGAACTGCATTCAAGCATGTTTGTGTGAATGCCTAACTAGCACAGTTTTCCTTTTAGAATGGCCCTTTTGTTGCCTTTTCCATTCATTTTACATCTTTGTTTAAAAATGTAGATAAGTAACTGAATGCCCAGTGTAACTTGAAAAAAGCAGCAATTAAGCATATTGTGGAACACATGTTCTCAATTCGATTTGCTGACCTGAACAAACCTAGTTAATATGTTAGCAGGCCATCAAACTTTCTTTTTCTATGACTGCATTAGAGTCAGTCTGACAAATAAAATAAACATGGTAGCCCTAGTGAGGTTGATGGATTTACAGCCATTAAGGAGGTAATTCATTATACTAAGCCAACAGCCACTTTTGACAAGAAAAATCATTTAACCTTTTCACATATAGCCTTCCAATTAACTTCAGTCTGAGACATAGCAGACCCTTCTCTGTTTTTCCCTATCCAAAGAGCTACACGGCCAAGTATGAGCAATGACGGCTTACAAACCAAATTGTAGAGCAATTAAGATAGAGAGTACCACTTAGTTTGTAATCAGAACATATTTCTGTCTTTAGAATTAAAATTTTAGAATTTAGAATTTTACCACTGCTTTGTAGGACATCACTATGCAATATGTTCCTTTTTTTTTTCTGTTGTGTCTTTGGGGGCACATATTCGGGTAATGGTACTCACTAATTCAGGGACTCACCACGACTCCAAACCAGGCTGCTGGTTTCTGTCACTCCCCCGAATTTTCCCTCCCCCTTGCCTTTGTAAGGGGATGGAGTGAAGAATGGGAGGCACAAAAAGCAAAGATCCCTGGTTGAGATAAAAATATACTGGAAATTGCAAATGGCAAAAGAAAATTAGCAGTAACTGAGCACACCCTCACTAACAATTCCTGCTGGCTCCTCCTGCCATGTTTTCTGAACGTGGGGAAAGTAACCCCCATGAAAGGGAAGTAATCCTTTCCCCCCAGAAGAGAGTCCCTTTCCCACACCCTCAGCAGTGATGTGAGGTGGCATAGAATAACTTCCAGGTCCTGGCCATGGCCCCTCCTGGCTACTAAAAAAAGTTACCTTTGTCCTGGCAAGAACCAGGACATGTTGTTAGAATCATGAAATATACCTCAAAAAACTGTCATAATCACCAGATGGACCTCTAAACACGTCCCCAAATGCCATATTTACATATCAGATTTTGAACACTCCTGGGGATGGTGACTTTACTGCTTCTCTGGACATCCTGTTCCAATGCCTGACCACTTTTCTGGTGAAGAATCTTTTCCAATATCTAATCCAAACCTCTCCTGGCACAACCTGAGGCTGTGTCTTCTCATCCTGACACTCGTTACCTGGGAGAAGAGGCTGATACTCACCTTGCTACAACCTCCTTTCAGGCAGTTATAGAAAGCAATGCAGTTCTTACCCTCATCATACTGGCCACACTGCTTCTTTATATTTACAGTTTATTCTATTTACAATGGGGAAAAATTATTATTTCCTCTAAACTTCAAAATTTCTTTCTTAAAATATGTTATGGACTCAAGCCATTCTATGCACATACAGCCACATACATAGTGTTTTGGAGAAAAAGTGAGTATTTCAGGAAAGCAGTCCTGAACTCATGAATATGTCATGCTATATGCTTTTAAAAAATGATATGTGTACTGGAGTGTGAGCATATTGAAAAGAGAATACTGGTGCCATTTTCCTTACATTTTTTGTCCACACCAGTTTTCTTAGGATTCTCTAAAAAGCACTTTGAAATCTGATTAACAATGAGCTATAGTAAGCTAGACATAATATATGTTTTGTGACTGTAATATATTCCTTGGAAAATTGTATGTTTCTTTTTTGTTTGAGTGGGGCAGGAATGTCACAGTATACTTTTCATTTATGACCCAAGCTATGATTTACAGCCTTAATGAAGAAAGCTTTTAAGTGTTTGTGCAAATTCAACACCATGTATGAAACAGAGAAAGTTATTGTTTTCCAAGTTTGCTGAAAATGAGCTTATTCATATGCCTTCCTTTGCCAGTCTGCACTCACACAAATTGGGATTTGACTTGTTTCTTCCCTACCAATGGAATCCAACCAACAATGTAGAGATTGTGTTCCTCAGATCTTTCTCTAAAGTTCCATGTTATGTACCAGTGACCTACATAATGCATGGATAAAGTCACAAACTTCTGAGATAACAGGTAAGCCCTCCACACAGCAAGTAGGGAAATAGTTTAGAGAGAGGTCAGTAATAGAGAATGCAGAAGACCCAGTCTAGCAGTTCCCATGCCTAGGAGATGTCCTGCCCAGAAAGGTGCTCCTCTGCAGCTCCTCCACCCAGCAGACAAGGACTACAGGTACTCCACGCAAAAACCCCAGGTTCAGTTTTTGAGATACAGAAACAGAAATCAGATTTCAACCTTCTGGCTGTTGTGGGATGCTGAGTCTGAACCTTTTCTAAGACTGGAAGAAGGTACAACAATCTCTCTGCTTTTGAGATAAGCTGTCCCACCATAAGCTACAACATTGCTAGAACACACAGCCCTACTACACCAAGATCTATTTCCTTTTAAAATCAAAATTCTCCTCTGCAAGAGGAGTGTGTTCAAGTTAGCTTGACCTCTTGGTTTATAATTTTTGCACTCATTCACATCTGTGCACTAAATAAATCAAATGTATTTGAGTACCCAGCCTTCTCATCAGGAGGCTCAGGTAAGACTGAATGTTTAATTGTTGAGGCCAGAGAGAAAATAAGATGTCAAGATGTGAAATTATAACTGCATAAAGATCTTTACTTTTCAATGGAAAACATTTTAAGGATATTCTCAGCAATTATTGGGTTGCAGGTTTCCATGAAGAGTTTTTCCATACAGATCTTGAGCATATATGCATCTATATTTTATAAAATAAAACCAGGTAATAATCTAAGAAAGTTGCAAAACAATGATATTGCTATTAATTTTTTAGGATGTCCTTTACACATACATCTAGCCCATTTAGCTGTGGAGATAGGAAACTGTCTGCAGCCTCTGGAAAAATTTCCATAATGAAAAAGAGGTTGAAAAGTTGAGCAATACACTGTTTACAGGTAAGTGCTGGTAAGGTGATTTCACAGTGTTTGCAGAAACCATGCCAAAGAAGAGTTAAAATAAGGATAAATATCACCCTGAATTGTTTTTTTAATTCCTTAGTCAATGTGTTGTTTCTTGTATATTGATCTCTCTGTTTCACTGTCTATTATCATAATAAACCAAAAAAATGTAAAGACGTATTCACACTTCTCATAGAAAGATACTATTTTCTTATTGCAAATTGTTATTTGCAATATAAATTTTTCTTTTACTCTACCTAGAGGCTAATTACACTAGTATTTTGCAAAGAGAACACAACAAAATTGGGAAACTCTCAAATGAGATGAATTTTGCGGCATGTATTAATGCATATTGCTCTAAAGAATCATTCAGTTTTTACTGGTGTCAGCCAGCAGAAACTCAGCAGAAACTCAGCAAATTGTCAAAGCAATTTTCAGCTATTCATAAGCATGGTAGTGCACACCCACACTTGGCATGGAAAACACGGTGTGAAACAACAGCAGATGATGGGTTATGATGATGGTAAATAACAATGATAATGACTATTGATTTTTTTGGAGGGACATTTCACTGTGTATTGTATGTGTAAATAGTGACACAAACAGCTGGTGTTACTAGAAATGGTGAATTCACATATGGAATCTGAACATTTGCAAATTTTTACATTCATGGAGGTCAGAAATGTCAACTCTACTTCCCATATGAATAGGAGATGAAGTATCCTGCATTGCTTGCCTTTGTTCTTTGGGGATTTTTTGGGTGGTGGTAGTGGTGGTGATTTTCTTTTGTTTTGTTTAATTTTGTGTTTTTCTTGTTCATTTGTTTGTTGGTTTGTAGGGTTTTTTGGGCTTTGGTTTTCCTTTTTTTGTTGGTTTTTTTTTTGGGGGGGGGTTTTGGGGGGGGGGATTTTTTGGTGTTTTTTTGGGAGTTTCTTCGTTTTGTGGTTTTTGGGTTTTTTCTGGTTTTGGTTTTATGGGAGATTATATAAACTATATATAATACTGTGAAACTATATTTAGTAAAAAACTTGATAATATCAGTCATTAGGCTGTTGTAACCACATCTGAAGTACTAAAAAGTATGAGGCTTGGCCATTTTGGGCCTATTTTATACTGATAAATAGGGAAGAAAGTTTCAACTAAGTTGTGGGTAGGTACATTTTTTTTGTAAGAAATAAATGGGTTTTCTAGACAGTTCAGATTCCTTTGTTTTTAAAAATTTGCATGCAGCATGTATCTACTGTGCAGACAACAATATGCGTAATCTGAAAAGCAGCAACAGTACCTAGCACAACATTCAAAGTCAACATGCTTGTCTAACATACTTCAGGTTGCTATGGTTAAATTGGTGAAAAATTAAAATCAACACCTGTGTCATTGGTTAGCTGCCAGAATTTTCAAACGGCAACTTTAACAATTTGCCTCATCTGACTTCGGAGGGATTGCTTAAAATGAAGAATTGTGAGCAAAAGTTTAGCATACTAACACTTCAGTAACAATGTAATATATGGAATGTATCTTTTATCACTTCAAATTCACTCTGCCAGTTAATTTATTTGTGTTAGGTTTACTGATACTACTTCATATCCTGAGCAACACCAGTTATTTCCATCCTACCTGTAAATCATGTCTAGACTTTACCCAGATCTCTTTTTCAAAATACTAAGTGAATTTTAATAGTGAATTGGGAGAATATTCTTCCTCTCTTGCTTGCACTTTTGCACGGCATCTGAAAAGAGATATGAAGGTATTTTAAGCTTTGGGAAACCTGGAGTCTCATTAGGTAATGGAAGGGAATTTCTTTCTCTAGTGTGCCACTCTAAAAAATACGCTCAGCATAGAATGGCAAAAATCCAGTCCACCACAGCATGCACAAGTCACCCAAACAGCTAATGTCAACACTGAACTTTTGAAAGTCTTCGTCTCTATGGAGTGCAGCCAGATTTCCTGTGTTAAGTAGAAGGCAAATATGTTGAAATAAATGCAGCATTTCCCCACCTCCATGGGAGAACAAAGATATTGGAGTAGAGCTCTGCTGGTGGCCAATTGTTTATATATTTTCCTGGATCTTTCAAAGTGGCTGGAACCTTTGATGCGTTATGATTTCCTTTGAACTCTAGGAATGCTGCAGTCTTGTTTGTATTGCTGATTTCCATCTACAACTTCTGCTGCATTTCCTCACACTGTATACAGGGGAGGAGAATTTTTCCTTATGTGACAGAAACACCCTTTCTTTTGCTAATGGGTACAGACTTGTATTTAAATTACTTCTTTATGCTGGCTACAATAAAAAGATTGTTTTCTTTTACTGATCTACCACTTTATATTTGCTGATATGGGGAAAAAGTATATTGCTAAAATGTAACTCTAACTGAATATATTTCTGAGGTCTAGCTGAAATGCTTACAGCTTTTTCCATGTAACTTGGAAGTTAAAAACAAGCCAGAAAGGAGAAAGCAAAGGCTAAGTGCTGCCCTGCTTCAGACGGGCTTTTAGATGTCATTTGAGAGGAAAAATACAATGGGAAAGAAGAATGAGAAAGAAAGAAAAATAAAGAAATAAAAAAAATCAAAGACACAAAAAATTTTCTAGCTTCCTGCCAAAGCCCACTGACTCCAGTCTGGGAAATATGTAGGAATATGAAATGGAGATCACACACTACCCCATGCCCCCACACCCTCATTGAATTATTTTGTCATATCACAGGATACAAAGCAGCTGTTTAATAAGAAGGCAATATTTTGCTGTGTCTTGAACAAAGCAGAAAGACTTCATGAGAAGGCAGACATCAGGGTTTCGTGTAGATGAACCTAACACAGGACTTGCACAACTATTCTGCATGTAATCTCATGAAACCAAAACAGTCTTATCTTAAAAACTTTAATAATTTGTGGGTGGCGATCATATTTTCAAAAGCATATAAAAATTTGAAAAAACTCTCTAAGCCAGTGGGAATTAATGATGCTTTTCAGAGCCAGTGGTTCTCTAAATAGTCACATTTTGATTTCCAGTTTTAAAAATTATCTTTCTGGCATGTTCCATTTAGCACATGTAGTGAGATTTTTCATGTTCCTTAGAGAACACTGGGTAGTTTCTCCACATAGATGGATGTGTTCCATAATGGCTATGTCCCTCTCCTGAAAGTGTACACCATCAACATGTTAATATCAGATCAGATGAGAGAGAGAAAAAACTATTTGCTTGTGGACATTAATGACTTTATAGCTCTTACGAAAAACCTGTAGTGTTCCTATATTTCCAGTCAAAGACTGACATTTTGTGTCTGGTTTTCCCTAGGAAAATAATAACAATAAAAAAACCCAAGCTAAATGTCAGCTGAGTGTGCAAGGCTTTGCAAGTAACAGACCTCAGATTGCAAGTGCTTAGCAAAGGTTTGTCATTTGGCAGCTAAATTTGCCAGTGATTACTGCTGCAGCAAAACTATGTAAGAGATAGAAGGGCCCTGGGGCTCAGCAAGACAGCCCTGCAATTCTTTGTACCAGCATCCAAGACGGTTTAATTGTGAACAGGAAAAAACTCAACCTTCACAGTCCTCCCTGCTAACAAGTAGAGCAGGAAAACACAAATTGGAGCAGAGAAAGACAAACAAATAAGAATAGCTTGAAAGCAGACAGAAGAAACAGAGGAACTGGGAGGAGGTGTTTCAGAGAGGCAAGGGCACCACAACTGCAGCAGGCTGTGAGGAGCCAGGACAGAATTTGTGCTGTGACAAAAAGTTTCGTTGTACCCTCAAAGCTTTGGGTAATGTCCCAAAATCCATGGATTTCTTTAGTCCTTTATTGCTCTTGAGTAGATATGGAAAATGTGTATCAGTCCTCCTGGGATGTTGGTTGCACTTGCTGTCAGTGTTGGTGGTAGGATGTGTAAGAGAGAGTTACAACTTGCATTTGTTTTAATGCCTGCTGACATACGAGGCAAAAATACTTTTTGTGACAGTATTCTAATATTCCTCTCTAATCTAAGGCTGTCTTCAGAAACACAAAACAGGGATATGACTGTGCAATTAAAGGTTGTACCAGAGTAGGCATGCAAAAATAGGAAATTAAGATTGCATATATAATAATAATTGAATAATCCTAATGGTAAGAGTCCTTAACTTTAATATCTCTACTTTGCAGCTTTAATATTTTTAATGATGGGTTTGTGTGCTCTGGTATATATGTATTTTTTATCTGAAAAATTTGTAGAACTGCTTTAACTGCTACGTGAACATCTTAATTTTCTCATCTTTACTCACAGAATTAGGTGACTGGAATGTCTAACTTTCTGAGTATGCCTTGCAGAAATATACACAATGAATTAACAGATTTTGTTTTCTCAGTTAAACCATTCAAAAAATTAAAAACAGGGTACTGAATTTTCTTTTGATGTGTTCTAGTTGTTTCACATGGCTGTAAGCTTGAAAACTTTCTTTTTTACTGTTTTCTTCCTTCCTCTTTTTTGTTATTTTTACCACTCTGCCTGCTGCTAATTCTCAGCTTGTGGCAGAGGAACAGAGACATGAACATATGCTTTGAAAGAGGGGTTATTTCGCATTTGTATTTCAGAGAGTTTTGATGCTCCTTGAGCACAAAAAAAAAAAAAAAAACCTCACAAATTAATTCCTTTTGCTTGCAGTGACATCTGTTGGTGAGGGCAGAGCTGATTAACTGCGGGGCTGGCTTCATTGAGGCATTTAAATGCAGCAGATGTTTCTTCTCTCTTCCCACCATCTTATTTCCAAGAAAGTGGAAATATTTTTGGAGAATTGATATAAACCTTGTTCACACAGATAAATTAAGTCCCTAAATCTGGATATCTACCACTGCTGCTAACTATAGTGCCTAAATGACAACTGGGCCAGGGGTATTAATCAACAAATCTATATATAAACACAAGAGCAAGCAAAAAATAGATTTATATAATCAAAGGATATTTCTGGCAAGAAAATACTATTCCTCAGTTACTGTGTGTGCGCACAATAATTGCTCTCCATATCCTTGTAGAGCTCTGCACTGAGACAAAGAGAATATGAAAATAGATGCTTCAACATTTGAACCACAGGCTTTATTAAACAAAATGAAACAGTTGCATTCTTAAGAGCCTCAACATTTTTACTATTTTTTCCTTCCATTAACTTTTTCTCTGATGTTTTGTTACTGCACTGATAAAAATATCATATGTTGGCTTCAAGTATTTTTATATTTACCATCCATTTCTGGTATTAACATTAAAAAAGATCACTTCTCTACAAACAAATGCATGAAAAATTTTAGGAACTATCAACATTTCAGGTAACATTTTTTATATGTAATTAACTATGTGACAGACAACATCCGTTCTTTACTTTTGAGTCAAAATTTCTTGTTAGTCTTGGAGCCACATCATATATTTCCGTGTCTGAAAATATATGCTTGCTCCTTTTTCTGTACCCCTTTTGACATAGTTACAACTATGGGTATATTCTGGCAATGAATACACGACTATCTTTTCAAGGACCAATCTTTTGAAAGGAAAATATCATCTATGACAGTTTCTTAGTTTCAGTTGTGTGCAGTAAAAGCACCACAGCTTGAGTACACTGAAAAGCACTGAAATGAATAGCATTTCAATCAATTTCATTTATACAAGGATAAAATTTGGATTCTGTCATGTGTTATTCAACCCCACCAGTGAGATTTCATCATATATGTAGTGTTTTTCTTAACGTAATTTTATTATTTCCCTTATAATCTTAATGAGAAGCAATTTTTTGTTTCAATGATTACAAACTAAGTTGTACAGAGTGACAGTTTCACGTGTTCTGAAGCAGGATGAACTCCCTGAGGCTGTGTTTAATAGCCCCAGTCTGTTATTAGCTTTCAGCCCACAAGGTAAAGGTGAAGCTTCTAAACACTAGTCAGGTGTCTCTAATGGCCCACAGCACACAGCATTAAAAATTGTAATAGGAGGTGGGCTAAGAAATCAACATCATCTTAACAATTCTCACTGTCTCGGGCCTGAGATACTGAGCTTGATGCTTTCATTGCTTTAATATCTGAGCTCCAGTACACAAATAAGAGAAGCTGCACATGGGAAGAATGTGCATATTCTTTTCGCCATGTGCAGATGGTAAACCATACTGACCACAAAATACAGTTAGACCACTCAAAAGCAGCTGAGATTTTTGTCAGTCTTCTCCATTGTTAAACTGTGCTACAAACGACTGACATATGTTCAACTCAAAAGTCAGGAGCAGGGGTACTGTAAGAGTCTATTCATTATTTCAAAAGAGTGCATGAAAAACAGGGAACTGACAATATAACGATCTTACACTTTAATTTGCTATAGAGAAGTTTGCAGAGAAAACACCCTAACTAAAACAAATGCAAAACAAAAATACTAATCCTCCAAGGTGAAAGCTGCTTGTCTGCTCTTGTAGTGGATTTTTCCATAAACTAATAGCATTGATGAATGCTACAACATGGTCTGATTTAAGTCTCAGTCTACTTGCAGTTATTTGAGCTATGATCTAATTCAATTGATTTAGCTGTAAGTGCATTGGCTGTAGTGGCAGTGGGTGACTTCAGGTTGCTAAGGAAATCCAAGCCAAACTTTCCTTGCAGCATGGATCTACTTAAGACATTACACAACTATTGAAGATAAAATCTGACAAAATATGAAAATGTGATGCCAAGAGAAAGCAGTGTTCTGTATTCATATATGTACTTTGGGATCATCTTTATAAAATAAGCTGAGTCATTGACAATCACTTTGTCTTCCCCTGATAAACCTACCTGTGAAAATGCCTAATGTTTGCCTCGATGGTCAAACATACCAATAAGAGCTGATCCAAATTCTAGAAGGTGGTGTTTGTATAAATGTTAAGGTGTCTAAGTGTCTGCTGCTAAGTAGCCATAGTTATGAGGTGGGAAAAATGTCTACTGACATCACATAAGCATGTCAATAGAAGGAAATCAAACTGACAGAAGGCTTAGTAACACACTCACCATCAACATATATCATATCTTAATTCATAATACTGTTCAGCCCAAATTTCTCATACTTAAAAGAGCTGTTGATTTTTTTCAGTATTATCCTTTCCTCATGAAGAGAGATGTCAGCATACTTTTATGGAGTTCCTTTAGAGCCATTTATCCAGCAGGAGGCAGGGATAAAATCTCTGTCATTTTAAATGCCACCAAAGTTTTACCCCTGGATTTTATAACTTAATTTATTTTCCTACAAGAAGGAACTGTATCTATTTGTAAATAGCTTGAAAATATCTACTTAAAAACTCAACACTGTAAATTAAGTCCAAAATTTTAAAACTATTTTGAATTTTATAGGCATTATATGGTGTTTTTTTAGTGTGCTTAAGTAGACTACATCAGTAGATTCCACCATAAGACCCAGGGTCCCTATCTCTCCCTGTGCTCCTTTTGCAGGGGCTGTTGTCATGGTTTTGCAGTTACTTGCTGTAAAAAACTTAGGGGACAATTTACATGAAATTTCTTTGTGAGTGTTCCAAAGCTCTGAAAAATAGAGCTCTCTGGAAAAATAGAGTGGTTTGGTTGGATTTTTTCAGAGTAGATATTTGAAAAAAATTCAGGTATGGTAAAACAGGAAGAAAGATACATAAATGATTTTGTAGCTTAATTTTAGGTTTAATACATCTGAGAATTATGCTGTTACATATTATTATATTTTAATTTATTTGTATTTTACTGTGCCTGGCATGGATAGCCTTTAAATATGAGGAAAAAACAAAAGAATAAAATAAAAATGGGACTGGAAAAGCTATACAAACGAATATCACTCACTGCTGCTTTGTAAAGGTTGGGAAGTCCGATTTGTATTTGCAATACTCCAGTACCCTTCTCAGTTGCCCAATACGTTCTCTGCAGCTGAGGGAAATTGGGATTTAAAGCCTTTTTCATCCTGTGGGATCATGAGCCCCTTTTGCAAAACCCAAGGTGCCAGGCTAGCTGCCAGCACTGCGGCAGGAGCCGCAGCCTCCCAAACTGTGCCCTGCCCAAGCTGTGGCTCCTGCCTGCAGCTGGTGGGCAAGGAGAGTCCCTTGGCCTGTCCCTGGGACCACCAGGTCTCCTGTCCTCTGCCAGGTGCAGGGCTTTCACTGGAGACTGGCATCACCTGGGGTCCTTCACAAGCCCAGGCAATGTGGGTGCACTGGTCTGTTTGGCCTCTGCTTCCAAAGGGAAAATGTGCAGAAGTCCTTCCTGCTGAATCAGCTTCTGCAGTCCTATATGCTCATAAGCTGGCTGAGAGAGCTGGGTGTCTGAGGTTCTTTCCAAACACAACTGCTTAAAATACCAGGCTGAGAAATGAACCCAGAATAATCAGTAGAAATTGTCAGCATTTTTTTTTTTCCAAAGTTACCATCACCAGTATTTTCAGATTTGAAAATTTTCTGGTTTTTCAAAATACTCTTTTTTAGATCTGTTTTTTGTTTGTTTGTTTCAAGAAATTCAACAATCTTCAAGAAACTGAAAAATCAGTGTTTTCTAAGTTCTTTCCTTTGTCTGCAGAAAATACAAGCATTCCCATTTTTGAAGCCTAAAAATGTCTTTCACATTTTCAAGATATTTTGAAAACAGCCTTTCAAATCCATGCTCATGCTTTTCATCATGTTTCTTACTTACAAGTTCACAATCTGAAATATCATTGATATATATTATTGATAACTATTATCTTTCATTGATATTATCTTTTTATTACATAAAAAGATAATAATTTCTTTTCCTATTACAAAGCCAAAAAAAACAAAGTGTTGCTCCCATCAAGCAAGACAGATTAAGCAAGAGATAAGCATATCAGTGTGTCTTTTCCCTAAAGGTCATATTGCCACCAAAACAGACAAGAAGGTATAAATAAACAACAATTATGACTTCCTTTGCCTATTAAGATGATACTGAGATATTTCTGCTGGCTAAATGTCACCACTTGCTTGAAGAGAGGGAGAAAAAGGGAGCACTCCATAGGACTCATGGACTACGTTGTTGTGCACTTTTTATGAAAAAGCTTAATAAACAGTGCTGTTTAAGCTTTTCAGACTATCAAAATTAATCTCCAAATATCACATTATAGTTTCTCTTTTAAATTATAAAACTAATAATTTGGTACCCATATTAGTTTTTTTAAAAAGATATATTCTTAAATATAATTGATTATCATTTTACTTCTCTCATTATTTAAGTAGAAAAAGTCAATCATATGTTAGTTTCTGCTGTAAAATACACAGTATAATTATGAATGCAATTACAGCATAGTTGAGGAAACACAAGAAATAAAATATTATCTATGCTTAGATTTTAACAATATTGTCAGGCCCATCAATCTGCACCAAGAAGGGGTTAATGACTTCTGTAGTCACCAGAATAAACTAGTGTTAGAAGAGTTTAAATTCAGCATTTTTTCAGAAGTTTTTCTCCTGAGTCATGAATAATGTGCTCTTAAAAGTGTGCATAATAATTACAATATCCTTAATTTCATTGAATTATCAAAAATTCAATAAATTTATTAAAAAAGAGTATTTAACAAAAATCATGCTACTAATAGGCCCATAGAGTGTGAGCAAGCATTTAGTTTTATTAGTTAATAGCTCTCTCTTATGTAATTTGAGACTGTTATCTAAAAATTTGTTAGCTGGGTGAAAAGGAAAGAAAAAGAAAGGCTACTCCTAAGGTACCCAAGACCAGTAATTTTTGGTACTTTCAATCTACATGGCTTAAATGTCTTGAAAGGGAAAGGCCGGCAAAACTGAACACTACACTAAGAAAGCATTAACTTAGTCCTGCACAATCTTTTTGATAGGAAGTGCTGTTTTGCAGCTGATTAAACTAAAATTAAAGTGATCTATTTGCATTACATATGAACTAACGTCAAGTTTTCAACACATTAGTACATTTGGGATGAAAAAATATTGCAGTTTACACAGATAAACCCAGAAACCCAAGGAGTACAAGGGAAGTGAGAGAAAGGCTGCCATGTTTTGGGTTTGCTCCTACAGTTGAGACAATTCTAGTTCTCAGAAAAAATCATGTCAATGAGGTCATGAAGCCAACATAACTCCTTTCCCATTAGAGGTGCAAATACTATCACCTCCAGGGTGTCTCATTTCCTAGGCAGGAAATCTTGAAGATCAAAAGCCCTCGTGGTAGCTCTACTGAAATATCAAATTTAAAAAAAAATCAAAAAGGGTATTTGTCTCTGAATCTTATAAGAACAATATTTCTCAGAAAAGTTGGCACAATCCAATGAATACACCCACTGTTTATATAGGTGGACTCCTGCTGCCTTTGGCAGAGAGTAGGGACACTCTCACACCAGTTTTGAAGACTTCTGGATCTTTTCAGGTTTATTGAGGGAGGAAATTTGAGAATCAGATGAGAAAACTTTTATTTGTCAAACAGTATGAGAAATAGGATAGGTCACTTGTCAGCAATTCAGGTACTCAGACCTTGCTAAGGGAAAACAGCAAAACTGTGAATGATCTGAGTATCATAGAATAGCATTTGTGTATGTGATGTGATTTACATGGTAAATGTGAAAGGATTTAATAGGCATCAATTCTTGAGGCATAGCAATAATTCAAATTTCACAGAAATTCATCTGTTACCTTAGAAATAAATCATGTAGTTCTACAAACCTTTCCTTTCTCTCTTTCTCATTCTCTCTCTGACATTCTCTTTCCCCTTCCTAAAAACTCTCACTTGGAAATTTAACTGAAGACCGTTAGCTCTGAGCATGACATGCCGACAGAGAAATGAGAAAGCAACCTCAAATCTCTGTAACAAGGAGCAATCCTTTTGTTAGCATGGAAACACATAATCACAGGATGATTATATGCAGGTGCTTTTACTGAAGAGCTTTGGGAGCCAGGGTACAAACCCAAATCTGACTCTGACATGGATTCAAGATGAACATGTTTTTATACCCTTTTCATTATATAACTATACATTAATTATTAAACCCACGTTGTTCTATTGTATACATTGATTTCATCCAAGCATGAATTCTCATAATTTTCATCAGGTCCCCCAAACATCTTTCTCGTGATTCTTATTGCAATTAAACAATAACTATTCAACTACCAACCAATTGTATCATTTATCATATGATGATTATTCAGGTGTAGTTTCACTTGATCTAATTCATTCCCAGCACCTAGTTCCCATTCCCAGTGCCTAGTTCCCTTTGTCAGGCCTGCCAGACACAACCTTTCTTACCATCTCCTGAATCTATATAATTCCCATGATTTTAGAGACATTTTAACCTTGTAGTATCACTTTGACAATCTTAGGTCTTCCATGACATCTGCACAAGGCAGGGGATGCTCACAGTATTTTTTATAAATTCATGACCTGGTCCCATTTTATCATAATTCATTTTGTTCATTTCCAGGACACATTACTCATAATAAAGCACTAAGATTTTGCAATATATGTTATTTCCAGCAATCCAAATTTGGATCAGGCAAACTTGTCTTCTTTCAGTTTCCGTATGTGTAGGGCTGGATTCTACTTGCTTATTCTTTCTTTGCTTTTCTGAAAAGAACTTCTGGTAAAACAAGAGGTTCTTGAACCTGTCAAGACACTTAGTCTGAGCAATTTGCTCAGAAAAGGCAGAACAGAGTAAAGATCCAGCAGCTAATGTCATAGCCAAGGTTGATGATACTAAACTGGAAGTCTCATTAAATAATAAAGGACAATGTAAAATGCAATCAGATTCAAAATTACTAGAGTCATTTCTGTACCTGCATAATAGACTGCAATTGGACTTCACTGCAGACTCAAATACATTGATAATTTCTAGAGTAAAGGAGTGTAAGATATGAGAAAAATAACGCATGTAATAAACCAACAAAGATATAGATTTCCAGTATAGGAAGAAGTTGCACTAAAAGTATCAGGCTGTCAGCTTCAGTGAAGAAAACAGCCAGGAATATTTATTGGAAAAAAGTTTCCCATAATAAATCCTATGAAGGGTATACAGTTCTTCTCACAAGAAAGCAGTCATCTGTCATATCATCACAACTTCCTTGATTCATGGTATAACAAAACACTGAGAAATTAGACATCATTCATGCTGGAGAAGAGCAAGATTTTATAAGGTCCTAATTTCAAGCTTTTGGAATTGTAAAGGGATTGATAATATTGATCCCCATTGCACTTAGCTGTTATACTTCTGCCTTGGAGAAGTGTGCAGTGTCAAGAGTAGTAAATCATTAAATTTTATCAAAGGCCCTAAGGTAAGTAGAAAGCGAGATCTTGGATGTGCTTATTATTTATTTTTCAGGTGTGATAGGATAACAGATAACCAGAGGAATAGACTTAGTAGCTAGAATCATTTGGGACAATTCCAAATTTACCACTAAAAATTTCCACTGGCTTTGCTCTCTGCTGACACTTGGGTTGCAGTCTCTGAAGTACTGGAAAGATTTACATGTGGAATTATGCCACACTTGTGTAATGCTCTAACTCTAGTCATGGGACAGATACCAAAGGAACATTTTCCGGAGAAAATCCTACAGACTGTTCTATGCAGACACAGGTTATATAAATATTCTTTCCTTTTAAAAAAGAGAAACTTCCAATCTTTTCATCATTTTAGATGATGATTAGGTAGGATTTAAGAAAAAGTTTGCAGTTAGAGGGTTGTAGTCAGGATGATGTGATAACTTAAAAATAGGGGCAAGGGTTGCAGCCAAGATTACATTTTTAATGGGCCATGGAAAAATTAATAAAATTAGGGCTAAGAAGGGCAGGCTTGAAAATGAAGAGTTGACTAGCAATCTTTCTGAATAAATTATTTTGGTTATTTGGGTGGACAGCATGGAGAAATTATTTGTTCTAGAAGAAGAATAGCAAAAGAGTCAACAAAAACATCAGTGCATATTTTAGAAAATATTCAAGAGCATCTTTTTCCTTTATTTGGAAGTCAGAAGCAGTACTTCTGTAGTTATCCCTATCAAATTGCACCTGCTTTTCCCTTGTTGTCTTTCACATTGCTTTCAGTTTGAATGTGAAATACCAGGATCCAGAATTTGAATTAATTTTCAAAAAACCTAACATTTGGTAGTATTATGGCAGGTAGGACACACTTTAGAAATCTGCAGAGGTTCACCCCAGTTTGACAGAGGGTTGAGCCCTCTACCAGCAGCTGAAGAAGAGAATCGTTTTGTTTCAAGACTAAAATCAGACTTCTAAGAGAAAAAAAATCTCAAACATCAGCTTGTTACATCCATCCAGAATTGTTTTCTTTTTGCTTATTAGATATCAAGTTTCCTCTTTGCAAACCACTTAATCATCAGTGGAAATGCTCTCTACATTGGCATGGGGTTTTGTAAGGTGGACGTGAAATTTCCTGGATTAGTGATGGAGTCTTGTGCCTCCACTGATCTTATATGAGTTAGAATGAAGTCTGTGTCTAAAACTAAGCAAAAAGCTTGTATTCAATAACTGAATATAGAGATTTTTTTTGAAAATGCTGAAATGCTGAAGTGCTATTGTCACAGCTACTTACTAGACTGGCAGATTAGGTGGGATCATTTTTGTTGCCTCCTTGAAGGTTTAGGAGCCACTCCTTTATCTGCAGTTCTCTAAAGATACTAAATATTTAGTTATATGAGTGCAATAAAACAAATATGGAAATACTCATGTGGAATTTTTTGAAGATTCTGAATGAGACTGTATCAGCAGTAAGCTTATGTATATATGAAAAGTACATGTGTTTGCCTAGAGTTACATTTGATTTTAATTCATTATAAGAGACAATAAAACTATATTAGTACTTTTTTGGGATATAACAGTCTTTTTTGTTGTTGACGGTGATATTTCATTTCCTAATTCTTTGATAGAATGACTAGACATGAACAGTTATGAAGGGTAAAATACCGCTCCTTTAAAAATATTTCATTAAAGTATTTCATTCTTGGATTATGCTGGTTGTATTTTGGGTAAATATTCCTTAGGCCCGTAGTAAATGTTCTTTTTCTTGTAAAGACCCTTCCCCCCCTTTTAATAATGGTAAGATTTGTTAAGTCTTAACTGTCTGAATCAGTATTATAACCACATCAACTCAAGAAAATAAGTAAAATAATAACTGTCTCAGCTTCTCAGATGTAGTGTTACACCTCTGGCACCTGTTCAAGTTCAGAAGGACTAATGAAAGAAGTGGTTCAAATAAGAAATGCATTTGGTTGTGTAAAAACTATGAACAATCATTCTGGTAGCCATCAGCTCTAGAAAGTGGAAAAGTGAGTAATAATTTATAATTCTAAAATAGTTTTAGTATCTAAACACTAATTTTGCTGTCTACTCTTATTTTAAGAAGTGAAATAAGTGTTCTACTTCAAAATTATCATTAATTCTTAGAATAAAAGAAGCACATAAACATATTTTTTGAAAATATTATACAGATGGCATTAACAGAATTACAAATGGCAAGTGAAGTGTCTGAGTAACTCAAAATGTGCAAGGATAGACATAATAACTGTAGATGTTTAATCTGGAGGAAGGAAAGGAGGCTTAGGGGGAATCTTATCCCTTCTACAACTGCCTGAAAGGATGCTCTAGCCAAGTGGAAGTTGGTCTGTGCTCCCAGATTACAAGTTATAGGACAAGAGAAAATGGCCTCAAGTTGCACCTGGGAGGTTTAGATCAGCCTTTAGTACAAATTTCTTCAGTGAAAGGCCTGTCAAGCATTGTAACAGTCTGCCCAGGAAAGCGGTGGAGTGAATATCCCTTGTGTTTAAAAGATGTGCAGATGTGGCACTGAGGGACGTAGTTTAGTGCTTGACTTGGAGGTGTTGGGTTAATGGGTGGACATGACGATTAGATGTCTTTTCCTACCTAAATCATTCTGTGGTTCTGTGACTCTATTTTTTATTGAGTGACCACTGCTTTTAGATCTAGATTCATGGAAAACTGTGTCAATGGATATTCTTTGTGTTAGCATAGGGTTCTCATATCCATGAAACTTGAAGAAGAAAGGTCTTGCTAAGATTTTTCATGGTAAAGCAGAAGGAAAAGAATCAAACATGGGGACTCCTTTTAACTAAGAGATAATTTGATAACTATCTACTGCTAACTCTGAAACTGGATTTCCACATAAATTGCTGCTGTGTATTTTTATATGATAATAAAATAGCTTTAACAAAACAGAGAACAAACTAAAAATCAGTAGAAAAAATCATTCAAAACAAGAGTAACAAACTCTTCACTAACATTAAGGTTCTGAGTTTTGGTTTATCAATCATTCTTTCCAGTTCCTCAGTTCTCAGAAAACTCTTTCCTCTGACCTCAAATCATTATGATGTCTTTGCATTTGAACTTCTTAAATATGGGCTTGTAGGGGTCTTGTTGAAAACTACCTAGGAATATTATTGTGTTTTGTCTAGAATGCCAGAGTTACAGGCCTTAAGTTCTTAGAAACACTGTTTAAAGTTTCCAGAGGGCTCCATGTTTCTGAGATGTAAATCAGCATGATTTCACTGATTTCACAGATAATCATCACTATTTCTTTTTTCTTCATTTTTTTAAAAAGTTTTGTGGGTTTTGTTGTTTGTTTTAGTGTTTTTTCTCCCCTTTCTTTTTGTTTTGTTTTTTTGTTTGTCTATTATTCTTTGTTCAAGTTCTTTGAGCTATGTTGTAGCAATGAAAGACAGAGAGATCCAGCTTCTGTCTACCAGGTACCAGGGTACACTAAGTATGACTTCATACCAAAATATACTAGGACTGAAATAAGCTTAATCATTCATCTAACCCACAGAGTTCTCTGCTAGTACAAAGTACATCACTTTGCTGAAACCAATGAAACACTGATTATTTACACCAGTCAGTTATATTCACTCTGTATCTAAATGTCTGTGTATATTAGCGATTAAGAGAAATCACACATTTTGATGTTGTAGCGCTTTTTTTCTTGTTTAATTAGAATAATCTTCTAATTTGACCCTTTTAGTGAAGGGAAGTGATCAAAGTCTTAGTCTATGACCTCTTGAAGGACTATAACTCTCACTGTCCATGATTGTTTTTTTTAAATCCTTGAAACTTGTGTCAAGTATTCATGACAACTAATTCTATTTTCTTGATTTTATTTCTGTCATTATTAGGTAGTTGTGGGGCATTTATTTTGAAATATTGACCTTTAATATGAAAAAGTCCCCAAAGAAAGGATTTTTTGAGAGTAAGTTGAATATTAATCATAAGAGGACTCTTGAGATGATGAAGGCCAATCATATATATTAGCAAGAATACAAAGAGTGGGTGATAGGAATCATGAAACAGTCCCTTGAAAGGGACTTCAGATCAGATACAACTTTTCATGGGAAAAGCAGCCTAGATGAGATTATCTGCCAGCCTGTTCAACTAAGTCTTGGAAATGTCCAGCAATGTGGTCAGACAGAAAATGTAACAATGATAGAGGTTTAGGAAATATGTCCTTTTAGGAGACGTTGATGGATACTTTTTATCATTTACTGAAAATGAAACCCATGAGAGAAGCCAATGATTGCAGTGGTCCTGGTGTAATTATTTTGGGGTTTGGCATGACTTTATATAGTGGGTTTAGTACTGGCCAAATGCCAGTGTACCTACTAAAATGTAGTGTATTGAGACAATATTCCAACACAGAAAAAATGGTCCAAGAATCCCCAGGTTTTTTTTGAGAAGAAATACAGGAGATATAGGCTTGATTTACAGAAGAGGCTGAGCTTAGGCTTTACAAATACCCAACTCTTAAAAGGTGAAATAGTCACAGCACATCCAGAAGTTGTGGATGTCTTCCACTGAAAAATTTTAACAAAAAGTTTGTTGAAACCAAACTTTTGCAAACCTGTGCAATGGATTATGCATGTAAAAGTGGATGATGTTCCAGGTTGTCCGGTTCTGGTCTTCACATTCTTCTCAGCCCCACGTGTTTCTGATTATGTCCTTTCACATAACATGCTCTGTGAAAACAGTTTATATTCTCAGAATAGTCATATAGCCAATAGGCACATATTATTACTATGTATTTTGATGATAAAGTTAGAAACATCAGTGCAGAGTATATTAATTCCATAAAGATTTTAATAACTGCCCCGACTGTACTATGCCACTATCTAGTAAACCTAGCAGGATTTCAGAACAGTCTCAATGGTCACCGCAAAACAAATATAAATTTAATTTTTCAGATGTTTTACATAGAAGCCTAAACCATTTTATTACAGCATGACTGGCTACCTGTGATCAGAAATATTGTATGATGATCCAGCATTGTACAAGTGAAAAAAGTGAAATTTTTAAGTCTTAAGATAGAATTTGAACAAAAGCTAGCACAAGTATCAGAATGACCCATAAATGTTGTAATTTTGAATAATTTAAATTTGCCATCTAATCTTCCATGAATTTCACCCATTTAGTATAACATAAAATTATATCCATCTAGTTTGAAAATATTATTTTAGTCTTTATAGCTCTCATTAAAATACTATAATTTCACAATGAAATGAAGTTTCAAGGTATAGTAGAATTCTTCTTAGAATATTTGCTTTTAATCAAAATGATACAGTTGTGAATTCATAATTAATTTCACCACTAGTTTCTCACCTAATAGGTGATTGAAGTTCGTTTTTACAAAGTTTAACTAATTTTCTCTGCTCTCCTCACTCCTGCAAAGTTCTTTAAGCAACCCTATGTGTAAAATGCCAAATTTAAATAGCAGGAATTGTAAAAGATTGTGGAATTCTATGGAAATATTTAATCAGTTTAGATGTGCCTTTAATGAAAATGTCATAATATAATATAAGGTGACCATTGCCAAGAGGTAACTTATTTGCATTCACAGTGCTCCAGGCAAGTTTTTATTCTCATTTCCCAGGAGTGAAACAAACATGACATTCAAAATTGTATGCTGTATTGTGATTATCTGAGGAGATAATTCAAGTCATCATACAAATATTAATTCTGAGCAGAAACTAGGTTAACAAGGCCATGCAGCACTTTTGTTTTGGAATGAAACTTCTACTGAGCACTCACAGTAGTGCTTGAGTGACAGCAGTGCAAAATGCGGTATAAATACTACAGTTTCAGGCAAAACTATATTAAAGAATATTGCGCAGGATGATCAGCATTCCAGAACCAGAAAATGTCATCTTTTTCATCTCAGACTGCAATGTCTGAATCATAAGCTTTTGTATCTGCTTCAAGAAAATCATAGATTTGAGCTTTAGAATAAGGGTGCCATGTAGCTGTGGGTGAGTGATTCATCACAAGCCCTTTCGTCTCTGGAGGTGGGGGCACATGACTATGCTTCTGTTTCCACTGCTCCATATTTTAATGACCATCATGACAGTCTTCTGTTGGCAGTCTTTATCATGACTGTAATACCTATTATTTATCGTCTCACCTCACATTAGGGATTTTTTGTATTGGACAACTTCCAAGGTGCAAATATCAATTAGGATTATTAATTATCATTGTTTATGCCAGAAATTACTCTAAACGTTGAAATGCTTTGTACCTTAAGAACTTTCTGTGCTAGATTTTTGTCTTTGTAAAGTGTTATAATTCTGCAGAGGTAGATTCTGGTTCTGCTATTACTTGTTTTACACAGACAAAATGTAAAGATGATAACTTCAGGAGGGTTACTGTCAATGCAATATCTTTAAAATTTGCCTCTCAAAATAGTATTTTATGGTAGTGAACCTGTGTATTTTACCACTAGCTTGCAAAGCAAATGTGGAACAAAAGGTATTTAATATAAGGATATGAAAGACTATATAAGGAGTAATGCTTAGTTTATTGAAAAGGAATTTCTTGGCATAGAGCTAAACACCTCTTTTTAGAAATCTCTGTTTTATTGAAATCAGATATTAACCTCATACCATTGACCCCTTGGTTTCTTGTCCAAGAAAGGAGTAATTTCTAAGTCCAATACCCTAATATAATAGTCATTATAAATCAGGAAACCAGAGCAAGTCATTGAAAGAACATTTGAAATTAATTTGGCAGCTGAGACAGATAACTGACACATAAGAGAAAAAGGCATAGAAAGATATAAACTCCTAATAAATGATTTTGCATCACCACAGATACTCAGTCCAAACACCCAAAGCCAAACAACAGCGCGGGACTTTACATATAGCAATAGCTTAGACATTCCAATTAGATTGTTTACAAGTTGGAATGTAAATAAGCAAATATGCAGGAAAAAAATAACTTCCCACTATTTTCTTAAAATATTCTTAAGATATAATTATGAGCCACACTAACAAAATCATTACATATTTTTCAGCAATGTTTGTGAGTCAGTGCATGGAAGGATAGTGAGAGAAGAGAGCTGGGAAAGAGTGAACTCTTTTTATTTGGAACCAGTCAGAATAAAACATCTTTCTAAGGGCAACTTTTCACTTTGGATAGGTTGTATGGGACTATCCAGGATAATTACAGTAATTTTCTTTTATCTGGTTATTGTATTGTTGCATCTTTTCTCTGCCTTTAATAACTTACGGTTAACTTAGTCACTGTGATTCTTGTTTTCTGTCACAGAAGTACTGAGGCCTTATCAAGCATTTTGCTCAGTCTCTTCATAATTCCTATGAAGGCATGGCATTATCAGATTCCTATATAGCACCAGAGATAATTTTGTTCACTTTTAGTGAAGGACTAATGATTTTTTGATGAAAGGTATTTTCAGGCTTTTAGAGTCTCTTGTGTACTTAAAGGAAACATAGTGCTAGGAGGTTTGGACTGACAGGGACTAATGTCCTCTACCATTGTGATCCCTGAACTATTCAGCTTTGGTACTAAACAACCTTTGTGAGAAAACAGTTCTTTAGAAAAAGGAAAACTGGTTCAAATCAAAATGCAGCATGGGGACTACTTCTGGGGAAGAAAGATGAGGTCTCTTTTCTATTTATCTTCCTACCACCACCTATTTTCTCCTCATCAAAGATTGCCCAGCATGGTGTAGATTAGATTTTCTTTGATGTTTTCAAATGCTGAAAAGAAACTATTTTGTCTGAGAGCTACTTGGCTTCAGGTAAAGAAGAAAAGCTCCATCCTATGTGAATGCCAGTTAAAGCCAATTATAACCCAACTGATTTTTCTTGGCATTAAAAAGCAATGACAAAGTCAATACAAAATACAATTGCACCACCAACTTACCTCTAATTCTTTAGTGTTTCTGGCTGGGTTATTAACTGATGATAGGCATGCCCATGTGTGAGAAGGAGGTATTTTATGGTCAAAATCGAGACATTAATTGTGGGAAACACTGATCTTTAAAATCTTGCTAAGACAAAGAAGAAATATATAAGCCACTGTTGTGCCAGGTGAAAAGTGTGAAATGGACTAATTGTGTTTCAAGCACAGTTTGGATTGTTACTTTAAAGTGTGCCTAAAATACCTTTTCTACAGCTTTGTTAACTGGCAGAAAATGAACTGATCTTTGATGTGTGAAATATATTGCAAATACCCTCTAGCTCTGATTTCACCAGAAGTGCAGAGCTGCAGGGCAAAAAAACCTTTTCGTCCCCATATTATACATATGCAAAGAAGTGACTGTCTTTCCTTATACAATCTTACAGCAGAGAAATCTCAGTGATCTGTAGGTGGTATTAATAGGGGACGCACTGCAAGCGACTCTAAAATGTTTCCAATGGAAATTTAAGCACCACTGATCCTTTATAATTAGTTTGCTAACAGAGAAATGATAGGGGGATCATAAGATAGGAAAAAGTATCCATGTGTCCTTCTCTCACTATCTATATATACACATATATATATGAACACACATATATACACATATATACACATGCACAAGTAGCATGTATCCATGTAAAGTTACTAGGGCATGCATAGCAAGCAACAGCTTATGACAGGAAATTAAGAATGTGATATCTACTTTGTACAGAGAAAACTTATAGCAATGAAGACAGATGTTCATTAGATAGCTTTGTTAAATACAAATACCACACTTTACTCTAGGCTGTTATTAAAGCAATTACTTTTTTCAAGTGCACAGCAAAAGCTGTGCTTTGTGGTATTCTAGTAAGCATTATTACATTAATGTAGTGAATTTACTCAATCTATCTTTCATTGCCAAACCTCACAATGGTATTCTGATTAATGATGCATACTGTAGAATTTGCAGATGCCAGCCAGATGTTCAGAGATAAGTAATGTTTTTGGCCTGGGAAGGTAAGTATAAATCATATACATATACTGACATACCTAATGGAACAAATGGAATGCATTCCTTAGTTGATTTGCTATCTAGGTCCTATTTATTCTTAGACAAGATACACAGCACAACAACCTTCAGCCTTCTAGATAGAGCAATAGATGACAGGACAATGCAAATAATTAAAACCAAAATTTGACCTCTATTGGTAATCTCTCTTGCTGTAAGGTACTCCCCCATGTCTTCCAGCTGTCTGCCTCACAGGACAGGAGCCTGAGCACACAGCTCCAGATGACAGTAAAAGAAAAAGGAAAGGAGGAGCTGCTGACAGCAAGGAGTAGAGTCAGGCAGGTGTCTCATGTCCATCATCATACCCTCTCCTCTGGCCTGTGTTTCTACTGATGTATATATGTATTTGCTGCTATAAAGGGAAGACACCTGCTTCCTTTTCTGCAATATTATTAACTTCAAATCATTAGTTTTTCAGCCTTCATAATAAGACCATAAGATGGTATGCCTACACTAGCATGTTAGTCAGGAGACAGGAGAAAGAAAACCTGAGTGCAACAAATCTTAATGACATCTAGGGAAAAAAAATGTTGTACATTTATCTGTCTCTAGGGCCACTCTCCTGTCCTCCAGATACTCATAGCAGTTTACACATCTTGTTTACCTTAGCAAAAGAAATGAAACATCGACCTCATAAATGTCTGCCTGGTCACTCTGTCCCTAATTGCAAATACGTTACTTTTAAAGAGAGGAGCTGAAGAGCCTTTGCTCCTCTCAGGTATGGATGAATGGTCAAGAACTTAAGTTTAGGGACAGGCAGAAAATAGCAAGGGGAAAGGTACAGTGTATTGTGTGTTCAGCAATTCTCTGATCCCTACCACTTTTTCTGCTCATTGCTCTTCACTGCTTCCAGAGCATCACAAATGCATCAAGCTCAGCTACTGCTTGAAAGCTTTCTGCAGGGTACAGATTTTTAGTCACACTGCATTAAACAGTGAAAGTGAAGCAGAACTGCCCTGTGCAGAAGCAAAAGAAACTAATAAAGGATTTTCCATCTTGCCAAACAATAAAGATTTGCTCAATTTGCATCTACTCTTTCACTCAGGGTCTGCAAATGGTGGTCTTTTGGGTGGAGTGTAGTCCAGGCAATAGAGGGGATTTGAAGGCAAACATCACTATTGCTGTCAGATCCTGGTCTTTGATTTGAATTGTATCATTCTTTTGATTTTTAAGGGACATAAGAAGCAAGAAGACATGCAACATAAAACATAGCTTATTTACTGAATTGCATCTATTGCTGTTCATTGCATTGTGCCCTGATTCTGGACAGTCTGTCCTTGATTCATTTGGACAGGGCATAAACTACTGAAGCTGCCCACTTTCTAGTGCAACTGCCGGTTTGATTTTAGTGTATCTTTCTCCAGTGCAGTGCTGATGCTGGAGCTAAGCGTTTGAAAGGGCAGGAAAAACATGTTTCCTCTTTTGCTTGCCTTTTACTCCTGTTCAGAATAACATAATAGTGGCTCCAGTGTGTCAGCAGATTTGTTACAACATTACAGAAATTAATCAGTGAATTTAGGTCACTTTTAATAACTCTCCAGTGCTGGCATATGATCATTCCAATTTTGTAGCTCACATGGGATCACAGAACCACAGAAACACTTGTTGGAATTCCAAGATTCTGCTGAAAGCAAAACTATTACCAACACTGTGCTTCTATTTATTAAGTCTTGAATAAGATGGAGACTTCACTGTCTTAGGGCAACAAGTGCTGAAGTATCCTTCCCAGTAAAAAATATTTCCTGATGTTCAGTCTGAACCGCCCTACATAGAATTTGTCCTTTGTTATGATATCCACCAGTACTGAGGAGTATGGCTGTGTAATATCTGTAAATCCTCCAAAGAAGTTGTATGCTATTAAATAACCTTGAACTCCTTCAGGCTGGAGAAATCCCTCTTTTGTTACAAATTGCCAGATACTGAAATTTCGGCTATTAACATTTGAGTATGTTATTTATTCCAGATGAAAATGACACTGGAGATAGTGTCAGAAGTGTTATTAAAATCAAGTTATATTCTGTTTATTACTGTCCCTGTTGGTCAGGTATAATTCTGTATTGACAGATACTTATTGTATCTGTACTGTATGCAGGTTCAGTTCCTGATTTCTGTATTGTCCTTCATTTATATGTCAATATATTAAAAATCTACTTAACATATAAACTATGCAAAAAGTTTAAGAAAAGTCAGCTTACATGACATTGACTCAAAACATATCCTGTGTTTGCCTTAAGCAGTGAGATCAAAATGCAGTAGAGGTAATACTGATCTCTCACCAACAGGAAAAAGACTGAGTGTTTGGTCTCACAGGGATGTACATGGGAGGTTTTGTGTCCTAAAAATTCATGTAAATTAAATATAGCAGTGCAAATTATCAAACACAGATTCACTGTGCAAGACCACTAGGTATCTTGTTCCTGGTTAACCTGTTCTTATTCTTCAATGTTTGACATTTAGGACTTCAGGGAAGCAAGATATTCAGAGTTTCATTTGTGCCAGGACATGTTAACCTAAATTATTCAAGTTTCCATGCATTTTCCTCAGGCAGATAAATGCAGAAATCCATTTGTTCTAGTGGGTGAGTAGGGCAGAATAGCAGGAGAATGAAGTATGGTGGTTTCACCCAAATTGTTTTAATTAATATGTGGGAATTAAAGGTTATTTTTTGCTATAACTGTTCCCTAGCACATACTGATCAATTCCCATTATATGTTATAGCTATGCACTGTTACTTTACAATCTATTGCTAAATATGAAAGGTTTTACTATGAAATCAAACTAAACTTCGGTGTACTGTGGCTTTTCTTTTGGCTGTTTCTACTGTCTATTATCTATTCCCAGCATAACCTTGGTTGGTTTTTCAATTATAATTTCTAAATTTGTTGGAAATGAATGTGTAAATTCCAGAACCTTATCAGCTCCTCCATGAGATTCTTAAAAAGACAAACATTAGTGTCCCTACTGCTATGAGAAACTCCCCCACTAATCTTCCAGATTTCAAAAATGGACCAACGAATGTAAAGAACGTATTTCATTAATCCTTTTTCTTTTTCATTATAAAAATTAATATATTAAGACCTTTTAGCCTTCTAGAGTGAACACAATAGTCCTGGACTTGTTAATATCTTTTGGAGAAAAGAAAACTATAGAATTTTAAACATTGGTGCCTTGCACACCCTTAAAAGTTGTATTTATTGCTATATCTGCATCAAGACTATTTATAGAGTAGTAGATGTGCTGAGGCTTGTGCTCCCTGAATGATGAGCTGTGTGAATGTGTCTCCTTCATGGTGGCAGGTGGAAGAAATTATTACTTCCTCTGGCCCTGTAAAAGGGCAGACAGAGGGGATAAAATATGTTGTCAGTCTTGAAAGACTGTCAGATTCCTTCTTGCTGCAAGAGCAGCAGGACTGGAGTGAAACATGTGCACTGTGAAGCAGTCCTGGGTTCCTGCCTTAGGTAATCCCAGAACCTACTTGAAGATAAGGTGCTCAAGTCATTAGTTCGTCCTCTGTGACACTGGGTCCCCCAGCACTTCTGAACCATCTAGATCTAATGCATGACTGCATTTCTGTTGAATTAGCAAGGGCAAGATATGAAGCTCATCCAGCACAAAGGAACTCACCCACATAAAGTTAACCTGTCAAAATGTTTTGACCAAATTTGAATTGGGTGGGTTTGTATCAGATTAATGCTTTGTGAGAGGCACCTACTGGCTTCTTGATTTAATGTCAAGGGACCTAAGAATGAGTATTCCTGACAGAATTACTTAATTCACAAGTATTTTTTCAACTTATTTTTTTGTATAAAGAGACAGCTCTTAAATTTCAGCTCTAATTCAGTTGCTTCATTAAGCTCTGTGTAATTTTTTTAAAAAAATTTCATTATCTCAAGATCCATTTGTCTAAATTCATAGAAAAAGAATATTGTGGTTTCTTGTCTGGAAAATTAAGTTTGTCCTCTCTTCTCCTTGCCTGACTTGGAACAGAAAAAAGCTGGACATACAAGTTTCTAATACTGCTGCCCTGTCTCATGGAACTGCTAGACAAAAGTCATGATGTTTTCTGGTTGCTCAGCATCTAGTCCCTGTCCAGCTTCCCATCCAGGTCAGTACACCAGGTAGGTGTGGCAGGCATGATGATGTCTAAAGTGTGGGAAAGGGGGCATTCATACAAGTGCTAGCACACTGAGACTTCCTCCTCACAGAATTTTTACTCTGAGGAGATGTTCTCAGAATTGTCAGACTGCAGCTGTAGCTGGCCTTAATGTAGACACAGACTCATGACCAGAGGAGATTGCTATTATGCCATACACACTCACAACATGGACCTCAGAAAACTACAGCACCCTGTGGATCAATCTGCCTTACAGGCTCTCAGGGAGGCAGTGTGGGAGAAGTACACCCTTCTGCCTCAGAAATTCTCCAGATAGATGTGTGTATGCAGAAAACACCATCAATTTCATTATTAATTGTGTTCCCACTGTCATTAAGAGCACTAAGGATTCAGAGAAGCATGATGCTAGAGCATAGAGTAAGCTGTGATGCTGCAGGTGAATTATTTATCACTTTCTCTTACTAATGTTTACAGCTTTTTCATACCCATCTTTTTTTCCTCCAAAACATGTCAAAAATTTTTGAGTAGAGCTGCCTTAAATATGTTCTTTAGAAATATATCCCCTAACTTACAAAGAAATGTGCATGTAAGATCATTTTAGTATACAGTTTAGTCATCTAAATTTCTATGGTCCTTTTTCTGTTTTCTTGTTGGTTTACTTTTCCTAATCTGCATAAACTATTTTTCTTTTGTTATAGCTATCTTAGCCAACAGATGGTGCTATGTATAACATGTTTATGATATTGTATAAAATAAAAATAAATACTACAGTGAAACTCTACATGTAATTACTTTGTTGGAAAATAAATGTGGAATTGAAGTTCACAATAATAAATGCTTATCATAAAAATTAGATGAAAGGACCAATAAGTGTTTAGAGTCACTGGTGAATGTTCATTTCAGCCTGCAGGTACAGAAGGATGGAGTTGCATATGTAAAGTTGGCTGTGGAATCAATGCTACTGTGCTTGTGCAGAAAGATCTTTTGCAAAATCAGGACTTCAGGTTGGTAGATTTTAAGAACATGAAAATTATCAGTGTTTGTTCTGTTTCTACTCTCTGGGAATAATACACTTATCTAAATTGAAAAGTATGGAATGCCGTGGGTACTCATACAGTTGAAGTAGGATCATTCCAGCATATACAAATGATGAAATGCAATTATAAGCAACAAAGCTGAGTACCACCGCATCCACATTATCCCAATATTTCATAATCCAAAGAGTGCAGGTAAGTTTGCTGGTACTACTTATGCCTATAAAATTAATTATGTGCAGGCAAAACAGATTCTGTTTTCTCTGGCTTGGACTTTCTGCCTCTAAAAGGGATGAGAGATTCACTAAACAAGGCATGACAAAGTCTACTGTGGTGAAGGATTCTGCTAAAGCTGTTGTCAGTATCACCTTGGGTAATCTTTTCTCTTTCCAATTTTTTTCCAAATTTGCTTTTTTTTTTTTTTTTCCAAACTAGGCCATAGTTAATCCTATTTATACAATCCATCTCAATTAATGCAATGAGATTTTTATCTTACTTTTTAAATACTTCTGGGAAAGGCAGATATTTTAACAACATAAAAAATAAATTGAACAAGCCAATTACAAATATTCTACATGGAAAAATCATGCATTTTGTTCTTTACTGGAATGAGTTGTCAAAGACACCATCAGTGTGGAATATTTTAAGAGGGCTTTTCGTATGTTTCAGTGAGTGCTGAAACAAGATGCCCTCAGTCTTACAGACACTCAGATCCTTGTTCACATGAGTAAATGTATTTTTTTCCTAGATTTTGAAAATGCTCTATTTCATTACAGGAATGTTTAAAGCTTGAGAAAGTAGTCTTTATTTTACAGCTTCATAATACTGAATTTCTGGTGACAGCTGCTAAAAATACCTTAGTTAGCTATTTCCCATCTCATTTTCCTCTCTTTATATTCACATGGTTAGGAACAAAGGTGTGTATTATTAGTAAAACAGTTGATCATGGCTGTTGAAGGAAGAGTTAAAATTGTCAGGCACAATGTAACAAGTAGTATAATGATAATTTCATATACTCAATAAAAAGATATCTTTTAATTTAAAAAAGCACTTCTATTTCAGTCTGCCTCATAGATCTCATTAAATGCTATATTGATTAATGATTAGGAATTACAGAATACCGCAGTAATTTGGCTGTATGTCAAGACAATTTTTAACTGAAATTGAGTTGCTGGTGTTTGTTACTCTGAGGGACGAGAACATTTTTTTTTCTTTTTAAAATGAAAACTAGTTTGGAGTGAAAATTATGTCAACTTCAAACCACTTTCAGGATGGTAAAAATAAAACATTCAGAATTTTCTTACAACTTTCCCACTGTCTGGGTCTTCCTCCTGTGAGTGAGATATCAATAGGTTAGTATTTTTCAACACGGCATTAAGCGTAGAGGGAGATTTGTGTCGGATTTCAGGGAAAAGGTCATTCCCCAGAGGGTGTTTGGGCACTGAACAAGCTCCCCAGGGAAGTAGTCACAGACAGAGCTCAAGAAGTGTTTGGACAATGCTGTCAAGCATGCGGTTTGACTTGGAGCTGTCCTGCTCAGAAACAGAAGCTGGACTGCAGTTACCATTGCCCACAATGCCCTTTCCAACTCAGGACATTATAAAACTCTATTGTTCTATTTTCAGTCATTCTTCTGCAGCTTTCAGTCCTGTTATCGTAGAATGGGAATGCTTTTGCAAAGAGTTCTTAGGGCCATTTTCCTCTCAGAATTTGGAAACAGGGGAGGGATATTCCCTTCTGGTGCATAGGTTTTATAACGCTTCATTTCAACTGAGATCACTGAATAAATGTATCCTCATTATAGCTGGCAGAGTAGTTCTCCAGCTGGATCATCCAAATTTACCACAAAGAGGAGGGAGACAGGAGTGGTGGGGTTGTAAATGGAAAGAAATTGGAAGAACTTGGCCCTCAGCAGAATTGTATTGGGGAAGTGAGTGCAGAAGCCTGGGAGTGATCCCAGGAGTAAAACTGATGGGAAGTTCATGGCTTGCATACGACAGTGACACTGAAGTGGAATTCACTTTCATCTTTTCATCCTCAGTGGCACACTACAATCCATGATTTGAATTATACATTGCCCTGTGAGGAAAGGCAGTTTATCCCATCCTCTGTGTCTCTTCTCAGGAAGAAGATCCTGCTGATATAAAGACTTAAAGGCAAAAATGGCAGAGTGGCAGCAGTTGCCAAGATGACTCTACCAGAGACCGATCTCCTTACATTTCTAAGTGGAATGGTTCAGATATAGTATTTGCTACCCAGAGTTCTTTTCTTCCCTGGAGATTCTAGTTTTTAATTCATTAATTACATTGTAGTAACTACACATCTACGATGCAGTCTTGAAGCTATTCAAGCCAGCAGTAAAATGTTAATCGCAGTTGAAGAGTTACGAGAGACCAAACAAATTGAATGTATCTAAACCACACACTTGTAGAGCACTAGCATTGGTATCTATGTTTCAACCAGCTGAGCAGCCCTATGTTAATTCCAGTGTGAATGTTGCTTGCCTCTGTGTTTAAACTCAGAGCATCCATTCTGCTTGTTCATTCATACTGTGGATTAAGCCATCTATGATCTTACTGGGTATTTGCCCTGCAAAATTTCCAATCCATCCACAGCAGGTTCCCACCTGACCTAGGACATCTTCTGGCTTTGCTTCTGTGGTGGATGACCTTGGCTGGATGTCAGGTGACCACCAAATCACTCTATTTGTCCCCTTTCTCAGCTGTACGGGGAGGAGAAACTACTACAGAGGCTAACAACTCATAGGCTAAGATAAGGCAATTTACTAAAGCAAAAGTGAAAACCAATTGAAAACAGCTTATCAGCACCTATTTTGAATAGGCACTGTGGTTTTGTGTCCCGTCCCTGCTACTCTATGGGGGGAAGAACATCAGCTCAAAGATCAGCTGCACTTGTCTGCTGGGACCAGATGCAATAAAATAAGGCACTTAGAAACACCTTGACTTCTGTATACCTGGCTAGTGGAATCCTGGGGACTGGGTACTTACATCTGCTTTCCTCAGTGGCTTTAGCTCTCCTCCCTCTAGCTTGTTGAAGTGTAGGACAGAGGTTGTTACTTCTACACCAGAGCCAAATCATCTCTCACACCTGAGGAGCCACAGAACAAACATCTTCATGACTGGGCCATGGCCTGTGTTCAGGTGGCATAAGGAAATAGGTGCCACACAAGTCATTCTTTGATATAGGCACACATTCTAACAGTTAGTGAAATATTCTCAGCCACATGACAAGAAAAGTTGGGGTGTCAGATCCATCTCATTTTCTGAGAGTACATTTGAACTCTTAGAATTCACCATGAGAGCACTGAGTGCTCCAAAGTGAAGAGGGACCCACTTGCTCCCATGCTCAGTGAGGGACTATTGCCAGAGATTACACAGTTATTCTGTGCCCCTCTTCCCCTACTTCTTTATTCTAGCTCTTTTGACTTTATGTTCGTACAGGTCTCAGATTCTTTCATCTGAGAAAATAGCTCCCACCAGGTTGAAATGTGCTGCTGAGTTGTACAAAATTTGTTAAGAGCCTTTTAACTGAAATTGTGGGAAGTCGACTTGGATGAATTTGTGTGCCTATTTGCAATATAGTCTTTTCCTGAGAAATGTCACATACTGCCAAGAGTTGTTCACTATATGAGTTGCTATAACTACCTTATTTCTCTGGTAGGTGCTGAGGTCACTGCTATAAGGACATAGAGGAAGAAAGTTTTCATCCTTGGAAAACATGAAGCAAGTTTCATTTTTATTATAAGATTGTCTTATTAGATAAAAGTCTACATTAATATGTTCAATTATTCTGATCATAAAGAGGATTGCCTTAGTGAGGAAAGGTCTTAGGTATGATTGTCACTCCTTATTGTATTATCATGTTGGACCTTAACAGAGGCACAGATAGGGAACATTACAGAATATCTTGAATTCCCTGTAAGCTGAATATTGCAGTCATCAACATTAATTCACAACACCATTGCTTTGTCAAAGTTAGTTACACATGCTATTGTTTTGAGAATATTTGACTGATACAGTTGTCTCTATAATTAGGAGTCTGTCAAATTTCAATTATATTTTCATACCACTTTCCCAAAGGCTTATAAATGAGATAAACTCCCTTTGGGCTGAAATGTGTCATGATAATTAGTGTGGGGACAGTTTTGTCTGTGTACTATGGTCTCGTGCTTTGTTAGAGGATTACTATACAAATAGGCTAGGTCTATTTTCATATCTTTTAGACCTTCAAAAAAATTAAGGTTGGTATTTTCAGTTTCACTTAACCATTTTGTTATAGAGGAGACCGAGAGTTTTACCGTTGACTAGCCACAGCATTCTAGCAATCCTAAGTACTGAGTAAAAGACATTCGCAATATAAAAGTAGTATATTTCATAAGTAAATCATACTCTCTCAAAAAACTGTTGAAAGAAGAAAAGGAGGATCATATGTTAAATTGTCTTACTTCCAAACATCTTTCCAAGTAGCAGCTCTTGACAAGAGTACATTGTGTGAATGTAAAATGTAAAATAGTTGGATGAGCTTCAATTGTGTGTAATTAGAAATGCATCTTTGGAGATTGTGGAGGAAGAACAATTAATACCTTGAATTTATTTTCTTAAGTAAGAGTTTTAGGAAAAAAATTATGGTGTCCAAGAAAACCCTTAAAACATGCAGTGATGTACAGATGTGCTGTGAAATTCTTAAAATGTGAGCTAATTTTAAGATCTTCACTGAATATTAAATAACCTTGGAAACTGCTACCCAGAAATAGCATTTTTTTCTCTTTTCTTGTTGTAGGGGTGGAATGCCGAGAGCTCATTTTTTCAGAAAAGAGGTAGTTGTCAATTTTTTCAGCTTAATCTAGCTTTGCATGTAAGTTAGGGTACTGGATTGCATTTGTGGGTTTTATTAGAGAGGGACTAGTGCTTTTAGAGATGCATCATGCAAGCTAAAGAATCTTTAAGTGTTTCCCTATCTGTAAATTTTGGAATAAATGAAGGCATCAGTGGGGTGTCATTTTTTTGTCCAAGCTGGCAATGCACTAGGGATGGCTCTTCCTGCATGCAGCCCAGCTGCTTTCAGTGGCATCTTTTCTCTTTGGGGAGAATATTTTACCTATAACAGAGGGAGGCAAATATGGCAAAAAGATGTGGGGAAAAAACAAACATTCCTGAATTCTGGTCTCATGTTAGCAGTCCAAACTGGAACTTGAAAAGTGTGCAAAAAGGGTGGACTTTTTTGTATCTCACATGAACACAAGATGTCTTTTTCTATCAACTTCTCTCCTCCAGCAGATTTTCATTATCCTTAAGCATAGAAAATTTGTTACTGTAGAGGAAACTGGAGCAGGCCAGCTGTAAGGTTGTTTAGCTTAGCAGTGTTCATCTTCTAATGGTCACATAGATAAGATTTAGTACAGCTTCTGTCCTGAGAAGACAACAATATATTTTCAGAGAAATCATAGAATTGTTTGGGTAGGAAGAGACTTTCAAGGACCTTTTAATGCAACCTCCCCCTGCCATGAGCAGGGACTTCTTTCACATTAACAATTTGCTCAGAGCCCCATCCAACCCAGCCTTGATTATTTACAGATATGGGGCATTCCCAACTTCTCTGGAAAAAGCCTGTTACAGTGTGCCACCAAAAAATTCTTCTTTATATCTAATATAAATCTATTTTATTTTACTTTAAAGCCATTTCCCCTTGTCCTATATATCCTTGCCAAAGGCCCCCACCTGGCATTCTTGTAGGCCCTCTTCAGGTACTGAAAGACATCCAAAGTCTTTTCTCCAGGCTGAACAGCCTCAACTTCCTCAACCAGCTTTCACAGCAGAGGTGCTCCATCACTTGGATCTCTGCCCAGACTTTTCTTTTGCTCCAATAAAACCTTATAGTTGTTCTTGTTGAATTTCATGAAGTTTGCATGGCCTAGGACTAAGGCACGCGATTTAACCCCATCACATTTCCTTTTGTGAGGTTCTCCCAGCTGTCTGGCACCTTCTGAGCCAGTGCTTCTGTATGGTGTGAGAGATAGCTTAGGGTACAGGGTGGTATCAATGCCATCCTTACTTTTTGGAAACAAGAAGAACCCATCTACACAGAGAAGAGGGACTCTAGAGCCACAGCTCATAGTTCTCTTTTTTGTCTTTGAATATAATTTAGAATAGACGCAATTAACATTATCAAAAGTATTGTGCTACATAGCAGGCAGAATTAAAGACGGACAGAAGGAAAATCACTGTTTAGAAATCACCTTATTCAGAAGAGTGCAGAAGCACATATTTATGTCCTTCTGGAGATCAGGAGGTACTAAAGACCCACTTGTATTTAAGTACTTTCTTGAGCATACCATTTAAAATAAGATTTTTCTTTTAAGTCATGCAATATTATAAGAACAATTAAAATTGTAGTTTCTATTTGCCTTATTATGAAAATCAGCATTTCTTATGCAAGGCTTGTGTTTCTCCACATATATGTTCTCTATTTTTCCTTCTGTACACAAAAAGCCTTAAATCAGAGAAGAAGAGACATCTTGTACTACTTTATGACATCCTGCTAAAGAGTAGAAGGGGGAAAAAAGGTTAATTTCAATATTTCTTGGATTGGGATCTGCAACTGAGAATTTATTATAATTATAATTAATATAAGTATACTTATGTTTTCATTTAAACAGTGAAATATTTACTGCTAAAGTTTCAAACATAGCCACAGAGTTAGTCTTAGATGAATAATTACTTGGCTTGATCCTCACTGCTTGCTTACTTTGTTCCAGCTTCCAAAAGTTGTCAGTGACCTTGCTTTTTCTTAACTTCTCTGGAATACTACCAGCAGTACTAACAAAATTTTCTTGCTAATTTTCAATATTGTTTCTTCAATTTAGGTAAGTTGGGATTTGGCTTTTATTTATTTTTTTTCAGTAAAGCACACACATAACTACAGTGTACATATTTGCATAAATTGAGTGTTGTACTGGTGTTTGTTTTAGGAATTAAAATTGTTCATGCTGTCATGTGCATGCATGTCTGTATGTGTAATGCAGTCTATGATGTGTTCCCAGAAGTTATCTGAAGTTTTCTCTTTCTTTGTTCAACAATAAATGAGCAGAGCTTCAACAGCAGCCAGGGACTACCTGATGAGAGTGCCAAATAACTGAGCTATCATCTGAAAAGTCAGGTGTCAGTTCTCAAGCATAAAGACAATTCACTACTCTGACATGTTTAAACATATTCTAGCTCCCAGGGGTCAGCTTATGGTGTCTCAGTCACCTCTGCCAGAAAGCAGTGTGTCTGCACAGACCCCACTGTGGTGCACCAATCTCCTTGGCTTCCAAAAGAACCACCCTTAAGAGAGATTGCTCTTTTCCAGACTCGCTCAGTTCAAGGGTTTGGAGCAGGGAAACCCTTCCATTCATCATTTTCCAGTCAAATAAAAAGAGGACAGAAGTCATCCTGATCTTTCACTTACTACTTTGAGATCTCAGTTAATTCTCCTAGATGATTAATTTCTGAAGGCTAAGAAAACTATAGTAGCCTTTTAGGGAATCTGGCTTCAGAGTTTCCCCTGCAAAGGGTTTATCCACAGCATAGTCTTTCACCACATCATGCACTGTAACATTGCAGCTCTTATCCAGATGTACATCCTCTTCTAGGCAATATCTAATTCATTCCTGTGCTTTCCTTTCTGCTAGGCACTGCTCAAAATAGTGCAAATGCCTCTGCTATTGAACTGCACCATGTTAGGAGAGCATTATTTTGGAAAGGATCAATAGTACAAAACACTGAAATGAAGTTTGAGCACAAACTTCAGTTTATTAGGCCTATTAGTACAAAGAGAAGTGCATAACTTCTATTTTCCATGCTTTACTTTTTCCTAGACCAGAACTGAATATCTACAGTGAATAAGAAGAATTTGGAATAAAAAGTATCTGGGTTTCATATTTTAAATAATTTCACAAAAGACATGATACCTGTAAGTATTTTGTAATACTCTTTGCTGGTTTTATTTTTTTTCACTAGATCTCAGTACTTGCACTGTGCCTATACAAAACTCCCTGAGTCACTATTTTTGAGTTGTGTGCTCAGAACATATAAGCTACACCTCCAAGTTAAGTCCTCTTGGTCTGTAATTTGCAGCACAATAGCAGTTGTGTCTAGTTGTGTCCATTGCTGGGAATGACAATGAAGAATGCTGAATTCCCCAAATGTTTTCCCCATATTTTATACCTATTTTTTTAAAGATAAGACTTTTTAAAATATCTGTTAAAATGTCTCATTTTGATAATAAAAGATATTACTGCATACTCATCATTGGATAGACTCAACAAAGTATTACCATTATGCCTTGAAGTGTGAAGAAACAAACTTGTTCATGAATATATGTTTGATTAGCTTTTAATACTTCTGACACCTGCATATACACTTCTCATCCATCTGAACAGTCTAGTAATTTTTTAAAGTTAAACAATTTTTTTGTCCTTAATATATTAGTCATAGAGGGTTTTCTGCTATTCACAAAGTACACTGTCCTAGATAGTGCAAAATATTGCAGAGTGTATGAGAAAAACCTGGCTCTGCAGGGAGATGTTTTAGAATATAGGAAAAAGGGAATAAAAAAATTCTTTATCAGATTTGACAGGACTCCATTTAACAGCTCATTTTATGAGTTACAGAGCATACTGTGCTTTCTAATTCATTGTACTAGTACTCCATGGTACAAATAGTACCATGGTACCAATATAAGGATGGGTACACTTCTGAGAGATATCCCATTTTTCTGTGAAGAGCAAAGATTTAAACCCTCCCAAGCACATTAGTAAATTCACAGTGATAAAAGGGTGATTCAAATGTCCTTGATAAATGTTGCAGCAGTGCAGATGTAGATGGAAACACCTCTAGGACCAGTTCCAGCAGAGAGGATGATGCAAGCCCCAGCTGCTAATTGTATACCCACACAAACACAGGCTCCAGCTGTAGCTTGTGTTCCTCTACAACAAAGTAGGACATTGTGAGTATTATCTCCTATGAAATCATCTGAACAAATGGTTGGAGGGCAAGAACACCTTTCCTGTGAAAAAAAAGGCCCAAGAGAGTTTTGGCTGTTCAGCCTGAAAACAAGATAAGTTCAGGGAGACCTCACAGCAAGATTTCGGTACCAAAAGAACTCAACAATAAAGCTAGAGAGAGACTTCTGACAGGAGCATGTAGTGACAGGACAAAGACTAATGGATTTAAACTGAAATAAGGCAGGCTGACGTTAGATATAAAGAAAAATTTTGGTTTTTTTTTTTCCGGATGAGATTGCCCAGGTGCCCTCTCCCTGAAAGTGTTTAGGTCAGGTTGACTGGGGCTTTTTTCAACCTTGTCTTCTGAATGATGTCATGGAAGAGAGTGTTGGACTTGGAAGGTTCCTAGGTTCCCTCCAACCCAACAATTCTATGATTTTGTGATTTACTGATTGACCACTCATTACACTCATTTGCTCTCATTTTTTCTTGAAGGCATTGCTGCTTAGCTTTTTCAGCACCCAGGGACAACCAACTGTTCTGTGACATTCCTTCTTCCGCTTCTATGGTTTAGAGGTGTTCCAGGTGTCATCACCCAGAAACAGTGAGAGCATCAATTTTTACTGCCCTGAGTGAGAAGAGAGGAAGTTTGTCCAGAGGTTTCTCAGGCAGAGACTGTGATACTGAGACACCTTCTAGAGCTTTTAGGGCAATGCTGATCAGATGCCAGGTTTCCTCTAAGGGTAAAAGCATCTTGGGGTTCTCCAACCTGCCGCAGAAGTGATCTGACAGGGGCAGCATAATGGGAGTATCTCAATTTAAATGCTTTGAGGACAGCTGACAAAGCCATATCTCATGTGAGGAGTTTTTTGGCACCTATTATCTACTGTCACCTCAAGATAAACTATGAGACCCATGATGGGTATTTTGTAACCAAATGAGAGTATGAGTTATCAAGTGCCATTAGACTGTGCTGCCACTCTGTATGAAATTGCAGTAATAGAAAAGCCTTGGAAAGTTTTGAATTACTATGCCACCCACTGGAAAGCAGACCTAGAAAACCAAAGTAAAATTTAAAAAGGGAAATTAATGTGCTGGATGTCATGATTTTCATCAGTTTTCACTAAATGTGAAAAATGCATTATTCAACTGATGATCTGAAAAGACAATAGCTAAAAATTAATTTCTATTATTTTTTACACATGCAATATTTTTCCCCCTCATTTACAACTGGAAACATAATATTGCAATCATTTAGCACTTCCAAAGCTTTCAAGCATCCCTTTAATGAAGGAGGCACAAATAGTAAACAGAAGTGTGTCTAACAGAAAAAGATTTGAACAGATCAGATATAGTCTCTATTTATGAAATATTAAAAAAATAAACAAGCATCCTGTTGTTGCAGGGAAATAAATTCTGACAATTTTAACTTATTGCTTTAGCTGCAGCTGTAATGATATTTTTAACAGGTAGAGAACTCACTGTGAGCTGATTAACTTCAATATAAATTATATATTTGAACTAAGTTAGGAAAGCACTTAAAGTGGTGCTGTCTTAACAGAACAATGTTAGGTCATAAGCAGTCCCTGGAAATACTGAGAGAAGTACTTGCTGTTACAGGTTCTCTTCAGAGTTTTCAATAATGGAATTCACAGTGGTAAATAGTTTTCATGGCACATAATCTCCGCATTAAATCTCCACTTCTTCCTGTTAAGCATTAATTCATTGTGAGAGCTTTTGCACCACTTCAGTGCCTTCCATTTTACTTATGGAAAATATTTTGTACTAACAGTGTCTGAGAGTTGAGTGGCTTTGCTAGAGGGTCCATGTATAATCTGTATGCCTGTTATACACCTGGTCGAAAAGAGGAGGTCTAAAGGGCAGAAGGACAACAGCACATCCTTCCTTAGAAATATGTCTTGGTCAATATTTATCCAGATGTTCCTTAGAATGCATTTTCCCTTGCTGTGATTTTACACTGGAGTTGATATACTCCATTCTGAGTAGCTAATCTTATATATACTGCCCTGAGTTCAGAATCAGACATCATTTTTCTGTCTCTGTTGTGTGCTACAGTGTCTATAAATGTTTATGAACAACACCTGCTATTTAAAAAACCTATCCAAACAGACGTACAAGATCACTTAATAACTAAAAGTTTGCTTAGATTTTTCTAGTTCAATTGTTCTGGGAAAAAATATGTAAAAATCACCCATTGTAAAATTGTACTCTGGAAGTTGCAGACTCAACAGTTTAGGGTGACTTTGCATTTGTTTATGTAGTTTATCTTTCACTCCCCTAATTCTTCATGTGCGTCAGGTACAATATCTGCGTGACATTTTTACAGTGCCTTTTTTATGGGAAGGCAGATGGGGTAGAATTTTAGCATTTATTTCTTCTATGAGTCATTCTTGTACTGTCCAAGATATCAAAGAGCAAGATTACTATAATGAAAGAAAGATTATGCTTTCATTATGCTTCTCTGTCTTAAATTTTACTTTGTTTTTTAAGCAAAACCCACATCTCAGATTCCTGTCATTGTCCTCTGGAATCTCCTTATTTCCTATTTAATAAATTCAAGGCACTTCCATTGCATGCAGTTGTTCTTCAGTTGCCAACAACTAGGCACTAGTCCTGAGTAAAGGATTTGGTCTCTATTATTATATTTTGGATTTTTTCATATGGCTATAAGGTTTCAATAATAATATTTACTTTTCAGTAAATGAATTTGCCTTTTTTATATAACCTAAATATAGTTCAAGTAATTTAAATGTATGCAGCTTTCACTCACATAATGCTCTTTGCATCTGAGCTAAAAAAAATTGGAGGAAATCTGCCAGTAAATTAAAAGAAGTTCTCCTTCAACTGGCATTTAAACTTTCTCCTACAGCATTTTAAGAGATTAATTTGCTTACAGTTTTACAAAGAGAAGAAATATGAAGAGTTATGTTTGCATATCATGCAAATTTAAAAGAAACACAATTCAATCAGTCTTCTTAAATAGCAATTAACTGCTGATTTCAAATCCCTTCACAGCAGTAATACATTACTTTATTGAGATACCTGCTTATCAGAAGCTTAAAAAATATTAAAACATTCTTCTCCTGTCCCTATTTTTCTGTTCTTCTGACATTTTAAGTGAGACGGAAATTTTACCTAGAAAATTCATTGGTTAGGCTTTCTTCACCGAGCAGAAGTGTCTAACCTTAGTTGCAATCAAAATGGGAAATATCCACTGCAGTTGCAATGTTCACAGATTGGCTGCTAGTTGCCAGACTGTCCAAAATGGTGATTTCACACATTTCAATGTGAAATTTAAAAGCAATTTATTCTGATATATACTTTCAAAGTTATGAAAAACTGAGGTTTTCTGAATTTTTGACCTAAGAATTTTAAGGTGATGAGATATTGTTGAACAAAAATACAACACAGAGTACTTCTGCAGGAAAATGCACAAGTTTGACAGCTCTACCTCATACACATCAAGTGCTTGGCTCATATGAGTTTCCTGATTAATTTTAGAAGTTATACATATCATTTGCTGAATAAATTGCTGGTGGTTTTTTCTTCCAGTTCAATTGTTCAGTGAAGGTTTGCCAAAGACAGGGATGTTTACCAAGGTTTTAAGATGTCCATGTATGGAGATTCAGGTCCAACAGCCTACCTAGCCTTTCCCTTCCACGTAATTCAGAATGTTTCTGGAGACTTTAGAATTCTGAAATTCAAAGGTATGAAAATGGCAGATACTGATCTAAATAGGATGCTATTAATGATAAAGGTGAAAGGTTTAACTCAGATACTTGATGACCAATAAAAAAAAAAAATGAGCTTGCCTTCAACAAACATCTACAAAAACCTAGACATTTTCAGTGAAGTTTCTCTCAAATTGCCTGGTGCTGCTATTTATAATATCATGTATGGGTTTTGCTGATTACTGAAGTCATGTCTGTTGCTGTCTTAACATACATTAGCAGCATACATTTCACTGTATTCACATTCCCAAATATCCCCAGTTCTCAACAGCAAAACTTTATAAACACCTTACAAAAACATCCAGCACTTGAGTCAGCATTTGTTACTTAGCCAATTTTGACAGTTCAATGAATGGCTTGCATTAAGCTGTGGCAACTGGACATGCAGTGCTCCCCACAGTCTGGAAGCAGCCCAACCCATTCAGTGCATAACTAATCCTTGTAAGTAGACACATATAAAGACCTGGTGGAAAAAGACTGGTATTCTATCATATCTTTTGAAAACGCATGGGAGCCTAATCATTATACACATTACAGAGTTGAGAATTACAATCAGCTGAAGTTGAGAGTAATTAAAGAATTGAAGAATTGAAGAACTGTGATACTGGAAGGAGAATGTGCCCCTGGGTTGCCTAGCCCTTCTGTTTTAAGAGGCCCAGGGAAGGATGTGTATAAACTTCCCCCAGTCTGCCAAGTCATTCACTGAAATTTTGCAGTCTGTTTGGCAGCCTTGAAATAGGATGGGCTTGAGATCCTGCAGAGAAGGAGTCACTCTCTTGTACATTGACCAAACCTATTATTTTGCCAATGAAATTAACTCACCTCAGTTAAAGATTGGATAACAGAGGGCATCTACAAAGATCTCAGTATTACAGATAAACACATTTAGCTAAATATGCAGAGCAATCCATACTCAATGCATTAAATGTTCTTTCCAGGGTATGTCCGTTGTGGTTTGGCATGATAAGAACAGGTTGACATCATATTTTTCTGAGAAGTAAGTGAAAGGCCAATGAAGATCTGGTCTGGATGCTTCATGTGCTTTTGTCAAGTAATTACCCCTTCAGCAGGAAGGTTTTTCTCTGTGGCAGTGCCTAACCACAAGCACCACTTTCATTTACAACTGTTGACACACAGGTGACAAAAATATAAATCTAAGACAAAAAGGTGTAGAAAAGATAACAACTGTGGGTGCTACTGACTGCACAAAGACAGGTTGCATTGCAGTTGGTGGATGGAAAAGTCATTAAGACCTCTTTGTGTGTCATTAATCCAGTGCGTAACTCGAGAGTGCAGCCTGCCATGACTCCATGCACAGACGGTTCATCCACTGGCAAGACAGCCAAGCAGGAACTTGGCTGGGCTGCAGGCAGGGAGCAGCAGAGTTCAAGGTATACATTGGGGGTTTTCGCCAAGAAGCTGTCGGCTGGCAGATGATGTATAGCCATGGATGGTAAAGATGCCAAAACAAGACAAGGAATATTAGAACTGGTTGGAGTTTCACATTCCACATCCTGGACAACATTGTTGAGATGGGAATTGCATCTGCAAATAAAGCCTCAGTCCAGAGAAAGTTTGAGTATATGATTTACTAGCACCAAATAATCCTGGTAAATACCCTGATAATACCAGCAAAGCAAATTGGCTTATTTGAAGGAAAGAACCTTGGTAAAACTATGGAGAGATGCTTCTAAAGCAAGTGTATATGCTTCACAGAAGTGAATAGCCTAACATCAAAGCAATGACACAGTGGTAAAATACAATATTTCCACTGAAAAATATATTTCTGCATTAGCAATAATTTATGAGAAAAGGTAGACTTAGCTTTGCTTTGCTTCAGGGGCAAAAAAGGTGGTTTGTTTGTTTGTTTGTTTGTTTGTTTGTTGTTTTTATGAGAATATATTCTTTATTTTGAAAATTTGTTTCATTTTCTAGAAAGGTTGGAAAAGTGACCAGACTGTAAAATACTTGCAAAATCAGCAACCTCCCTTTTCCCTTACATTTTTCCCTTTCCATGAGTAACTGTTACACAATTTTGGTTCACTAATGCAGCAAACCATAAGAGATTTGGAGGGCTCTGAGTTAAAAGTTAAAAATAGGTTAATTTGCAAACCTTTACACAAGGATTTTGATGGGGAGAATTATGGCTGTGCAGTAAAACTACTAATGTTTCTATCTAAATAACTCTAACTCAAATTCAGAATTCTGAGCACCCAAGATAATTTTTTTGAGTCTAATGTAGAGATTTGCATCCTTTCTGGTGGATAATATATGCATAATTTAACAAACATAATTCCATATAAGAAAGTTCCGAAGAATAGCTGTACTAAATCTGGGTTTTCAGAAACAGACAGCTGACAGAGTTGTAGAAAGCATTTCTCCAGTTTTCATTTATACTTTACTCCCTACCTTTATGAAGAAGCAAACTGATCGTACAAGTTGGTCTTTTAAGTTATTCATCCTACAAGACCATAATTAATTACTAGGTACCTGAGATAAGCAAATGTTATTGGTGACTATTAAGCAACTTAGGATGTCTATAGATGTGAAAAAACCAGGCTTTTCAAGATGTGATATTGAACATTAGATATTATTTTCTGGACTCAATGCCCTGTCTTTGCTTGTTTTGGTTAGTAAATGCTTAGTTATTTGTTGTAGAAAAAACTTTCAAGGAAAGAGTAGGAAAGAAGGTATTATATGAAACAAAAATGTAGAAATGTGGCTATTGTCCACAGGGTCTCACCAAAAGGAATTTTCCTTTGTCTCTTGGCAGGTGTCAGAAACAGTCTAGTTGTGCTGGGTAGCCACAGGATGCCTCATCAGCTTAAAACAACCTGGATGCAGTGATGCTCTTCTTGCCCTGTATTTTACTGAAGCCTGACTATATGTCACAAATTTTACTTTCTAAATCTGTTTCTATAGAACCACAGACTTGTTACTTCTGTTGTTAACTCATTGATTAGTTATAAACCAGCCTTCTTTTTTTGGTGGAATAACTTGCATGAGAAGTGCAAGACCAATTTCTCTCTCTATGAGATGGAATTTTCACACTCATTCTGTACTTTGAAGCTTCTCCTTAGGCTACTGCTGTCTGAGGAGTGGGAACTGGTGCCTCTCAGAAGCCTCAGGAATGTGCACAGGGGGTGGCTTATGCTGGCAGGTTTCAGGGATGGGACTTGAAGAGGTCCTGAAGTCACACTACACTATGTCATCTTCTGAGGCAACACAATTGCTCAGACACTAATAACAACCTCCAAATAATTTTAAAAATGTGCATCAGAAACCCAGCTCTATCAATCATCGTCCTCAGTCAGGAGATGGAAGTAGCCTTTTATCTTGGTTGAGAGCAAATTATCACAAAATAATTCCACTACCTGGAGAACTGAAGATCTCTTTATATGCAAATATTGAGTGATTTGCATTGTGATGCAAATATTAAGTAATTTTCTTTAGCCACTAAGTAGCCTACAGTGCATATGAATACGGTATACTTTGGAACTGAAATTTACTATCCATTTCTTAAAAAAACTTGACATAAAATAGGCTAAAAAAATGATGGTGTTCTTGATAAGTGATCTTCAAATATATTTTCTGAGGCTGTTCTTTTTCCAGCAACCTTTTCACATTTGATTAGCATTCCTTCCTGTTTTCTGGTTTTTTGTTTTTCAGAAGATATTACTTCTTTGGTTTGTGTTGGATCTAAAACTGAAAGCAAGAAAACACCACAACCTTTGTGATCCTAGGAAAGCTGACTCTATTATTTCCGTACCTCAGGTTTATCTTGTATGCTGTCAAAGCACAAAAAAGATATGAAATTTTTGTATATGACGCAAGAAAAAAAAAAAAAGAAGTAAAGAGAAGCTAAAGCTTTTCAAGCTAAACTTGCTTTGCAGCTGAGCACTTTTCAGATGTTCCAAATACAGCAGGTCAGATATTCTAGGATTATGTTCAGATCTCTCTGAGACCACAAGAGTTCATTCAAAATACTCCATAGAAGAAAACAAAAGAAAAATTCATTTAGTAGGGATCACAGAATTTCCCTCAGTTAAAAGCCATGTATTAATAACTGACAGAAAACATTGAATCTGTTTTAGTGAAATAGCTGACACTTTCCCCCACTGGAGACATTAACAATGCTACTCCAAATATCTGTGGATTAGGCTGATGTAATCTTTCAGTTACCCGGAAATGTCTTGGACACAGGGGATTGTGTACATATATTATTCAGCAGACAAAATGCTGTATGGCCATAAAAAGCTTCTTACAAGTACTAGGATGAGATCTCACATACTTCTGATATGCAGTCTAAATAGGAAGGTGGTGTTGAGGAATGTGTGGGTTTTCCATAAGTAATGTCCTAACCTACCCATTTTAATTAAAACAAAGTACTCTAAGCACTTTACAACCCTACTGCAGGAATAGCAGAGCTATAACCTCCAAACACACAGGGAAAACTTGTGGGTTTATTTGATTTTTTTCACATTTAAGGGGATTTGGTTTTGTTTTTCACAAGTAGATATATTATGGCTTGGGACAAAAGTGTGAAGAATATGAGGCAATTTTGGGTTTCACAATATAAGAAAATATATTAAACCTTAGTGAGTGTCCAAAGAAGGGAAATTTGGATAGTGAAGAGACTTAAGTTGCAGCTGAAGTCACTTGGTCATTTCAGCCCTGAATTACAATTGGACTATCCCAGCTTTGCATTAAAGTTTTCCACTCCTAACAGCAATCACCACTAATATCTAAGATTTAAATTCAAACCTAACAAAAATAAAAACAAAACCTAAAAAATGCAAACAAAAATCCATTAGAAACAGCAAGACTTTTACTGTGAGATTGTGACATTAAATTGTCTTTTTTGCTTAAAAGCTCAGAGGAATAACTCCCCGTATTCTGTCACTCCTTGTCATAGTTTATTATTGATTTTTTCATTCTCTGCTTTTGCTTTTAAAAAACCCTTATTTCCTGCCTCACCAAATTTGATCCAGAACTTACTACTGCTCCTTCAACTTCAATGGGCACTGATAAAATGCTCAGGTTGACACTGCTTGTGTGTTCAAAGAGTTTGTCTCTCACTTTTATCATTATCATACCATGATAATTCAGAAGTTTTCCCAATTTATTTAGTGGTGCCTGAACCATTTATGAAAGCTAAGAAGCCCATAGGATAGATAAAGTGTCCATTGAAAATATTAAAGGAGTCCTGCTATAAGTATTTGAACTCAATAGGCACCAGTTAAAGTTTGACAATAATCAATATATATGTAAGGAACATTTCCACAGAACACCAGAATCAGTATAATCTTCAGTTGCTGGTCAAATTCAAAGACTCCAGAGAGATGAAGGCAAGGATTGTATAACAGCATCTACAGAAATGAGGAAGGCTGAAAGAAAAAGAATCCTTTCAGAGAGTATAAGCATAGAGAAGGGACATTTACCTACTTCAAAATTACTTTTCAGGTTTTTTTTTAGCATCCTGATAAAACCAGTAATTTGTGCTTAATTGTCAATCTGAAGGTGCATTGGTCGAGGCTGTCTCTGTTTGTCAGATATCCACTGAGGAAATATCAGGCTGGGTCAATCTAGGGTAAGAATCCCGTTGTTAACTAGTTTGTTCTTGTTGTTTCACTGTAAGGGAAAATAAGTAATACTCTATGCTGTGAGGAATGAAAATGATGTTAAGGCTGTCTGTAATGCCCACACACAATCCCATGCAAACATTGAGATTGGATCCCAGCTACTCTGGCTCCCTTATATAGGCAGCTAGTGAAGATACGCCATGCAGTCAAAGTTTCTTTGTTTCAAGAGTGGTGCTATAGCAAGACATTTGCAGACCTTTACCTACAGATTTCTCTCCCATCAGATTTCTTCATCCCTTAAATACACCCATGAGTCTCAAATGTTTTTTAGTCATATTATGGTATATGTCAAACTAAAAAAGCCTGCTAGATAGAAGGAAAATAAATGGGATGTTTATACTAAAATCCAAATAAAGACAACAAACACACTTTGCTTTTGAGGGAAGGTAACAGGGAAGCAGCAGTACTTAAGGGTGGAAAAATACCTTATTCTGCTGGGACAATTGATGTGTCTTTTCTCAAGAAGAGAACTTGTAAGGCCATATGGAACTGGTGGACAACTTTTCCTTATTTGAAACGAGCTACCACAGTCTATTATCCAGAGGTGTCTGCTCCCCAGTGCTGGACAGCAGATTGGCGCAATGCTCTCTGTGAGGGGGATGCAGGTCCTGTACTCACCTCAGGGCTCCTTCTCCAAATGTCTGACAGGCTTCCAGATCACCTGGCAGCCTGCCAGTCCTGGGACTGCATACTGCAGATAAGTCCTCTGTGACATTTCCTTCCTGGAATGCCCAGCTGTGCATAGAGGTGTAGTACTACTGGTTGTCTGCTGGCCACTCAGCCACAAGCCACGAAGATTAAGAATCCTGATTTATATTTATATAAAAATATATGATTAAGATATCAGATTAATAGGAACCTCCAATGCTGCCATAAACTTTGCATATGAATTAAGTTTGATGTAATGAGAGCATTTTAGAGAATTGATACATTTTAGAAAATCATATTATTTCCTTGGGAACTTTGACCTCCGATTACTTCAAAAATTACTAAGAATTATATCACCCTCTTCATTATACCTGAGATAACTGAAAGTTGTTTTCTCTTCTACTGTTTCCCATTTTTCAGTTTTGCTAAATTATGGAAATCTGCATTTGAGGAATCCATATTTCTTCACTATAAGCTGTGTAAATCCAAGGAGAAGAGCTAGCAATTTATGGTGGGTTATTCTGCAGTCAGCAATAGAGAGAGACAGCAGAGAAAGGTGTAGAATTGGCTATTAAGGACAATTGAATTATTAAAGTAACCAACCAGGCTGTGATGCTAGAAATCAATACTTGACATAGTAACTTCAAATCCAGTAGAGAAAGACACAATTATTATGGAATCCAGTGAAAAACACAAAGGAGTCTTTTGAACAACCTCCAGTGCCTGAGTGTGAATGAATGTGCAAAGATAAATTTGAAAATTGGGTGCAGGAAAAGGAGTGTAAAATGTTGTGATCTGTAAGAAGAGTAAATGCATACGTTTTCACAATTCACCTTTTTTGCAGCCTGGTAACTTTCTCATCTATGAACAAAGAGCTCTTGTTTCTGCTTAGCAAAAGTGATGTGGTACAATTTTGGGTTTAGGACAGTACCTCTTTGCCTTGTTGTACGAAAACCCCCAGACAAAAACCACAAACAAATCCAACCACAAAATTCAGTGCCTGTGCAGCAGCCTCTTCAGATCAACAGATGAGCCCTTGACTCAGTGGGCTTGCTTGCCTCTCCAGGAGCAGTTTGTCTCCCTGATATCCCTCTCTCTCTTTGCTTTTTTTCTTCAAATCTTAGTGGAAGATTATGGCTTATTGCTTTCCACAGATTTCAGACTTGGGAAGCTTGTCAGAGTTTTGTCAAAGATGGAAAAAAAAAGAAGATAAAATTTATTCTTGAATGAGTCTGCCTAACTCAGGGATATTTAGTGATTGTGCAGTGATTCCGTGGGCACTGGTGGGCAACTTAGAAAGAGACCTTACAAAAGACCTTAAAAAGGCCATATGAAATCTAGTGGAAAACATTTTCTTATTTGAAACAAATTAAAGAGGGAGAGGAGAGGAGAGGAGAGGAGAGGAGAGGAGAGGAGAGGAGAGGAGAGGAGAGGAGAGGAGAGGAGAGGAGAGGAGAGGAGAGGAGAGGAGAGGAGAGGAGAGGAGAGGAGAGGAGAGGAGAGGAGAGGAGAGGAGAGGAGAGGAGAGGAGGGGAAGAGTTCCGGGAAGGGAAGTTTCGGGAAGGGAAGTTCCGGGAAGGGAAGTTCCGGGAAGGGAAGTTCCGGGAAGGGAAGTTCCGGGAAGGGAAGGGAAGTTCCGGGAAGGGAAGTTCTGGGAAGGGAAGGGAAGTTCGGGGAAGGGAAGGGAAGGGAAGTTCCGGGAAGGGAAGTTACGGGAAGGGAAGTTCCGGGAAGGGAAGTTCCGGGAAGGGAAGGGAAGTTCCGGGAAGGGAAGTTCCGGGAAGGGAAGGGAAGTTCCGGGAAGTTCCGGGAAGGGAAGGGAAGTTCCGGGAAGGGAAGTTCCGGGAAGTTCCGGGAAGGGAAGGGAAGGGAAGTTCCGGGAAGGGAAGTTCCGGGAAGGGAAGTTCCGGGAAGGGAAGGGAAGTTCCGGGAAGTTCCGGGAAGGGAAGGGAAGGGAAGGGAAGGGAAGGGAAGGGAAGGGAAGGGAAGGGAAGGGAAGGGAAGGGAAGGGAAGGGAAGGGAAGGGAAGGGAAGGGAAGGGAAGGGAAGGGAAGGGAAGGGAAGGGAAGGGAAGGGAAGGGAAGGGAAGGGAAGGGAAGGGAAGGGAAGGGAAGGGAAGGGAAGGGAAGGGAAGGGAAGGGAAGGGAAGGGAAGGGAAGGGAAGGGAAGGGAAGGGAAGGGAAGGGAAGGGAAGGGAAGGGAAGGGAAGGGAAGGGAAGGGAAGGGAAGGGAAGGGAAGGGAAGGGAAGGGAAGGGAAGTTCCGGGAAGGGAAGTTCCGGGAAGGGAAGTTCCGGGAAGGGAAGGGAAGTTCCGGGAAGTTCCGGGAAGGGAAGGGAAGTTCCGGGAAGGGAAGGGAAGGGAAGGGAAGGGAAGGGAAGGGAAGGGAAGGGAAGGGAAGGGAAGGGAAGGGAAGGGAAGGGAAGGGAAGGGAAGGGAAGTTCCGGGAAGGGAAGGGAAGGGAAGGGAAGGGAAGGGAAGTTCCGGGAAGGGAAGTTCCGGGAAGGGAAGGGAAGGGAAGGGAAGGGAAGGGAAGGGAAGGGAAGGGAAGGGAAGGGAAGGGAAGGGAAGGGAAGGGAAGGGAAGGGAAGGGAAGGGAAGGGAAGGGAAGGGAAGGGAAGGGAAGGGAAGGGAAGTTCCGGGAAGGGAAGGGAAGGGAAGGGAAGTTCCGGGAAGGGAAGGGAAGTTCCGGGAAGGGAAGGGAAGTTCCGGGAAGGGAAGTTCCGGGAAGGGAAGTTCCGGGAAGGGAAGGGAAGTTCCGGGAAGGGAAGTTCCGGGAAGGGAAGTTCCGGGAAGGGAAGGGAAGTTCCGGGAAGGGAAGGGAAGTTCCGGGAAGGGAAGGGAAGGGAAGGGAAGGGAAGGGAAGGGAAGGGAAGGGAAGGGAAGGGAAGTTGGAAGGGAAGGGAAGGGAAGGGAAGTTGGAAGGGAAGGGAAGGGAAGGGAAGGGAAGGGAAGGGAAGGGAAGGGAAGGGAAGGGAAGGGAAGGGAAGTTCCGGGAAGGGAAGTTCCGGGAAGGGAAGGGAAGGGAAGGGAAGGGAAGGGAAGGGAAGGGAAGGGAAGGGAAGGGAAGGGAAGGGAAGGGAAGGGAAGTTCCGGGAAGGGAAGGGAAGGGAAGTTCCGGGAAGGGAAGTTCCGGGAAGGGAAGGGAAGTTCCGGGAAGGGAAGTTCCGGGAAGGGAAGGGAAGTTCCGGGAAGGGAAGTTCCGGGAAGGGAAGTTCCGGGAAGGGAAGTTCCGGGAAGGGAAGGGAAGGGAAGGGAAGGGAAGGGAAGGGAAGGGAAGGGAAGGGAAGGGAAGGGAAGGGAAGGGAAGGGAAGGGAAGGGAAGGGAAGGGAAGGGAAGGGAAGGGAAGGGAAGGGAAGGGAAGGGAAGGGAAGGGAAGGGAAGGGAAGGGAAGGGAAGTTCCGGGAAGGGAAGGGAAGTTCCGGGAAGGGAAGTTCCGGGAAGTTCCAGGAAGGGAAGTTCCGGGAAGTTCCGGGAAGGGAAGTTCCGGGAAGTTCCAGGAAGGGAAGGGAAGTTCCGGGAAGTTCCGGGAAGGGAAGTTCCGGGAAGGGAAGGGAAGTTCCGGGAAGGGAAGTTCCGGGAAGGGAAGGGAAGGGAAGGGAAGGGAAGGGAAGGGAAGGGAAGGGAAGGGAAGGGAAGGGAAGGGAAGGGAAGGGAAGGGAAGGGAAGGGAAGGGAAGGGAAGGGAAGGGAAGGGAAGGGAAGGGAAGGGAAGGGAAGGGAAGGGAAGGGAAGGGAAGGGAAGGGAAGGGAAGGGAAGGGAAGGGAAGGGAAGGGAAGGGAAGGGAAGGGAAGGGAAGGGAAGGGAAGGGAAGTTCCGGGAAGGGAAGGGAAGGGAAGTTCCGGGAAGTTCCGGGAAGTTCCGGGAAGTTCCGGGAAGTTCCGGGAAGGGAAGTTCCGGGAAGGGAAGTTCCGGAAAGGGAAGGGAAGTTCCGGGAAGGGAAGTTCCGGGAAGTTCCGGGAAGGGAAGGGAAGTTCCGGGAAGGGAAGGGAAGTTCCGGGAAGTTCCGGGAAGGGAAGGGAAGTTCCGGGAAGGGAAGTTCCGGGAAGGGAAGGGAAGTTCCGGGAAGGGAAGGGAAGTTCCGGGAAGGGAAGGGAAGTTCCGGGAAGGGAAGGGAAGTTCCGGGAAGTTCCGGGAAGGGAAGGGAAGTTCCGGGAAGGGAAGGGAAGTTCCGGGAAGGGAAGGGAAGTTCCGGGAAGGGAAGGGAAGTTCCGGGAAGGGAAGGGAAGTTCCGGGAAGGGAAGGGAAGGGAAGGGAAGGGAAGGGAAGGGAAGGGAAGGGAAGGGAAGGGAAGGGAAGGGAAGGGAAGGGAAGGGAAGGGAAGGGAAGGGAAGGGAAGGGAAGGGAAGGGAAGGGAAGGGAAGGGAAGTTCCGGGAAGTTCCGGGAAGGGAAGGGAAGGGAAGGGAAGGGAAGGGAAGGGAAGGGAAGGGAAGGGAAGGGAAGGGAAGGGAAGGGAAGGGAAGGGAAGGGAAGGGAAGGGAAGGGAAGGGAAGGGAAGGGAAGGGAAGGGAAGGGAAGGGAAGGGAAGGGAAGGGAAGGGAAGGGAAGGGAAGGGAAGGGAAGGGAAGGGAAGGGAAGGGAAGGGAAGGGAAGTTCCGGGAAGGGAAGGGAAGTTCCGGGAAGTTCCGGGAAGGGAAGTTCCGGGAAGGGAAGGGAAGTTCCGGGAAGTTCCGGGAAGGGAAGGGAAGGGAAGTTCCGGGAAGGGAAGGGAAGGGAAGGGAAGGGAAGGGAAGGGAAGGGAAGGGAAGGGAAGGGAAGGGAAGGGAAGGGAAGGGAAGGGAAGGGAAGGGAAGGGAAGGGAAGGGAAGGGAAGGGAAGGGAAGGAAGGGAAGGGAAGGGAAGTTCCGGGAAGGGAAGGGAAGTTCCGGGAAGGGAAGGGAAGGGAAGGGAAGTTCCGGGAAGGGAAGGGAAGTTCCGGGAAGGGAAGGGAAGTTCCGGGAAGGGAAGGGAAGTTCCGGGAAGGGAAGGGAAGTTCCGGGAAGGGAAGGGAAGTTCCGGGAAGGGAAGTTCCGGGAAGGGAAGTTCCGGGAAGGGAAGGGAAGTTCCGGGAAGGGAAGGGAAGTTCCGGGAAGGGAAGTTCCGGGAAGGGAAGGGAAGGGAAGTTCCGGGAAGGGAAGGGAAGGGAAGGGAAGGGAAGGGAAGGGAAGTTCCGGGAAGTTCCGGGAAGGGAAGTTCCGGGAAGGGAAGTTCCGGGAAGGGAAGTTCCGGGAAGGGAAGGGAAGGGAAGGGAAGGGAAGGGAAGGGAAGGGAAGGGAAGGGAAGGGAAGGGAAGGGAAGGGAAGGGAAGGGAAGGGAAGGGAAGGGAAGGGAAGGGAAGGGAAGGGAAGGGAAGGGAAGGGAAGGGAAGGGAAGGGAAGGGAAGGGAAGGGAAGGGAAGGGAAGGGAAGGGAAGGGAAGGGAAGTTCGGGGAAGGGAAGGGAAGGGAAGGGAAGGGAAGGGAAGGGAAGGGAAGGGAAGGGAAGGGAAGGGAAGGGAAGGGAAGGGAAGGGAAGGGAAGGGAAGGGAAGGGAAGGGAAGGGAAGGGAAGGGAAGGGAAGGGAAGGGAAGGGAAGGGAAGGGAAGGGAAGGGAAGTTCCGGGAAGGGAAGTTCCGGGAAGGGAAGGGAAGTTCCGGGAAGGGAAGTTCCGGGAAGGGAAGGGAAGTTCCGGGAAGGGAAGGGAAGTTCCGGGAAGGGAAGGGAAGTTCCGGGAAGTTCCGGGAAGGGAAGGGAAGTTCCGGGAAGGGAAGTTCCGGGAAGGGAAGGGAAGTTCCGGGAAGGGAAGGGAAGTTCCGGGAAGTTCCGGGAAGTTCCGGGAAGTTCCGGGAAGTTCCGGGAAGTTCCGGGAAGGGAAGGGAAGGGAAGGGAAGGGAAGGGAAGGGAAGGGAAGGGAAGGGAAGGGAAGGGAAGGGAAGGGAAGGGAAGGGAAGGGAAGGGAAGGGAAGGGAAGGGAAGGGAAGGGAAGGGAAGGGAAGGGAAGGGAAGGGAAGGGCAGGGAAGGGAAGGGAAGGGAAGGGAAGGGAAGGGAAGGGAAGGGAAGGGAAGGGAAGGGAAGGGAAGGGAAGGGAAGGGAAGGGAAGGGAAGGGAAGGGAAGGGAAGGGAAGGGAAGGGAAGGGAAGGGAAGGGAAGGGAAGGGAAGGGAAGGGAAGGGAAGGGAAGGGAAGGGAAGGGAAGGGAAGGGAAGGGAAGGGAAGGGAAGGGAAGGGAAGGGAAGGGAAGGGAAGGGAAGGGAAGGGAAGGGAAGGGAAGGGAAGGGAAGGGAAGTTCCGGGAAGGGAAGTTCCGGGAAGGGAAGGGAAGGGAAGGGAAGGGAAGGGAAGGGAAGGGCAGGGAAGGGAAGGGAAGGGAAGGGAAGGGAAGGGAAGGGAAGGGAAGGGAAGGGAAGGGAAGGGAAGGGAAGGGAAGGGAAGGGAAGGGAAGGGAAGGGAAGGGAAGGGAAGGGAAGGGAAGGGAAGGGAAGGGAAGGGAAGGGAAGGGAAGGGAAGGGAAGGGAAGGGAAGGGAAGGGAAGGGAAGGGAAGGGAAGGGAAGGGAAGGGAAGGGAAGGGAAGGGAAGGGAAGGGAAGGGAAGGGAAGGGAAGGGAAGGGAAGGGAAGGGAAGGGAAGGGAAGGGAAGGGAAGGGAAGGGAAGGGAAGGGAAGGAAGGGAAGGGAAGGGAAGGGAAGGGAAGGGAAGGGAAGGGAAAGGAAGGGAAGGGAAGGGAAGGGAAGGGAAGTTCCGGGAAGGGAAGGGAAGTTCCGGGAAGGGAAGGGAAGTTCCGGGAAGGGAAGGGAAGTTCCGGGAAGGGAAGTTCCGGGAAGGGAAGTTCCGGGAAGGGAAGGGAAGTTCCGGGAAGGGAAGGGAAGTTCCGGGAAGGGAAGTTCCGGGAAGGGAAGGGAAGGGAAGTTCCGGGAAGGAAGTTCCGGGAAGGGAAGTTCCGGGAAGGGAAGGGAAGGGAAGGGAAGGGAAGGGAAGGGAAGGGAAGGAAGGGAAGGGAAGGGAAGGGAAGGGAAGGGAAGGAAGGGAAGGGAAGGGAAGGGAAGGGAAGGGAAGGGAAGGGAAGGGAAGGAAGGGAAGGGAAGGGAAGGAAGGGAAGGGAAGGAAGGGAAGGGAAGGGAAGGGAAGGGAAGGGAAGGGAAGGGAAGGGAAGGGAAGTTCCGGAAGGGAAGGGAAGTTCGGGGAAGGGAAGGGAAGGGAAGGGAAGGGAAGGGAAGGGAAGGGAAGGGAAGGAAGGGAAGGGAAGGGAAGGGAAGGGAAGGGAAGGGAAGGGAAGGGAAGGGAAGGGAAGGGAAGGGAAGGGAAGGGAAGGGAAGGGAAGGGAAGGGAAGTTCCGGGAAGGGAAGTTCCGGGAAGGGAAGGGAAGTTCCGGGAAGGGAAGTTCCGGGAAGGGAAGGGAAGTTCCGGGAAGGGAAGTTCCGGGAAGGGAAGTTCCGGGAAGGGAAGGGAAGTTCCGGGAAGTTCCGGGAAGGGAAGGGAAGTTCCGGGAAGGGAAGGGAAGGGAAGGGAAGGGAAGGGAAGGGAAGGGAAGGGAAGGGAAGGGAAGGGAAGGGAAGGGAAGGGAAGTTCCGGGAAGGGAAGTTCCGGGAAGGGAAGGGAAGGGAAGGGAAGGGAAGGGAAGGGAAGGGAAGGGAAGGGAAGGGAAGTTCCGGGAAGGGAAGTTCCGGGAAGGGAAGGGAAGGGAAGGGAAGGGAAGGGAAGGGAAGGGAAGGGAAGGGAAGGGAAGGGAAGGGAAGGGAAGGGAAGGGAAGGGAAGGGAAGGGAAGGGAAGGGAAGGGAAGGGAAGGGAAGGGAAGGGAAGGGAAGTTCCGGGAAGGGAAGGGAAGGAAGGGAAGGGAAGTTCCGGGAAGGGAAGGGAAGTTCCGGGAAGGGAAGGGAAGTTCCGGGAAGGGAAGTTCCGGGAAGGGAAGGGAAGTTCCGGGAAGGGAAGTTCCGGGAAGGGAAGTTCCGGGAAGGGAAGGGAAGTTCCGGGAAGGGAAGGGAAGTTCCGGGAAGGGAAGGGAAGTTCCGGGAAGGGAAGGGAAGGGAAGGGAAGGGAAGGGAAGGGAAGGGAAGTTGGAAGGGAAGGGAAGGGAAGGGAAGTTGGAAGGGAAGGGAAGGGAAGGGAAGGGAAGGGAAGGGAAGGGAAGGGAAGGGAAGTTCCGGGAAGGGAAGTTCCGGGAAGGGAAGGGAAGGGAAGGGAAGGGAAGGGAAGGGAAGTTCCGGGAAGGGAAGGGAAGGGAAGTTCCGGGAAGGGAAGTTCCGGGAAGGGAAGGGAAGTTCCGGGAAGGGAAGTTCCGGGAAGGGAAGGGAAGTTCCGGGAAGGGAAGTTCCGGGAAGGGAAGTTCCGGGAAGGGAAGGGAAGGGAAGGGAAGGGAAGGGAAGGGAAGGGAAGGGAAGGGAAGGGAAGGGAAGGGAAGGGAAGGGAAGGGAAGGGAAGGGAAGGGAAGGGAAGGGAAGGAAGGGAAGGGAAGGGAAGGGAAGGGAAGGGAAGGGAAGGGAAGGGAAGGGAAGGGAAGGAAGGGAAGGGAAGGGAAGGGAAGGGAAGGAAGGGAAGGGAAGGGAAGGGAAGGGAAGGGAAGGGAAGGGAAGGGAAGGGAAGGGAAGGGAAGGGAAGGGAAGGGAAGGGAAGGGAAGGGAAGGGAAGGGAAGTTCCGGGAAGGGAAGTTCCGGGAAGTTCCGGGAAGGGAAGTTCCGGGAAGTTCCGGGAAGGGAAGTTCCGGGAAGTTCCGGGAAGGGAAGGGAAGTTCCGGGAAGTTCCGGGAAGGGAAGTTCCGGGAAGGGAAGGGAAGTTCCGGGAAGGGAAGTTCCGGGAAGGGAAGGGAAGGGAAGTTCCGGGAAGGGAAGGGAAGGGAAGGGAAGGGAAGGGAAGGGAAGGGAAGGGAAGGGAAGGGAAGGGAAGGGAAGGGAAGGGAAGGGAAGGGAAGGGAAGGGAAGGGAAGGGAAGGGAAGGGAAGGGAAGGAAGGGAAGGGAAGGGAAGGGAAGGAAGGGAAGGGAAGGGAAGGGAAGGGAAGGGAAGGGAAGGGAAGGGAAGGGAAGGGAAGTTCCGGGAAGGGAAGGGAAGGGAAGTTCCGGGAAGGGAAGTTCCGGGAAGTTCCGGGAAGTTCCGGGAAGGGAAGTTCCGGGAAGTTCCGGGAAGGGAAGGGAAGTTCCGGGAAGGGAAGGGAAGTTCCGGGAAGTTCCGGGAAGGGAAGGGAAGTTCCGGGAAGGGAAGTTCCGGGAAGGGAAGGGAAGTTCCGGGAAGGGAAGGGAAGTTCCGGGAAGGGAAGGGAAGTTCCGGGAAGTTCCGGGAAGGGAAGGGAAGTTCCGGGAAGGGAAGTTCCGGGAAGGGAAGGGAAGTTCCGGGAAGGGAAGGGAAGTTCCGGGAAGGGAAGGGAAGTTCCGGGAAGGGAAGGGAAGGGAAGGGAAGGGAAGGGAAGGGAAGGGAAGGGAAGGGAAGGGAAGGGAAGGGAAGGGAAGGGAAGGGAAGGGAAGGGAAGGGAAGGGAAGGGAAGGGAAGGGAAGGGAAGGGAAGGGAAGGGAAGGGAAGGGAAGGGAAGGGAAGGGAAGGGAAGGAAGGGAAGGGAAGGGAAGGGAAGGGAAGGGAAGTTCCGGGAAGGGAAGTTCCGGGGAAGGGAAGGGAAGGGAAGGGAAGGGAAGGGAAGGAAGGGAAGGGAAGGGAAGGGAAGGGAAGGGAAGGGAAGGGAAGGGAAGGGAAGGGAAGGGAAGGGAAGGGAAGGAAGGGAAGGGAAGGGAAGGGAAGGGAAGGGAAGGGAAGGGAAGGGAAGGGAAGGGAAGGGAAGGGAAGGGAAGGGAAGGGAAGGAGGAAGTTCCGGGAAGGGAAGGGAAGGGAAGGGAAGGGAAGGGAAGGGAAGGAAGGGAAGGGAAGGGAAGGGAAGGGAAGGGAAGGGAAGGGAAGGGAAGGGAAGGGAAGGGAAGGGAAGGGAAGGGAAGGGAAGGGAAGGAAGGGAAGGGAAGGGAAGGGAAGGGAAGGGAAGGGAAGGGAAGGGAAGGGAAGGGAAGGGAAGGGAAGGGAAGGGAAGGGAAGGGAAGGGAAGGGAAGTTCCGGGAAGTTCCGGGAAGGGAAGTTCCGGGAAGGGAAGGGAAGTTCCGGGAAGTTCCGGGAAGGGAAGGGAAGGGAAGTTCCGGGAAGTTCCGGGAAGTTCCGGGAAGGGAAGGGAAGGGAAGGGAAGGGAAGGGAAGGGAAGGGAAGGGAAGGGAAGGGAAGGGAAGGGAGGAAGGGAAGGGAAGGGAAGGAGGGAAGGGAAGGGAAGGGAAGGGAAGGGAAGGGAAGGGAAGGAAGGAAGGGAAGGGAAGGGAAGGGAAGGGAAGGGAAGGGAAGGGAAGGGAAGGGAAGGGAAGGGAAGGGAAGGGAAGGGAAGGGAAGGGAAGTTCCGGGAAGGGAAGGGAAGTTCCGGGAAGGGAAGGGAAGGGAAGGGAAGGGAAGGGAAGGGAAGGGAAGGGAAGGGAAGGGAAGGGAAGGGAAGGGAAGGGAAGGGAAGGGAAGGGAAGGGAAGGGAAGGGAAGTTCCGGGAAGGGAAGGGAAGTTCCGGGAAGGGAAGGGAAGTTCCGGGAAGGGAAGGGAAGTTCCGGGAAGGGAAGTTCCGGGAAGGGAAGTTCCGGGAAGGGAAGGGAAGTTCCGGGAAGGGAAGGGAAGTTCCGGGAAGGGAAGTTCCGGGAAGGGAAGGGAAGGGAAGTTCCGGGAAGGGAAGGGAAGGGAAGTTCCGGGAAGGGAAGGGAAGTTCCGGGAAGGGAAGGGAAGGGAAGGGAAGGGAAGGGAAGGGAAGGGAAGGGAAGGGAAGGGAAGGGAAGGGAAGGGAAGGGAAGGGAAGGGAAGGGAAGGAAGGGAAGGGAAGGGAAGGGAAGGGAAGGGAAGGGAAGGGAAGGGAAGGGAAGGGAAGGGAAGGAAGGGAAGGGAAGGGAAGGGAAGGGAAGGGAAGGGAAGGGAAGGGAAGGGAAGGGAAGGGAAGGGAAGTTCCGGGAAGGGAAGTTCCGGGAAGGGAAGGGAAGTTCGGGGAAGGGAAGGGAAGGGAAGTTCCGGGAAGGGAAGTTCCGGGAAGGGAAGTTCCGGGAAGGGAAGTTCCGGGAAGGGAAGGGAAGTTCCGGGAAGGGAAGTTCCGGGAAGGGAAGGGAAGTTCCGGGAAGTTCCGGGAAGGGAAGGGAAGTTCCGGGAAGGGAAGTTCCGGGAAGTTCCGGGAAGGGAAGGGAAGGGAAGTTCCGGGAAGGGAAGTTCCGGGAAGGGAAGTTCCGGGAAGGGAAGGGAAGGGAAGTTCCGGGAAGGGAAGGGAAGGGAAGGGAAGGGAAGGGAAGGGAAGGGAAGGGAAGGGAAGGGAAGGGAAGGGAAGGGAAGGGAAGGGAAGGGAAGGGAAGGGAAGGGAAGGGAAGGGAAGGGAAGGGAAGGGAAGGGAAGGGAAGGGAAGGGAAGGGAAGGGAAGGGAAGGGAAGGGAAGGGAAGGGAAGGGAAGGGAAGGGAAGGGAAGGGAAGGGAAGGGAAGGGAAGGGAAGGGAAGGGAAGGGAAGTTCCGGGAAGGGAAGGGAAGTTCCGGGAAGGGAAGTTCCGGGAAGGGAAGGGAAGTTCCGGGAAGGGAAGTTCCGGGAAGGGAAGTTCCGGGAAGGGAAGGGAAGTTCCGGGAAGGGAAGGGAAGGGAAGGGAAGGGAAGGGAAGGGAAGGGAAGGGAAGGGAAGGGAAGGGAAGGGAAGGGAAGGGAAGGGAAGGGAAGGGAAGGGAAGGGAAGGGAAGGGAAGGGAAGGGAAGTTCCGGGAAGGGAAGGGAAGGGAAGGGAAGTTCCGGGAAGGGAAGTTCCGGGAAGGGAAGGGAAGGGAAGGGAAGTTCCGGGAAGGGAAGGGAAGGGAAGGGAAGGGAAGGGAAGGGAAGGGAAGGGAAGGGAAGGGAAGGGAAGGGAAGGGAAGGGAAGTTCCGGGAAGGGAAGGGAAGTTCCGGGAAGGGAAGGGAAGTTCCGGGAAGGGAAGGGAAGTTCCGGGAAGGGAAGTTCCGGGAAGGGAAGTTCCGGGAAGGGAAGTTCCGGGAAGGGAAGGGAAGGGAAGGGAAGGGAAGGGAAGGGAAGGGAAGGGAAGGGAAGGGAAGGGAAGGGAAGGGAAGGGAAGGGAAGGGAAGGGAAGTTCCGGGAAGGGAAGGGAAGTTCCGGGAAGGGAAGGGAAGTTCCGGGAAGGGAAGGGAAGTTCCGGGAAGGGAAGTTCCGGGAAGGGAAGTTCCGGGAAGGGAAGGGAAGTTCCGGGAAGTTCCGGGAAGTTCCGGGAAGTTCCGGGAAGGGAAGGGAAGGGAAGGGAAGGGAAGGGAAGGGAAGGGAAGGGAAGGGAAGGGAAGGGAAGGGAAGGGAAGGGAAGGGAAGGGAAGGGAAGTTCCGGGAAGGGAAGGGAAGGGAAGGGAAGGGAAGGGAAGGGAAGGGAAGGGAAGGGAAGGGAAGGGAAGGGAAGGGAAGGGAAGGGAAGGGAAGTTCCGGGAAGGGAAGTTCCGGGAAGGGAAGTTCCGGGAAGGGAAGGGAAGTTCCGGGAAGTTCCGGGAAGGGAAGTTCCGGGAAGGGAAGGGAAGTTCCGGGAAGTTCCGGGAAGGGAAGGGAAGGGAAGTTCCGGGAAGTTCCGGGAAGGGAAGGGAAGGGAAGGGAAGGGAAGGGAAGGGAAGGGAAGGGAAGGGAAGGGAAGGGAAGGGAAGGGAAGGGAAGGGAAGGGAAGGGAAGGGAAGGGAAGGGAAGTTCCGGGAAGGGAAGGGAAGTTCCGGGAAGGGAAGGGAAGTTCCGGGAAGGGAAGTTCCGGGAAGGGAAGGGAAGTTCCGGGAAGTTCCGGGAAGGGAAGGGAAGGGAAGGGAAGGGAAGGGAAGGGAAGGGAAGGGAAGGGAAGGGAAGGGAAGGGAAGGGAAGGGAAGGGAAGGGAAGGGAAGGGAAGGGAAGGGAAGGGAAGGGAAGGGAAGGGAAGGGAAGGGAAGGGAAGGGAAGGGAAGGGAAGGGAAGGGAAGGGAAGGGAAGGGAAGGGAAGGGAAGGGAAGGGAAGGGAAGGGAAGGGAAGGGAAGTTCCGGGAAGGGAAGGGAAGTTCCGGGAAGGGAAGGGAAGTTCCGGGAAGGGAAGGGAAGTTCCGGGAAGGGAAGTTCCGGGAAGGGAAGTTCCGGGAAGGGAAGGGAAGTTCCGGGAAGGGAAGGGAAGTTCCGGGAAGGGAAGTTCCGGGAAGGGAAGTTCCGGGAAGTTCCGGGAAGTTCCGGGAAGTTCCGGGAAGTTCCGGGAAGGGAAGGGAAGGGAAGGGAAGGGAAGGGAAGGGAAGGGAAGGGAAGGGAAGGGAAGGGAAGGGAAGGGAAGGGAAGGGAAGGGAAGGGAAGGGAAGGGAAGGGAAGGGAAGGGAAGGGAAGGGAAGGGAAGTTCCGGGAAGGGAAGTTCCGGGAAGGGAAGGGAAGTTCGGGGAAGGGAAGGGAAGGGAAGTTCCGGGAAGGGAAGTTCCGGGAAGGGAAGTTCCGGGAAGGGAAGTTCCGGGAAGGGAAGGGAAGTTCCGGGAAGGGAAGTTCCGGGAAGGGAAGGGAAGTTCCGGGAAGTTCCGGGAAGGGAAGGGAAGTTCCGGGAAGGGAAGTTCCGGGAAGTTCCGGGAAGGGAAGGGAAGGGAAGTTCCGGGAAGGGAAGTTCCGGGAAGGGAAGGGAAGGGAAGTTCCGGGAAGTTCCGGGAAGTTCCGGGAAGGGAAGGGAAGGGAAGGGAAGGGAAGGGAAGGGAAGGGAAGGGAAGGGAAGGGAAGGGAAGGGAAGGGAAGGGAAGGGAAGGGAAGGGAAGGGAAGGGAAGGGAAGGGAAGGGAAGGGAAGGGAAGGGAAGGGAAGGGAAGGGAAGGGAAGGGAAGGGAAGGGAAGGGAAGGGAAGGGAAGGGAAGTTCCGGGAAGGGAAGTTCCGGGAAGGGAAGTTCCGGGAAGGGAAGGGAAGTTCCGGGAAGGGAAGTTCCGGGAAGGGAAGGGAAGTTCCGGGAAGGGAAGTTCCGGGAAGGGAAGTTCCGGGAAGGGAAGGGAAGTTCCGGGAAGGGAAGTTCCGGGAAGGGAAGGGAAGGGAAGGGAAGGGAAGGGAAGGGAAGGGAAGGGAAGGGAAGGGAAGGGAAGGGAAGGGAAGGGAAGGGAAGGGAAGGGAAGGGAAGGGAAGGGAAGGGAAGGGAAGGGAAGGGAAGGGAAGGGAAGGGAAGGGAAGGGAAGGGAAGGGAAGGGAAGGGAAGGGAAGGGAAGGGAAGGGAAGGGAAGGGAAGGGAAGGGAAGGGAAGTTCCGGGAAGGGAAGGGAAGGGAAGGGAAGTTCCGGGAAGGGAAGTTCCGGGAAGGGAAGTTCCGGGAAGGGAAGTTCCGGGAAGGGAAGGGAAGGGAAGGGAAGGGAAGGGAAGGGAAGGGAAGGGAAGGGAAGGGAAGGGAAGGGAAGGGAAGGGAAGGGAAGGGAAGGAAGGGAAGGGAAGGGAAGGGAAGGGAAGGGAAGGGAAGGGAAGGGAAGGGAAGGGAAGGGAAGGGAAGGGAAGGGAAGGGAAGTTCCGGGAAGGGAAGGGAAGTTCCGGGAAGGGAAGTTCCGGGAAGGGAAGTTCCGGGAAGGGAAGGGAAGTTCCGGGAAGGGAAGTTCCGGGAAGGGAAGTTCCGGGAAGGGAAGGGAAGTTCCGGGAAGGGAAGGGAAGTTCCGGGAAGGGAAGGGAAGTTCCGGGAAGGGAAGGGAAGGGAAGGGAAGGGAAGGGAAGGGAAGGGAAGGGAAGGGAAGGGAAGGGAAGGGAAGGGAAGGGAAGGGAAGGGAAGTTGGAAGGGAAGTTCCGGGAAGGGAAGGGAAGGGAAGTTCCGGGAAGGGAAGGGAAGGGAAGGGAAGTTCCGGGAAGGGAAGGGAAGGGAAGGGAAGGGAAGGGAAGGGAAGGGAAGGGAAGGGAAGGGAAGGGAAGGGAAGGGAAGGGAAGGGAAGGGAAGGGAAGGGAAGGGAAGGGAAGGGAAGGGAAGGGAAGGGAAGGGAAGGGAAGGGAAGGGAAGGGAAGGGAAGGGAAGGGAAGGGAAGGGAAGGGAAGGGAAGGGAAGGGAAGGGAAGGGAAGGGAAGGGAAGGGAAGGGAAGGGAAGGGAAGGGAAGGGAAGGGAAGGGAAGTTCCGGGAAGGGAAGGGAAGGGAAGTTCCGGGAAGGGAAGTTCCGGGAAGGGAAGTTCCGGGAAGGGAAGGGAAGGGAAGTTCCGGGAAGTTCCGGGAAGTTCCGGGAAGGGAAGGGAAGGGAAGGGAAGGGAAGGGAAGGGAAGGGAAGGGAAGGGAAGGGAAGGGAAGGGAAGGGAAGGGAAGGGAAGGGAAGGGAAGGGAAGGGAAGGGAAGGGAAGGGAAGGGAAGGGAAGGGAAGGGAAGGGAAGGGAAGGGAAGGGAAGGGAAGGGAAGGGAAGGGAAGGGAAGGGAAGGGAAGTTCCGGGAAGGGAAGTTCCGGGAAGGGAAGTTCCGGGAAGGGAAGGGAAGTTCCGGGAAGGGAAGTTCCGGGAAGGGAAGGGAAGTTCCGGGAAGGGAAGTTCCGGGAAGGGAAGTTCCGGGAAGGGAAGGGAAGTTCCGGGAAGGGAAGGGAAGTTCCGGGAAGGGAAGGGAAGGGAAGGGAAGGGAAGGGAAGGGAAGGGAAGGGAAGGGAAGGGAAGGGAAGGGAAGGGAAGGGAAGGGAAGTTCCGGGAAGGGAAGTTCCGGGAAGGGAAGGGAAGTTCCGGGAAGGGAAGTTCCGGGAAGGGAAGGGAAGTTCCGGGAAGGGAAGGGAAGGGAAGTTCCGGGAAGGGAAGTTCCGGGAAGGGAAGTTCCGGGAAGGGAAGTTCCGGGAAGGGAAGGGAAGTTCGGGGAAGGGAAGGGAAGGGAAGTTCCGGGAAGGGAAGTTCCGGGAAGGGAAGTTCCGGGAATGGAAGTTCCGGGAAGGGAAGGGAAGTTCCGGGAAGGGAAGTTCCGGGAAGGGAAGGGAAGTTCCGGGAAGTTCCGGGAAGGGAAGGGAAGTTCCGGGAAGGGAAGTTCCGGGAAGTTCCGG